>NC_072441.2:68770416-69398333 GCF_028878055.3 Symphalangus syndactylus | reverse complement strand
GCTTGAACTGGGTCATGTGCTCAGCCTGAACCAATGAGAATAACAGGGAGGTGGGGGAGTGGGGTGGAATTACACTGACTGGGTTAGGCCTAAGCCACAGCCTTCATTCCTAGAGTTCTGGGTAGTTGGCATCCCTTAAGTAAATGAGGAGATGTGGTGATGGAAAGAAAGCCAAAGGTGGTTATTGAGAAAAGGGGGCTGGGTGTAAGTTGGCCACCACAATGTCCAATGCATCCAGAGAAAGTTTAATGAAGGGCATCTAGTGTGAATGAAAAGGAGGGTACTCATAAAAATGCAATTTGGTGACCTATTACATGTGAAGGCTGAGGGAGAAAGGAGGCTGTAGATGGTTCCAGAATAATCTAGGCAATCATGTTAATAGAAATGGAGACTATAGGATCCAAAGTATGCATGGGTTGCAAAGGAGTGAGATGAGTTAAATTTTATGACGTAAGAGAGACAGACACAGAAATGATGAACCACAAGTCAGGGCAGAGCAAAATAGGCATTAAATGAGAAGAATAAGCAAAATGCTCAGGGGAAACTATAGCTGTGGTGCCTGCATGCCATAGATAGAGGGACGGACATTGGCATCTGGCTCTCAACAAATCAAAAGTGAAGTTTGAAGGTCTTGGACTAGGAGCACTTAATTATCCATGGCCCTCAACCCCTTGAGGTCCCTAGTATCTTTGCTGTTGTTTGCTTCACCTCCAGTCTGTGTACCAGAGCTGCTAACAGGAAGCCCATCTCACTGCATGGTTTCCCTTCTTCCTTCTTGCCCCAGGCACAGTCTTCTGTTCAAGCAGTGAAACAGCAAGGGAAAGAGTTACCCACCGCTGAGGGGCAAAGAGCACTTTGTCTGGCTACAGATGGAAGACTGGACAACCTGGGTGATTTGGTTTCAGGGGAGGAGCCTGTGGAAAGGAGGGGAAGCCCAGCTGAGGACATTTTTTTCTTTTTTTTTTTTTTGAGACAGAGTCTCACTCTTGCCCAGGCTGGAGTGCAGTGGAGTGATTGCAGTGCACTGCAGCCTCCACCTCTTGGGTTCAAGTGATTCTCCTGTCTCAGCCTCCCAAGTTGCTAGGACTACAGGTGTGCACCACCATGCCTGGCTAATTTTTGTATTTTTAGTACAAAATTTTGTATTTTTTGTATTTTCAGTTTCACCATGTTGGCCAGGGCTGGTCTCAAACTCTTGACCTCAAGTGATCCACCCACCTCAGCCTCCCAAAGTGCCGGGATTACAAGCGTGAGCCAGTGCGCCCAGCCCCAGCCCAGGACTCCTAAAGGAGAGGCAAAATCTAATCAGCACAACTTCTCCCAAAGACTGGTAGGAAATCTATGGAGAAAGAAATACTCTCCTGTCTGCTGAGAAAAAGGGAAAGAATTAAACAAGGATATGCTGCATCAGTTAAAGCTTCTCAGGAAAAGATAAGGGTGGCGAAAAATCAGAATTAGACCACGCCAGCCAAAGCAATTAAGGAGAATAAGATGTGCTTTTACAAATATCAGGGGGAAAGAAGATTATGGAGAGGAAATAAGACTTAATAAATGCAGAGGACCATGAAATTAATGATGACCACAAATGGCTAAAATATCCAATTCATTTTTTGTTAGCCTTTAACTAGGAAAACAAACGAAAGAAATTGAGCAATTAAGGAGTAAGGACCAAAAAAAAAGTAAGAACAACTTGAGAGAAGAGTTAAGTAGATGCTGGCAGGGAGGAGGTCTCTGGACCCTGTGGTCCTCAAACTCTGCAGGCACTTTCCTGAGACGTAACCACCATGGGCCCAGGGAACAGCCCAGCCCCGCACTGGCACTGGGCTGGTGGGCAGGATGCCTGAAATTCTGAGCGCAACCAATTGACAGAACTTCCCCACTTTCTGGGGAAAGAGAGTGAGCGAGGAGGGGAGAATGGGAAGGAGAGCCAGGCCAGGGTCTTCAGAGAATGGTGACCTTGGAGCCATCATGACTGCTCCAGGATAAACAGAGAGGCAGGTTCCACTGGGCTTCCGCATCACCCCTCCCTTCCCATTCCTTCTTTCTGCTTCTGCCTCCAGGGCTCACCACCCTGTGTTCAGTGCACATCTGTTGAGTTCTTCCCTATGAAAAGCACACCGACAAGATTGTCATCTTCATGAGAAATGGAAGGAAATGCAGAGCATGCTGAGGGAACAAAAATGGCTTGTCCTTTTTTTGCTTGAGGGGAGATCACGTTGATTTCTGTAACTTGCAACCAAAAGTCCTTACTCATACAGCCCTGTTCTATAACAGGCACTGGGGATACAAAGATGTGAGACACGGCTGGGCGCGGTGGCTCAAGCCTGTAATCCCAGCACTTTGGGAGGCCGAGGCGGGCAGATCACGAGGTCAGGAGATCGAGACCATCCTGGCTAACACGGTGAAACCCCGTCTCTACTAAAAATACAAAAAATTAGCCGGGCGTGTTGGCGGGTGCCTGTAGTCCCAGCTACTCGGGAGGCTGAGGCAGGAGAATGGCGTGAACCCGGGAGGCAGAGCTTGCAGTGAGCCGAGATCGCGCCACTGCACTCCAGCCTGGGCGACAGAGTGAGACTCCGTCTCAAAAAAGAAAAAAACAAAGATGTGAGACACAGTGTTGCTCTTAATGAACTCACAGCCCAGGAAGGAGACACACACACACACACACACACACACACACACACACCTTTGCAATATGATGCAGTGCACACAATAATGGTGGATGTATGGACAAGGTGCATTGCCAGCTCAGAGGAGTGAGCAATGCTGCTCCGGTAGGCCAGTGAAGAAGGCTTCTAAGAGTTTCTTGTGCTTGCTCCTGAAAGATGACGAGAATTTTGACAACTGGCAAAGGTGCACTCTTTAGACAGCAGGAAGCCCGTGTGCAGAGGCCAAGAGGCACCTATAGCCTATAGTATCCAGCATATAAATCATTCCTTTTTCTTTCTAAATCTTCCCAGCTAAACCCTCTGGCTGCCTAATATTCCCTCATAATTCAGATACTTCTTGCTAGAGAGAGTTGTAGGAATAGGTTCAACTTTTAGCTAACGTCAAGGATTAGGCCATTCTCACCTCCCCTAATTGCATTACAAAAGAAAACTGAAATGTGAGGACAATGCTTACCCAAAGCAATAGGTAACTGCTTGTGGCCTGACAGTGACTGGCTACAGGGGGGAGCTAGGGAAGTACACAGGCTCAGGGAAGGCAGGGCCATGGAGGCCAAGTCCTATTCTCTATCTCAGCAGCAATGGGAAGCTGCAGAGAGGTCTAAGTAGCAGGTGACAGGGTAGGTTCGAATTTTTTAAAAATCACTCAGGTTTTGATGTGTATATAAATTGAAGTGGGCCATATGATGTGAATACAGGTCCAGGTGACAGATGAGCCTGGGGCTTGGGTTAGTGCAGAGGCAGTGAAGATGGAAAAAAAAAATGGGCAGGATGTAGTGATGAGCTGAATATGATGGTGTGGAGTCAGGGTATGGAGAGGAAGGTATCAAAAGGGACACCGTGGGGTTTGGGATCATGTATCTGGATGGGGATGCACTAACCAGGATGGAAAGCCCTAGAAGAGGACCCATGGTGAGCCTTACTCAACCCTCAGCTCACCTTGTTCTTGCATGTAGACCTGCCCAAGGGCCATTGGAGGTACCAGTGCTGCCACCATCACCCTGATTGACCCAGAAACTGCTACTTTGATAATCAACAGGCCATGTCATGTCCAGCTCCCCCAATGGAGGGACATGACACTGTCAGACAATGTGGCCTTGGTGTTTTAACTTTTGTCATTCTGTATTGTGTTTGCTAACTTTTGGGGATGGGGGTGGGGAGGAGGAGAGGCTAATAATTAAGATAAAAGAACTGAAAGGAGCTTCGACTTGGCGAAAACATATTGAAGAGTTACATGATCAATCAATCATAAAGTGTTGAAATTGGAAGGAAACTTAGTAAAAAAAAATCTTTTCCAGAGCAGTTTTGACAGTAGTTCAAATACCCTCTGCTTTAGTGTTTCCAATCCTAGGAGCAAACTGTCTCTAAAAGCAGCCGATTCCATTGTCAGAGGACTCTGATAGAAGGAGATAGGGTTTTCTTGTATTGAGTTGAAATTTGTCTCTGAGCAACTTCCACTCATTTGTCTTGGCTCCATTCTCTGGAGGGAGAGTAGGTCAACGTCCCTTTTAAAATGTGGTGCCCAGAAAGCAACACAAGACTCCAAATGTGGTCTGATTTAGTTAAAGCCCTGTAGGGAATTTACAGGGGGAAGAAAAATAAAGCCACTGAGTTAACCAGCTTTAAAAAATGACAGTCATAGAAAGCTCCCATAAGTGGAACCTTAGAATCATAAACTAAAGGGAGGCTTTGAAAATACCCAGCTGGTTCGTTTCCTTGCAGAGGAAAATCACACCTAAACCTGTCTAACCCAGAGATACTGACCTATTTTTTAAGATCTCTAAAAGCAAGGGTTCCACTGATGTTTATTGCAGAGAGATTTCTTACAAATCAATCATTATAAAATATCTTCAAATCAGTGTTTTCTAGTAGACTAATTTGTTTTTACATTTTCCTCTTTCTCTTGCTATTATCTTTCCTACCACATAAATTGTCTTCCTAATGAAGCCGCTTATTGTATCATATTCTGGGAGTGCATGTTCATCTGCTCCTGTAGTGTTTCAGTTCCTACTGCATTAATTAACTGCGCTTCCTCTATTATTTTCCTCTTTTTTGCATGCGATCCATGGCATTTATCCTTATATTGTTGCATAATGCTTTGTGCGATGGATGTGTTCTCAAAATTGTGTGCAAATCTAATCTTTGTAAATTGAGTCTCTTCAATTAGAAGTGACTTCCAAATGCATTTCAAATGTTCATTATTTAAAGTCACTCTGTGGGAGGTGGCTTGGTAGAACAGGAAACACAGGACCTTTGGGTCTTCCTCTTACAAGCTGTGTGACCTTTACTGGTGACTTTATCTACCTGAGCCCTAGTTTCTAATCCATGAAATGGGGATAAAAATGCCTCCTCTCAATATGTTGTTGTGGACAATAAATAAGCTAAGAAAAAATGACTGCAACTTAAAAAATAGATGTCTTCTTGTCTTTAAAGCAAAGAGTCCTTTTTATAGACAATAATACTCTCAAAAATCTATTTTGCAAGTTCAGATGTTTTTGCATCACATGTTCTTAAAGGAGAACACAAGCGTATTTTGACTTTACTGTCTGGCTGTGGCAGCTTTCTACCAAACTTCTTGGATTCATGCCTCTAGAACCCCGTTTTGTCTGGGCTGACTTTCTCATCTGCAGAGGTGAACGTGTGCAGTGTTCATGGCCATCTTGCTGTGTTCCTGCTTTTACCACTATGCTTGAGTTCTTGAAGCTTAAATTACATCCCTTCTGTTTACGTTATCATTTAAATGTCTCTTTCTGAATATCCTAACCTGCTCATTTCCATGTTATTTGGATCCTTTTTGTTTCCCCAAGAATCACCCATCTCTTCTACCTGACTCTGAGTTCCACAGGCCAGGAGTAGTGCATGAATGAATGGCTAATGACCCTCATTGAGAAGTTCTTTCTACAGCCTGACACATGGAGCAATTCACTTCAACTCTCTGAGATTCCATTTTCTCATCTGTAATATTAGGATATACAATGATATCAGTGGTTTCCAGGAGGCTGGGGTACCTTCTCCTTGGGAGTCTACAATGATAGAAATGGAGCAATGTTTTTAAAAGCTCAAAAGAAAGTGCATGTGTTGCCAGTTAAGGCTATGTTGGCTAATATGAACACTGTCTCTTGCTCTGGTTGAATGATGTCAACTCTGCAGGTATCATAGATAAAATCATGTTGCTTAGCATGTGCGTCCATCAAGATTCTTGGCTGCATGCAATAGAAACCAAGTCTAGTTGACTTAAGCAGAAAATAATTGCTTTGGGAAAATGTCTTCCAGCTCCAGAGCAAATGAAAAGGCAGGAGGACCAGACTCTGGACACGGGCAGTAGCCAGGAAAAGCTGAGCAATGAGGAGCTCAGCCAAGGTCACACCACAGAAGCGGCATGGTTGGGATGCCACTGGACACCAGACACTGACCCACTGGAACCACCAGGACATGGGATGCCACTGCCCGGCAGACTGCATTCCAAACCATGGTTGCTGCTTTGTGTTACTTGCTCCAGATGCAAAGTCCCAGGTGAGACCATCCAGTTGGCAATTTTTTTTGTTGTTGTTTTTTGAGACAGAGTTTTGCTCTTGTTGTGCAGGCTGGAGTGCAATGGCACGATCTCGGCTCACCGCAACCTCTGCCTCCCGGTTTTGAGTGATTCTCCTGCCTCAGCCTCCAGAGTAGCTGGGATTACAGGCATGCACCACCATGCCCGGCTAATTTTTTGTATTTTTAGTAGAGACAGGGTTTCACTATGTTGGCCAGGCTGGTCTCAAATGCCTGACCTCATGATCCACCCACCTCGGCCTCCCAAAGGGCTGGTATTACAGGCGTGAGCCATCATGCCCGGCAGAGTTGGTAAATCTTAAGCCTTGTGTGCCCGTGTCCAGCTGCTGAAGGACAGGGACAGCAAGTATTAGGCCATCAGAGGCTCTATTTTATTAGGAGAATTCCCCAAATATAAGAAGGAGATCAGCTGCTGGACAGCCCACAAAATGAAACAAAGCAAAATCCACTATGGTTGCTAAATGTTTATTTTTTATTGATTGATTGATTGATTTTTTTGAGACAGGGTCTTACTCTATTGCTTAGGCTGGGGTGCAATGGTGCAATCATAGCTCACTGTAATCAAACTCCTGGGTCAAGCAATCCTCCTGACTCAGCCTCCCAAGTAGCTAGGATTAGGACTACAGGCATGCATCACCACACCCAGGTTATTAAATGTTTTTTATGACCAAAAAAACCAACAAAACTTAACTGACTGTAGAAACACATATTTTGGAACACGAGATCAATGGAAAAAAAAATAATGAACAGGTTTAACGATAAAAAAAAAAAAAAAAGACTGACTGGAACGGGTGATTTCTAATGTTGTTCACAGACTTAGACGCCCCCTGCAGGCAGGATGAAGGAATAAAGACAGCACTGATTTTCTCAAGCCCTTTCTTTCATTGAATATATGCCGTAATAACCTGGACTTGTAGAATTAATCACTCCTTAGAAATAACTAGCTCAAAGCTGCTACACATAAGAGAAAACAAAAGTAACCAATATGGTATGGAGGTACTATGGTTTGAATGTGTCCCACAAAGTTCATGTATTAGAAACTTAATCCCCAAACCAACATTATTGGGAGGTGGGACCTTTAAGAGGCTCTGCCTTCATGAATAGATTAATGCTTTTCTCGCAGGAGCGTGTTCCTGGATAAAAAGATAAGTTTGGACTGCTTCCTGGTCTCTCTCATGTCCATGCTTTCTTGCCCTTCCACCTTCCACTATGGGATGTCACAGCAAGAAGCCTTTCATCATATGAAGGGCCCTGTACCCTGTACTTCCCAGGCTTTAGAACTGTAAGAAATAAATCTCTGTTCTTTATAAATTACCCAGTATCAGGTATTCTGTTATAGCAGTACAAAACGGACCAAAACAAGTGGTTTCTTTTACAAAGAAGAAATCTGAAGGTGGGCAGGCCCAGGCTGGTACCGTGAGTTCATGGTGTCCATGAACCCAGGCCTCTTTTATTTTTGTTCTGCCGTCATTAGTAGTACAGGGCTCCCATCCTCAAAGACACTTCCTTAAGGCTGCTGGAGCTCCAGCCATCATGTCTGCATTCCAGATAGGATGTAGGAGGAAAGGTGAAGGGACAAAAGACAAGAGAGAACATATAAACTATCTGACCCCTCTTAAGACTTCCTGAAAGTCCTGAAATCTACATTTAGATTTAACAATGTCTGCTTGCATCTTATTGACCACCCTCAACTGTAAGATAGCCCGGGAGTTAAAGTCTTTTATTAGGGCACATGGTCACTCAAATATTGAGTGAGCAACTAGCAGTCTTCACCTCCCCAGGGAAGTCTCAGAGGTAGTGAGAAGTTTGGTTTAGAGGCCTTTGACTCTCCCTCTGCTCCAACTTTGTCCCTCCCCTGAGTCAACTTTATGTGATATCACTTAGGACAAGGCAAGCTTCCAGGGAAGACACCACCACTGCGGTCTTAGGACCACCTCTCTGCAATGTCTAGAGAGTGGTATGAGCCCTTTGAGGAGCTTCCTAGGAAATAACCAAACACTGAACATTTATTGAGCATTAACCTTCTGCCAGGCATTGTGTGAAGTGCTTTATCTCCACTGTTACCTCATCCTCAAAACTGCTCCTTGAGGCAGGCACAATTGTGCCCATCCTGAAAATGAGGGAGCCAAGGATAAGGGGCCATAACTTGCCTGATCACAGTTAGTGAGTAGGGACCAGGATGGAAACGTGTGTTTATCTGACTTCTAAGCCCAGGATCTTAACCAACACGCTGTAGCTGTGCTGTCCCATACAGTGTCACTGGTCACAAGTAGCTATTTACACTTAGATTTAAATTAATTAAAGCAAAATCAAATTTAAAATTCAGCTCTTCCACCATGCTGCCCACTTTTCAAGTGCTCAGTAGCCGTGTGGGGCTAGTGGTTACCATCTTGGGCAGCAAAGCTATAGAACATTTTCAACATCACAGAAAGTTCTATTGGACAATGCTGTGCCAGAGGAATTGATCATTATTGACTTTCATTCGTCATCACAAATGGGATGATGAGAAACTTTTTTCTTGCCCTAGCCTCTTTTCCTGTTTTCCAGTTACCTTGTCTTGATATATTATACAGCCCAGCCATACAAAGAGACAGAAGAAATTCTGAAAAAGCAAATACCAACCGAAGTTGAAAGTGGCCGCTTGTGATATTTCTACTGCGATGATACTTTCCACTCTGGGGCAGGGGACCATTGTGGAGGGCAGGGCAGGCTTGGAGGGGAGGACGTTCCCTGGTGTCTGCAGTCAGCTCAGCTCACAGGGTGAGCACTAGACGGCATGAATTCCTGAACACAAAACCCTCTTATTTTTAAATTCTGTTCTTTAGCTTTTCTCTCCTTTCCCTATTTTGGCACATGCCAAATGTGTTTCAGTTTAAAACTGCACTTTTAAAAGGTTGCAAAGCTCCCGCTGCTGCAAAGTCAGGTTTTTCAGAACACATTTGCATCTTTTCTCAGTTGCTGCCTTAATTACACATAATAAAGGTATTTAGTTATAGACAAATAGCTGATGAGCCTGAACTATAATGAAAAGGTCTTGCCAAAAGCCATTTCCCTTGTCAAGAGAGAACTTGCTCAAAGACAGTGGGAAGCTGTGATTCATTCTTATGCTACAAGTGTTACTACAAGAAATTCAGTTCACTGGGAGTGGCTGGCACACAAACTTCAAGCAGTGACAAAGTCCAGAGTTCTCAGCTGTTTTCTGCAGCCACCACTGATGCCTTGACTAGAAATGGGTGATGAGAGAAGACCAACACCATTTGTGATTGGTTTAACAGGAATCAGAAAACTTTGCAGCTGACCACCTGTTTTTGTTAATAAAGTTTTATTGGAACACAGTCATGCTCATTCATTTACACAGTCATGCTCATGATTTATGGCTGCTTTCATGAGACAACAGTAGAGGTGAGTAGTTGCAACAGATGCCATATGGCCTGCCAAGCCTAAAGTACTTAATAGATGACCCTTTCCAGACAAAGTTTATTGGCCCCTGGCTTAGAAGGTTGGAGTTGGACTAAATTAGAGTTCTCAGCCCTATTTCTGTAGGATGGCTGGCACTGACCTTTCCCCTCTCACCTGGCCCAGATGACCATCTCTTCCCTGCATGACAGCCCTACCTTCTTTCTGCCTACCTGTCTACCTCCTGGCCTCCTGCATTCTATTCTCCTCAGCACAGCTAGAGCGCGCCCCTTTGAAACATAAGCCATTTCATGTCACTCCCTTACCCAAAGCCCTTCAAGTGCTTCCCATTTCACAGAGAGTAAAATCCAAAGGCCTTCAAGTGGCCTGCAGGGCCCTATATCAGCTTCCCCGGCCATCCTAGCCTTCTCATTGAGCCTCAAACTGGCAGGCACTGTCTTCACTCAGAGGCAGAGGTGGCTCACTTGCCACCAAAAATGCCCATCATAGTGTGCCCTTGCTGCTGGAGGCAGCTGCCTAGCAAGATGCCTCAGCATTCAGGTGGGGCTGAGGAGTGGTTCTCCCCAGCAGAACATGATGGGAAGTGGTGCTAGTCACTTCTACTGGGGGTATGGGGAGGGGGTGTCTTAGGAACCATCTGTGCCTTCTCTACTCCCCATCTGCCCACTTACTGGGGAGGAGTTTGGGACCCTTGGAAATGCGAAAGCCACAAGATGGAAGTTGTTTGGATGTCTGGACCCAAATGAAGACTGCTGTCCATCAACCAGCAACATCATGTTGAACTGGAGCATGAGCAAGAAATAAACATTTACTGTGCTGTGCTCTTATTGTGAAGTTTGGGGGTGTGTTTGTCATGACAGTCAGTAGTATTGTAACTCACATAAGGCCTTTGTTCCTGCGGTTCCCTTTGCCTGAAATGCTCTTCTGCAAACACCCGCATGACTTTTCACTTCCTTCAGGTCTCTGTTCTGATGGCATCTTATCCGAGCAATTTCCGCAGATTACCCCAGATAAAATAGAAGCTCACCCACCCCAGCATTCCTCTCTGCCTGACCCTCTTTTCCTTTTCCTTTTAGCACACATCGCTTGGCATAGACTTTACCAGCTCGTGGCTCGGTGCCTGAGTTGTTAGCTGCCTTTCTCCCTCCACTAGAATGTAAGTTCTATGAAGGCTGCCAACTGGTCAGGGTATTTCCACATGCCCCCACCACTTAGTATGGTGGCTGTCACAGTGTGGGGGTGCCATAAATGTTTGATGGACACATAAAGAAATGAGTGAACAGACCAGCAATCTGGCTGTCTTCCTGATTATGTACACAAGGGTGAATGGGGAAAATAGCAAGGTTTGGGGTAGGCGGTAGGGAGGAGAGAAGAAAGCAGAATGACACAAGTGGGGTGAGTTTTTTTTGCAGTTTTTAATATTAGGTATTATTTGATGCCAGAGACAATACATGCACCAGCCATGGGGGGCCCCAACTGTCAAGGTGCTGCAAGTCCATGAAGGTGTGAGACTGGGAAACAGGTGGCAAACACTGGGAGCATGGCTATGGGTTCTGCAGGGATCTCTGAGGCTCAGGGATCAGCATCATGATTAGCCTGTGGGTCAGGGAAAGCTAGGCAACTCCTAGGAGGAGTCGGCGAGAAGGAGAATCCAGAAGAGGCACCCCTGGCATCAGGAAGAGCAGGTGAAGTTCCACAGCCTGGTGGGTTGGAGGAGCCCTGAGCAGTTTGATACAGCATGAACCTAGAGGAAGGTGGCGGGGAAGGGCGGGGAAGCAGACAGGCCTGTGGGGCCCAGATCATGAACAGACTTGTTTATTATACTAGGAAGTTTGAACTGTATGCTGAAAGCAATGGGAACCAAGCAAGAGAGGTTCAAGCAGGCCGATGGCATAATCAGATGTGCATTTTATGAGGCTCTTTCTGGCAGCAGCCTGTAAAAAAGATTGGCATGGAGGTGAGATTAGAGGCCAAGTGAGGCAAATACATCAAAATGTCCTAGGGGTGGTCCAGGAACCCAGCACCAAATTGCTTTGAGACAATGCAAACCACGCGGCCTAGCTTTAGCCATGGGAGCCTGGGAAGCTGTTTTCACTTTCTTTCTCCCTGTGCCAGGTGAGGGGGTGGGTGACATCTAGATCTAGTTTCATAAAACCTTGGGCTCCAGGAGAAGGCAAAGGTTTCATGCAATGACATCTTGAAACCCTGATTGGGCTTCATGTTCTGCCTTTTTTCACCATCCGGAGGGGTCCCTATAGGGATGGTGGAGCCCTGATGAACTGTTACCACAAGCCAGTGCTGAGGCATAGGCCAAGGGCCTTGAGGTCCAACTGAAAGGGAGGATATTTGGGAGGTCCAGGTACCAGGTCGATCATGTTTTAAACAAAGTGTCTAGGGCCTTAGCATCTGAGGGGTGGCCAGAGAGGGGACATTCAGGGTGTGTAGACAAGGCAGCTGCATTTCAGCTGACTGGGGTTGGCATTCTCCAGGAGAATCAGCTGAAATGCAGCTGATTGGGGTACATCCTTCCCAGGAGAGGCCAAGGCAGACAGGGGAGATGTCAGGAATGGGTATCTGTAGCTACCCAAATGTCAACAGGAGACCTTCCGAGACTCTTGGTTTGCTCCCCGATGTTTGGTAGCTTCCATGTGGCAGTGTCTTCACAGCAGCAGAACTCTTGATAATTTTCCCTGAGCTCACCCACCCATGCAGCATTTGTTGAGAATTCCAAGAACGGGAGAAAGGAGGGAGTGGGGTCTCTCAGGATATGTAAAAAATACTTGGAACTGAGCAGTGGGTGAACTCTAGGGGTCTGGCTTCCAACAATGAGTCATAAAAACTGGGAGAAGGTCAAGATTCAAGATAGCCCTTGTTTCTCATATGGTTTGTGCAAAGCTCCTGTGCTGTGAGAGAACATTCCGCATTCAAGGAGTTTACAGACGTTTAGGGTGGCTGGAGTGAGAAGTACAAGGAGGTGGGTGTATGAATGAGGTTGAGAACAGAGGCCAAGTCAAACAGAGCTTTGTAAACCATGTCAAATATTTGAACAAATGTCTGAAACAGGTGCCCATAACTGGCTTTTACAGGTTCCCTGTGGCTCTCATTATACATGAGTGGCATGGAGATTTCAGTTAGAAGCTTAGAAGGGCTGGGGTTCAATGTGATGCTTTGATATATGTATATATTGTGGAATGACTATATTAAGCTAACTAAAATATCTGTCACCTCACATACTTATCGTCTTTCATAATGAGAACATTTAAAGTCTGCTCTTTCAGCAATTTTGAAGTTTATAATATATTATTACTAACTATGGTCACCATGCTGTGCCATGCTGAGACCATCTCAAAAACATCTTCCTCTTGTATAACTGAAACTTTGTACCCTTTGATCAACACTACTTGTTCCCCACCCCACTGCACTCCTCAGCCTTTTGTAGCCACCATTCTACTCTACTTCTAGAAATTCAACTTTTTTAGATTCCACATATAAATGAAATCATGCTGTATGTGCTTTTCTGTGCCTGTTTTATTTCATTTAGCATTATATTACCCAGGTTCACCCATGTTGTAACAAATGACAGAATTTCCTTCTTTTCAAAGGCTGAATAGTATTCTATTGCGTATATTGTGTATGCATACCACATATTCTTTATCCATTCACTGGTTGATAGACACTTAGATTGATTCCATGTCTTGGTTATTGTGAATGATACTGCAATGAGAAGGAGAGTACAGCTACCTCTTCAGCAGACTGATTTCAATTTCTTTAGATATATACCCGGAAGTTGGATTACTGGGTCATCTGTTCATTCTAATTTCTGTTTCTTGAGAAAGCTCCATACTGTTTTCCATAATGGCTGTACTAATTTACATTTCCGTGGTCAGTGTACAAGGATTCCTTTTTTTCCACATCCTCACCAACATTTCTCTTTTGTCTTTCTTATAATAGCCTGTTAGAAACAGGTGTGAAGTGATAGCTCACTGTGGTTTTAATTTGCATTTCCCTGCTGTTGGCCATTTTTACGTCTTCTGTTGAGAAATTTCTATTCAGGTCCTTTTCCCACTTAAAATATTGGATTGTTTTCTTGTTATTGCGTTGTTTGAGTTCCTTATATGTTTTGGATATTAACTCCTCAACAGATGAATTGTTTGCAGATATTTTCTCCCTGTTTATGGGTTGCCTCTTTATTCTGTTAGCTGGTTCCTTTGCTGTGTAGAAACTATTTAGCTCGTATTTCTGGTGCTACAGAAATACAGAGGATCATAAGAAATGACTATGAACAATTATTTGCCAAAAAATTGGATTTTTATGAAATCCAGTCTAGATGAAATGGATAAATTTCTAGACACATACAACCTACCAAAACTGAATCATGAAGAAATAGAAAATCTGAATAGATCAATAATTAGTAAGGAGATTGAATCAGTAATAAAAAGCTCTCCATCAAAGAACAGCCTAAGACTGGATGGCTTCATAGCTGAATTCTACCTAATATTTAAAGAAGAAAAATATCAGTTCTTCTCAAACTCTTCCAAAAAATTGAAGCAGAGGGAATACTTTCAAATTCATTTCTCAAGCCTGCCTTTACACTGGTATTAAAGCCAGACAAGGACACTACAAGAAAAGAAAATTACAGGCCAATATCCCTGATGAACATAGACGAAATAATTGTCAACAAAATACTAGCAAATTGGATTCAACAGCACATAAAATGATCATGCACCGTGATCAAGTGAGATTTACCCCTAGGATGCAAAGATGGTTCAGCATACACAAATCAATAAATGTGATACACCATATTAACAGAATGAAGGGCAAAAACCATCATCTCAATACAGAAAAAAAAAATTTGATAAAATTCAACATCCTTTCATGATTAAAATTCTCAACAGAATTAATGTACCTCAGCACAATAAAGGCCATATATGACAAGGCTACAGCTAACATCATACTCAATGGTGAAAAGCTGAGAGTTTTTCTTCTAAGCTCAGAAATAAGGCAAGGATGTCACTCCTGACACTTCTGTTCAACATAGGGCTAGAAGTTCTAACCAGAGCAATTACGCAAGGAAAAGATACAAAGGCATCTAAATAGGAAAGGAAGATGTGAAAATCCTAAAGACTCTGCCAAAGATTGTTAGAATTGATAAACAAATTTTTCAAAGTTTCAAAATACAAAATCAACATACAAAAATCAGTAGTGTTTCTATACACTAACAACAAATTTTCTAAAAAAGCAATCAAGAGGGCCAGGAGCGGTGGCTAACACCTGTAATCCCAGCACTTTGAGAGGTCAAGGTGGGCAGATCACAAGGTTAAGAGTTCGAGACCAACCTGGGCAACATGGTGAAACCCCTTCTCTACTAAAAATACAAAAATTAGCCTGGCATGGTGGTGGTGCGTGCTTGTAATCCTAGCTACTCGGGAGGCTGAGGCAGGAGAATTGCTTGAACCCAGGAGGCGGGGATTGCAGTGAGCCAAGATCGTCCCACTGCTCTCCAGCCTGGGCGACAGAGCAAGACTCCGCCTCGGTGGGGGGCAGTGGGGGAGGGAAGCAATTAAGAAAATCCCGGCTCTCTGCTCCTCCCATTCAACAGACAGCTGCATCTTCTCATGCAGCGCCAGCTGCATCCTTGAGACACCATGGTGAAGGTGAAGCCTGGAGTCAACGGGCTTGGCAGTATTGGGTGCGTGGTCACCAGGGCTGCTTTTAACTCTGGTAAAGTGGATGTTGTCACCATCAATGACCACTTCAATGACCTCAACTACATGGTCTACGTGTTCCAGTATGATTCCACCCATGGCGAATTCCATGGCAACGTCAAAGCTGAGAACAGGAAGCTTGTCATCAATAGAAATCCCATCACCATCTTTTAGGAGCTAGATTCCACCAAAATCAAATGGGGTGATGCTGGCGCTGAATATGTTGTGAAGTGCACTGACATCTTCACCATCATGGAGAAGGCTGGGGCTCATTTGCCGGGAGGAGCCAAAGGGGTCATCATCTCTGCCCCCTCTGCTGATGCCCCCATGTTCGTGATGGGCTTGAACCATGAGAAGTAGGACAACAGCCCCAAGATAGTCAGCAGTGCTTCCTGTGCCATCAACTGCTTAGCACCCCAGGCCAAGATCATCCATGACAACTTTGGTACCATGGAGGCACTCATGACCACAGTCCACACCATCACTGCCACCCAGAAAACTGGATGGCCCCTCCGGGAAACTGTGTCGTGACAGTCGCAGGGCTCTCCAGAACATCATCCCTGCCTCTACTGGCACTGCCAAGCCTGTGGGCAAGGTCATCCCTGAGCTGAATGGGAAGCTCACTGGCATGGCCTTCCGAGTCCCCACTGACAATGTGTTGGTCATGAACCTGACCTGCTGTCTGGAAAAACCTGCCACATATGATGACATCAAGAAGGTGATGAAGCAGCATCAGAGGGCCCCCTCAAGGGCATCCTGGGCTACACTGAGGACCAGGCTGTCTCCTCCGACTTCAACAGTGACACCCACTCCTCCACCTTTGATACTGGGGCTGGCATTGCCCTCAACGACCACTTTGTCAAGCTTATTTCCTGGTATGACAATGAATTTGGCTACAGCAACAGGGTGGTGGACCTCATGGCCCACATGGCCTCCAAGGAATAAGACTCCCAGACCACCAGCCCCAGTGACAGCATGAGAGGAAGAGAGGCCCTCACTGGTGGGGAGTTTCTACCGCACTCAGTCCCCCATTACACTGAGAATCTCCCTTCCTCACACAGTTTCCATGCAGATCCCCTGAAGAGGGAGGGGCCTAGGAAGCCCCACGTTGTCATGTACCATCAATAAAGTCCCCTGTGCTCAGAAAAAAAAAAAAAAAATCCCATTTACAATAGCATTGAAAAAAAAAAAAAGTTCATTTCTGCTCATGTTGTCAGCAGCTGTGGCTCTGCTCTGCATGTCTTCTTGTTCCAGGATCCGGCTGTAAAGCAGACCCATTCTGAACACACTGTTTTGCGGCCGAGGGAGAAGAGGGCCCACAAACCCACATGGTGCTTCTTCAAGCCACTGCTCACCAGGCAGCACAGGTCACTTGTGCTTACACCCTGTTAGCCAAAGCAAGCCACCTGTCCAGGCCTGAGGGAGTGGGGAGAGGACCTACGCCTCTCCCATAGGCCACAAAGGGAGGGTAAGGGATAACTGGGGACAAGAATAGGATTGGCCACACTCCCTGTTTTTAAATGTTAGCAGCTGAATTAAAAGTATCATAAATGCTGGGCAGAGCCAAATAAAACACAAGAAACCATGAGCCATGGATGTACAACCTCTAATTTAAAAAGTCAGAAATGGAGTGAAAGCCTTGTTCTCTTCCTTGAAACGCACACACTACCTCAGAGTCTCCTGAGTTTAAGAGACCTCTCAAAAAGGAAAAGTGGTTACTTTGCCTTTAACGTTATGGGTGAATCTACACTAGCTCCTAGTGTAACCCAGCACCCCTGTTTTTCTGGAGGTGGTTTAATTGCTTTTTTTCTTCTCTCTCTCTTCTTTTCTCATCTCCCTGGCCCCCTTAGCCCTTCAGAAATGCAAATATAACCGTTCTCCTCCCCCTCACCCAGTTTCCCTACAGGGCAAGTTTTTCTAACTGTGTGCTCCAAGACAGATCTCTCCTTGAGAGCTGGCAGTCAATTTGCAGACCAAAGCACACCCACCAAGGAACTTTCACTTCCAGAGGTTGCCTCGGAACTTCCATCTTCCCAGGGTTGCCTCAGGACTTTCTTCCACCAGGAGGTAAAATCGAAAGCACACCCGCTTGGCCACTTTTTCAACTTACTTCTGCCCAGGAAGCGCCAACTCAACACCAAGCTAGGAGGCGGACCCCCTGCCCTTGCTCATTTCCTCCCTTACCTTATAAAAATCCCTGCTTTCTGCTCCCAAAGTGAAGCAGCACATTTTAAGGCAGGAGCCTTTGTGCCCCTTCCCCAAGCTAACTTTGGAATCAATTCGCTTTTTTTTGTATCATACCTTGCTCCTGTTAACTGGACTCCATATGCAGCAAGCAACTAACCTGCATTTTAGTTACACTGGTAATCACTACTTCCTTTTGTAGGTGCTCATAAATTCTCTTTAAACAATTTATTCATAAATATGACCAGAATCTCGGTCATTGGCCGTTCTGTAATCTCCAGAACTCAACTTCTATTTCTTGCACTTAGGACGTTTGCCTGGGTCCAGTGCTATGGCACCAGTTTTGCTCACTACAGTCCCACAAAGATTATTGATAGAACTGAGCAATACATTTGCAAGATCTCTTAGCACCCAAGGGTAAAATGTTTTTGGGCCAAGAAACTTGACACCACTTCCAATTGCATGAAGCTCTTTTACATTCCCTTAACTACTTTTTTATCCTGAACCCTATCATTGTCTTTAAGAACCATATGGGTAGAATCTGGAAGAAACTGCCATTCAAACCAGCATTACTTTTTGTTCAGAAAGAAGATGGTGAATTACTCAGGATTCTCCAGAGGGACAGAACCAATAGGATACATATACATATGTGTGTGTATATATATACACACATATATATACATGCATCCTATACATGTATATAGGATACATATACATTTGTATATATACACATATACGTATACATGTATCTTATTGGTTCTGTCCCTCTGGAGAACTCTGAGTAATTGTATATGTCTGTGTATATATATATGTGAGTTTATTAGGGAGAATTGGCTCACACAATTGCAAAGGCAAAGTCCCACAATAGGGCTTGCAAGCTGGAGAATGAGAAAAACCAGTAGCTTGTCTCAGTCCAAGCCCTAAGCCTCAAAACCAGGAAAGCTGACAGTACAGCTCCCAGTCTGAGACTGAAGGGCTGAGAGCACCCCAGAGGTCACTGGTACAAGTCCCAGAGTCCAAAAGCTGAAGAACCTGGAGTCAGATGCCCAAAGGCAGAAGGAGAAAAGGCAGCCTGCTCTAGAAGGGAGAGAGAAAGAGAAAGCCCCAGCAAGCTGCATATGCCCCTTCTGCCTGCTTTCTTCTGCCTGCTTTGTTCTGCCGTGCTGGCAGCTGACCAGACAGTGCCCATCCACAGTGAGGGCGGGTCTTCCTCTCCCAGTCCACTGACTCACATGGCAGTCTTTTCTAGAAACACCCTCACAGACACACCCAGAAAAAGTGCTTCACCAGCCATCTAGGCATCCCTCAATCCCATCAAGTTGACACCTAATATTAACCATCACAGAATTCATCTGAACAGTCAGCCCTTGGGTCACGCTTCATGGGTATTTTTGTTACACACATATGCCTGGAACAAGTGCCCAGTGTGCTGTTTGGAACAATTATAAAGTCATCATTATTCTGGATGATGATTTTAGGTTTGGATGATAAATGTTTTGTTTTGGTCGTGTATGTTTTTGAATATGGTCAAGCCTGAGCTAAGTCTCTATAATTTTCTTGCTTTCCAGGAAGGAGTGAAATATTTCTTAACTTGGTAGGAATGTAGTGAATTACAGTGTTTGCTTATCCTTGCAGACTGGAGAGTGTTTCTTGCCAGAGCGATTGTTTGCAAGAGCAGCCAGCCCAGAGGCCTACAAAAGGACATTCAGGCAGAATATTCACCTCTCCCTAGAAGAGAGCCTATAAAAGAGAACTAAGTGTGTTCAATGGACAGTTTCTGCCCTTCAAGTGGCATTATTGAAGTATAATGACCCCAGAGCCCTTGAGACTATTGTGTTCTGATGGGGCTGTTGTACTGGGTGCCACAGGATGAGATCATAGGCCTGGAGTGAGGGCTGGGTTTCCTGGGGGAATAGATGTCCCATCATTGGTCACCAGGGAGGAGCAGATGTTGGGCAGGAAATAAGTGCAGGGAGGCAGCTTGAGAATCCCTCCCCCTTTCTGGGTCTTGGGAGGGGTGGGGCTGGGATTCTAGGCAGAGCAGACCTGATTTGAGGGCACTTGCACTGTGTGCAGTTGTACTGGCTCATGCCACATGACAGGATAGGAGCCCTGTAGGAAGACAGTGCAGCTTTGTCCAACAGAGTGTGGCCAAGCTGTGCACCCAAGGGCTGCCCTTGCTGGGAGAAAGGCATGCCTTTTTCTTGACACAAAGGTATCACCTACTAACCAAACCCTTACTTGACAAGGACCTGCCCACCAAGTGGGATCTCCATCTTCTAATGTATCTGCCTGCCTTGCGGGTGGGGAGAGGGGACACATTTTTGTTTTTTTTTCAGCCTGGTGAAGCTTTTTCTGCCCACAAAGACATCTTGTGCATGCCAAGCCATCAGTCTGCTTAAGGTGGGTACATTTTCATCACTGGGCATTTCTAAATCTGAGTCTGAGGATCCTGAAATTCACAACATCTTTTAATTGTTGTTAGTTATTATCTGCCTTGTTCTTTCTTTCTTTAGCTTTTTAAAAGTTAAAATAGAGACAGCATCTCGCTATGTTGCCCAGGCTGGTCTCGAACTCCCAGGCTCGAGCAATCCAGTCACCCTGGTCTCCCAAGTGTTGGGATTACAGGCATGAGCCACCTTGCCCAGCCCTTTCTTTCACTTTTGAATGTTTATTATATACTTGTTCAGAGTCAGAGATTTACTGAGCTCCTACTGCCTACCAAAAACTGTTCCAGACCTTGGGGTTACATAAATGGGGGTGTGGGTGGGGTGCAAAAATTCCTGCGCTTGTGCAGCTTGTGTATTAGAGAGAGGATTGTGCTCTGGGGACTCAGGGAATGCTGTGTCCTGTGCTTAGAATGGAAGGCAAAGGGAAGCCCAGCATCCCTCATCCCAGGTGCTGGCAGCAGCAGAGCTGGCTAGCTATGCCCTGCAGAGGGTCCGTATCCTGAGTGTCATTAGCATCAGGGGATGATTTCGGGTGGTGAACAAGCATTTGCAGCCTGGCACCCAGGGAGAATCTCAGAAATATCTGAGGAACCCTTTGTGAGGGCTAAATTCTGCTGGGGTATTTAATGGGTGTGTGAAGTCTGCTCAGAGCAATTATATGTGGCTTTGGTTCCCTCTAACCAGCACCAATTCTGCCCTTTCCAGTCTGAAGATGGGTCTTCTTGACTGAGAATAGGGATGTAAAGTACAATTTGAGGAGTTCTGCCTGTTTTGTTTTGTTTTGTGTTTTGAGACAGAGTCTCGCTCTGTTGCCCAGGCTGGAGTGCAGTGGCACGATCTCGGCTCACTGCAACCTCCTCCTCCTGAGTTTAAGCGATTCTCCTGCCTCAGCCTCCTGAGTAGCTGGGACTACAGGCATGCATCAGCACGCCTGGCTAATTTTTTTGTATTTTTAGTAGAGACAGGATTTCTCTGTGTTGACCAGGCTGTTCTTGAACTCCTGACCTCAGGTGATCCACCTGCCTCAGCCTCCCAACATTCTGGGATTATAGGCATGAGCCACCGCACACAGCCTGAATTCTGCCTTCTTGCTATCATCTGTTAACAAAATACAGTTAGCCCCAATTAGCCTCCCTTTTCTCTTGAGCTGTCTTCTCATTGAAAGTCTCTTTTCTGAACACTTCTGAACTCTGCTTTCCGAATGGGTTCTGCCTGAGCCCCGGATACCACCAACTTTGCAAAAGCTGGCTCCTCTCAGGGTCCCTATCACTTCCACTTCTGCAGAGCACTTAGGTACAGGGTACCAGTCCCTCTCATTTCTTTCTTTAAACTATGAAAGATGAAATTGTCAGCATGAGGAGAATTTATCAGACACCCAGGGTCTAGAAGAAGATTCCCAGCTATCCCCACTCGATCTTGCCTCCGTGCCAGCGTTGTCGAATGTGTCATCAGAGGGCCTGCTCATGCCTTTGAGCCCCGAGGGCAGAGCCACCCATTTGTGGACAAGCAGGAAGAAAAGCCACAGCTCAGCAGCAGACAGCCATCTGGTGAAATTCCATGTGCAACTTTGTGTCTGCTGGCTCCTGCCCCTCCGTCCATCCACCCCAGCAGACCCCTTCTGGTTTCTAGCCTCTGTTCCTAGATCCTCCTCTACCTGTGTCTGCCCACTTTTACAACTCTCTTTCTAGATTTGACTCACCTGTGTCACTTGGTTTCTGCTCTGATTGACCTTGAACCCATATTTGTCTACTCTTGAGTCAATCCATTTTGCTTCCAGTCCCTGCGCCCAGATGTGCCCACTCCTGGAACTGCCTACCAGGGTCAGCCAGTTGCTGCTGCCTGGCTCTTGGCTTTCTATGCCTCCAGGCCCTGATTCTCCCTGCCAGTGGGCTGCATGCGGCTCTCTGCCCCAACCCAGCATGTGGACTGTGATTCGCAGGAGCGTGGCTTCCAGGCCTTACATCTGGCTGCACAACCTCATGTGCAGGCCACAGTCCCCCCTCCCTCTCTCTCCTTACCTTCTCCGTTACTCTCTCTACTCATGGTTTGTGGGTTTTCATGCAGGAGCTCTCATCATGGTCTCCTCCACTCCACTCCACTCCCTCCTAGCTCTGTCTTTTGAGAAAGGAATGCTCTTCCATTGCTGCCATCCCACCTGCCTGGGCTCAGAGAACCGGTGCAGTCACAAGGGCTTTCCTGAGCTATGATCTCATGGTCACTTGGATCAGTACCTATACTCTGTCGCCTGGGGTGCAGACATCCAAGACTGCAAAGTTTTATTCTCCCTGGTTATTTTATTTCCTGTGAATTACTGGAGATTTCCTCCATTCTTCTTGTGGTTTCTATTTCTTTTCTTTTATCAGGCTCTATAATTTTGCTGCTGTAGCCAATGCATTGTTTCATACATTCTTGGTTTTAAAAAAATGAAAGAAATTCAATTCCAATAAGCGCCAATGATAGAGAGGATTTGTGGGCTCCTGTAACCAAAACAAGAAGGGCAGAAACAGGGTTGGACATCAGTGGCCACTAGAACCAGGAGCTGGAGGCTCTCGGGACACACTCTCCTCACGCTTTTTTCCCGCTTGCTGCAGTCAGCTCTATGCTCTCTGGCTGGCTTTCCTCTCAGGCTGGAGGCATGGACGCCAGCAATTCCCATCTCACATGTTCCCAGCTTTGCGACCAACAAGGCAGGACTTGCTTCTTGGTTCAAAACACCTTTGAAAGCACCTGGTTAGGCCACGCGCGGTGGCTCACACCTGCAATCCCAGCACTTTGGGAGGGCAAGGCGGGTGGATCACCTGAGGTGGGGAGTTCAAGACCAGCCTGACCAACATGGAGAAACCCTGTCTCTACTAAAAATACAAAATTAGCCAGACTTGATGACACATGCCTGTAATCCCAGCTACTCGGGAGGCCGAGGCAGGAGAATTGCTTGAACCTGGGAGGCAGAGGTTGCAGTGAGCTGAGATTGCACCATTGCACTCCAGCCTGGGCAACAAGAGCAAAACTCCATTTCAAAAAAGAAAAAAAAAAAAAAAAAGCACTTGGTTAATATCTTGGAATATTAGGTCATCTTACAGTCCGAGGGAAAATGAGAGAAGCCCTTACAGAGCCTCATCATTGAGGGGATGTTCCTAAGTGAAAGGATGTCAGTGCCAGAAAGAAGGGGTCTTGGCAGATGATAAATGTCCACTGCAGATCAAGATTAAATACATCCTGGCTCTGACCATCTCTCCTCTCTTTCCCTCTAAGTGCTCTTACCCAACTTAGGAGAAGTCTTCTTTTCCAGAAGTCTTTCTGTTTGACAACTTGGTTATGAGAATGTGACCCCAGTACACAAAGTTTTCTGTGGGTAAAATGTGGAAGGAATATATATTGACAACAATGATGGTGAAAAGAGAGAGGGAGAGGAGGATCAGATTACACTGTAGTTTTCACATGCCGCTCAGCAAATCTAGACCAAGTCTCTAGCAACATTTTCATTGACATAAGCTAACTCAAGCCCATCTTTGGGCTTTCATTATAACTGTGAGTGGATACCTGTTATAGAGACAGGTGGTTAGCGCTAGAGCAATGGTTTTCAGAATTTCAGATGCAGCAGAACACTCTTTATTTATCACAAAGAAAATAGCATGAACTTGAATATGTAGAACAGATCAGACCAGTTATATTGTAATTGAAGTTTCCCTTCTGCTACCCTCCTCAGGAACCTGAGCTCCACAGGACTCAATGAAAAAGCAACTGTAACAGAAGAGATAGGTAAGTTATATTCTCTGTTTACTTTGTTTATGTCTGAATTTACTTTGAAACGCTTCAGCACTGGCAGTGTGATTTGCTTGTATATGTTATTTAGATGTAATCTGCACCCAAGGGTTGATAACTTGCTGTAATTGGGAATGCATACTCCAGGGATGGTCAGCTAATATTTACCAAAGCAGCAGACAACAGAGAAAATGAGAGCCAAGTGAAAGGAGAAACCCCTTATAAAATCATCAGATCTTGTGAGACTTATTTACCACCATGAGAACAGTATGGGGGAAATCACCCCCATGATTCAATTATCTCCCCCCAGGTCCCTCCTACAACATGTGGGAATTATGGGAGCTGCAATTCAAGGTGAGATTTGGGTGGGGACACAGCCAAAATGTATCACCCGATAACAAGGTTAAGAAGGGGAAGAGCCAATATCCTCACCTGCTCAAGGTTGGATCCAACTTTGGTGGGGCCTGAGACTTACATACCTTCAGGGTCTTCTTTGAAAAAGAAGTATTAAAAATTATAAATACAAAATTATCTATGAAAATGAATGTTTAGACAGAATGAGAAAAAATGACTTCAAAAAAATTTTTTTTGGGGACGGAGTCTCTCTCTGTTGCCCAGGCTGTAGTGCAGTGGCGTTATCTCAGCTCGCTGCAACCTCCACCTCCAGGGTTCAAGAGATTCTCCTGCCTCAGCCTCCCGAGTAGCTGGGATTACAGGCATGCACCACCATGCCTGGGTAATTTTTGTATTTTTAGTAGAGATGGGGTTTCACCATGTTGGCAGCTGGTCTTGAACTCCTGACCTCAGGTGATCCACCCACCTCGCCCTCCCAAAATGCTGGGATTACAGGCATGAGCCACTGTGCCTGGCTGATGACTTCAAATTTTAAAAAGTTTACAAATACCACAAAAAATCCCCCAAATAACACAGTATTTCTATTAATTAATGGTTGATATGGCTGTGTAATATATTTTCTTATGTTTGTTGCTGCTTCCTCTTTCATGGCCTCTTCATGTCACCAGCATGTTGTAATACTTTCTATAGAGAGAATAAAATAATTTGGTGCTTCCTCTAACTTGGTTGATCAAAATTTTTTCCATGTTAATTTTTAAGATTCATAAAACATGGAACTTCAATAGACAAGTTCACTCTTTGTAGTTCTTCCACAAGGTTGTGCACTATAAACAGACAAATTCTGATGAATTTAGTTTTGCATAATATCTTCACAAAAGAAAACATCATGGAGTGTTTATAATTGTATACAGTGCATATACAGCACACTCTTGACAGAATGTCCTTTATTAGAAATTGATGAGAACAGAATCCTCCACTTAGAATTGTTTATGTCTTGATAGAAAGACACTTCCAGAGATTAGTTTCTGGCTTTGCACAATTAAAACCTTGTTTCTTCCCCGCTTCCTGTGAGGATCCAGTGCTGGGTGCCATAGCATAGGTTCATGTTCATAGGTGCTCTGGTTCTGTATCTTCCTGTTACATCACTTGGTAAGTTTGCCCCGTTGATGGTAAGAATATTCCTGCGCAGGACAGCTAGGAATAAGTTAACTACACATGGAAATGTCTGCAAACCACATAAATACCTCCCACTAAACTTCAGCTAAATGTATCACCAACTCAACTTTCCTTAACTAAATCCCCAAAATGCTTACAATCACTCCCCACCACCTGAAAGGGGAGACTGGCTGAAAGAAATTCATAATGGAAAGAGAGAGTGCCTTATTCCATTGTGGTTCAAATCTGTTCTTTGCAAAATTTATAAAACTGTCTACCATGTAAACAGATGGCTGGGGACCCTCCCAGGGCCTTGGAAGTGGTCCATCACATGAGAGCTCTGATATTTAGCTTCATTTGTTTCATAATACAATGCCTCTCCACCAAACTATAGAGGGTCACCAATATTTACCTTGGGAACAGCCAGTTGAATTAGGTGGGTTTGCAACAAAGGGAATAAATGGAAGACAGGCTTTTTCTATTTATAAGCTTCTGCTTATAATCATCAGCAAAACAGTCACACATAAAATAACTGCCAAAAACTTAACAAAACTACATGGCCAAAAGTGCAATTTAATGTAGTAGAAACGAAGTACAAATTACAACAAAGGGAGGGTGAATAAAGAGGGTGGATGGTTTAATCACAGGAGGTTTTGTGGAAAAGGTGAGTTTGAAATAGCTTTTGAAAGGAGTGAGGCACAGAAAGAAAGGGGAAAATGCATTTGAGGAAGGCCTGAAAGGTCTAAATACACTGAAGAACATCAAATTATATATAGGGATCAGCTGAAAATTGACTGGAAAGGCGTGTTCATGAAACACAGCATAAAATTAAATTTTAATAAGACTGTTTATGGTCAGAACGAAGTAACTAGTGCACATCTAGTCCACCAAGTGTCAGCAACTAGAAAACTACACAAAAATATTAATATCTGAAATAGTTATTTTCAGTTATTGAACAATAGGCATTTCAGGTGTGAGATCTCAGAGAGATAAGTAACAAGTGAGGTGAGCCCTGCCATAGCCATAGCCTTTTATTTCAATGCATTTTCTGGACCAGTTGCAGGAAAGGGGAATTCAATCAGAGTATGGCAGTCTCATTGACTCAAAAAGTCAGAGACTGGAGTTCAGGAAGGCTGAGGCAGCTGGATGGAACTTGTGAGACAGTAGCAGAGTGAAAGAGCAACATAGAATAAGTTCCAGAAATCTGCAGAGGATCCTCTTGAATCTTTGGCTAAATAATAAGGTGTATATGTTTAAAGTGAAACTCCATAAACCCTGGGAAATAATAAATGATTAAGGAAAGATAAATTATGGGGAACTATAAACTGAGCAACTACCAGAACTTCCACAGGATTGGGAGATATTTAAGTTCAGGCCAGCCAGAATGGAAAGACCTCATTGGGTACTTGATGCATTCAGGTGAAATCCCAGAAAGAGTATGTCTTACTAGTAGGGCTAAACTAGTCCTAGAGCAAAGGATACTCTAGACTCTTTCTAAAAAAGCCTCAAAGGGATAAAGCTGATCTGAAATTAATTTATTGCAAGAACAAAAATCAATAATTTTTTTTTTTTTTTTTTTTGAAATGGTGTCTTGCTGCTGCCCAGGCTGGAGTGCAGTGGCACAATCTCAGCTCACTGCAGGCTCCGCCCCCCGAGGTTCACGCCATTCTCCTGCCTCAGCCTCCCGAGTAGCTGGGACTACAGGCGCCCGCCACCTCGCCCGGCTAATTTTTTGTATTTTTAGTAGAGACGGGGTTTCACCGTGTTAACCAGGATGGTCTCGATCTCCTGACCTCGTGATCCACCCGCCTCGGCCTCCCAAAGTGCTGGGATTACAGGTGTGAGCCACCGCACCCGGCCAAAAATCAATAATTTTTAAAGAAACACAAGAAAATTTAGGCCAACAATGGAATATTCACAATTGCCAGTATCCAGTCAAAATTATTAGACATGCCACGAACAAGAAGTGTAACCCATAATGAAAGGGAAAATCAGACAATAGAAGCAGATCTAGAAATGACAAAGATGCAATTAGCAAACAAGGACTTTAAAACGATTATAAATTTGTTCAAGCAATTAAGGGAAAACAGGAACATAATAAATAAGTAAATGGAAATCATTAAAAGAAACAGGCCAGGCATGGTGGCTCACGCCTGTAATCCCAGAACTTTGGACAGCCGAGGCAGGTGGATCACCTGCGATCAGGTGTTCAAGACCAGCCTGGCCAACATGGTAAAACCTGTCTCTACTAAAAATAGAAAAAATTAGCTGGGTGTGGTGGCAGGCCCCTGTAATCCCAGCTACTTGGGAGGCTGAGGCAGGAGAATTGCTTGAACATGGGAGGCAGAGGTTGCAATGAGCTGAGAGCGCACCATTGCACTTCAGCCTGAGGAACAAGAGTGAAACTCCATCTCAAAAAAAAAAAAAAAAGAAAAAGAAAACGAAACAAATCAGCCATCTAAAGCTAAAAAATACCCCAATATCTAAAAAAGCCCACTAGGCAGATTTAAAAGCAGATTCTATATTATAGAAGAAAAAAATTAATAAAAGACACATTATATAAACCCTAGAGCAAACTATTAAAAAAGTTATAGCTAATAAGACAATAGTGATAATAAAATGAAAAAATAAATTTTTTAATTCAAAAGAAGGGAGAGAGAAAGGAAAACAAAACAAAGAAAAAATGAAACCAATAAATCAATAGTTAACTGATTTAACACAGCCATATCAATAATTGTAGTAGGTAAAACTGGACCAAAATCATCTATTAAGAGGTACTATTATACTTGGTAGAAAAGTATAGTAGGATCAAAATCATCTATTAAGAGATACTATTATACTTGGTAGAAAAGCAACATCCAACTATATGTTTTCTACAAGGCTTAGTTTTTTAATACAAAGATACATACAGGTAAAAGTTAAAGAACAGAAGATATACCAGGCAAATATTAATTATAAAGCTAGAGTGGCCACTTTGAAATCAGAAAAAGTAGACTGCATGATAAGAAATATTTCCAGGCTGGGCACGGTGGCTCACGCCTGTAATCCCAGCACTTTAGGAGGCCAAGGCAGGCGGATCAGGAGGTCAGGAGATGGAGACCATCCTGGCTAACACGGTGAAACCCCATCTCTACTAAAAATACAAAAAATTAGCCAGGCGTGGTGGCGGGTGCCTGTAGTCCCAGCTACTCAGGAGGCTGAGGCAGGAGAATGGCGTGAACCCAGGAGGCAGAGCTTGCAGTGAGCCGAGATCGTGCCACTGCACTGCAGTCTGGGCGACAAAGCGAGACTCCATCTCAAAAAAAAAAAAAAGAAGAAAAAGAGAAATATTTGCAGATTAAAGGGAAATATTTCATCATAAAAAAGGGTCAATTGCTCAAGAATACTTACAATATTCAATGTATGAGCACCTAATAACAAAGTTTGAACATACACAAAGAAAAAACTGACAGAGCTGAAAGAAAAAACACACAAATACAAAAGTATAGTTTGAGATTTTTAATAACCCTCTCTCAGTAGTTGATAGAACAAAATTTAAAACAAGAAAGTAAAAACTATCTTCTGCTTTTTGTAGTCCCTCCCCAACCAAACTCCCAACACTATGTCAGTCATCAATTCCAAGCAAATGTTTGATGAATGAAAAAAATCCTCAAAATAAGCTTTGTTTTCCATTAAAGAGAAAACAACCCCTAAAAATAAAAAATGGATACTAGCAAGACAGATAAAGAAAGAAAAAGCAAAAACACAAAAATAAATATTAATAATAAAAGAAGGGACAGCATTATAAGTCTTCTAGACATTAAAAAATAAAAAGGGGATATTATGAACCACTTATGCCAACCAATTAAAAAGTTTAGTTGAAATGGATAATTCCTTTGAAAACATGAATAACTCAAATTGACACTAGAAGAAATAGAAAATTTCAACAATTCTATGTTAAGCCTAAATAAATTGGATTTATAACTTAAAATCTTCTGACAAAGTGGACTCCGGGCCTAGATAGATTAAATAATGAATTCTATCAAACATTTAAAAAGAAAATAATACCAATCTTAAGCAAAATCTTTCAGAAAATAGAGGGGGAAGAAATACTTCCCAACTCATTTTATGAAGTCACCATTATTCTAATAACAAAACCAGACAAAGACATTAAAAGAAAGTTATAGTCTAATTCCTTATGAACATAGCATAGATAAAAAATTCTTAACAAACTATTAGCAACTAGAATCCAGAAATACAATTAAAATGATAATACATCATGACTGAATGGAGTTTATTCCAGGCCTGCAAGGTTTATTTAACATTTGAAAATCAATCATTGTCATTCATCACATTAATAGAATAAAAAAGAAAAATCCTATGATCATTTACAACAATGCAGAAAAATCATCTGATGAAATTCAGTGCCTTGTTATGATTTTTAAAACTCAGTAAACTAGGAATAAAAGACAATCATCTTAACCTAATAAAGGAATCAATGAGAAACCTAAGCAAATACTGTAAATTAATATTGAAAGACTCAACATTTTCCCATTAATATTGAGATCCAGGGGAGAATGTTTTTTCTCTTCTATTCAACATTATATTGGTGTCCCACCAGTAAAATAAGACCAAAAAAAAAAAAATCTTACAGATTAGAAAAACAGAAGTTAAACTTTTTTTATTCACATAGTACACAATTTTCTTTTCTTTTCTTTTTTCTTTTCTTCTTTTAGTTAATAGAGATGAGGTCTTGCTGTGTTGCCCAGGTTGGTCTCAAACTCGTGGCCTCAAGCAATCCTCCCACCTCAGCCTCCCAAAGTGCTAAGATTATAGGCATGAGCCACCATGCCCAGCCATGTACATAATTTTCTATCTAGAAAATACTAACAAGTCTACCCTGAATGGCTACTACATTAATAAGTGAATTTAGTAAGGTTGTAGAATACAAAGTCAAACATAAAAAATCAATTGTATTTCTGTATACAAGCAACAAATAAGTGAGACATTAAAATGTAAAACATCATTTACAATAGCATCAGAAATAGATAATATTTTGGAATTAATTTAACTAAGCATGTATAGGACCTATGCTAAAAACTACAAAAAAAACTACTGAAAGAAATTAAAGACATTTTAAAAATGGAGACACATACCTGTTTGTGAATTGGAAAACTCAATATTGTTATGCTGTCCATTCTCACACATTGATATATAGATTATATGCAACCCCAATCAAAATCCCAGCAGGCATTTTTTCTTTAAGCAATTGTTATACTGAACCTAAAATTTGTAAGAAATGAAAATAGCCTATGTTAGCCACAACAATTTTGAAAAAGAAGTTCAAAACTGAAGGATTTAATTTGATTTCAAGACTTACTTTAAAGCTACAGTAATCAAGAAGTATTGACTCTGGCTGCTTCCTCATTATGATGGTAGAGTTGAGTAGTTGTAACAGGAACCATACGGCCCAGAAGGCCTAAAATCCTATCTGGCCTTTCACAGAAAGAGTTTGCTGACCTCTGTGATACACGATGCTTATATGTAAGACACTCCTATCTATAATTCCCGGTCTGCCAGGTATTTCACCAATTTCTTTGTTACTCATTATAGCATATTAAAGTGCAGATAAGAGAAAATAATTTTAGAAATAATATTTAATCCCTTCTAATTTATTTAAAACCAAAATTGTTCATAGATTTTGGCACTTTATGGTTAATGATATGTTATTTGCAATATCCCTTACAACTGTGTACAAAGCCATAGTGGAAAACCAGTCCTACCAGGATGAAGATAATTACACATTAAATTTGTATTGTATGTAAATATGTATATGAGACATTACAAGCATTATTTGACCCATTTTTTAAATGAGGAGGCTGACTGGCAAATGCATCTATCAGAGCCTGCAGAAAGTGAGGAAGGCATGGTTAGGAAAAACAGACCAATTGGACAGTGGAATTAATAGGTTCAAATTGGTGATAGATTGGACATAGGTAATGAAGACAAGAAAGTATTGGAAAATTTTGAGAGTTGTTGTGAATCTGGGTTTTTAGACAGGGTTGCCATTGACCTGGTAGGAAAATTGTGAAAAAACATTTATTTCGCCATTGAGAGCAGATTGATTATGAGTTCCATTTCTAATTGCTTAAAGTGGTGCTTTCCAAACTAATGGATTTACAAAGTACCTGGTCATCTTGTTAGAATGCAGATTCTGATTCAGCAGTTTTGGGACAAGGCCCAAGATTCTGCATTTCCAATCAGCTTCCAGGTGATTCTGATGTGACTGGTTCAGGAACCACACCTTTTTAGAAAAGCATTAAATGTGACTAAAGGAAATCCAAGTGTAGATTTCTTCTGGAAGGTAAGAGGAGGGTCCTGACAGGGAATACTGTTTATGCAGTTGGAAAGAAGCTATTTGTCTTCTCTAGAGGAAAGATACATAACTAAGGGCCTGTAATCTTGAGGAGATTCTCAGTGCAGAGAAGAGAAGGATCCAGAACAATCAAGGAGACAGAATAAGAGCTATCAGAAAAATAGAAGAACCAGGAGCATTTAGCGTCATTAAGGAATCCTACGGAATACTGAATTTCAAGGAGTCAATCAATGAATTCCAACATGCAACTCATTCATCACACCATCTTTCCTGGCCCCCTTTCTTTGCCTTCTTTGGTCTTTTTTCCAGCACTCTCTAGAATGTAGTAGATGCTTACTGGACTGTCTTTCCAAAGCTTCCCCACTCCTTTTTTTTTTTTCAGGAAAGCCTCCCATCATCAATACGACTACCATAAGAGCTGCCATGTTTTTATGTGACTCTCTGTCCTCTTCCTACAGTTGATTGATTCAGGCATGGACACCTGATCCCAGCTCAACCAATCGTAAATTTCTTCTCTGGGATTATTCAAACTAGGATTCTACAGAGACAAAAGTTGTCAGGTGCAAAACAGTCTTTACAATAGGAAAAGTCGTTAGGCACAAAATCTACTAGTCCTAATATGCAGCCATGTTAGGAGCCAGTAGAGAGAAAAAGTAAAGACAGGTGATGGAAGACAGTCCTAGCAGTGTTCCAGTTTTTGTTCCAACTGTTCCCAAGCCCAATTACTTTCGTTCCTTTCCCATGATTTGGTTATTCAATGTTCCCTTCAGTGACCCAGAAAATTCCCCCTGTTGCCTAAGTGAGTTTGAGTCACTTGCAACAGAATCCTGACTAATACATGGCAAGCCTTATCTCCACTCATTTTGTCTTATACACCATCTTCCTTTGGGCCCATGCGCCCTGTTGACTGCAGCTTTCCCAGGTTTTTCCTTAGAATGACACCAGGCCAAAACCAGCTGCTGGGCAAGGACCATAAACCCCAGTGTTGGTCTTGATGGATGTTAATGTGTCACTGAACACCAATGTACCAAATCGATGTGTTCATGGCAACAGCCGAAAAGAGCCCACAAAAGTCTAATCTTTGGCACACTGGGGGCTACACTGGCAGATTGTTAAGACCCTGGGGGCAAAACTTAATTTGCATAAGTATTTGCAATGCACAATTTCCTTTTTATTCATTTACACTAAATTAAATTCATTTTGGAATCCCCAAAGTTATTGCTGTTGACTTCTCTCCCCTTACTTCATGTTCTAGGTATATTTCCCCAAAACTGAAAGCCATTTTCATCTCTAGTTTTCTGGATGCCTCAGATCCCAGGTGAGGTTTAATCCCTCCACAGTTCTTTAAGATTAGCAAAATAAATTAACTCCTTAACTACTGGGAAATTTAAAAAACAAAAAAACTGCTGTTTTGCAAAAATGCAAATATTATTAGAACGCCCTACTCTCTTCCCTACCCCCAACACACACACACACACACACACACACACACACACACACACACACTGGCACGCACACAGGCCTGGCTGCACTCGAGAAGCCCACTCCCACCACCCCTTCTGCAGACAGAAATGCTGGCATTCGTAAGCTGTCACACTGAGGAAGACAGCAGCTGTGTTATTCCATGATTTATAGAACAGATTTGCATTTCCTTGCCTTTGAAGCTTGCCTATAATCTGCCACATAAATATTTGAAAGACAGGATGGTGGAAACAGACCTAAGCAGCTTAATCGAACACTTGGCAGGTAGAGGACTTGGGCTGGTGTTCATTTCAAACACCCCCATTGCCCTGAGGCCTCTTGGTGTGTGTGTACAAAATTGAAATTCAGTGTTCAAACCCAAACCTACAGTCGCAATTCCACTTGAAGGAAAAGTCAGAAGAATGCCCCTCTGAAAGCAGGTTTTGTTTTGTCTGGTCTCCTGAGGCAAAAGCCCAGTAGTCTTTCTTAAATTCTGCTCCAGGAAGCAGGAAGCAGGGAGCATAAGTGTCTCAGCCACTCCAGAAGCCCCAAGTGTGCTCATGCAGGGACAGGAGCTCTGCCCTGCCTCACAGAGGCCCTGAGGCCACAGAGAGGCACTTTCACCAGTGAGCAGGCACATTCCTGTCCTGGAGACCAGTCATAGCTCTGGCTGCCCCAGAGAACCAGGATTCCCTGGTAGGGGATCAGGCAAGCCTTCGATTTTCCATGCATCCACCTTCATGCAGCTTTTCCCAAAATATGGTATGGAGAACACTTTCTGAAGTTCATGTTAAATGGCCACAGTCACAGTGCTTTTTTTTTTTTTTTGAGACAGAGTCTTGCTCTGTCGCCCAGGCTGGAGTGCAGTGGCGCGATCTCAGCTCACTGCAAGCTCCACCTCCCGGGTTCATGCCATTCTCCTGCCTCAGCCTCCTGAGTAGGTGGGACTACAGGCGCTTGCTACCACGCCCGGCTAATTTTTTATATTTTTTTTAGTAGAGACGGGGTTTCACCGTGTTAGCCAGGATGGTTTCGATCTCCTGACCTGGTGATCCGCCCACCTCAGCCTCCCAAAATGGTGGGATTACAGGCGTGAGCCACCACATCCGGCCAACAGTCACAGTGCTTTTTAACCCATTATAAGCTGTAAGTCCTGCAGGAAAAACAACAGTCTAAGTTGATTTAATCTAATTATTTAAGTGGAAAATATGCACTTTTATTTTCACAGTAGTTCTATTAGTATACTATTGGAGAATTAAAAAAACGAAAATTGGCCCGGCACGGTGGCTCACACCTGTAATCCCAGCACTTTGGGAGGCCAAGGTGGGCAGATCACCTGAGGTTGGAAGTTTGAGACCAGCCTGACCAACATGGAGAAACCCATCTCTACTAAAAATACAAAATTAGCTGGGCATGGTGGCAGGCACCTGTAATCCCAGCTACTCGGGAGGCTGAGGCAGTAGAATCGGTTGAACCCAGGAGGCAGAGGTTGTGGTGAGCTGAGATTGCACCATCGCACTCCAGCCTGGGCAAAAGTAGCAAAACTCCATCTCACACACAAACAAAGGAAAATTACGCCCTAGTCTGATTCAATAAATATGTGTTGATCCCCCATATATGCTCAAGGAGGCTAGCCACAAAGGTGTCTTCACACTCAAGACAGCCCAAGAATGCCACTTACGGCCTAGGCGTCTTATCAGAAGTTCTACAAGGTAGAGGGTGGGCAGGCGAACAGAAAGAGGAGGCTCTTGAATGTAAAGGACCTTTTATAAAATTCAAAAGGGACAAGGGCAGAAGGCACAGTGAATGGAGACCCAGACTGAAAGTCAGGAGACATGGTCAGTCTAGCTCGGACAGGGAGTTGGGGATGTGGGGTGGTTAGGGACAAAACCCAAATATGGACTCCTTAAGAGAAATTTCAACCTTAAGAAGAAAGGAATCTGTCCCAGGCAGCAGCACAGTTGCAAGTCAGAGGAAGCTGCGGTTCCGGGTCTAGGGTGGTGGACTCTACTGTAATCAGCCACCCTGAAGTCGAGCAGACATCTGGGGTGTCTCACCAATCTCCCAGCCCCTAGAATGCCAAACAACCCTGCTCTGAGGCCCTATAATATTATCACACGGGGGTCAGGGAGCTACTCTCCTTCAATACTTCCAAGCAAACTGCCTAGAGCCAAACGTCCAGGAAGACTAAGCACTTTGCAGATTTGAGTGAGAAATCCGCAGGGACTTCCATAGAAACTGGGAGTCTCAGAAACACCTACCAGGTTGGTTTCCTGAGGCAGTGAGCCAGGGAAGGAGGACTGATGGTGATGTTGCCTCATTTGGATGCTCCATGAGCCTACGCAACTTTCACAAAAGCTTCAAAGGAAAACAAGATATCAAATGAATCCAGTAACAACATTCTGGGGAAAAGGCTACCTGGAAGACGGACAGAAAGGGACCAGTTTCCAGAGGAAGCCTAGGGAGGATGCCTGATGTCACTGCTGACAGAGGAAGCAGGAGGACTCAGCGATCTCTGGACTGACCAGGCTGTGATGGGTGTGGCAGGCCAGAACTGGGCAGGATCATTAAAACCCTCGGAGAGGTTTTCACTGCAAGAAAGAAGAGCTACCGGGCCTGGAGGGGAATAAGATTGGGGACCCAGGCTGCCAGTGAACTTATGCCCACCCAGAAACTCAGCTGCAGAAAAGTGGTAGGGATTATTACACCAAACTGAGAATTACAGTCTCTGCCTCCTCAGCCCCTGGCAGAGCTGCCACATGTGGCAGCAGCACTGTCCTGCCTCCAGGTGAAATAGGAGCCACTGGGATCACCCACGACGCTGCGGGAGCTATGAGGTGTACAGGAGCGTGGGGAAGGGATATCAACACACATAAAGAAAGTAGTTCCATCCTTGCCTTATATCTGTCTTTTTATACCTCCGTAGATGTGGCCAACAAAATTGCTACATAAATTGGACACTGCCCAAAGAAGTCTTTAACGCCATTCCTGGGTTCTTTGTCAAAACCATGGTGGCTTTTCCTGTCTTCACAGAGCTAAGCCCATTGTTCTGTGGTCCCTGAAGCTGTGCCTCTGACCTGGGTGGAGCTGCATGTCTAGGCAGGAGAGGCTTGGGAAGCTAGAGTTGTTGCTGGTGATCTGTTTTCAGCTTGGGGCAGGAGCCAGGCTGGGTGCCAGAAGCAACTTTTGATCAGTCATTAGGCACAGACTTTGCTCCAGCCACATAGCCACCTTGTTCCTGCCTTGGGGCCTTTGCACTTGCTGTTGGCTCTGCTTGGAGTCCTCTCTCTTGATCTGCACTGGACTTGTTGCTCCCTACTTCATCAAACGTTACCTTCTCAGAAGGACCTTCCATGTCCACCTCCAGTGCAGGCCCTGTTCACACTCCGTCCACTGCTCTGCTGATTTCCTTACGATAGTTACGGCACTCTACAAGGATCTTGTTTATTTGTTTACATGGCCACCGTCTCTTTCCCTACGGGAACGTCTGGAACATTAGCTCCACCAGGGTCATCTGAAGGCTCCCAGGGTGACCCACACAGCCCAGACCCCAGCCTGCACCCCAGGAGGCTCCTGCTCCCCACATACACAGAGCTCACCTTGGCCTTACCTCGTAGATGAGGAAGACTTTGGCGCCCACATAAATGCCCATGTGTGTCACGGTCCAGACAGCAGTGTTCATGTCTGTGAGAGGTTAGGGCAAGCCTGTCAGTCCCATGCTGAGATGCGAGGCCCTGGATGCCTACCCACCTCAGAGGGTGAAGCGGGGAGGTCTGGACACCCTCTCCATCTCAAAGGGCAGGGGGTTAGGGGAAGGCCTGGCAGGGGAGGGATCTTGTCTCTCTTGTTCACTACTGTCCACAACCTTCAGCACAATGCTGGGTATATGATAGATAGTATCCGTTGAATGAATAAATGAATAAATGCACACAGCAGCAAGCTGTGTGGCTGCTTATCCAACGTAACTGTATCCCTGCACTTCTCCCTTCCTAACATAACTTCAATCTGCTTGGCAACATGTCCTATTCATGACCACGTGTTTGCCCTAAGCTGTTCATAGTATTCTCTTTCCCTGTGCTAATAACTGGTTTTTTAAAAGGACCCATGACTTAGTTCTGACGAAAACTATGAGCAGAAGTCTACTATGTAGGTCCGGGGGTTCTGAAAGAGGTTTTCCCCTTTATAAAAAGAGAAGCAGGCACTGTCATATTATCTGGATTAGATCTGCTTAGTACAGCTGTGCCTCACTTCTCACTCTGAGGAGAGTTACTGTGAGGAAAAGTGCAACCCGACGAAGATAGCTAGGGTGCGAGCTGGAAGAAACTGGGTCTTCTATGACATTACTGAAGAACTAAATTAACCAACTCTGGAGCTTGCATACCTCTGGATTTCTTGTTATGGAGCATAATAAATTTTCTTCTTATTAAGCCATTGTGAGTTGCATCTTTTGTTACTTTACAGCCAAATGCATTTGAACGATAGAAACTATGGCATACACTGTCCCTTAGTCCTGGTGGCTGTCACCGGCCTGTAGAATAGAGCCATGGCTTTTATCCACCAGGTATACTGTAGGTAAACATGAATTAATGAATTAGTTTTTTCTTTACTTCATTCATACACCCAGCAAACTTCATTGAAAACTTATGTGTGCGGGCACTGCACTAGGAAGAGAGATCAGAAAGGCAAGCTGCCAACCCCGAAGAAGCTCAGAGTCCAGTGGGAGGAAGACTTATCAACAGAATGACAATCTAGCATGGACCCATTACAACAGAGGCATGCAGAGGTGCCACAGCAGCGGCAAAGAGCAGCAGGGACATGGCTTGAAAGAGGACAGGCAGGAGGGTAGCTAAGCTGGTTTCACAAGAGGTTGTGTCTGAGCTGAGTCTTGAATGAAAAGCAGGAGATGCCCAGGAGGACCAGCTGGCCAAGAGTCTCTCAGGCAGCAGGAACAACAATATCCCACATCGCAGAGTAGGCAAGACCACTTTTTACAACGGGCCAGGCACTGTGCTAAGTGATTACACAGACACTGCACCCTCAGATCCTTAACAATATGCACACAAGGTAAATATGGTTATCCCATTTTATAATATGGAAACGGAGGCTTCAAAGGGTCAAGGAACTTGTCCAAGTTCACACAGCCAGAAAGTGGCAGAGCCAGGCTTTGAACCTAGATCATCCAGAGCCCACATTCTGTTTACCACCCTAGCACTCCTCCTACACTAGTGGACCCTGTTAGGGAAGCACAGTCTGTACAGCAACCCAGTGTCCTGCCCATAAAAGAAAGCACATCTCCGTGGGCAGGGGAGAGAAGAGACTGAGCACACAGGTAGGAAAATGTGTACTCTGAGAGGGCTAGTGTTTAGGTGGGTGGGCAATGGAGAGAGCAGGCAGAAAAGAGAGAATGTGGGTGGCCTGAAAACACCCGTTTCTCTTCTATTCTGTTTATTTGAACTTGAATGGCTTTACTCAGGGTCACCATCTTCTAACCTTTCCCCTTCAAATCACTCTTACAGTTAAATTAGCCTGAAAATTTACCAGCCCACAAATTTTTGTTAACCAGCCTGCCACAAATATTATACAGATGGCAGAATAAATAAAATTCATCGGTAGTTGCAACTAGCCTCCCTGAAATGGTAACTGGCCCCGGGCCCACAGGAACTCAGCTTTGAGAAGACTGCCTTAAATAATGAACAGGCAGATGAAACAAACAGTCTCTGGGCACTGCATGGCACTGCAAGTTGGCACCCCAGGTCCTGCAGACACCCTCGGTTTGCAGGCTGTCTTTTTCATGAAACAAGGGGGGTATCGCAGACACCCATCATCACCATAAAATAATGGCACCAGCTAATTTCCTGAGGCTTCAAGCTCAGCAGGGAAGGATATAATATTGCAAGCCAGCAGAAGCCAAGCAAGTGGTGATACAGTAGTTCTGTTTTACATTACATTAAATGTTACTATTTCTGAAGGGAATATCTGTGGAGCACTGGTGTAACCCATAGCAACCAGCTAATAAATTGTAACTTACACTGGCTCAGCTTATTGTAGGGGTGGAGAACAGCAAGAAAAAAACGACTAAAAAAAAGGCAAATGCTGGCAAAAATGCCACATTTTTTTTCCTCTTACTACCTCCTCTACACACACACACACACATGCACACACATACACACACACACACCACAAATACAGGCTGCATCAGCATTATCTAGCAAAATTACTTAAGGTGAAGTGGGACAATCAGCGGTCAGGATTTTAGAATTCTTGCCCTTCTTGTTGATCTATGTATACAATGCCTCTTTTAAAGCTCAGAAGTTGTACTTTAAATGTTGCCGACACTGGGCCCTGCCCTCTACCAGCATGACCCTTGGCATCATTTTGCAGCCTGTATTGAGGATGACAGTCCTCTGCATCCAGCCTGCACATGGAACCAAGCCTAAGCCATTTAGTTCACCGTTTTTCCTTCTGTCTACAAATAGCTCATGCCTAATTGCCCCCCTACTTCAAATTCACAGCAGGCTGGTGAGCCTGGATCTCTGCTACATTGAGCCTACTCTTTGACCTCGACCACGATAGATTCCTTCCATCCGTTAGTTCTTGTTCCCTGAGCCATTCAGTCTTTTACACATTCAATCAGTCTCTCTGAAGTGTGGGCACTGGATGTGTATTTACAGGGAATTATTCATGGGGCACTTTGTGGCCTTCAGACAGTATGTTCATCTATTTGGGTTGGTTGAACATGCACACCCACTATCTGTCCATGTGAATAGTGCTAAACTTAATGAAAGTGCTCTGTATCCTGAAATGCCCACCACTTAGCCACCAACGGGGAAGTGACCAGCATTCAGAGCACCTGAATAAGTGTTACTGGGCATCTTCCTTCTGTCTAGCCATCTCTGAACTGTGTACAGAAGAGGAGAGCCGGGGAGTCCATCAAGACTCAGACAACAGGGGCTCTTCCTGACTCTTCCCCTAGGACACAAGTGAGGGACTTAGAATCAAGCACCCATGATCAAGAACCATCTTGGGCATTTGCTAGCTGAGTGTCATTTGGCAAAATCATTTTAATTCTGGGGCCTTCATTTCCTCACCTGCGATGTGAGAACATTGAGAGTATCAGTTAGGATGCACTTGGCTGCAGGAAACAGAAAACCCAACTCACAGTGCTTCAAAAAGGAGAGAAATAGAGTTTCTTATCTGACAGTGGATAGGGCAGGCTGGAGCCTCAGTTCCTACTTCTCTGTGCTTCTCTTTTCAGCTGGTTGCTTTCATCCCCATGTTCTCTACCCCAGAGCTTGTCTTACCATTGCGGTGACACTGTTTGGGAAGAGACTGCCTGTTGGTCTCCCCACCTAGATCTGATCCCTTCATTCATTTATGAAAGCCCTGGCTTCTGGACCAGTGGCTGGCATGTGGTCTGGATGAATGGATGGGTGAATGAACGAGTGAATGATTCTAAGCAGTCTTACTTCTTGGACAATGAAAAGGAAATTTGGGGAAAATCAAAAGCTGCAACATGTGCAAAAATGCTCTATAAACTGTAAAATGCTACTAGACATTAGGAAATGTTATGGTTATTAACGATGACAATCATGAATCTTCGTGCTGTAAGAGCAGCCTCTTGGATGCTCGTGTCAGCCATAAGCACACCATACTGGCAGTGGGGTTTTTGATGAGACAATGGAAGAAAGATGGTTTTTCCAGGAAAAGTAGATGACTTTTGCCCCCCAAAACAGTTTAAACATCCACAGTGTGACTATTAATTACAAAGGTCAAAAGGTATCTTTACAATGGAGAGATCTGATGGATATCTCCTTAACCAAATAACTGAGCATCATAAACATGAAGGGCCTCCTGATATGTGCAGCAGGAAGCACACAGTAACATCTGCAGAGTGTTCTTGCCTCAAGCATTTAGCCTAAATATCATCATGAGGAAACAATCAGCAAAATCTAGATTGTGGGATGTTCAACAAGACAACCAGTGAACTCTAATAATGCTAGTGTTGGTCAGGCGTGGTGGCTCACTCCTGTAATCCTAGCACTTTGGGAGGCTGAGGCAGGAGGATTGCTTGAGCTCAGGAGTTCAAGACCAGCCTGGGCAACATAATGAGACCCTGTCTCTAGAGAAAACAAAGAAATTAGCTGGGCATGGTGGTGTGGGCCTGCGGTCCCAGCTATTCGGGAGGCTGAGGTGGGAGAACTGCTTGAGTCCAGGAGGTCAAGGCTGCAGTGCACTCCAGCCTGAGCAACAGGGTCTCAAAATAAAAAATAAATTAAATTAAAGTACATGCCAGTATCCTTAACACAAAATAAATAGTAAATAGAGGCAGAAGATTCTTTTAGGTTGAGGGAAACTAAGAAGACATAACAATCAATTTTCAATGAGTAAAGTTGAGTGGATCCTGGATTATTAAAACACTATAAAACAGATATTTTTAGATAGCTGGACTATATATCAAAGAATGCTATTGCATCAATGCTAAATTATTTTAGTGTGATAATATTTTAGAAGTGTGTAATTTTTATTTATTTATTTATTTTGAGACAGAGTCTCAATATGTCACCCAGGCTGGAGTGCAGTGGCGTGATCTCAGCTCACTTCAACCTCCGCCTCCCAGGCTCAAGAGATTCTCCTGCCTTAGCCTCCCAAGTAGCTGGGATTACAGGCATGCGCCACCACGCCCAGCTAATTTTTGTATTTTTAGTAGAGATGGGGTTTCACCATGTTGCCCAGGCGGGTCTCGAACTCTTGACCTCAAATGATCCACCTGCCACAGCCTCCCAAAGTGCTGGGATTACAGGCGCGAGCCACCGAGACTGGCCTTGTTTTGCTTTTTGAGACAGAGTCTTGCTCTGTCTCCCAGGCTGGAGTGCAGTGGCGTGATCTTGGCTCACTGCAACCTCCACCTCCTGGGTTCAAGCAATTCTCCTGCCTCAGCCTCCTGAGTAGCTGGGATTACAGGTGCCCATTACAATGACCAGCTAGTAATTTTTGTATTTTTAGTAGACACAGGGTTCTACCATGTTGGCCAGGCTGGTCTTGAACTCCTGACCTCAAGTGATCCATCTGCCTCAGCCTCCCAAAGTCCTGGGATTACAGGTGTGAGCCACCGTGCCCAGCCTGTATTTGTTTTTTGACTTCTACCTAGGCCAAACTGGGGAGCCTAGGATAACATATCAGAGTACACATATTTGTCAGGATTGCATCATTCTTTCAAAAACATTAACTGGTCCCCTGCTGTGTGTTCCTACTGTGTCTCCTCCCTCACTCCCTTTCCTTCTCCCTCTCAGTCTTCTTTTCTCTCTTCACTATCTTCCTACCAGTGATCTCAAAGGCCCCTGCATTTAAATGACCATTGTCCCTGCTCTCCAGCCCTGCATATCCTAGATAAGAGATCCTTTGAGCAGAAAGAAGGAGAAGAAATGCCGGTTATTTCTTCCCTATCATGTGAACATCACACACACACACACACACACACACACCCCTGAGGCTTGGACAAAAAAGGACAGATTAAAGTTAAGCCTTAGTGAATCAAGTCCACATTAGAGGCAGTATTTGGGACAGGGTCCCAAGGGGCTCTGAATTATGAAAGGCTGGTTCTGGCCCTGGCTGATAAAATGCAGAGCAGACCAAGCCTGGGATGCTAGGCCATCTGGCAGAGTTTCCAGACAGGGCAGGTCCTTGCTGCTTCCTGTCCCTGGGGCTTCATGTGGCCAGCAGGGCCTACCAGCCATTGGCAAGTGGCCCTTCACCCCCTGTAGTGTCCAGTCCTGACTGTGCTCATCTCCAGATGCGCACACCTCTGTGGTATTTGGCCATCTTGTGAATTTATTCCTCAAGTATGTATTCCTCTAATATGATCCTTGCTCCCCAAGCAGGGCCAGACTTCTCCACAGGCAGAACGGGGAGGGGATTATGGTGATAAGGAAGACTTTTGGGACCCCACCCTACTGCATGCCGCCTAAAGTTTAGAACGGGCATATCTTAGGCACACAACACTTTTAGGGGTCCAGAAAAAGGTTTTACTTTGTTTTAATGTCAGAAGAAAAATAATAAACTTTTGGAGGTCAAAGATTATAGTCTTCCTTATACCAATGCAGTCATAAAATATAATCTTTGGTATTTTTTTATGGTGAAAGTCCTGCTCACTCCTCCTACTCCCCAGGACACAGTGCCTAGGGCCGAGGAAGATCATGTGACCCTAGGGACAGGTTGTTGGCTCTGCTTCTCCAAACCCAGAGTGGCTAGAACCTCAGCCTCAGGGGAAAAATGAAGACCAGATGCCTCAGGACTTCTGCCCATGTCCCTTTACTCTGCCCGTGGCACCTTCTCCAGCTTCTCTCCCTGAAACAAGACAAATAAGGACAATGTAATGTGTTCTTCACAAAACTAAATTCATACCGATTGAAGGACACTTCATTTTTGCCTGATGTTATGCCCATTTTATTTCTTTTTCTTTTTTTCTTTTTGGTTTGAAAATGTCCTTTCTTCTATAAAATTATAATAATGGTGGATGATATTCTCAATAAACATTATTTCACAAATGTAAAAGTTGATAACCTTCTCTTAGTCCTGACAACCCCGACCTCCAATTCCACAGACAATTTGCTGCTCTACGAAACCCCACACTCTTAGAAGCACTGGCTTAGATACTTTGAGTCTATCTTCCAGGCTTACCTCTAACAGGTGTGTAAAGCTAGCATGTTGGGAGGCTGACCCAGGAGGATCGCTTGAGCCCAGGAGTTTTGAGGTTACAGTGAGCTATGATCGCACTACCGCACTCTAGCCTGAGTAACAGAGTGAGACACTGCCTCTCAGAAAAAAAACTTACCTCTTATGACATCCTCTCTGAAGCCCTCTCTAACCCCAGGGCTCTGGAGGGCCCTGCATCACTTCCACCTTAATACCGACTTTCCGTTTGCTCGTTAGCATTTCTTGGCTGTCTCCCCTCCTAGACATCTCTGGAAGACAGGACTGTACCTTACTTCGTGTCTCCTCTCCTTAGCATGGTGCCTGCCACACAGTAGCTGCTCAATCAATCGTTTTTGAATGAATAAATATACTAATTCCCAGAAAAATTAAGTTAATGGATAGAGTGTCTTCAGCTTTTAGTTTTCTCTCTCTACATTTTTATTAAATCTTTGGCACCTGTTATTCCTTGTCCATTGGCCAGTGCTAGCAGATGACAGAAAGAATTAGCAAGTAACAAATGAATATTAATGGACCCAGACATCACCGACAGTGCTTAGTTTGACAGCTTTTTTCTATGGACAGGTGTTTGGGCTTACGGTTGTGGTTTTATATTATGTGTTAGTGTCTGTAAGTTTAATTAAATTTAACTTTTTTTTTTCCCCGACACGGAGTCTTGCTCTGTTGCCCAGGCTGGAGTGCAGTGGCGCAATCTCGGCTCACTGCAACCTCTGCCTCCTGGGTCCAAGCAATTCTCCTGCCTCAGCCTCCCAACTGGCTGGGATTATAGGCACGTGCCACTACGCCTGGCTAGTTTTTGCATTCTTAGTAGAGACAGGGTTTTACCATGTTGGCCAGGCTGGTCTCAAATTCTTGACCTCATGATCTGCCAGCCTCAGCCTCCCAGAGTGCTGGGATTACAGGTGTGAGCCACCGCGCCCGGCCCGAATTTAACATTTGTAGGCAACTTAAGCACAAAGTAGCTAAATATGTAATTTTGTGCTAATTCATAGGCAGTATTTTGGATTTAAATATATCAATATTTCATGGTGTTCTGCAAAGGGTACCATCACTGATTGGAGGAGTCCCACTGTATGAAAATGTTGAAGGTCTGGGTGTGGTGGTTCAGGCCTGTAATCTCAGCACTTTGGGAGGCCCAGGTGGGAGGATTGCTGGAGCCCGGGAGTTCGAGACCAGCCTGGGCAATATGGCAAGACCTTGTCTCGACCAAAAAAATAAATTAAAAGAAAATTAGCCAAGTATGGTGGAATGCATCTGTAATCCCAGATACTCGTGAGGCTGAGGTGGGAGGATCGCCTGAGCTGAGATTGAGGCTGCAGTGAGCTATGATTTGTGCCACTGCACTCCAGCATGGGCAGCAGAGCAAGACCCTGTCTCCAAAAAAAAAAAAAAAAAAAAAAACCTGTTGGAGACCAGAGAAATAGAACTACTGCCCTCGTGCAAATTTGGACTCTGGGGGAAGATTTAAATTGGAATGAGGGCTCTCTGAAGTTCCAGGGAGCCTAAATGAAGTGGGTGGGACACAGAGAAAACGGCTGAAGAGGCTTGCCTGAGGCCAAGGCAGATTCTCTGTCTTGATGCTGCCTCTCACTCCTTGGGTCTAAGAATGTAGTTCTCTCTTGTTTATTCTTGCTGAGGCTTCAGATGTGTTCATATTAAACATCTGCATATACTGAGGGTGTGGTAAATGACTCAAACAATTAGTTATTATTGGATAAAAAAGAAAATGCCTTCAGCCCCCCTGCTAAAGGTGACTCTTCCCAGACTCAGCTCTGACCATGTAACTTTCCGATTTAAAAAAAAAAAAAAAAATCTCTAGGGGCTGCCATTTCCAACCTAAGCAAACCCACATTTCTTGGCCTACCATTTAAAGCCTCTCAAATCCTGACCCAATATAACTTTCCAACATTATTTTCATTACCCCCTCCACACTCTGTAAGTCAGCCAAACCAATCTTACCACGAAGTTTTTCAGACCAGTCCATTTTCTTGCCTGTATGTTTATTATTGCTGTTCCTTCTTTTCTTTTCTTTCTTTCCTTCTTTCTTTCTTTTTTTTTTTGGAGACAGAGTCTCATTCTGTCACCTAGGCTGGAGTGCAGTGGCACGATCTCAGCTCACTGCAACCTCCACCTCCCAGATTCAAGTGACTCTCGACCTCAGCCTCCTTAATAGCTGTGATTACAGGTGTGCACCACCACATCTGGCTAATTTTTGTATTCTTAGTAGAGATGGGGTTTCACCATGTTGTCCAGGCTGGTCTCGAACTCCTGGCCTCAAGTGATTCGCCTGCCTCAGTCTCCCAAAATGCTAGGATTACAGGCACGAGCCACCTTGCCAGGCCTACTGTTCCCTATTTTCTAGTCCTTACTTCCTTGATTGACACTAACCCAGTTTCTCCAAATGGATGTTGTCACTATCTTCTTTGACTTCCTATATCTCTTTCAAGGCACTAAACATATTCTGCTTTCTAGAATAGTAATTTTGCTATTTTTATTATCCCCAGTTTACAATGCACACACATATATATTTGTCATAAGATATTCACGGTGAGGAAGTTTTATTCTTCTGTGTGTAATACTGTGCCTGGTACATTGTTCTCATTGTATCTATATTGCACTGAATTGAATTTGTGTTCTCAATGGTCCCAAGCTGAATTCTGCATCTATTTTGCTGATGATCTATGCATCACAATTCTTCCCACTCTAAATCATAGATGAACCAACAAAAAAAGGCATAATCAATAAGGAAAATATATAACAATTTTTTTTTTTTTTTTTGAGATAGAGTCTTGCTCTGCCGCCCAGGCTGGAGTGCAGTGGCACAATCTCGGCTCACTGCAAGCTCCGCCTCCCGGGTTCATGCCATTCTCCTGCCTCAGCCTCTCCGAGTAGCTGGGACTACAGGTGCCCGCCACCACGCCCGGCTAATTTTTTGTATTCTTAGTAGAGACGGGGTTTCACCATGGTCTCGATCTCCTGACCTTGTGATCCGCCCGCCTCGGCCTCCCAAAGTGCTGGGATTACAACCATGAGCCACCGCGACCGGCCTACAATATTTCACATATTAAGAAGTCTGCAGGCAGGCAGGCTCCAGGATTGAATTCAGTGGTTCAGGGACTCATTACAGAACTGCCTTCTTCAGCCTGTGGGCCACCCTTAGTCCTGTAAAACATGGCTGCTGCAGATCAGGTTTCAACACACAGAGCAAATAAAAGAAACAGAAGAAATATTCCTTCCATGATTCTCTTGTTATCAGAAAGGAAAATCTTTTCTAAGAGACTACCAGCAGATGTCCTTTCAAATATTATTGGTCAGAATTGTAACACATGTTTGTATCTAAAAGAATTGCTGGCCAAGAAAATAAAACTATCTTGATTGGCTCACACTAACCAAGATTAACAGCCTTGGTCAGGGAAAAGACTCAGATTCCCCTAAGCACATGACTACCACATGAACAAAAGAGAAAGTAAGAAATGGCTTTGTTTAGGCATAATAGTGCCAGCCAAGTTCTCTCGACATTACAGGCTAGTATCAAGCCTGGGCCCATCAGAGCAGGCGTCTTGAGCTCTTGGATGTAATGAATAAGTTGGGAGCCCTTGCCTCCTACAGGAAGATAATAACAATGGATACTGTTCATTTCCAGATGAGAATTTCTTATCTTCTTTCTCCTCAATGTTCCAACAACCCTCCCCCATCCTCAAGCTCAGCCAATGACCTTGCTGAGAAAACATAAGCAAAAAAATTTTATATTATTCTACCTACATGTGCCCACCAACTTATGTCAGTGCCCACATATTCTGCCTTTCCTCTCACATTATATAAGATTCATCCGTGCTCCCAGCTAAAGCCAATGCCTTCAACGGGTCCTATTCCCACTCATCTATTCAAGGATATCATCCAGCAAATCTTTTTTCTGTATTCTTCATCATTTGATTTTCCTCTTTCTACTAGATCTTTCATATCTATAAATAATATGCTCTTAATCTTAAAACCTGTCTCTTAACTGCAGATCCTTTTACCACTATGGAACCCATTTCCCCATTTTTCTTTATATGAGAATTCCTTAAAAGTGTTACCTATAGCCCTGGCTTTAATTCTTCTCCTCTCATTCTTTAACTCCTCCTAAGCAGGCTTCCACACTTCGGACTGTAGTAAAATTGTTTCTCTCAATGTAACCAAAGACATGCCTTGACTAAATCCAATGATTAATTCTCAGTCCTCATCTTAGTTGATTAGGTAGCAGTATCCAACACAATTGCTTCCTCGTTTCTCCCAGAAACACATTCTGTACTTGGTTTCCAGGACACCAAACATGCCTGGTTTTCCTTCTGTTGCACTGGCTCGTCCTTTTTCACTTTTAGGGATTCCTCTTCCTTTCTAAATGTTATGGTTCCCCAGGGCTCAGTCCTTAAACTTCTCTACCTTTACTCACTTCCTTGCTGTTTTTATCAGTCTCATGACTTTATCATCTATGTGCTCATAATTCCTGAACTGTGTTATCAGCCTGGACATCTTCCCTAGATTCTAGACTCAGGCATCCAACAGCCTACTTGACATCCTAATTTGAATGTGCACAAGGCATCTCAAATTTAACATGATTGTACCAGTTATATATTGGTACATAATTAAACTCTGAAGTTTAGTGGCAATTTTGGCTGAGCTCAGTGAGGTGGCTCTTCTGTTCTTGCCTTGGGTCATTCACGTAACTGAAGTCTTTTGGAGCTTTACTGGATGGTTTAAGATGTCCTTGCTTATGTGTCTGGATATTAGTTGAGGCTACCGACCAAGGCATTTTGGCCGTCCTCCATATGGTTCTTCAGTATGATTCCTTTTAAGGCCAAGGCAGGATTCTAAGAGGGCAAGCCCCAGTATATAAGGCCCAGTACATGACTCACTGGGGGCTATTAAGGTAATTATCTCTCACAATGTCCAACACATAATTCATAATCTACCACCCACTCCATCTCATCCCCACCCCCAAATTTGCTCCACTTACAGTTTTCCTCATCTTAGCAAATAGCCATTTCATCCTTTCCATTGCTCAGGCCAAAAACCTCAGAGACATTTTTGAACTCCCCTCTAGTTTTCACACTTCCTGTTGAATCTATCATCAAACTCTGACAGCTCTTCCTTAAAAATTATATCCTGAATCCAACCCCTTATCACCACCTCCTTCTCCACTACCCAGTCCAAGCCACCACCATCTTTCACCTGGCTTATTGCACTGATGTTTAACTGGTTTCCCTACTGACACTCTTGATCCCCATAGCCTATTTGCAGCACAGCAGCCAGAGCAATCCTCTTAAAACATGAATCAGATTCTATCATTCCTCTCCTTAAAACTCCCTGGAGTTTTCAATGGCTAACAAGTTCCTACATGATTGCACTCTCTGCTGCACTTCCCCTCCTGTGCACACGCACCACTGCCTTTCCTGCCCCACTTCCTACTGCTCTCCCTCCCTCACTGAGCTCCAGCGCACCAACCTCCTAGATATTTCTCAATCGTGCTGGGTGTACTCCTGGCTCAGGGCCTTGGAACTTGCAGTTCCCTCTGCCCAGAATGCTCCTTCCCTTCAACATTTGCATGCTTGGCTCCTTCACCTCCTTTGGGTATTTTTTTTTTTTTTTTTTTTGAGACGGAGTCTTGCTCTGTCACCCAGGCTGGAGTGCAGTGGCGCGATCCCGGCTCACCACAAGCTCCGCCTCCCGGGTTCACACCATTCTCCTGCCTCAGCCTCCCGAGTAGCTGGGACTACAGCCGCCCGCCAACACGCCTGGCTAATTTTTTGTATTTTTAGTAGAGATGGGGTTTCATTGTGTTAGCCAGGATGGCCTCGATCTGCTGACCTCGTGATCCGCCCGCCTCGGCCTCCCAAAGTGCTGGGATTACAGGCTTGAGCCACCGCGCCCGGCCTCCTTTAGGTCTTTAATCAAAAAATCACATTTGCCGGGAGTCTGTGCTGCTCTGTTTAAAACTGCAACCCCTTTTCTCCTAGCACTCGTTTATCCCCTTTCTGGCTTTATTTTTCTCCTTTCACTTTTCATCATCTGATGTGCTGTATATTTATTTACTTGTTTATTGTCTGTCTCCCCCTACTAGAATGTTAACTCCATGAGGGCAAGATTTTCTTCTTGTCTCTTTTGTTCACTCAGCACCTGGAATAGAGCCTGGCATGTAGTAGGTGTATAATTAACTGAGCATTTACTATGTGCTATGTATTTCACCTAGTGCATTATTCCTGTATTCCTCACACTAACCCCAATATCTACAATATGGGGAAAAAGCACTACAATATCTCCTTATATAAAGCAGGTGCTATTATCTTCATTTTGCCAATGAGGAAACCAAGGCTGGCGATGTCACCCAGGCTGGAGTGCAGTGGCACGATCATAGCTCACTGAAGCCTTGACTTCCTGGGCTCAAGCCATCTGAATAGCTAGGATGATAGGCACATGCCACTAATTTTAAATTTTGGGGAGGGATGAGTTCTCACTATGTTGCCGAGACAGGTCTTGAACTCTTGAGCTCAAGGGATTCTCTTGCCTCGGCCTCCCAAAGTGCTAGAATTACAGTCATGAGGCACCACGCCCTGCCTGAGCTCTAAACTGGTAAGCTGAACTATCATTTGTCTTTTTTATGTTATCTTTTGCCCCAGAGGCAGGGCTGGCAGCTCTGTGACCTTCTGATCAGCATCTTTGTGTGGTGTGACTTCTGACCGCCTTTCTGTGGTTCCATTGCTGACTCGAGTCAACAGTTAAGAAAGAAAAGGAGGAGAAGGAGGAGGAAAAAGAAGGGGAAGAGACAGAGAAGAAAGAACTGGAAGAGAAAGGTGGAAGAGCTGGTGGGGTGATGGGGTCAGGAACCATCAGCTGCCTCTCGTTCTATGGTACAGTACTGGACTGCACGGCCAGTACCCAGGGAAGGGGGACTCTGTGTGCCCCTCACCTTGTCCCCAGCTCACAGTGCTCCTTTCAAATCCCACAGTTATGTCTGTCCTTTTATTCTCTCTCATGCTAAAGACTGGATTCCCAGGCGGAAAACAAGCTTTTTAATAAGCAGCAGTTGCTGAACTTTTGGAAGAAATCTAACTCCATCCCAGCTCCACTCCCAGGTGACTTTGTTCCTTCCCTTCCCCCACAGCTGTCCTCAGGCAAGATTAGGCCCCACTCAGATCTGGGGTGGGGCTCAGAAAGGTCTGCAAACCCCCACCCCTACACAGGCTGAAATGGCTCTGCGGTGGGTGAGGATGAAAGGGAACCACTGACTGTCTGACATCTGGTGGCCAGAAGCAGGCTGGGGGAACCACTGCTGAATCTCACAAGTCGGCCATTGTTGCAACGGAGGCTACTTTGGTTCTGTGGCTGAAGCATACGCACACACATGTTTAAAGAAAAAAACATGTTTTTAAACAGTCTAGGACCAAGACAGATGGCTGTGGCTGATAGTTTCTGGAGAAAAATAGCAACTCCTGTGTTTGGGTTATCATATGATAGGTCACAAAGAAAAGGGGCTTTGTTCTATGATTGGTTTCTCTAGTCAATTAAATGTTTAATATTGGCCATGAGGTTCCTGCTGTTTAAGTAGAGATACTTCAGATAAATTTCACAGACGTGTGTGGATGCTTAAAGTTCTCTCTTTGTTCTTTCTTTCTCTCTTTACTTCTGTTCCTTCCTTTTTTCTACTCCCTTTATTTTTCTCTCTTCCCCTTATTCTCCTTTATTTTTTTCTTTCTCTTTTCTCTCTCTCTCCCTTGTTCTCTCTTCTCTCCTCTTTCTCTCTTCCTTCTTTCTTTTTTCCTTTCTTTCCCTTCTGGTCCTCCCTTTATTCCTTCCTTTCCCCAGTTTTTCTTCTCTGGTTCATCCTCTCTCTTCCTAGCTGTCTCATTTTTATGTTCCTCTATATTCCTTCTTCTATAAGTAGCATATTATAAGTGAGGGGAAAAGGGGGAAGATGCAGGGGTCATGGACCATAGTAGAAATGACACATGACTATGAAAGATAAGTGTTAACATTCACATGTGATAATTTGTGCTGTGAACTTAAGGTACATCTGTGGGCCCCTAAATACTGTCAGCATCACCCAAGCTAGGAGGAAATGCTGCTTCAGGGTAAGTCCCAAGGGCTGGGAATGGGATTTGTGGGTGGCACAAAAGAGGGTAATCAGTAACTAAGGCTCTTGGGTACAAGTATCTACAAAAATTTTGAACTCTTACTTTTTGTGTGAACCATCCATCTAAAGCAGCTAGAGAGAGAGGCAGATGCCATGGCCAGAGTCACCCAAATGAAAGCTCATGAAATGCCCCCAATGCTGGTTGCTATAGCTTTCCTCTAGGGGCTGGAGGTCTGCTCTGTGAGATTAAGTGTATACTCTGGTGTATTTGTTCATTTAACGACTCCTTCATCCATTCCATAAAGCTTTAGTTGAGGCTAGGTGCAATGGCTCATGCTTATAATCCCAACTCTTTGGGAGGCCTAGGTGAGAGGATTGCCTGAGCCCAGGAGTTCAAGACCATCCCTAGCAACATAGTGAGACACTATCTCTACAAAAAAATTTAAAACTTAACTGGGTTTTGTGGTGCATGCCTATAGTTGCAGCTACTTGGGAGTCTGAGGTAGGAGGATCACTTGAGCCCAGGAGGTTGAGGCTGCAGTGAGCCGAGATAGTACCCCATGTCCAATCCAATCCACTGCACTCCACTCCTGGGTAACAGAGCGAGACCCTGTCTCCAAAAAAAAAAAAAAAAAGCTTTAGTTGAGTGCCTGCTATGTGCCAGGCATAGTGTAGGGAGCAGAAGACATAGTCATATCAGGCAGCCTCTGACCTCAAGAAACTCAGTAGGTAAAACATACATTAAAAAAAAACTAAGTAAAAAATAACCTAAGCGGAAAAGTGCTACCCTAGAGGGAGGTCTATACTAAACACAGAGCTTTCATAGATGATTAACTCAATTCTGGAAGGACAGGAGGAGGGATACTTCTTAGAGAAACTTATGCTTCAGTTGTTCCTACAAGAAGGGTGGGAGTTTGCCAAGTTGATGGGCAGCAGAAGGAGGAAGGGCATACTGGCAAACTACCCAGCACATGCAAAGGCACGTCCAGGAAGCCATAGTTAACCGGTAAGAGCATGATATAGTAGGATCAAAAGCATAGGGAAAATGGAGAAAGATCAAGGGGGGTTGGAAGGCCCTTGTAACCCATTTTAAGGAGTTTGAAACTTCTTTAAGCAATTGGCAGCCCCAGAAGTGTCACCTCTACACTTTAGAAAGATGCATACTTTAGAATAACAGATGGGCAGGGACTGAGATCATCACCTGGGAGACAGGTGGGAGACTATGACGATAGTCTAGAGAGAGGTGATGAAGATTTGATCTCGGGCAGAAGCCATGAAAATAGAAACAGACAGCTTCCAAAGAAGTTAAGGAGGTAGAATTGCCAGTCCCTAGTTACCAATTGAATGTGGAAGTGAGAAGTCTAAAATTGATCCAAAGGCTTTGGCTTATATGATTGAGTGAAAAGTGGTGTCATCAACTAAGACAGGAAATTGAGGAGGAAAAAAATAGTTTAGAGGGGAAAATAATAAGCTGAGTTTGGGGCATGTTCAGTATAAGGTCTGATGACATTGAGGTGGAACATTTCAGAAGGCAGCTGGCTCTATAGATGTAAAACACAGAAAAAAGGCCTGGGCTGAAAATGCCAACTAAAGAGCTGTCTACTGATAGAGAGAAGGAAAAACCATGTGGGTTGGGGGAGAATGGGGTCATACAGAAAGTACATGGAGATGAAGAGCTGTGCCGAGCTTTTTCTCACACCCCATGTCTAGTTCAATTCACTGTATATTCCGGATTCATTTCCCACCACCTCCATCATCACTACCTTACTCTAAGCCTCCATCATCTCTCACTTGGACCATTCAATAACCTATTAATTGGTTTCCTTGCTTCTATTTTTGCTTCCTTACAGCCTATTTTCTATACAAAAGCCAAACTGACTTTTATAAAATTAAGTAAATTAAGTCATACCACTTCACTGCTCCAAGGCATCAAATGGCTTCCCTTGACACACAGACTAAAACCTAAAATCCCTTGAGACCCACATGATCTGACCTACACCTTACCTTCCTCTCGGAACTCACCTCCCACCTCTTACTCTTGCTCCCTCTGCTCCTGCCAGAGAATTTCTATCTTTTTAGCATCCCAAGCTTATTCCTGCCCCAGGGCCTTTGTACTTGCTCTCTTCTTGGCCTGGAATGTTCTTGCCCCAGATCTTAATATGATTTTGAGTTTCTGTGCAAATTTTCAAGTCTAAATTTTATTTCTTTGAAGAGGCAGTCTCTGACCTCAAGAAACAAGAAAGCCTAGTTGTTTTATTGGCTGTGTTGGATAATGTCAGTATCTCAGGGTTTTGTGGGCCTTCTTGGTTATACCTGACTACATGCTGGAAATTCCATTTAGAAATAATTTGCAGCTCAGAGTGATAGGGTTTTCCTCTTGATTCTGCCAGGTACCTGGCACTGCTTCTTGTCTAGAACCAGTTTAACCCAAGTTCTAGGCTCAAGGTCACTTGTACTATCCAGGTGACTTGAATCAAGTTACAAGTCTGAGTAAGAGCTGGTTTATTTCTGCTTCAGATTTACCCAGAAGATGCAGCTCCTAAGGGGACCCAGCTTCAAGTACAGAGTCCCCATCTTCTTCCTGGGCTTTGAGGTTTGTTCCCCTTGACTTATGACGTCAAAAGACAGCTTGGTTTTGCAGATATTTATTCCAATCCATAGATGTCCTCATGGCAACGGTGGCTTTAAGTGATGGTCCTCCCCTTCTCCTAGCTTTTGCACCACTTTAATAACTATTTTTTCACATTATTTAAATTTTGTCCAGGTATTTTAGTTGATCTCAGAGGGAACATTGGTACAAATGTCCTGGTCTGATATTAAAAGCAGGAGTCGGCCGGGTGCAGTGGCTCACGCCTGTAATCCCAGCACTTTGGGAGGCCAAGGTGGGTGGATCACAAAGTCAGGCATTTGAGAACAGCCTGGCCAACATAGTGAAACCTGTCTCTACTAAAAATACAAAAAATTAGCTGGGCATGGTGGCGGGCACCTGTAATCCTAGCTACTGGGGAGGCTGAGGCAGGAGAATCACTTGAACCTGGGAGGCAGAGGTTGCAGTGAGCCAAGATCACACCACTACACTCCAGCCTGGGCGACAGTGTGAGACTCCGTCTCAAAAAAAAAAAAAAAAAAAAAAAGCAAGACTCCTTCTTCCCTCTTCTCTCAGATCTTCCATGATTCTTTCTTCAATTCAGATCTCTGTGCAAGTATTATTTCTTCAGAGATGCCATTCTGACCACCCCATCAAAAACAGCCACCTCCAAAATTAGCCGGGTGTGGTGGTGTGAGCATAGCACAGTTACTTGGGAAGCTAAGGCAGGAGGATCACTTGAGTCCAGGAGTTCCAGGCTGCAGTGAACTATGATTGTACCACTGCATTCCAGCCTGGGCGGCAAAGCAAGACCCTAGCTTTAAAAAAACAAAAACAAAAACAAAAAACCCCAGCCACCTCCATTCCTATGATCTCTGCTTCATTTTTATTCATAGCATTTATCACATCTGCAAATGATTGCATATTTATCTGCTTACTTGTTTATTGTCTTTCCAACTAGAACTTATTCATTCAACAAATATTTGTTGATCACATCCTATGTGCTAGGAATTATTCTAGGCATTGGACCAACACCAGAGAACAAGACAGACCAGATTCCAGCCCACAGACAGCTTACATACCCAGGGGAAGATGACCATAAACAGAGAAACTAATAAAGGAATGTAAACTCATGAGGATAGGAAACTCACCTGCTTTCTTTACCACCCCCAGGGCATAGAACAGTGCTATATGTTAATGAATTTATTAAGCTTTTGTCCTGACGTTATTTTTCAGTATTATTGAATCCCTGGTATTTTGACTGTATTGTTGGTATACTGCTTTTTCCCTCTGAAGTATGTAGCATTTCAAGCATGTTAAGGGTTAAATACACTTGCATGTCAGCCTGGAAATATAATCACCATTTATTATATTACTGTTATGGGAAAATACGTTCTGAGTTCCAAATAATTAACTTCCAAGTGAACTTTTGGAAACTGACAGCCAAATTCATATATATTTGGGTGAGATTTGCCAATGTCTTTGCACTCTTTTACAGGGAGAGGCAACATGCCAGCCAGATCAGGCCAGACAGCCCTGGCGACTAGTGGGGTAACAGATGTCTCAGAAAAAAACACCCCATCTAGAAGGCTACATTCTGCTGTAATCTCATGGTTGTTTGGATTCTTAGAATCTCAGATATATGGTGACACACTTTTCCCTGTGCAAGGACAGACGCTCTGTGATCAAACTAACATCTTTTCACTGGAGAGGCCAAGCCAAATTCTTACGAGTCCTCCACCTGGACCACAGCATGGTTGAAAGTGGCAGCCAGCCCAGGCAGACAGCCCAGCTGCCCTGGGACGTTGAGAGAGAGAGATTGGGGGTCAGCCAATCTAATTCAGAAAAGCTACTCCAACGTGACAAGCGTCATGGCTTTCAGCCTACCCACAGGTTTGGGTTCTTTAAATTCTTTAGCAAAGGGAGGGAGGCCATACAGGGAAGAGCACGGGCCAAGAGCCAGAGCTGGATGTAAGGAGATGCAGATCCAAGGCTATTGAGTTAAGAAAAAAATCGGAATTTGCTGAGATTTTGGAAAAGACGAGTGGAGAGTCATTAAATGCTCAAGGTTTGGGGCTGGGAAAGATCGGGAGCCTGTTGACCACGGTGAGGACTAAGTTCAGAATGGAATACTAGTAGAAGAGATGAGCTCCTCTGATTCTTTCGATCTGGGGTCAAGCTATGTAGTTGAAGGAATTCTCAATCCCAATCAAAAATGGACTTGGACAGAGGGGATGGGTTCATGAATCTCTGAAAATCCATCATAAAATTTTGACCTGAAAGACCCCTTTTAAAAGTCTTCTTAGACTAGTCTCAGGCATATATTCAGAAATAGGATCTTCTAAATGGGGCCTGGGAATTTGCACTTTAAATGCTTTGGGAGTAACTCATGCACAGGCAGTTTGGGACTTTCTCACTAGTCCAATCAACCTCTTTTTTTTTTTTTTTGAGACAGAGTTTCGCTCTTGTCACCCAGCTGGAGTACAATGGCGCAATCTTGGCTCACTGCAACCTCCACCTCCTGTGTTCAAGTGATTTTCCTGCCTCAGCCTCCCAAGTAGCTGGGATTGCAGGTGCATGCCACCATGCTCAGCTAATTTTTTGTATTTTTAGTAGAGACACGGTTTCACCATGTTGGCCAGGCTGGTCTTGAACTCCTGACCTCAGGTGATCCACCTGTCTCAGCCTCCCAAAGTGCTGGGATTACCGGCGTGAGCCACCGTGCCTGGTCATCATCCTCATTTTACAGAAGAAACTTAGTCCAGAGAGGTCAAAACAGAGCATAAGCAGCAACCGGAAGCTAGAATTTCTGACTCCCGGTTTCCTCTCCTTAGATCATGTAAAGTACATGATTAGTGAAGAGAATGGCTAATGAACACTGATAACTAAATACCAGGCATTTTGCTAGGTTCTTGCCATATGGCAACTCATTTAATCCTTCCAGCCGCCCTTCGAGTGCAGGTGGTATTTGTTATCCCCTTTTACAAATGAGGAACCCAGAGTAAGAGAGGTTAAGTAACTTGACTAGGGAGTTAGGTGTCAATAAGTGCAGATCTGGGACACAAGCCCAGGCATTCTTCTTCAGATTCGCTCTTCACCGTCAGCCAAGAAAATAAGCTAACACAGCACAGGAGTTTTGTGAGGAAAGAAGAACTTTACATGAATACAATCTTATTTCCCCCTCTGGGATAAAGTCCTCTTCGAAGCTCCATCGGGGGCAGGGGCACAAATCCAGACCCTTCTCTAACGCTAGATGGCACGTCTCAGGTTCTGAACACCCACCTGTGGATAAAGCCTTTGGGGACTACCCACTGGCTACCCTGATCTCAAGATATCATAGTCACTTCTCTCTCTCTGTTTATTTTTTTTAAAGACAGATGGTGGGGACTGGGTGCTGTGGCTCACACCTGTAATCCCAGCACTTTGGGAGGCTGAGGTGGGTGGATCACCTGAGGTCAGGAGTTCGAGACCAGCCTGACCAACACTATGAAATCCCGTCTGTACTAAAAATACAAAAAATATTAGCCAGGCATGGTGGCGCACGCCTGTAATCCCAGCTATTCAAGAGGCTGAGGCAGGAGAATCACTTGAACCCGGGAGGTGGAGATTGCAGCAAGCCAAGATTGCGCCACTGGACTCCAGTCTGGGCGACAGAGTGGGACTCCATCTCAAAAAAAAAAAAAAAACAGATGGTGTCCTGTGTAAATTATTCCTAGTCTTCGTCGGCTCTGGGGATCCTTGCCTGTGTAGGAGGGCAATCACCCAGAAGAAAGCTAGCTCTCAGGAGAATTGTTGAGTGGGACACTTTTAGCTCCAACTTGGCTGTTTTGTGAGGTAGGGAGGCTTTGCTCTTTTCATTTGGCATTTTGAAGTACATTAAGAACAATTAACATTAGTTGCTTGTGAGTACACAGTATCAGGCTATCCTTAGACAAAATGCCTTGGCTTCAATCTTCTTTCAAGTGATGAAGGAGAACTTGGCTAACACCTTTCATTTTTTTCCCCTTAAAACATGTAACTCTATGCCATTTGTGGTTTTATATTAGCCTTTTGGTTATAGCTATTGGTAGGTCTAGAAACCTCAAACTGATATAACCACTTGGCCATATCTTATCCACGAAAAAATTTTGTGTTGGCCCCCCCACAGTGTTTAATTAGTTAATTAATTAGTTAATTTGTTTGCCCTCTCAACCCAGCTTTTCCTCACTCTAGGAAGAACTAGAAAGAGAGGGATTAATTTATTTTTGAAACACTAGTTTCCAATGAGCAAAATTAAGAATAATTTTTTTTAATGTGGATTTCCTGATTCTCTTAAAAAGTAGGAAAATCAGGCAACACCACACCTTCCTTCCCAGCAGCAACACTTTGCTGAAGCTGTGCGTGCTCTTTCAGGCTGTGCTCTGGGTGCACGGGCCCCAGTACTCCCTGGCACTGTGCTTCAGCTCAGCTTCTGCAGGCTTCTGCATTTAACTCCCTGATGGACAAGATCAAGGAGTCTTCCAAAATGTCCAAAATAAACAACTGATTCCAGGCCAGTGCAGCAGAGGTTTCAAAATTCAAATGCAGAATGTTTTGAAGCAAGCTGGAATGTTCAGTCCGAGCACCAGACATTGCTGACTGGGGACTTCGGTGCACTCCTCTCCTTTGACATCTCTCCTTCCCTTAGGATTCTTTCTTTTTTTTTTTTTTTTTTTTTTTTTTTTTTCTTTCTTTCTTTCTTTCTTTCTTTCTTTCTTTCTTTCTTTCTTTCTTTCTTTCTTTCTTTCCTTTCTTTCTTCCTTCCTTCCTTCCCTCCCTCCCTCCCTTCCTTCCTTCCTTTCTTCCTCCCTCCCTCCCTCCCTTCCTTTCTTTCTTCCTTTCTTCCTTTCTTTCTCTCTTTCTCTCTTTCTCTCTGACAGAGTTTCGCTCTTGTTGCCCAGGCTGGAGCTTGTTGCCCAGGCTGGAGTGCAATGGCACGATCTTGGCTCACTGCAACCTCTTCCTCCCGGGTTCAAGAGACTCTCCTGCCTCAGCCTCCTGAGTAGCTGGGATTACAGGCATGCACCACCGTGGCTGGCTAATTTTTTGTATTTTTAGCAGAGACAGGGTTTCTCCATGTTGGTCAGGCTGGTCTTGAACTCCCAACCTCAGGTGATCTGCCCACCTCAGCTACCCAAAGTGCTGGGATTATAGGGGTGAGCTACCTTGCCCAGCCTCCAATTCACTTCTCTGCCTGCTGATGAGCTCCTGAAGGGGCCACCATCACATCACTGTTCAGGACTTATTTCATTTAATTGTTTCTATGTCTAGAGGGCAGAGGCATTCTTTTAAATTATACTTTTGTCTCCCCGTCCAACACTTTGCACAGTTCTTTGCATATCATAGATGTGGAAATTAGGAAGAATGCCATGTTGGGAATCAGCCATAACACATCTGGGTGGTGATGGAAGTCAAGGGTTGAAAGATCATCCAGAAGGATGCAAGGGGCCAAGTAGTATGAAGAGGGGAAGGTTGAGATTGAAAGAACGAGTAATAGAGAAGGGATAATTGAGTATAGGGTTCAAGGATGAAGGCCTAGGCAGAGGCCTCAGAAAGTGCAGTCTTGGGAAGAGTTAGAGCACCTCGGTGGGGGTCAGAGAGTTCCAAAGCAGGCTGAGATGGTCCTTCTGAAAGATTCCTTGACTCTTCTCTTTCTCTCCCCCTCCATATTCAGTTCTTCAGAGAATTTCATTGACTCTGCTTTCTAAATGCTTTCAGACTCCACCCACTTCCACAACCTGCATCAGCACCACCCTAGTTTAAGCCGTGATCATCTCTCACCTGTGCAATGGAAAGAACCTCCCATTTAGTGTCCCTTGTCCATCCCTACCATCTGATGCTCTTACTCAGCAGCCAGAGTGACCCAAGCTCCTCAGGTTAGAAGGTCCTACTAGATTTGGCCTCTTTGACCTCTCTGATCACATTCTTCCTTCTCCTTCTGTTTTATGGCATTTCAGACACACTAACACACCTTTAATTTTCTGAACATGTTATGGGGCTTTGCACTTGCTGTTCCCTGCACTTGGAATGTTCTTATTCCAGAAATCTCCAGCGCTCACACACTCCCTGTAATCAGGTCTCTGCTCAGATGTCACTTCCTCTGAGGGGTCTTTTCTGACCACCTCACCTAGCAAAGAGTCCTTCTTCCCACTGGAACCCCCAAACATACACACTATTTCTTTTCTTTTCTGTTTTTTATTTGTTTGTTTGTTTGTTTTGGAGATACTCTTGCTCTGTTGCCCAGGCTGGACTGCAGTGGTGTGATCTCAGCTCGTTGCAACCTCTGCCTGCCAGGTTCAAGCGATTCTCATGCCTCGGCCTCCCAAGTAGCTGGGACCACAAGTGTGCACCACCATGGCTGGCTAATTTTTGTATTTTTTTGTAGAGACAGGGTTTTGCCATGTTGGCCAGGCCGGTCTCGAACTCCTGACCTCAAGTGATCCACCTGCCTTGGCCTCCCAAGGTGCTGGGATTACAGGCATGAGCCACTGTGCCCGCCCACACATTTCTTTACTCCACTTTTCTTCAGAACTTGTTACATTATATTATGTACTTGTTTCATTGTCTGTGTTTTCCACTAGAATGTAAGCTTCATGAGGGCAGAGACTTTTCTTGACACCTAGTAGATGCTCAATAAATAAATGAAGGATGGGTGCAGGAAATCAACATGGCACACGGATACATATGTAACAAACCTGCACATTGTGCACATGTACCCTAAAACCTAAAGTATAATAATAAAAAATAAATAAATAAATGAAGGAGTCTAGCAGATGGGAACTGAGAGCTGCCAGAGTCACAGGTGTCTCTGGGAAAGAGGTAATAATTAACACACAAGGAAAGATTCCTGGCTGGGCACAGTGGCTCATGCCTGTAATCTCCGCACTTTGGGAGGCTGAGGCGGGCAGATCACCAGGTCAGGAGTTCAACACCAGGCTGGCCAACATGGTGAAACACTGTCTCTACTAAAAGTACAAAAATTAGCCGGGTGTGGTGGTGCACGCCTGTAGTCCCAGTGACTCAGGAGGCTGAGGCGGGAGAATCACTTGAACCCCGGAGGCGGAGGTTGCAGTGAGCCAAGATTGCACCACTGCATTCCAGCCTGGGTCACAGAGTGAGAACCTGTCTCTTAAAAAAAATGAAAAATAAAACGTATATCTGATAACCATAGTCCCTTACTCAACACCTTCAGTGGCTTCCCTGTGGTCCCAACCTCTTAACACACCATACAATGCCCTCTAGGTTCTGGCACTCGATTTCTTCTCAGCTCATTTCTTGTCACTTCTCTCCTACAGTCAAGTTTGGGCCCAGCAGACCGTCCTGGTCCTCTAACTGGGCTCCTTTCTGGGCCTGCAGAGGTGCTGTTTCTTCAGTCTGCGATTCCTTACCTCCCCTCTGTCTCCTCCTCTGCTGCTGCCTTCGGGTCTTTGGCATTCAACCGAGTTTTCCTTTCCTCTGAGAAGCCTGGAACCTACCCCGACCAAAGCTCCCTCCTCCTCGCCCCTCCCCCAATAACACAGGGTTGGGGTCTCTGCATTTGCTTCCTCAACACTGTACTTTTCTTGTCATGTCTATTTTACGGTCTGTGTCCCCACTAGACTGCAAGTTGCATGAGGGGAGGGTGGTCTATTCTGCTTTGGTCGCCTCGTGACAGAGTCTACCCAGCAGGTTGTGTGTGTTGGGTAAGTAGTGAGAAAACGAAAAAGCACTTGCTTTACAGGGCGGTTGGTCATAAAATAATAATAGCTTATATTTACTGACCACTTATGATGTATCAGGCACCATTCTAAATGCTTTACAAGTATGTCACGGATTTCTCCCATAACCCTCTTAAGTAAGGGTTATTTCCTCCACATAGCAGATGGGGAAATTGAGGCACAGAGAGGTTAAGTAACTTGGCCAAGGGCCACAGCTAGGAAGTGGAGGAACCGGCGTTAGAACCCAGGCTGTTTCCAGAGTCCAAATTCTATCCAAGAGTGAAGTGCAATATGGGGTTCCACTTCATGAACAGATTCAAGTCTCCAGCAAAGGGCTTTGTTTTTGTTTCCAAGAGGAAGGACGAGCTTCTGTGCCGCCGGCTTCCCAGGTTATGGGTCGCCGGCTGGGCTTTGGGAAGGGCCTGTACATCTCGCCGGCGGCCCCGGAGTCTGGGTGTGAAACCCTGATTAACTTTCCGGGCTGCTCGGCCCACACGCCAGCACTGCTCAAGTCCTCCGGTGCCCACGTCCACCCGCATGGCCCCGCCAGGCCAGGGGCCGGGACTCGCGTCTCCAGGGGCGGGGCCGGGGGCGGGGCCGGGCCGCTCTCCGAGGCCGCCGCCCTGGCCCCACGCTCGCCTCGCCGAGTGCAGCGGGCCGGGCTGGAGCTGGAGGGGCGGGGACTCGGGAGGGGCCGCAGCGCGGCTGCTGGTGCCGTTGCGGGAGAAGAGGAAGCGGCGCGTCCCCTGAGGCGTGCGCCTGGATGGACTGACGAACTGACCGACTGACCGACGCGCGCGGAGGGAGAGGGCCAGGGGCGAGGTCAGCCTCGGCGGGGGTGCGGGCGGCGCTGGGAGGGGGCCCCGGGGAGGGAGGCGGGGAGCGGGGAGAGGGGAGCGGGCCCGCGCCGGCTCCGCTCGGGGTCGGGCCCGAGACCCCTCCCCTGGCTGGGCGGGCGCGTGGCGAGCGCGCTCCGGCAGCTGAAAGCGGAGCTGCGGACTCCCTTCTTCCCGTCTCTTTTCTCTCCAATCAGCGAGAAATAAACACCCTGGAAGGTAAAACAATAGCAGGGCCACCTGGGACGCGTCGCGCGCAGAGCTCCCACGGTTGGGGCGGGGGCCGGGACTCGCGGCCCCACCGCGGAGCCTCTTCCCGATTTGCCCTGGCGGAGGGTGGGGCTACCTGCGGCGCCCGGGCTGGGTAGGAGGTGACGGGAATTCCCAGGAGTGAAGCATTTGGTGAAAGTATTTCAGGGCTTCCCACTGTTGCCCTGCTCTGGGCAGGGAAACTGAGGCGGAGGGAAGGACAGCGACGTGCCCAAGGTCAGAATGCAGAGGTTGACTGTCCTGGTCCAGGAACCGGACCCAGGTGTCCGGACCAGCTCAGCGCTCAGCCCCAGTGAGTTTTGCAGCTTTGCCTTTGATAAAAATCTCTGTTGTGTTTGTTTTAGAAATCTGCTCGCGCTGGGGGACCGCTTCAGGGCTGCCGAACGCCAACTTGCTTCGTGTGCCCTAGGCAGGCGTGGGGCAGGTGGCGCCTCCGTGACCTACCACCATAGATGGAAACGGACTTTTTGGTGAAGAAACCCAAACGGTTGATGCCAGGCAGGGTGATTTGGCCGTCAAAGGTTTTGAGGAAACCTGCCCTGTTCTCTCTGGGGAAGCCGAATGAGGGAGATCACAGACACCTTCACTGGGAAGCGAAGGACATTTCTGTATAATCAGTGGATGAAAGGATTTTCTCAGACTCTTTTTTCCCTGCTCCTGGAGGATTAATCCACTACAGTCTGCAATTTCAGTGGAAACTGCAAGGCACACGATGTGGCAGGAGCCGGGAGCGCCTTCGGAATTGTTGTGGACCCTTCCTGTAGCATAGGGGAGTTTTCACACTTGCCTCCACTCCTCCCCTTCCCCCCCAACTCCCTCCTTCTGATTTCTTCTTTTTTATCTGTTCCCATTTTCCGAGTTAAGTTCTATTTCCAAAACTGTTCTCTGGAGCTATAAGTGGATTGCCAGAAATGAGAGATTAGGAGCTGGGAGAAGAGGAAGCGCCTTGTGTTGTGTCTCCTGGAGGCTGCCGACATGAAGTGCTTTTTCCCGGTGCTGAGCTGTCTGGCTGTGCTGGGTAAGTGGCTCTGCTTATCAGTGCAATCGATGTGAAAGTTTAACCTGCTCTTGGTTCCTGTAATTTCTTGTGGTTCTTTTTCATCAACACTAGGGTTTGGGGGACACCAGGAGGCGGTCGGTGTGTGTCACAGGTTGGAGTAGAGTACGAAGAGGCCCGTTTCTGACCCAAGAGCAACGGTGGAATATCTTTTGTTGTCTATGAGAAGGAACATTTGCTGTTCTTAAAGTGTCTGTCTTGGGCCCTGGGATGAGGTCCTGCATCTGCACATCTGTGGTTTAGGGACTTCACATGGCTGGTGGGCTGCTGTCTTGTAGCATGACAAACATGGATGCTCTGGTGTTTTCACTTCTTTGTTGGGCTGCATTGATTCCTAACTGGGAGTGGGAACATAATTCCCCTCTGTCTTGAAAGTTGGTTTGGGTGATAATGATGGTGCCTTTTTTGAGGTGGAAATGGAAGTAAGTGGGATGGGGGTTGAAGGGATGCTTTGCCTATCCGAGCGGTCTGAAGGCTAAAAATGTGAGGGCACTAGTCCTGTGTCTCCTCACCAAGGAAGCTTAGATCATAGTTCTGGGAGAAAGAGAGCCTGAAGAAAAGGAAGCTGCCTGGTAGGGGAGGTTTTAGGATTGGCTTTTGTGCTCCCACAAATCAGAATGCCTAGAGTGGGAAGAAGAAACTATGGCCCTGAGAGGTGAACCTTTGAAACCCCTCTTAAGGATCCCCACCCCAGTGAAGAGGCCCCTCTGCTCAACAATTGCCTATTCTTTTTATGCCATTGAGCACTGTCTTCAGCGTGCTATCTTAGAACACATCTCAGGTCTAGGATAAACTTCATCTCCAGGATTTGGTGCCATTCTCTTTCCCCATCTCAGACCTCATACATGAGCATACCCCCTGCCCTCTCTGTAAGGCTGGATCCTCTGCATTCAGAAGGGATTATGATTGTTGCCTACAGGGTTCACATCTCCAAATCTAGGTGTCTTGCACGTAGGGAAACTTAGGGTGATCTGTTGGCAGTGGAGATTGCTTCCATGCATTGTCTACATCCTTGCAGTAGTTAACAGGTGTGTGGGAATGGACTTTAGAATTAGAGGACCTGAGTTCCTATCCCAGCTTCACCATGACTGACATCTGAATGTCAATAAAACAGAAACAATAAAACAAGGGAAGGTGTGACAACTAAAGGATATAAGGTATCCTAAATGCCTTGACTGCCTTAAATAATGTCTGAAACTCATAATAGATTTGTTCAGTCAGTGGTTCTCAAACTCTTTCGTGTGCATGTTGGAATCACTGGGGAAGCTTTTAAAAATTCTGATTTCAGGCAACAACCCCAGATCAGTGAAACCAAACTTGTTTGGGGGGTGGGACCCAGGTCTCAGCCTTTGAGCTATCTCAGGTAATTCCATGCGTGGTTCAGTAGAGAACCAGTGGGTGCGTTCACTAGCGCCAGTGCCCTACCACCCAACGCATGCAGACACCCTGCTGGCAGTGAGTTTAGTTAGTCTTCTGTTCAGCTGTGGGCTGGGATACAGGCAGTGTCTCCATGTCACCTGTATGCTCAGGCAGAGTCAAGAAGGCAGGGAGCCCTTCATTTGCCAGTCTCTTTGTATTGGATCTGTATTTGTTGTACTGCATGTGTCATTCGCTTAGTGTCTGGGTTTAAATCAGCAATTAGTGATTCATGTGGATTCAACAGGACACAAACAAGGAAAGCCCTCGGGGAGGTTTGGATATGGGGTGGGGTGTGTGGCTAAGGCGGGAAAGAGGGCTGAGTGGCAGGGTGGGGCCCAGGGCAGGAGAAGTAACCATCAGTGGGAAAACAAGGCAATGTGACATTTGTGCCTTTTGTTTCTTCTGGCTGCTCAAGTAATGTAAGGCTGCATGCTGGTCCCCCTGCTGTTCACTCTCTGGGCCACTCTGTGGAGTAGAGCTCAGGTCCTGGCACCTGGCAGGTGCTGTCATTTTCCCTCCACCCTCATCTTCTTATGTAAACAGGTGCCATGGAGGAAAGTGAGCATCAAGGTGGCTTTACAGGGGCACAGTGGCAGACACCCAGATGCAGGCTGAAGTGGGAAGGTTTGGAACTGTAGGCATGCATGTGGATCTCTGCCTGATTTGGAGCCCCACTGGTGGAACCTCATCTTTCTCTTCACCTGATGGCTCTCAGTATGGCAAGAAGGAGGCCTGGCTACTACTTTCCTAATCTGGGAGAGGTAGAAGGCATTTGGGGAGGGAGCAAAACCCATGTTGGGGTCTTATTTCCTGCTTGTCTTCTGATGTGGTCTGGTTCATGTGTCAGCATTCTTGCTGCGTAATGTGAATTAATGTGTAGTATGAATTTAAAACAGCGAAGAATCCCAAGGTTTTAAGCCCATGTAGGTCACATGCCTGGAATAAAATTTTGTTTATAAAAGTTGGATAAGGCTAAGTGCTCTGCAAGTGAGACCGATGCAGGTACCAGCCTCTAGAAATGGCAATTTTAGTTAGAAAACCCTGGACAGTATGTGAGGGGTACACAGGGTAAATCTTGGAGACACTTTCATCTCCCTCAACATCACAGACCTGTGCTTTTCTGCACCTGTCCTTTGCCAGTGTCTGGGATTGGAATCAGATTCCTCTTTTTCTGTCTGTTGGGATGCTGATTCCTGCTTATGTCTTTGTCCTACGCTTTGTCTTTGTACCTGCCCCTTTGACCTCTATGCGTTGTTTCCTTCTGTCCTAACCCTAGGTGCCTCACCCAATAAGGGTGCATGGCTCTGCCACCACAACCCTTGGTTCCAATTACAAAGCCACTTAAGCCTGGCCCTGGTTGAGCCATGAGGGTAGTAAAGTCTCTACTTGAGGATAGATGTAGCCAGAGGGGCAGAAGATTAGAGAGAGAATAGAGGCTGGTACAGTGGTAGGAAGGGAAGGGTGACTGGAAATGTGCCTCTGTCTGGGAGCAGCCTGCATGAGTGGCAATGACATGGGAAGATGACAGCAATGTGGGAAAGAGAGCATAGGATTTGTGTCTGTAAGAACAGGAAGGGAATTCTCAGGAAAGATGAATATAAGCTTTAGACACATACAGCACATTTTGATTTTGCATAGCCGGGAAGAGTTATATACCTCCCAGACCAGTGCTGATGTTGCAAACAAGATTAAATAGCTTTAAAGGTGTTAGCAATGAAAAATGTAGGAGATTGGGACATCTGAGAACCTGTAGATGGCAAATGATCATCTGTGTTCTGCTCCAGAGGGAGAGAAGTTCATTTGTAGAGTTTGGGAAGTCTCTTTGAATACGTTAAGGCTGAGGAAGCCATCTCTTACTTCCCAGTTAGTTAGAAAAGGCTTCTGAAAGGGATTGAAAGAAACTTTGAAGTACTGATGGGTGTGACCTCAGAGGCAGGGTTGGAGTGTTCAAAGGCAGAAGAGAAAGAGGAGGCAGAGAAAAGTGAGATGGTTTGGAGCAATCAGGAGAAGGGTTCTGAAAGAAGGGGATGAAGACTGTGATTTATGGATGAACAAACACCACTGTCCTAATAGTTGTCCCAGAGGTAGTGCACTTCCTTTTCCTGGGGACCATTTGACAAGGGTGCAGGAGAAGGAAATTCTTGTCAGGAGGACTTGGACTACTAGGATGCCTTTCAGCTGTGAGAATCATTGAGCTACCTCCAGGTACCCAGGGCTGTGTTAAGATGTTGCCATCTTCTACAGTTTTCATGGCAGCAAGACTGCTGGTACTTCCATAATGGCAGTAATACCAGCTCTCCTAACTCTAGCCCTTACTGTGACCCAACTATATCATTCAGTCCAGCCTGGGCGACAGAGCAAGACTCCGTCTCAAAAAAAAAAAAAAAACAACCCTGTAAGATAGATACCTTGCATTATCACATTTTTATAGATGGGGAGATTGAAGCTTAGGGAGGTTAAGTAACTTGCCTAAGCTGGGCATGGTGGCTCATGCTTGTAATCCCAGCACTTTGGGAGGCTGAGGCGGGTGGATCACCTGAGGTCAGGAGTTTGAGACCAGCCTGGCCAACATGGTGAAACCCCGTCTCTACTAAAAATACAAAAATTAGCCGGGCATGGTGGCGTATTCCTGTAATCCCAGCTACTCGGGAGGCTGAGGCGGGAGAATCGTTTGAACCCAGGAGGCAGAGGTTGCAGTGAGCCGAGATCGCACCGTTGCACTCCAGCCTGGGCAACAAGAGCAAAACTCTGTCTCAAAAAAAAAAAAAAAAGTCACTTGCCTAAGATAGATTGCTGACAGTGTTAGGGCTCCAAGCTCCTGCTGTCTTGCTCCATGTGCATGCTCTGTATTCCCAAGATGATTTCATGGTCCAAGATGACTCTTCTAGCCCCAGCCATCAGGAAGGAAGAAAAGGCTAGTGAAGGGTAGGACCTCTTAATGTAAGGATACTTCCTGGAAGTTATATACATCACTTCCACTAACATTCTCATTGGCTAGAACCTGGTCATGTGACCATACTTAGCTGCAAAGGCGGCTGGAAAATACGCTTATCCTGAGGGTCCATGTGTCCTGAGAAAAACTTGGGATTCTGTGACTGTAGGGAAAGGAGAGAACAGATTTTGGGGGACAGCTGCCCATCTCTGCCACAGTCACAAAGCTAAAAAGTGGCAGAGTAGGGTTTTGAAGCCAGGACCATTTGGTTCCAAATCCTGTGTTCTTTCATCTAATAAGCTATTCCCTTTGACTCTGAAGCCAAGCCTCTGGCCTCTAAGAAGGCTTGTTAGGAAGGCATGAGTTAGATGAACCAACGTTTGTTTCGTAGGAAGCAACCTAAATCAGCATATAATTAAACACTACATGTTGTGGTTTTATCAGTGAGTATTGAAGTGTTTATAGAGTGGTTATGTGCCAGTCACTGTGCTGAACACTTTACATAGCATGACCTTCTGTATAAAGTTCTTAAAGACCATCTCTGTCATGTTTGTTACTGTAGTCCCAGAACTCAGCCTTGTGCCTTGCAAAGTAAACAGGTGTTCAGATATTTTATTTTTTATTTTTTTGAGATGGAGTCTCACACTGTTGCCCAGGCTGGAGTGCAGTGGCACGATCTTGGCTCATAGTAACCTCCACCTCCTGGATTCACACGATTCTCCTGCCTCAGCCTCCCGAGTAGCTGGGGTTACAGGCACACACCACCACACCTGGCTAATTTTTTGTATTTTTAGTACAGATGGGGCTTCACTATGTTGGCCAGACTGGTCTCAAACTCCTGACCTCGTGATCCGCCTGCCTTGGCCTCCCAAAATGCTGGGATTACAGGCGTGAGCCACCACACCTGGCCCAGTTAATTTTCTGGTGAGTGAATGGTTTCACAACGTAGGTGTTGTTTCTGTGTTGGCTTCCTTGGTCAAGATAAGGAAATTCATGACACTTTTCCCTTGAACACAATTATGTTCAAAGGAAAAGAGCTGGAATTTGGCAGAATCTGAATTTGAATTCACATTTGTCTGATTGTAGAGCTTCTTAACCCTTTTTTTGTCATGGATCCTTTTGGCAGTCTGGTGAAGCCTATAGACCCCTTCTGAGCATAACATTTTAAAATGCATACATGGCCAGGTGTGGTGGCTTATGCCTGTAATCCCAGCACTTTGGGAGGCCAAGGTGGGTGGATCACCTGAGGTCAGGAGTTTGAGACCAGCCTGGCCAATTAGCTGGGCATGGTGGTGCGTGCCTGTAATCCCAGCTCCTCGGAAGGCTGAGGCAGGAAAATCTCTTGAACCTGGAGGTTGCCATGAGCTGAGATTGCGCCACTTTACTGCAGACTGGGCCACAGAGCAAGACTCTGTCTCAAAAAAAAAAAAAAAAAAAAAAAAAGCATACATAGGCCAGGTGTGGTGGCTCACTCCTGTAATCCTAGCACTTTGGGAGGCAGAAGCAGGGAGATCACTTGAGCTCAGGAGTTCAAGACCAGCTAGGCAGCATAGTGAGACCCCCCCCCATCTCTATCTACAGTCTTCTACAGAGATCAAAGTAAAGTTCAGTGTAGGTGGTTGTTGTTGGGGAAGACACTCAGGAAGAGGACATGGGCTGAGTGTTCAGAAATGGTCAGGATTTGGATGGGGAGGGCATTCTACTCCCAATTAAGTCCTGATAATGCAAAGGCCTCAGCAGGCCTTTTACAGATTGGAGAAATGACTGTCAGTGGTTTTAAGGACCAGTTTAGGTGGGATGATGCTGGACACAGAAAATCGGTTTAAATTATAATGAGTTTGGGATTTAGGCTTAAAGTAAGTCCCCAGAGCCCAGGCCACTGCTGCTGAGCCCAGGCCTGGGAACTGGAGGAAGCAGTCCCAGTTGCTGACCTCTCGTGGTCCCTGGCTTCAGGTGTGCAGTGCAGCCTTAGTTATGACTCCTTGATTAATATTTTTAGCTTCTGGTCGGGCATGGTGGCTCATGCCAATAATCCTAGCACTTTGGGAGGCTGAGGCAGGAGGATCACTTGAGCTCAGGAGTTTGAGACCAGCCTGGGCAATATAACAAGACCTCATCTTACTAAAAGTCAAAAACATTAGCCGGGCATGGTGGTACACACCTGGAGTCTCAGCTGCTTCAGAAGTTGAGGTGGGAAGAATTGGTTGAGCCCAGAAGGTTAAGGCTGCAGTGAACTGTAATTGCACTACTGCACTCTAGCCTGGGTGGCCCCCATCTCACACACACAAAAAAAGAGCGAGACCCTGTCTCAAAAAAAAAAAAAAGGGGAGTTCCCCATTTGCCATGAGTGGACACCTGCTTCTTTGCTGCTTCAAAGTGAACACAGCTATTCCTTGTAAAGGGTTGGTTTTTACTTTTAAGGAAATTTAGAACACCTGTGTGTGAATGCCCCCCTGATTTTCAAAGAAATGATTGGTTGCATCAAAATCAAGCTTATATTTGTGGAAAATCACATGTTGCCAAATTCTCTCATCAAGAACCCTTTATTAACTGACTAATTGTGGGCCATGGTGGCAGGCACTTAACAAAGACCATGGCAGCAGACCTCCCTTAACTGGAACCCTCAGTTAAGTGGGCTTTTGTTTTTATTTTTGAACTCCACCTTCAGAAGGGCAAAAATCACAAGATGTGGTAGCAAGGGTTTGTTCTAGAAATTAGCTTCCAAGCAGTCGTCAGCCCAGTCTGTATGTCTTCCTCATCTATAATTACAGTAGCAGAAGAGAATGGTGAGCCTGGGGCACTGCAAGATCCTAAATCAAAGATTAAGTCATATTAACTCTACCCTGGCTGGAAAGTGGTCAGATGTATTTTAAAAAGCTTTATAATAGGCTTTCTAATAACGAGAGTTGAAGCAAAGTTTCCACCTAACCCTGTAATTAAATTCACCAGAAGACCCCCTTTCCCATTATCCAGACGACCAAGGCTTTGCCGAACACCACCCGTCCCTGCCCTCTACGAGAGGTCATCCAAGGCCAGCAATGAAACAGTCAATCAATTTGCAAATAGACAGGAGGACACTGACAGGATGTGTTCACTGAGGGTAGGTGTCTACTCGGGGAGAGAGAGGCCAGGCAAGTCTGTTCTTGTTTTCAGTTTAGCAGGAGGAGTGAAGGGGAGGCCAGAGTAACTCCTGAGTGGTCAATCTGGAAAGGCCTTTTGGAAGGGCTGGAATTTTAGGCCTTTTTCTTAAGAGGAGAGTGACGTCCTGTTGGAATCGTGGGGTAGAGGATATTCTGGGCACTTCTAAAGGGGTGGAGAAACCTGAATGTCCTTGGATGGGAACCCTAAGGGTGTAGATTTGTAAAAATTGGTGCAGTCAGTTGCCATGAGGACTGGGTATTTGGGCTAGAGACAGGTGGGCGACATCAGAAAGCTGTGAGTGGATATCCTGGAAGACCACTGAGAGGAGGAGCCAGGAATGGCACCGGACATTTCTGAAGGTGGAGGGCCCAGAGGTCGAAGTGAAGGGGGGGCCTGTTTCTGTACCAAAGCAAGAGCTTCTGTGTATCCATCAAAACATAATCAGGCCAGGCGTGGTGGCTCACGCCTGTAATTCCAGCACTTTGGGAGGCTGAGGCGGGTGGATCGCTTGAGGTCAAGAGTTCAAGACCAGCCTGACCGACATGGTGAAACCCCATCTCTACTAAAAACACAAAAAATTAGCCAGACGTGGTAGTGGGTGCCTGTAATCCTAGCTACTTGGGAGGCTGAGGCAGGAGAATCTCTTGAACCTGGGAGGCAGAGTTTGTGGTGAGCCGAGATTGCACCATTGCACTCCAGCCAGGGCAACAAAAGCAAACAAAACAAAAACTCCATCTCAAAAAAAAAAAAAAAAAAAAAACATAATCAGAGCAAAGACATTCTAACAAAACTGTGAACTCAGAGAAATTAGTGATGCCTGCTTCCTGTCAGCTTTCAGATGTCCAGGCCTTCTCTTTATTAAAACAGAAAAAAAAAATCTGATACCAGTTGTGTGTTCTTTCTTTGATGTAGTGCAGTTTGCCCAGGCTTGCCTTAAGTTGGTGCTATTTTTGTGTATTTAATTCTGTTTTTGCATGTGACCCATTGTCTGATGCTTCAGAATGCAGTCTGCTGCCTCATTTTTGATAGCAACTCTGAGAACACCGTCTCTGCTCTCGGCAGGGCACTGGGTACACCTGTGGCATCGCTGGTGCCATGGCATGAGTCAGGCTTCCAACTTCACTTCTCAAGGACCCATTTTATTAACTCTCCTTCCCCCAGGAGCTCCGTATTTTGAAATCTTTTGTTTCCCAGACAATTAGGGAGTAATTAAACCTTTTTTCCCACATGATAACCAGTATGATCATTCACACTTGATATAGTCCAGTTCTAAAGCAAAATTAGTCTAGTGGTCTGGGTTGCGGATGACCAAAGCACACATATGTTTGACCCATTAGGTCGCTTAGCCCTGTGGTTAGGGAAAGTGGGGTTATTGTTAGGTGATTTTGAAATCTCTAAGGTCATCAGCTTCCCAACCCCATGTGCTGCTTTGGGCCTTAGGAACCTTGGATAATCTGGGTGGTGTTTGCCCACTACTTCTTTGCATTGGTGACCTCGATTGACCTTGCTAGGTGGCACTTTTCAGCAGGGAGAGGAAAGGAGATGCAGAATTGAGCAGCCATCATTTGCTGCAGGTCAGATCACACCTACCCTATCCCAGCCAGATACAATCTATTCCTTTTTAAAAAGACTTTCAGAGAATGAAATTTTACAGTCTTTTTTGTATAATGCCCCCAAAAGGAAATCTTGATTTTCACTTAAGATTTGATTTGAAGTAAGTCATGATTTAGAACAGCAGATAAAATGCATTAGGGTAAAGTATTATGTAAATGTAAGGTGAAGAGATACTGGTTTCTACTTCAGGAGGTAGCTTATATTTGTTTGCTTTAATTAATTAATTATTTATTTATTTTTGAGATGGAGTCTCCCTCTGTTACCCAGGCTGGAGTGCAGTGGCACAATCTTGGCTCACTGCAACCTCTGCCTCCCGGGTTTAAGTGATTCTCCTGCCTTAGCCTCCCGAGTAGCTGGGATTACAGGCGCCCTCCACCACGCCCGGCTAATTTTTGCATTTTTAGTAGAGATGGGGTTTCACCATTTTGGCCAGTCAGGCTGCTCTCAAACTCCTGACCTCAGGTGAGCTGCTGCTCCAGACTCCCAAAGTGCTGGGATTACAGGCGTGAGCCACTGTGCCTGGCCTAATTTTTGAATTTTAATTTTTTGATGGAGGTAACAGTGACTATAATTCTGTTACAAGAATGTAGAAAGTCACGCGTGTGATCCCAACACTTTGGGAGGCTGAGGCGGGCAGATCACAAAGTCAGGAGATCGAGACCATCCCGGCTAACACAGTGAAACCCCAAATACAAAAAAATTAGCTGGGCGTGGTGGCGGGTGCCTGTAGTCCCAGCTACTCCAGAGGCTGAGGCAGGAGCATGGTGTGAACCCGGGAGGTGGAGCTTGCAGTAAGCCGCGATCACGCCACTGCACTCCAGCCTGGGCCACAGAGCGAGACTCTGTCTCCAAAAAAAAACAAAAAACAGAAAGAAAGAAAGAATGTAGAAAGTAAAATGTGAAAGTTCCCCTCCTTGTCTATGCCCCTTATTGACTTTGCTATAGATTCTTTATAGTTTGGTATATATTCTTCCAGACCCTTTTCTATGTATATACTCACACAAATATATTTTTTCTGACATAAATGGAATCATGCAGAACATATTGTTCAACAACTTGATTTTAAAGGGATGATTTACTTCACTATTTTTTCAGGCTTAATTTTATGGCTATATCAGAACTGATTTGGTTATTTTATAGCTGGTTGAAGCTGTAATTTGTGAAATCATTGGGGAGTAGTGAGCCTCCTTCAGTAACTATATAACAATAAATTTTGCTATATCAGGAGAGCAAGTCATAATAAAAATATTACCCTTAAATTTTAATGTATTTAGTGAGAATAATTGACTTGTTTATTCTGCATATTTTCTTCAAAAAACACATAAATTCATCAAATTTGAAACCTGTTAAGATGACAACCATAAATACTTAGTTTTGTGTCTAATTCAGTTAAGTGTTCTTGTTTGTTCATGGACCAGAAAAAAAGTTTTCTTGTGTTTTCAATTCCCAAGTGACTCCTCCAGATAGAATGAACTGGACCCGAGTAGCCTTTAAGGTTGCTGGCTACGGGCTCAGCATTTAAGACTTTAACCCAAAGGAAGAGAACTTTTTTTTCTCAAGCCCTGCAGCAACAGTTATTGCTGTAAAAAGATTATCATTTCAAAGTGTTGGGTTACTTCTCACGTTCACGGGAATGACTTTCTTTAAAACCTCTGGGAGCAAGAACAGTTTCTTGGATGGCTCACCTTTAGACCTGATTTTTAAAATAGTTGTTCTTTTGGAGAGATGGCTGTGGGATTCATGTGTCATAGTCATCCCTTCTTAAACATCAGTGTTTGACTTTCTACCCCTTGTCCTGAGACCTCTGGGGGTAGCCCCTGTTCTAGTAGAATCTACTTCTAATACTTTCCTAAGAAGGCTTTCCCAAGAAGTTCATTCAACTAATAACTGAGTGCCTGCTACAAGCACTCATTGTTCTGTTATCTCTGGTGCCACAGAATTCAAAGTTAAAATCATGACTAACATTTTAAGTAGTCACCTGATATGTATTTTTAATCTTTAATAAATAGAAGGATTAATTAAATACACTGTGACATTGGGGAACTCTTTTTTATTCCTAAGGTACATCTTTTTTCTTGCCATTACTTAACCTCTTTTCTTCCTGTTTTGTTCTCAGCTCTCCTTTACAGCCATGAGTTACCAATGCCCTGTGCCACCATGGAGGGGGGTATCTTTAGGAGTAAGGTGATGAATAGCAGTGATGAGGGGAGAGTGAGGAGAAGGGAGGGGGCTTTGAGGAGGCTAAAGGGCAAACTTTTTTTCTTGAAAATACACAAATATCCCAAGTCCTGGGTGTGTGGAACATCCTTATTACTGCTGGGGATGTTGCCTGTCTGTGGGAATTGGGAATTTCACACCTAGCTCTGAATTTCTAGGAAGCCCGAACAAAAGAGAAATAGAAATAGAGAAATCACATACTTCCCACCAGAGAGGAGACACCATATGGGGGGTGGTGAGGATAAGGCCGATCCATCTTCCCCATCTCATACTCTGCCTCCAGCAGTGTGGCCTCCCTGAGGGCGCCCTGGCAAGGGAGGGTGTGGGGCCCTCATAAGTATGGCTCTTACAAATTCCCAGAAGTTGCTGTAGCAGCTCAATGAGGGGCAGGCTCTTCCAGATCTGTTCCTTGCCAGATGCCCTCTCCCAACCTGGGGTTAACCCTAAGCAGGCATTGATCTGCACTTTTCTCAGAGTCACTGGTGACCTCCCGGGTAGCAAGAGCTTCCGCCTTCTCCGTGAGCCCTCTGAGACTGCAGGTCCCAGACGGTTGTAAATTCTGCCTGGTGGAAATTGCCAAGGCTCCAAAGCAGGAGCCTGCTGCCCTCAGGAGCCTCTGTGCAGGGCCATTCTTCTCCCTACAAGCAGCATTTCTCGGAGACCTTTCTGGTTTTCCTCTTCAGCTTTGTTTGGCGGTGTTTTGGTGTTGGTTTGGAGATGGTGGTGTGTTGGGAATTCTGTTTCACATACATGGACACGTTTGTTAGCGTGAGGAATGATGGTGCAGATATTCATTCTGGGCTTACCCCAAACTAGGTAACCCTTTATGACATTGTTTAGAGATGATTTGCTGAACAATTTCATAATGCCTTCTGATGTTTCAGTACAAAAAATAGCTTGCTGAACAATGTTACAATCTGTCTTCTGATATTTCATTACAAAGAAGCAAGAACACATTCTGAGCGCCCTGCCCAGTGCTTTCGCCTTCTCTCTGTTGGAGCAGGTGATTGGCTCCAGCTCTGCATTTCGGCACCTCTGTGGCTGGGCGTCCCTCTGAACTGTGCATTTCTAGAAGGGAGCAACAAGATAGAGAACTAATATGTCTCTAGGCCTGAGTTCATTTTGGAAGAATCTTTGTAGATTTCATGCCCAATCCTCTTATTTTAAAGGTGAATTGTCCTAGAGGGAAGAAAAAGACCATGGTGACCTGGGTGGGTAGAGGGTGGAAGGAGTACTGGAAAACGCCCCTAACAGGAGATGAGAAAGACTCTGGAGCACGTCATCTTTGTTTTAATTAAAATATTATGCAATACAAACATTCGCCTTCCCACTCTTCCCCCTACCACAGAGGAGCTGTAATTTCCCATATTTGGAATTTGGGGAGAGCTGGGCCTCATTTGAAGATAGGGCCAGATTCAGTCTCTGATTTGGGGGGAAGTAAGTAACTGAGAGAGCCTTGAGGACTGTGGTATTTATGGTGAATATATCAGAACTATATGTGCCTCCTTGTCATCATTTATTCAACACCCCGATGTCCTAGAGCTGGTGTTATGCCCATCAGTAATCTGACTCTTGTTTTCTTCTGCATATTTTCCCTTTTGCAAATGTATAGGCATTCAGCTTTAATCAAGTAGGCTTTTTACTCTGTGATCTGTAACGGGGATGACTGAAGTCATGTGGAGGATTTTAAGTAACTAATCTCTTAAGACATTCAGAGCATAATCTTCCCTAGCCCGTGATCATCCTGCCTGCATCCGAGAGATTTGTGAGGCTCTGCAAAGGAGGCTGGATGGGGACTTTGGCATCCTTTGGAGAGACCGGGTGTCTTCCTTGCTGGTAACAGGTTTTTGTTTGCTTTTGGCATGGGGACAGGGCCTGCTGTTCATTTACCACGTCAAGAGAGTTCAAGATGCCCCATGAATGTGACCAGAGTGTTACTAAATCTCCATACTGGTACAGAGAACAATGGCAGGCCATACACACATGAAGACACTGTCTAGGCTCATTGATGTTTGTGCAGTTTATGTCCAGGGCTGGTTCTCAAGGAGAAAAATAGATAAGATCTGCAAAATAGATAAGAGAGGACTGCTGGTCAGTGGTGTTCTTTGACGTTTTTCCCTGAATGATACCAGGTTAATCAAAAGATAAGGATCTAAAATTTTTTTGTGCTCTGCTTATAATTTTAATGTGACTTCATATTTGTGTCATCTGTTGGACTAAATTGGATTGCAGTTGCTCTTCAAATTGTCATTCCCTTATTTTCTATTTCTACCTACCTCCTGATGTTAGCTCAGGTTCCTGCTACGAAGGTGTCTTGCAAAAGAATTTGGTGACTATTACTCTAAGTGAAGCCTTTGATACTTTCTCTTAATATGATGGTTAAACCTCTAACAATGTAGACTAATGAGGAAGATTAGTTTGAATTAGTAAAATGTCTGAATTACCAAATATTTTTCAAGAACTTCACTGTTATTACTTTTAAGTAAATACCGTAACTCAAACTAGGCTAATAGAATGCCTAATAAAGATCCTTAGGGGATCCTGCTTTAGGAGAGAAATAAGAATGATTTGCAATTAGCGTACCAATTGTTTATGTAAATGGAATTTCTGAAATACTAGACTGAGCTTGAAAACCGTTTGTTCTCTTAAGTATTTTAAATAGTCCCTATGAAACCCCTGTGCATGCTGGTAGTTGTTTATATGCTGTATAGAGACCTGTTTCATGAAGACCTAACTCAACCTTATCATCAGTATCAGAAATTCCAAGTTAGTGACGTCCAGGATCCTCACTTTCCAAGATTAGATTAGATCTCTCTGCCAAATGCTTCCATAGCACATGCAATTGTCTGTTGTAACACTAATCAATACATTTAACAAATATATGATGTATTCTGCTGTATGCTTGGCCAGTGTGTGAAATGGAGGAGACATCACCCTCATCTTTGTGTAGTTTATAGGCTAGCAAAGAAGTCAGGCAGTAAACAAATAAATGCATTTATAATTAATTACAATCCTGAAGTTAGATTGTACTTTTGTGAGTAATGGTTTAATAAACTGGATATTAAGTTCCATTAAGATAGGCGTTACTTCTGTGTTGTTTGTCATGGTGTCCCAAATCCTTCCTTAGCCTACTGCTTGGCATAGAGTAAATATTAAGTTGAGCTTTATTGCCATTTTGATAGGTCAGAAGCAGTCGAATGTCAATAACGTCATATAGTTCAACCTAATAGTTGCTCAGTCAATATGTATTGAATGTTGAATGCATGTTGTAATCAATGGTCCTATGGTAGGCTGCATTTAACACAGTTTTCTCTAGCCAAAGAAATGCTAGCTATGGTATTTGAAAAGGAATTCTAAAACTTCAAACAGCTAAAACTGGTTATCTGTGATGTAGACTGTGGGACTGGATATCTGTGAGACTGGAGTGCCTTTTGTCCAGTATATTTTCTATGCAGTTCTTGGTACATTTCCCAGCCTCAGATGGGAGCATGTGTATTTGGGTCTGGAGTGCTTGTCAGTAGCCCAAAGAACCTGGGAAGAGTATGCTGGAAAGCTAAGATGGAAGGCAGGGATAGGAGCTGTTTGGCCTGAAGAAGAAAGAGGCAGGAAAGAGATATTGGCATAGCCAAAGAAGCCTTCCCTTTAAGCCCTAGTGTAGGGAGACTTTTCCAGACCAGAGCTCATGAGATCATATACTCATTCCACAGATTTGTGTGAGTCTGTGATGTGCTCAGTTATGGCTAGGCATGGGCATTCCTTATTGTGAGCTTCCTTTTTGTGCCTGGAACTTCTGTCTGAAGGGTTGTGGGCTGGACTGTAGACCACTGGTCCTCAGAGGCAAGGGTTGAACTAAGGAGAAGGCACCAGCTGGATCCTGCTGGGAGAAGCCCAGCACTCTGGCCTGAGGCCTGCTCCCTATCTGTGGAACTGGGAGTAGGGCCCAGGCTAGGGCTTAGATCAGAGCTTCCCAAACCTTCTGTGTTAAGAACGTTTTTGCATCTGTTTGGATTTCATGGCTCTTTTTCCATTTTCTGTGCACACATGTCCAATTGTACCACCCTATTATAATGCACACTCTTTTCTCACACCCACAGGATAATTTGTAGTTCCACAGCTATTTGTTGAGCATCCTTATCTGCCAGCATAGGATGGGGGTGGCAAGTGAGGGGAAACACAGATATGTGGTATTGGTCCCTGCCTGTGGTAGACGTGATTGGTTACCTACAGCGGCTCTTCTTTTCTCTTCCTCCTGGCAGGACCCAGTTGGGTTGGATGCCACACCTCTCCCACATGCCACTCAAGGAAAGGTGACCCTGCCTCCAGCTCTAGGGTACGTGCTGATTGAGCTGAGCCCATCCTGGAGGCCTGTAGTTTAGACATAGGCGTGTGACATGGTTTTGGCCACTGAGGTATGAGAAGTCTGCTGGGAGATTCTGGGAAAGATGTTTTTCATTGTAAAAGGAAATGCAGAAGGGACAGCTTCTTTCACTAGATTCCTGGACATGAAGCAGCCGTCTTGTTGCAGTGAGGAAAGCAGGTTTGTTGAGGCCAGCAGACGGGAGGAGATGGGAAAAACCCTGAGGGCCAAGCCCCTGAAGACTGAACAGTCCAACCACCATATATTTTGTCCTCACTGTTGAAGCCAGTTGAGTTGGAATTTTCTACTACTTATAGTTGAAGGCAACCTATATTAGACACTCCCTCAAAGGAGCATGAAATAGGATTTCTTCTTGTACCATTCAGATTATCATCAAAAAGCACATTATTCAGAGGCAGAGCTTAGCCTTGTGGTAAGGCAGAAAGGAGAGAAGAAAGCAAGTTGGTAGGAAAGAGTTGAGTGAGGAGATAGTATTTTAAGTGGATCCTGAGGTAGGATTAGGATTTGTGTGGGAGGAGCAGAAGGGCATTCTGGGGAAAGGAATGGCGGCATGAGCAAACCTGTGAAGACAGGAATGCATGTGGCACTGCCAAAAAACAGGGAGATTATGTCCGACTAATTCCACAGACAGATTCTAGAGCACCTCACATTGTGAGTTTATATGGTGACACGTGACTTATGCAGTGGGAAAAGTATTGCAGGCTCATGAACAGGGGAGAAAGGAATGAAAGTGGGCCTTGGGAAGAAGGATAAGGATTAAGTAGCTGGGTACCAGGTTCATTGGAAGGGGAAGAAATAAAAGGCCAGTGACGAGTTCAAGCTACTGGAATAACTCACATTTGAGTTGATAGCAGTGTGGGGAGGGAGTGAAGCTGTCAAAGGAAGACTGTAAATGAATAAATTAACTGGCGAAGAAGGATAAGATGGATATCTAGGAGAGGAAGATGGAAGAGGAAGATTTTAGGAAGATGCTGTTTGCTTTTTGCCACTGTGGCTTTGAGGTAATGAGGAAAGATCTAAGTGATGAGGCATTGAATTCATTTGAAAATAGGGCTAGACTTTGCGAATGAGAGGCCGAGGGTTAAGAGGATGAGGTAGAGGCAACTCACTAGACATGCACATACTCCAAATTTTCCAGCCTCCTTCACAGTTCAGTTGGGGCCACATGACTAGTGTTAGTCAATGAAGTGGGAGAAGAAGGAACCAGGGAAGAGCCATATATTCCTCCATTGATTCCTCCCATGCCACAGCAGCCTTGGGCTAGGGCCAGAAAGTGTGGCTGCCAAGACGGGGAGGGCTGTCTTTCCAGGACCAGACTTTGACAGTTCTTGCTCAGCTGAGAAATCCTGGTAGAAGCGAGATCTGAAGCTGTAACGGGTGGCAGTGCTGACAGCTATTTGTGTTTGGTCTGGGTGGTATGTGGTCTTCAGGGTACAGTTGTCCACCTTCTCCTGACTTGATTTGCTCAGGGGTCTGCAGTGAATGGGCTGGAGCTTGCTGGCCGACTCATTCTACCTTTAGGACTCTCAATGTCTGTGGGGGCAGGTTTACATCTTGGCTGTCCAGGGAAGGGGATCCTTGTTCATGAGCTGTGCTAGTGAGATGGCTGCTCTCTCTACAGGCACCAGAATGCCAAGTGCCTTGTGGAGGAGAATGTTTGGGTGGCTGGTGTCCAGTGGTGGCCAGGTGGAGTGTCTCAATTATCTGGCTAAACATGGAGCTTCAGGAAGAAGTTCCACATCTCCAGACCTGAATAGGAATAAGGTGCAAATCCCATCTTTCAAATCTTTCCCACTCAGAAGAGTCAAAATGTGCCTTTTCTGCAAGGCTTAGCAGTCTGGAGCTAGGCACTTTGCACACGCTTTGGTACCGTGTTGTATCAATCTCGCCTGGCTGAATCATGGTGTTTTCCTAAGGGCAAAGGGCCCCATGAGTGCTGGGAGGCCTTTGGCATCTGGTTTTCGTCAGGTAGCAGGTAAAAGCGCAGATGGCGGGTCTGATCGTGCTTTTAACAAAGCAGAGTTAGACACGTGGGAAAGGCATTTGAGAAGCACCTCTTGCTCTGTGTGTGATCTCTCGTGCATCCTGTTTCTCCTCTAGCTGAACACCTCAACTCCTAATACCCAGAGGAAAACACTTCAGACTTGGGAGACAGCCGGCATTGCTGGCACTGGCCTCTCTGGAGCTTTTCTTGATGAGTTTGAAAATTTAAAGATAGTAGTGGCACTGTTTCTCTGTTGAATGGGGAGTTGACATTTTCATTTTTCCTTCCTCTTCTGCAAAACTGGGGTATCATCAGTGTTTGCTGCTGCTGTTGGATTCTTGGGTAGCCACTCTTTTTTTTTTTTTTTTTTTGAGAAGGAGTCTTGCTCTGTCGCCCAGGCTGGAGTGCAGTGGCCCGATCTCAGCTCATCGCAACCTCTGTCTCCCAGGTTCAAGCGATTCTCCTGCCTCAGCCTCCCAAGTAACTAGGATTACAGGCATGTGCCATCACACCCGGCTAATTTTTGTATTTGTAGTAGAGACGGAGTTTCATCATGTTGGCCAGGCTGGTCTTGAACTCCTGACCTCAGGTGATCCGCCCACCTTGGCCTCCCAAAGTGCTTGGATTACAGGCGTGAGCCACCATGCCCAGTCAGCTGCTCTTATTTTACACACTGCTTCTGGCTGATAGGCCTACAAAGTCTAAGCTTAATCCCAGGAAAAGTGCTACCCAAGTGGTCTGTCAGTCGGCCTTTCGTTTGTTTGTCTCATTCTGGTCATCCTTGCCTCTGTCCACCCAGACAACATTCAATCAACATTTGTTATGGAGCCAGGAGTATGATTTTGCAAGTTACTTTTGTAAGCTCTCATTTCCTCATCTGTAAAATAATAGGAAATACTCATTAGAGTGAGTCTAAGAGTTAAATGGAAACATCTAAGGAAAGCACTTAGCATTGGTCTGGCACATAGTAAGTGTTCAGTAAATGGTGGTTGTCATTATTGTTGAGCAGAGCCAGGGGTTGCCACCCCAGTCAGCTGATTGGCTGTAGACATGGTGTGACCATTTGGAGCTGGGATTCCGGCCACACTCAGCACATAGTTGCGAGCCATAAAAGCACGACCTTTGGACCCCATTGTCACCTCCCTTGGAACATCTTGGTGTTCTTGTTTCAGTCTGATAAGGCCATTGTAGCTGGATTCTAGGAATCTCTGAGCATGGAGCACTCACGCCAGCTTCAGGCATCGCTGTCAAGGGCATCGGCAGCAGTGAGGTGATTCCTCAGCCAGTCGTTTGGGCATTGCTGCCTGGGTCTCTCGTGACTTTCACCCTCATCTTTTTTGTCACCTGCCATACCTTTGCCTCTAAGTGTCCCCCAGCATTTAAACATTTTTATTGCTGCCCTCTCCATCCGTGCCAGTGCCTCTCTCTGCCAGTTCCACCGTTCTCTCGCCTGCTCTTTAGGATTTCCTTTGTTTTGCCTCCTTGCCTGGTGCTTGCAGAGAGCAGCGCTGACGTCATCTCAGGAACCGTGCTGCGTCTGAGAGAAGAACCTGCATTAGCCGTTTAAGTGTGAGGCGCTGGGAGAGTACCTCCCTGGAGGTGTCCTGGGGAAAGTGAGTGATTGCTCACCACGTGGTGAGCCAGGGGCAGGGTTTGGGGAGACATCTGCATTGGCAAATTAGCATCACTTGAAACATGGGCATCTAACAGGCAAGGACGTGCTCTTCAGCTACCAGGCTGTCCTGGCTGGAGCCGGTGGCCACAGACCTGAGGGACCCTGGCTTTGTTCCCTTAGCTGGCTTTGTTGTCTCACTGTAGCTCTCTCTACCTTCCTCTGTATTTCACCACTGACAACTCACTCGATTCTCCCTCTGGCAATCTTAGTTACCTGTGAATACTCTTTAACGCCATCTTCTGCCTTCTCAATGAATTAAGGAGATTCTCTCCTTGACTATTTGTGAGCCAAAACCTAACCTTCTCTTGGCTGATAAGTATTAATATATTGTGCTGAGATGAACTTTTGGAGTAAAATTAGACATCAAAAAGAACTGGCACAATTAGTTTCCAAGCCTTTTAAGGTTCCTGGAAGTCTTCTAAATCCATCCTCTTTTTGTGGACCCACCCCCAATTCTCCATCTTCCTCCTAAAAATAACGATAATGGCATTTCAACAGAAGCTGGACAAAAGAATGCTCTGTGTGTTTCGCCTGTGGGAAGTGACAGGAACTGCTGAAACTTGTGTTCTGTGTCACAGAGCCAAGGGTTCACACAGTGCAGAAACAAATCACAGTGTGTCACGGAGACTTTTTCTGTCTCCGGCCCCACTCTGTATTTGAGCCCAAATGTGGAGGGAGACCCTGCAGTTGTAGGAAGGCACTTCTATGACCCCTCGTTAAGGTAGAGGAAGTGAGAGGCCTGAGGCCACAGCCAGGCTGGCCTTTTGCAAAATGGTCAAATCAGCAGCAATTTGGCCCTGGCTCCCACTTTGTGCCCCACCCACCAACTCCTGCTACCTCCCATCCCCACTCCCAGCGCAGTCGCGTCCATGGCTTCCAGGGCCCCACCAGGCTGACCTCCCAGTCTGGCTGTGCTCTGCCGCTGTCCTGGTTCTCCCCAGCATTTCAGTACTTTCCTGAGTCCTGCTGGTCCTTGACTTGGCTGGTTGGAAGGTTTGTGGATCATTAGAGCCACTTACTCACACTGAGGAAAGAAAACAGAAGTGGATATTTGGGGAAGCCCCACGTGTTGCTTGCTCTGTGTGTTCACTCACATTTTCTGATTTCATCCCTACAGTTCCCCTGCCCGGGGAGTGTTATGCAGCCACCTGTACAAATGAAGCAGTTGAGACCCAGCAAGCTTATGTGATTTCTCCAAGTCATAGCCAGCATGGGCCACTACTTTGAGCTCTAGATAAGGAAAAGGAACCTAGTGTTTTAAAGATTTCCTTCATTGTGGTATAATTTGCTTGCATACAACGGAATTCACCAATTTAAAATATGTAATTCTTTGTTGACAAACATGAGCAGCCACATAACCACCACCACTATCAAATATGGACCACTCCTCTGTCCCCAAAAAGTTCTCTTGTGCCTCCTTGCTACCAGCCCCTCCCCTGCCTCCAGGCCCCAGCCTCAGGGGACCTGAATCCTGCCACTACAGTTTTGCACTGTCCAGAATGTGATGCACATGGCATCTTATAGTGTGTAGCCCTTTGAATCTGGCTTCTCTCGCTCAGCACAGTGCTTTTGAGATCCCTCCATGTTCTTGTGTGTATCTAGTTCATGCCTTTTTATTGCTGAGTAGTGTTCCGTTTTATGGATATACCACATTTTGTCCATCTCTTCACCAACTGATGGGCATTTGGGTTGTTTCCAGTGTAGGGCTACTATGAATACAGCTATTAGGATGTGTACAAGTCTTCGTGTGGACACAGGTTTTATTTCTTTTGGGTAAATACTTAGGAGTGGGATTGCTGGGTCATTTGGTAACTTTGAAAGAAACTACCAGACTGTTTTCCAAAGAGGCTGCACCATCCTACCTCCCGACCAGCCATGTATGAAGGGGACCAGGTACTTTTGATGCCTAATCTAGGTTGTTTTCCCTATACTGTAGTGTCACTGGCTGCTGAGGTGCGAATTGCTGACTATCACATTCACATGCCCTGAGCCTGTCCTTTTCACAGGAATTTCTTGGAAAGTCTGACCATTGGAGCCAGTTGCTGGTGGAGAGGTTTCCTGAGGAGGTCCTTTCATCACACAGGGCTGCCTCCTCTGATGGCTGATCGCCACACACACCCTCCTTTGCTGCCCATCCTCTCTGCCGTCACCTTGGTTCATAATTAAGATTCACCTGTGGGTGACGCGGGACCCACTTGCAGCCCGTGGACACTGGAACAGTCCATTCTGTGCAGTTCACTTCCTGGCTTTCATGGCACCTACTATGCTGGCTCCTGGCCAGAGATGGAGTTAGAGGTGTCCTGTCCCAAATGAACCTGCATGCAGAAGCCACCAGGGCAATGGGGACACTGCCTCAGCATCATCACGGCTGCCAGAGGCTGAATTGCTGCTGTGCAGGGCTGTGTGGAGCTGCTGCTGTTACATGGCGCATCTCCGGTCTGGAGCTTGCTGCTCAGGGCTCTCCTTAACAGGCGGCCACATGACTGCAGTTTTCTGCATTGCTTTCCTGTGAGGTCCCTGATGTTTTGCAAGAGCCAAAACCAGAAAGGGATGCTATCAGGTTGCAATTCCGCTCTGCTGTGGTGTTTCTGTGAAATGGAGAGGAGGATTTTGAGGAATGTGTAGTTGGGTTTACTTTTGTCTTTATTTGTGGGCATGTTTCCTGAGTGGGGACCACTGATAATTAGGTGTTCTTTGGTGTAGGGGCCCAGATGGACAGTGTAGGACCCCTTTCTAAGGGATTGTTGTCACAGTGAGACAGCTGAGCACTGAAGTTTATCTTGCAGCATGTGTGCTGGGAGCAGCCCCTCCAAATTGGTGCACGTGTTTGGGGAGGGCAGAGACCAGGGCACAGACTGGCTGGCAAACTCACCTGCTGGGCTGAAGAGTCCTGACCTTGCAACTGGAAGCTCTGCTTTCCTGCCCTTTCCCTGATTCCTGCTAATTTTATGACCTTTCATCAGTCACCTGACCTTTCTGGACTTCAGCGTCCTCATTGTAGAATAGAAACAGAGATCCCTCTTTCACAGGGATTGGAGGATCTGCCACATGTCAAAGCCCTTTCTACACCTGTGACAACATGAGACGTGCCGTAGACACCTTTCTGAGCATGGGTGTGGCAGAAGGCCAAGCTCACACCCAGGAAGCCACCTGCCCTTCTGCTCCTTATGCTTGTCAGTCGCTGTACCTGCATCCCCAGGAGGACCTCACAGGACTGGGAGGGCCTGGGACAGGCTGGCCGCAGGCTGGCCTCAGATCACCAGGCACTGAGACCTCCCGCTAGCCTCAGGCTGACAGTAATAAATGTACAAAAGAGGACAGAGCTGCTGAGGAGCAGCTGGGAGTCCAGACACAAAGGACTGTCGGAGGAGTGTCAGGGCCCCTGAAGGTCACTTGAGAAGTGTCCGCCCTGAATCACTGACCTGCGGCATGAATGGAGAAGTAGCTGGGATACCAGCCCTGGGGCAGTTCCTTTGGGTGGATCTTTAGAAGAGAGAGGTGGCGTGGGAGGGGTAAGAGCACTGATTTGGGAATCAGAGACCTGAGTTCTTTAAGTCACTTTGTCCAGGACTAGCTGTGTGGCCTTGGACAGGTTGACGGCAGTTTCCTTTCTGTGAAATGATCAACTCCAGAACTATTGATACCTGTCACATTGTGTTTGGGGAATGAGGCTCAACAGCCGAGCCTGCACCATGACCCTGGTGCCTCTCCCCGATCCCCTGCACCTTTCAGATCAAGAAGTGTAGGCACAGATAGAGCTTTGCAGCCTCTTGTTCCTGGATGGTGGATCTCTGTGGTTAATGAATAATTGCTTTGGGGCAGAGGTGAGGGGAGTGAGTATTGCAAGTGAAGATGGGTGGGACAGGGAGGTTCCAGGTGGTGAAATATTTTCAGGCAACAATATGCAGAGAAACCTGACCATGACTCAGCTAAGCAGTGGGCTCACTGGCAGGTGGCCCTGGTGGCCCTCTGCTGACATCTGCTACTACTGTGTGCTCCCAAGGCCCAGCGAGCAGCAACGGTGATTGATGATACTACAGCACATCCGAGGAGCTTGTATCCCAGGGCAGCGCTGCACCTGCTGGCAGCCAAGCCCTTTGGGGCAGGACACCAGCCCACAGCCTCAGAGCGCCCAGTTCCAACCATCGATTTTAATTCTTGTGAGGCTTTTCTTTTTCACATTTGGTTACCCTGTTGAACCAATCTGCTTCTTCCCACCAGTATGACAGTTTTTAGCTCCGTTCCAGGCCAAATTTTGCTCTGGCCCGAGTCCCACTGTTTGTTTCTTTCATGTGTATCTTTTACATTCTGGGAGCCCTGACCAACTCCCAGTGCCTGAGCCCCTTCCCCTAAGCATGGGGACTCCCGCCTCAGGTCTGCCCTGTTCCAGCTGCGGGAAGGCATCCAGAATTCTAATGTTATTCATCATAGTTGCAGTTTCACTACAAAGCATATGGTTTGACCCCTTATCCTTACTAAGTCATTTCAGACTTAGGGAAAAAATACCCGCTTAAGGATAATTCTTTTACCAAAAAATTTTGTGTTTTTTTTTCTAATAAGAGGTAATTCATGCACATGTTAAAAATCAAAAATCAGATGTGAGGTGTGTGGGGAAAAAATGAAATGTTCTATATTTCAGAGTAAAACTTTGGGTGACAAAAACTTCAGTGATTTTTAATGGTGATTATAATATCAATAGTACTTTTGAAATCTGATGTTGGGCTGGGGCACAGCGGCTCATGCTTGTAATCCTAGCACTTTGGGAGGCTGAGGTGGGAGGATCACTTGAGCCCAGGAGTTCGAGACACTGTCTTTCCAAACAAACAAACAAACAAACAAAAAAAAAAACTCAGGAGTTTGAAGCTTCAGTGAGCTATTATTATACCCCTGCACTCCAGCCTGGGCTACAGAATCAGACCCTGTCTCAAAAAAAAAAAAAAAAAAAGAAAAAGAAATCTAATAACACTTTATTAGGTGGGGCAGTGTTGTAAAGGACCATCAGACACACGAATTTGATAATTAAATAATGTTCCTAAGTCTTCTGATTGAAATAATAACACAATGCAAAATCTCTTTTCCTGGCTTCCCTTCTTGGTCTTCCTTTTGTCCTCTCTTCCTGCCAGCTCTGCTCTCTGCCCGTTCTGAACGGCTGTCTGCTGCAGTGATCAGTGCTCTTCTTTGGATGTTCTTTGCTCCAGATGCTTTATGGCATGTCCTTCTTTTAATTTTCTTTTTTCTTTTCTTTTCTTTTCTTTTCTTTTCTTTTTTCTTCTTCTTTTTTTTTTTTTTTTTGAGACAGAGTCTTGCCCTGTTGCCCAGGCTAGAGTGCAGTGGCACGATCTTGGCTCACTGCAACCTCTGCCTCCTGGGTCCACGCGATTCTCGTGCCTCATCCTCTTCAGTAGCTGGGATTACAGGTACACGCCACCATACCTGGCTAATTTTTGTATTTTTAGTAGAGGTGGGGTTTCCTCATGTTGACCAGCTGGGCTTTAATTCCTGACCTCAAGTGATCCTCTGCCATGGCCTTCCAAAGTGCTGGAATTACAGGCGTGAGCCACCACGCCCCGTTCTTCTTTTAATTTTTTATTGTGAAAAATTTCAAATATGTACCAAAGTGGAGAGAGCAGGATAATTAACCCCCATACACTCACCACCTAGTTCCAACAATTATCAGCTCATGTCCAATCTTATCTGTACTGTCACTCCCCTACCCTCCCTGTAGAATTTTCAAGAAAATCCAAGGAACACCTGGTGTATTCCCATGTGTTAATGAAAACTCTTGTTGATTAAGCTGCACTTATTAGTAATTTATTTTCCCATTTAAAATTAATTTTCAGAATACCAAGAAGGCACCATTTCATCCTTATATCTGATTGGTGAAAAGTGTAATAGTCAAATAGTACCAAGGTTGACAAAGACATCAAAGGATAGGAACACTTCAACACTGATCTTAGCAATGTAAATTGGTGCACTGATGTTGCAGAGCAATTTGGGCAATGCCTGGTTGGTTGAAGATACCCTTGGATGAAGATTTACAAGAATATTTATTGCAATGAAAAGTTGGAAACCACTTAAAAATTTATCAGTAGGAAAATGAATACATTGTGCTATAGATAATGATTATTCAGACAGTGGACCATGGTATAAAGCAGTTGAAATGAATGCCCTGGAGTGACATATGTCAACAAGGATTACCCTCAAAAATGTCTTGTCAATAAAAAAAGATGCAAAAGGGTGCATACAGTGCGATGCCATTTTAAACAGTTTTAAAGCATCCAAAAACTCTGTATATTGTTTGTGGCTACATACATAGGTAGTAAAAGCATAAAAATGTGCAAGAGTGATAAATACCAAATTCGGGATGTTGTCATTTCTGGGATGGGTGGAATAGTGGGGCTTGAAAGGGGGTGAAATAGGGATTGAAGCACAGCCTGTAATGCTTTCTTTCTTGAAAGGAAAATAAAAAAACTAAACCAGGTGTGGCAAAATGTTAAGATTTGACAAGTCCTGGATGTGCACAGGCATTTGTTACACATGTGTCTGTGTAAATGGTTCCTTATTCAGAAATGAAAAATCTAATTGTCCATCTTCTGATAAACTTGCAATGGCTGCTGTTGTCACATGATGTCATTTTCTTGACTGGAGCTAAGAAACTTGGCATTTTTTGTTATTTAATCCTGAGAAAATGCATATTTTCTTCTTTCTTTCTTTCTTTCTTTCTTTCTTTCTTTCTTTCTTTTTTTTAGATGGAGTCACGCTGTTGCTCAGGCTGGAGTGCAGTGCTGCCATCTTGGCTCATTGCAACCTCTTGTCTCCTAGGTAATGGTTCAAGTGATTCTCCTGCCTCAGCCTCCTGAGTAGCTGGGATTACAGGTGCCTGCCACCAAGCCCAGCTAATTTTTGTGTTTTCAGTAGAGACGGGGTTTCACCATGTTGGCCAGATTGGTCTTGAACTCCTGACCTCAAGTGATTCACCCAACTTGGCCTCCCAAAGAAAATGCATATTTTTTTTGTCATCTTATGATAGTAAATCATGGAGCTCCTTAAATTTAATGGATTCCTAGAGGCCAGTGACTCCTGGTATTTTCCAGACTCTTATAGCTAGAAAAAGCCAAGTAATGAAGCTCTAATGCTTTGACTTGCTTCGACTGAACAAGCTTAGGGAAGAAGCAATGACATTGTATTTTCTTTCTTTTTGAGAGAAGGTAAGAACAGCATGAAAGGAGAAGGCAGAGGAGGAGGATCCCTTCTTGCCTCTGTGTAGACCGATCCTAGATGCAGCTTCCTTCTGTCATCTGCAGGTGGTTGGGACATGTCTCCACACCTGTGGTTTGCTCAGGAGTAGGGAGGACAGGCCTGAGAGGAAAAAAGGACTTGAGCTGGGCTTTGCAAAGGCACAGTAGAATTTAGGTAGATAATGAGGAGTGGTTGAACAGATGTGTCACGGAATTAAGGGTCCAACTTTAGCAAGATACAAACCCTTTAAGACCTGGTCCTGCCTGTCCATCTTCACTTCTTAGTACCCATCTCTGTCCACCCTCCCCTTCCAGCCAGACCCAGTATTGGCCCTATTGGTGAGCTCACCTTTGTCCTCTGGCCTTGGCTTTGCACGTGCCCTGACTTCTCACATGGAAGGGAATGAGTGCCTGTGCCTCACCTGTCCCTGGGCTGCCTGCCAGGCTCCTGCATACTCCCAGACTCTGATTGCAGCAGTCTCCCGAGGAATGCCCTCCTGATTTTCCAGGCTGACCACCCTTCCGTAGCACCTGGTACAGTTAGCTGCTTTGTTCTTAATTCTATGCTTGTCTTCCTACCTGTGACTTTTTTCCTGGGCAGTGGCGCAGCTGGAATGGTTCAGCATGCATGCAGACTTTGCATGTGACCCTGGGCAGATACGTAACCTTGGGGTGCCACACTCATCTGCAGGTGGGGATGGAATGGTACCCACCTCCTGTTGTAGTTACATTGTAACACATATAAAGCAATTAGGGGAGGGCCTGGCAAGACTCTGCTGTAGGACTTAGCTGATCCTATTGCTGTTTTCCCCATTTCTTCCCTTTCTCTTTTTCTCTCTTCCTCTTCTTTTTTCTTTTCCATCTTGTTTTTAGCTCACCAACACAAGAGATAGAAAACAGTGTAAGCAAAGCCTTTAGGTGTGAATGACTCCTGGTCGACTTGGGGGAAATGGCAAAATCCAGTAAGACGTACCGGGGATGTTTGGAGGGAATGGTGGGTGTCAGAGTGAGTAGGTGGAGTGGGGCCAGACTTTAGAAGCCTTGGATACCAAGACATGGAGTTTGGACTTGATGTGATTGGCAAAGTGGAATCTCTGGCCATTGTTTATCTGGTGAGAAACTGCTGTGGGAGACCTGTATGGCAGTAGTTTACTGAGAGGACTGGCAAGAGTAGGGAAAAGAGTGGCAGTAGGAGACGAACTTTAAAATACGCTGAAGACTTTTAATATTGAAGAGCAGCGTGGCTGGATTAGGCAGGTGACAAGTGGCAGTGACACAGGAGAGACTAGAGAGAGAGGAGCAGGACTCCCTGGCTTGATGAAAGAATAAAAGAGAGGGAGCTACAATCTTTGGCTTTGAGATTTGTAGCTAGACTGCAGGAAACCACAAAAAGAGTGAGGGTAGCTGGAATAACACATTTTTGTTTTATTTTTAAGATGTGTGGGATGGCATAGGATTTGGCATCAAAGTTGGTGTGTTTATTGAGTATAGTTACTGTGGATGCCAGCAAGGAGAGCGATCCGATATACTTACAGGCAGGACAAGAGCAGCCCACGTCCGTAAGCAGGAAAACAGTGTGGCCAAGTATTGTTTTCAGACTTCTTTGGATGCATTAGCATGCTGGAGGGTTCTGTCCTTGACCTTTCTGAATTGACTATTGTGTTTGGTGAAAGTAGAGGTCACACTCATCTGAATCATCTAAAGTCGTCTGTATGACTTTAAGGCAAGAAGGAACAGCAAGTGTGTAGGTTGGCAAGTAAGATAAAAAACAGTCTGGATGAGACAGGCTGATGGTCTGGCCCTGTTGATGGAACAAGGATGAATGCAAGGTTTTGAATCCAGCTGCAAAGTGTAGGAGGGGGAGGCCATGGGAAGGATGGAGGGTTTTAATTGGCAGGTGTCTGCCATGTGATGTGGCCTCTAAACAGTCATCTTGTCTGCACTGAAATAAGGTGGTCTGCTTGCTTCATCCTTGTCCACAAGCTGGTCAGGCCACTCGTGGAGAATAGCATGCAGTTCTAGGCAGTACACTCTGAAGGACAGAAACAAACTGGAACCTGTTTGTAAGACACAGGGAAAGGAAATGAACCCATAGAACATGAGCTCCTTCGGGGTAAAGATTGTTCATCTGCATCTCTCTGAAGCTTTAGTGCCTACCTACGTCAGTGTCCAGGCCTAGTATGTGCTCACCTGTTGTCCACTGAATAAATAAGAGATTGGGGTTGTCCTGTATCCAGGACCCCTGAGCCCAATTTCAGTTCAAAGTAAAGAAGAACTTTCGAATTGTGCTTTCCCCTGGCTGCCATTAGTGGGAATGTGCATCTGCACGCAGGATGTCCACAGGCACAGGGGAGTCAAGCTTAGGTGGGTGGTTAGACAAGTGGGCCTCAAGATTCCATCACTCTCTGCATGCGCTGGACTCTTTGATGGGAGAGAGTAAGGGAGCGTGAGTAAAAGTCTGTGTTCAGTGAGGGTGGCCAGGAGCAAGTCGATTTGTAAATGAATCTGCTGGCAAAATTCCTTACAAATGCACTCCCTCAACAATTTTTTATAATTTCTAGATAAAATGCCCTGATTTGAAAGAACATCAAGTAGAATTTGAGTTAATAGTGTGAATTGCAGTCCCATCTGCTCAGCTCCATGGCCCGGTAGATCGGTGGAGCCATTTGTCACAATTTGTTTTAAAGCCAGGAAGAAAAACACTCCTGGACACTGCCCAACACTTCTCGCGGAGATGCTGTCTTTGGAGTGTGGAAGGGGTGGGGTGGGTGGTGAGAAAGCTGGGTGGGACAGAAGGAGGGCCCTGTGCTTCGAGGCAAAAGACAGGGTTCCAGCCCCTCTTCACTGGCTTGCTCGTGACCTTGGGTGAGTCATGCAGCTTTTCAGGCCTCGCTCCTGGTGTAGAAGGGCTAGGCAGATCACAGCTTCTCCAAGTCTGGGCCAGATGACTGTTTGTTCTTTCCTCCATTCAACTAATATTTTTGAGCTCTGTTTAGGTGCCACGCACCATTCTAGGAGCTGGGGATCCAGCAGTGCCAATACTTTTTCTAGTTTTAAGACTGGATGCTAAGAACATCATTGTCTGCTTCATGCTATTGGAGAGCAGCAGTTCTTCCAGGCATAAGAACCTGGAAGAACCAGTTTGCATGAAAACTGTCTTGAGCTCGGGAAAGGTTGTCACCAGCCTTCCTCTTGACGTGCTTGAGGCCGAAAAGGGGAGATAGGGCCAACTCAGAGTGCATGAAAACCAAGCCGTGAAGGGTGGATAGCTGAACAGATGCCTGTGAAAGCAACTTTGATCAGGGAAGGAATGGTAGACTCGGTATGGGGAATTCTTCTCGGGAAGGTGATTGTGGAGCGGCTCTCAGGAGACAGGAAGCTTTGATGACTGGCAAAGGCCTTTTGAGAGGGTGTGGTTGGGGTGATGGTTGGCACCTGTGAGGAAGACAGTTGTTCTGGCGAGTGGAGGTGTACTGGGAAAGGGTGTTCCAGGAGAATAACCAGTTGATTCATCCCACAAACATTTATTGGGCACCTACTGTCTGAAATGCAAGGGGACACACAAAGATGAGTTAAGGATTTGACTTAAGGCACCCACACAACACAAGGCAGGAATGGTTGCCTGCATAAGGCACTGAGGAAGGTTCCCTAGCAGAGATGACGGATGAGCTGGGCCTTAAAGTATGAGTGGGCATTGGCTGGGCGTGGGGTGGAGAAAAGGCCTTTCCAGATGAAGGGCTTTGAAATGCTTTATGAGTTTGCCTTGGTAGAGACCAGAGACCCCATAACCAGATGATGTTCATTTGATTCTTGGAATCATGGGAATACTTCAGCGTCCCAAAAAGAAGATGCCATTACAATGTTTGAAGATGACATTCTTTGTGCTTAAGCTGCCTTAAGCCTTTTCTTAAACAGCCTGGATATGCAGCAACAAATAGTCCTTTCTGCCCCGGTTGTAGGGCATTGGAAAGGATGATGTACTGGGAGGTGGCTGATACAGCCTCCAGTGCTGAGGCCTGGAAAAGTGGACGATCTGTGGCTGCAGGAGGGAGAGGTTAGGGTGGGTGAAGAAGTATTACGAATGAGCAGAATCTAGGGACACTCCATGGGTGAGGGTAATATTAAGAAATGAGAGAAGGGCACAGACTACTCTATGCCAGGAAGAGAACTGGGGAAGGCCAACTATAACAGGGATTGTTTTGGAGGAATAGACAGTGTGGACAGACACAGTGGATTTGTTTAAACAAATATCTGGAATTGGTGACTCAAGGGCTTGGTCAAGCTCAGTGGCAAAAAATCAGTGAGAATAGGAACATGAAGTAAGTTAGAGATGGGGCCTAGACATTTGGGATTCTACTGTTTAGAAGCAGGTGTTGCAGTTACCCAGTGCTGCATAACAAGTCATCCCAAATCATAGTGGCTTAAAGCAAAAATTAATTTATTCTCTTTCATGAAGTCTGTATGTCAACATCAGGAAGGGCTGGGCTCGTGGTTCTGGCTCAGTCTTTCAGGGGGTTGCAGTCAGATGGTGGCTGGGGCTGGGACACTAGGGAGCTGGAGCAGTGGAGACTGGCATCTCATTCTCTTTTCCTCATCTCTCCTGTGGGCTAGCTTGGGCTTCCTTATAGTGTGGCGGGCTCAGAGCAGGCAGATGGCTTACACGGCAGCTCGGGCTCCAAGTGTGTGTCCCAGGAGAGCCAGCAGAAGCTGCATTCCCTTTTTGTGACCTAGCCTTAAGGTCACAGAGTGTCACTTCTACCAGAGCTGTAGCCCCCCTAGATTCAGGAGAGGAAACACAGGTTCTCCCCTCTCGATGGAAGGAGTGTCAAAGTCATGGGTAAGCAGAGCAGGCATGGGAGATGTCATTGCAAGCCAACTTTGGGAAATACATTTTGTCTCAGGTGGGGAAATTGCATGAACAAATGAACTCCCTCATAGCAGGGAATGGAGAGTACCACCTGAGATTTGATGGGCAAACTGAGAACTGGGAGAGAAGCAAAAGAGGAGGCAGCGAGTGACTGAGGAGATGTGGGCAGGGAGAGAGGAGGAAAGCCAGGCGATGTTCTGGGCACGAAGCCAGGCTTGCTGTGGGTGCTCCAAGGCAGATGTGAACGAGTGAGGATGGGAAAGAAGTGGGGTTGGCCAGGACCATGTGAACAAGTGGCTCTTGTTTTTTAGTTGTTCTCTCCACTAGCTGGAGACTACCCTTTTTTCCTCTTAGATTTTTAAACAGCGTTTTATTAGGAGAAATTTAAAATTATCCTTGTCTTTTTTATATTGTCTCCTTATTTTGCTTTGTCATGGCATGCGTTTTTGCTCATTTATTTTTGAATAGGTAACGCATTCACATGTGTTCAATTAAAAAGGATACCGAAGGATGTACACAGTGCAAATTAAGTCTGCTTCTGACCTAATTCTTCCAGAGACCATCGCTGTTACTGGTTTCATGTGTACTTTCAGAAAATATTCTCTACCGTTGTTGCCTCTTTGATGCCGACTGTACACACTAGCAAGGCTGATTTTCTCCTGCTTTGGTTTTAGTCTCGATGGCATACAGGCCCTTCCATAGCATGAACAGCCCTCTCCAGACCCATCTACTCACATTTGTGAGAGGGCAGAGCCTGCAGACTCAGGGCTGACCTCAGCCCTGGATTCTGTTCAAGCTTTTTCTGAACCTGTAATTTTAAGTGCTGCTTCTAATTCAAGTCAGACTTTTTCTATGTTGGCTTTTCATTTTTGCTTTCTATGGTTTCTCAGTGTTCCTTCACCCCTAAGGTCATGATTTTGAATTTTTATTTTTTATTTTTGTTTTTTGGTTCTAAGGTGCGGAGAGTTTAGTAGACAAGAAGGAAGGGAGAAGACAGAGGGAAGAAGCTGCCCTGTACAGAGACAGAGGGAAGGGGGCTCCAAAGCCGAGAGAAGAGGTCACCATGATTGTGAAATTTTTTGTTCTCTCACTTACATGCACCTCTCCCTGGCATAGGGAAATATATAGTTAGAGAAATGCAGGGGCTTTCAATACTGGTATCACAGAATTACACAGTCTTGGAGCTGAAAGGGGATTTTAAGGATTGTCTAGGTGTTTTTCTTCTTTAAAAAAAATTTTAAAATTTTGCTTATAGGGAATTCAGCCTTAGAGAAAAAGTTAAAAGATTATGTAAGGTCTCTTCTTCCACCCAACTCAAAAAACACCCCCAAACCAAAACCACCTCTGCTGGACTTCCTGGGATGGTTGATGACCTACTGAGATCTGATTTCCCAGAGCAGGAGGTGGGAAGTGCTTGATCCAGCAATGGGTGGGAATGCTTGAACCCAGGATATCCCAAATGGCTGGAATGTGGGACAGTGGTACCATGCCCAGGCTGGGACCAACTTCTTAGCTGGCCTTCAAAGGGACAGATGGCAGCTGAACTCTGCGTAATGCCCAAATACAGCTCACAGAACTGAAAGACTGTGTCTCTGCAGCATGCAGCATTGATCTATAGCGTTTGAAGCTGTTTTTTCTCTGTAAGTGTCCACAAAATTCGTCACTTGACAATGAGCCTGGCAGGATAGCTGCAGTGAAGAAACTCTCCACACAGGTCCCAGTGTCTCTTCTGGAATTTTGCCTGAGCAAGTAAATCAAATGCTTGGTAAACACACTGATGTCACTGTCCCTAGCCATGGGGATTTAGAACTTTTTCAAAACCCCTTTCTCTCTGTGGCCCCACTTGTTTCTTGCTGCAGCCTTTTATTTTTCTGGAGTTGGCTGTGGTTCTCCCTCCATGCTGCAGGCCAGGCTCTGTGGGCTAGACAGGTATGGCGAGTTAATCCTGCCAGACGAGGTCAGCTCTGAGTTAATGAGTACAGCCTCTCTCCCCTCCAGAGCATGGATTTCCTTTAATGTCTTTCTGAAGTTTGAGGAGGCAAAAATACATGCCTGAAAAAGGATTACTGGGAGGAATTAAACACGAGTCCTTCAGCATGCACGTGTGCATTTGTTGCCTTCCAGGTTTGCTTTCTTCTCCGCCTGCGAGGCTCCTCATTCAGTATGCTGTGTTGTGTGGTTAGCTGTTCCATAGTTATATTGAAAGTGGCTTCTCAGATGCTGCTTGAGTCCTGGGGAATGTCGCCATCCGATGACAGTCTAGCTGAGAGATGCTAGCACGCCCACCCCTTCTTCCCCCCACAGATCCATATCTCATCTAGCTGTACACAAAAGGCAACTGATAACTCCTGTTACCAGTACTAGGTGGGGTGGGAGGTTTTGGGGGATAGTCAGCATTTTCTGGTTTCGATTACCATGTAAGTATTTTAAATCTGCAGCTCTGGCAAACTGATAACCTCCACAACTATATCATTAGAGACCTCATTAATGGAATCCTTTTCTAATTTGAACATCTTGTTTGTCCTTCCTCTCATTTCTTAGTGAACTTGTCAATCTTCCCCAGCCCTTCACTGGTTGAGTTGTGGAAGTTTGGAGTCTTTTGCTTTTCAGGAATAGGCTCTGCTTTCAGTGACCTTTTCTGTGCCTTGACCTTTGTGGCGAGTGGAGCTCATTTGGGAGTTATAGGGTCTGCAGTTGATGGAGACATTGAGGAGGATTGAATGCCAGGTATTTTAAAGTGGCCTTGAATTAACTGTTTTCTGGCATCTTTCTAAAATCGATCCATGGGTTATCATGGCCTGTGGAGGCACCTCCCATCTGAATGCTTGCCATCCATCAGCTGAGTGACTGTTGACCTTTGCTCCCTATGTCCTCCTGTGGGCTGGCTAGGGAAGATCACTTCTTAGAGGCACGTGGCAGGATGGTCTAGAGAGTTGGTTGGGCCCAGGGAATAGATTCTCTGTCCAGTGATGACCTCATCAACTTCTCCCCAGCAGCTGCCGGAGACCTGGGAATTGTGGACAGCTACCTGGATATCCCCACATTCTCTTGCCTGTTAACTACATCTCTTTACTATCTCTCTGGCCAGACCACCCCCTTTCACTCCCAGTGGAGGTCCAGTGATCTGATTTGGTTGGGGTCCTCAGCAGCTCTCACCTGGATCACTGCAGGACCATGAAGGAATCTTCTGCCAGGGCCCCTTTCCCATCACTCCTGCCAGAATAATCTTCCCAAGGCAGGATCTGGAATATCTGTTTCCTTATTTACACCCCCAGTGGCTCTCCACTGCTCATAGTTCAAAGCCCATGCTCTTTAGTAGAGCACCCTATCCCTGCCCTGGCCTGGCCCCTGTCTGCTGCTTCCTCTTGGTCTTCCTCTACTTTCATGGACCCTACCACCCATCAGTGTCAAACTGCTGCAGTACTCTGGACCTCCGGCTCCTCATGCAGCTCTGCATAGATTCGAGCTGCTCTCTGCTGAGGTCCTATGTCATGTCCTCCCCACCCCACCACGATCTAGCAGAAATACCTACTCATCCTAATTAAAACTGGGCACAAGCAACCTCTCTTGTGTGAAGCCTTTCCTGACACCCGTGGAACACCTTGCTCTGTGTCCTCAGTGCATCTTTCACAGTGCCACGCTTTTCCCCCTCTGTTTACTTATCTATCTCTGCCTACTAGACTGTAAAGATTGGGTCTTGTAGCTCATCAGCCCAGTACAGTGTCCAGCAAAGAGGAGACACCGTATATATTTGTGGAATGAATGAAACAGAAGCTTAGAGTCAGAGATTGTGGGTTTGGATGCCAACTCTGTATCCCACTGACAATTTCTCCGAGCCTCAGTTTGCCCATCTCATCAGTAAAATGGGGAATGTACACTTCCCTCACAGGGTGGCTGTGAGATTAAAGTAAGAAGATACCTGTAGAAATACTAGCTTGCTGCAGATTTGGCTAGTGCCTGGAATTGAGCAGGTACTCAGTCCTTATTTCCTGTTTCAGGTGATAACCAGAGAGAAAGCCTCTACTTCAGGAGACTACATCTCATTGTGCCTTTTGTCTTCTTCCAAAGAGGCTTCTCTGATCTTGCCCCTAATTAGGAGGGCGTGCCTGGAGAGCCCCTCAACAGCATCTGGGTAGGGCTTGCCACCAGGGGGCAGAGGCTTTTGAACCATCACTGCTTTGTCAGAGCCTGTAGCGAATGTTCAAAGCCCAAATCTTGTTCCAAATCCCATTCCCTCCAGGACCCTTGCCCTCAGTGGGGATTTAGAAATGGCCCCGTGCTGTATGTCACGTCCTTGGCTCTGTGTAAGTCAGCGAAAGCCTGCATGTTAATGCCTAAACTTCTGCTTTTTAAAGATTCCTCAAACCATCTGTCATTCAGGTGCCTTCCTTGTACCCTGAAAGGATGATTTTCATCAGGGCTCACAGTATCTGTTAATGCCTCATGAAGGCATCCAATTGGAAGAAGCAAGAGAAGAGATGCATTAGAGGGCTCGGAAGGGATCAACATGGAATGGAAAGTTTAATAACTTAGAAAATAGGAGTTTTTAGGAAAGTGGCTAAACAGCTTTAAGAAAAAGTAAATGAGGTCAAACCTGTTCAACCAGGCCCTTGTGCATTAAGTAGTTCAAATAGAGGGCAACTGATTAACCATTTGACACTTCACACACCTGCAAAGTTGACCTGACCAGGCTGGCTCCAGCCAATTTTGCAATCATTTCTCTCTCCACCCATTCCCTATTTCACATCAGCCCCCTCCCCCACTTCAGGCTCCTTGGCCACCCCCCTCCTCTCCACTTACACAACCTGAATTCATCTGTACCAAAATATTCTGTACCAAAATATTCACCCCTCTCTGACTTCTTTTTTTTTGGGTTTTATGAGAAATTGCTTATGACTGTTGGTCCTAATTATGAAGCTAATTCATTCAGACTATAGAATACTTAGAAAACACAAAGTGCAAGGAAAAAACAGTCCCTTATTACCCCACCTCCCTTTAGCGTTTTTTAAATATACTAGCCCAGTCCTTTTTCCACACATATATAGAGGTGTGTGGGTGTGTGTGGTGTTTATCTTTACGAAAATACTTTCGAATCCTTTTATAGCCTTTCTCCCCTTTTACTTAGTAGTGTGCTTTCAGCATTTTTAGGTGTTCATAAATATTGTTCTCTGCAGTTTTTAAATGGTTGCATACTATTTCACCACATGGGGAGAGTGCTGTAGTTGACCGATGGATTCTTTGTTTGGGGACCTTTTCCTGCTTTTGTGACCCACCCCCCTATGGTATAGTGCTCATTCTTGTACCTTCTTTTGGAAGTCCCTGAACTCTCCAGCGTGGTCTTATGCATCTGCAAGGGCCCTATTTCCCAGTTCTCTGGGCTGCTGAAGAATTAGTCTCTACCTCCACGGTTCTGTTTTTTGCATCTGTGATGCTGGCTTGTCTGTGCCTCCCTAGAAAGAATGAGCAGGGCCCACTGCCTACTGCCTGGTCATAGTTATGCTCAAGAGCATGGTCCTTGAATTGAATAGGGAAAATGTCCAATTGAGGGCTACCCATCGATGAGAGCCAAGCACAGGAGCCTGAGCCACCAGCAATGAAAGTCAAAGCTGAGGGAGAAGGAGTGGCCATCCATTGTTATCATACGTAACAGGTGCTTGGGAAAACCCCCAGAAGCAGTGTCAGTGCTCTCACTGTTTATTTTTAGTTGTCTGTAGATGTTCATGCTTTATGAGTATGCTAGACATATTTCAGGGTGCCTGCCATCCACACTCTTGGTGGGGACAGTTTGGGGGCCCTTCACAGTCCCTGTTGCCCAAAGTGGTTATATGCTGGGTAATGGAATACAGATGCCCATCTGGTCAAGTCCACCTAGATCTGAGTGTGTTGGGGAAATGCATATTGTAAATGACCTCAAAATCTACAACTTTGGGGGCCTGGTTAAAAAAAAAAAGTCTCCCAGCCAGTCAGATTGCTTTCTGGGCAATTTGCGCTGAGAACCACAGTGGTGAGAGCAGCAGCAACAGGCATGTGTAAGCTGAGTATTTGGAGCAGAGAAACTATGGCTGAGTAAAGGAACTTTGTCCCTGAAGAGTGGCGGGAGCTGTCCTGAGGAGGGTGGTCTAAGTCACAAAGGTTTTCCAGTTCTGGTCCTTGCAAGGCATAACCGTGCTGTGATCCTCACTCATGGGTTGCCCTGAAATCCCACGGTGTCTTTTTGTATCCTTTCTCCATCCTCCCCACTTCTCCCCACATACTGGAGCTAGTTGTTGGGGCTCTGCTTATTGCGATTATCCAGCTAACATCCTCTTGGATGGCACATTGGCTAGTGCTTCCACTGCTGAGAGGGTCACAGCCTTGGGCAGAGTCAGGAGAAGAGGAATATTCCTGTTTTGTACCGGAGTGCTTTCCAGGGTGAAGAGCTGGAGGAGCTGCTCTGAGTAGGACACGGCTCTGAGGTTCCTTTGGAGACCCCGATTCACAGCCTGGGCATTCCTAGCGAGGCAGCCCCATTTTCTAGTTTTGTGTCTCCATGGCCTAGAGTTGGGAGACAGAAGGTGGGGACACTGTGTTGAAGGACACAGCAGACTGACTTATCATGGGCTTCCTGAAGCCAGGGCCACCCCTTTGTATCCAGGTCTATTTCTGATGCCACTTGAAAAAGCCCCTCCAAGTGCTTTTGCTGTTGGCGCCCCGCATCCCTCTGCTGCCTGGTAGCTGACATCCTGATGCTGCCTGCAGATGCGCTCCCGGCATGTTGTCAGCAGGGCCCTGGGCTTAGCAGTCCTCTTCCTGAAGCTGTGAGAGCATTGAGGGGTGCACAGCTGGGGCCCTGCCAGCTCCAGGAGGAGGTGCAGGCAGTGCTGAGTGTGGCAGGAGCTGTGGAAGAGTTACTCCAGTCCTCTTTAGGAGAGGGTGGTGGTGGCGGCCAGTAAGAGGGACTGTTTGAAATCCAGCAGACACCTTTCTCCCAGACTGAAAATCTGGGGACCAGACTGAGAGTCCGGATAAACTGGGGTATCCTAGGTCCAGAAGTGAAGCGTAAAATAATAGCAACAGTAATTGCTGTGAAATGTATGCTGTGAGAAGGATTGAGGCACTTACTGGTTTGAGTGATAGTCCTTTTACTGGAACTCACTCTAAGCTGCGGTTCACTGAGCCTCTGGACTTCTCAGAGGGAGTGTTGCCACGAAGCTGCCCTCTTTAAAAAAAAAAAAAAAAGCCCAACACTCAGCCTATTTCCGTTATCTCCAAAACCGGACGGAAAGAAAGAGCGGTCAGAGTAATTACAGGGAGAACATTTACAGGCAAGTAATCTGATCTTGCCTTTTAATTTTTTTTCCCTCTAGAAAATAGAAGGCAAATACTAGCACTTATATTTACTTATAAGCATTGCTATTAGATGCTGTCTTGAATCTAGATGGGGCTGAAAAAAGCGTCTATTCCTGTGGCTGTGGGCATGGCTGGCCTAGGGCAGGCTGCAGGCCTCCCTCGCTGCCTTTCTTTTTGGATGCTGCTTCTGTGCTGTCCTTCACATGAGAGTGAGGGGGAATGCAGGTGAGAGGGTGGCAGGACTCAGGTGCTATCCCTATCTTTTCTGGGAGGAGTGGAGAATGGAGGCAAAGAAATGAGCGATAGGAGAGGAGGAGCAGAATAGAAGGGCAGGAAGTGGGGTCTTTAGGGCTTTCCTGGTTTGTAAGCATGGCATGGGGTGAAAGAGCCATGGACATCCTGAAAGTGATAAGGTCTTCCCTGGGGTTTCAATGGTCATGGATAAGAGAAGCTGGGGATTGTACAAATTCAGGTGGGGAAAGGATAAGCAGTAGAAGGCATGGGCTTGTTGGTTATAGAAAAAAAAGTATAACCGAAATATTCGCTAATATTGGAATAAATAAAATGTGATGTAATCCTATGATGGAATACTGTGCAGCTATATAAAGAGAAAAATGGGAACTATATTTGATCTCAAAAACTTTGAGGAGGAAAACTGAGGAACATAACTCAATGAAAGGGATGATAATGTTTATGTAAAAAATGCTGAAAAATAATGTATATTTTTTAGTGGTTACATATATCTGGATATAAAAGCATTTTTTTTAAGTCTGGAGAGCTCTATCCTTAAATCATAGTAGTGCTAATCTCTGGAAAAATGAGGGGAAGCAGGGTTAGAGGTAGTAGTCAGAAGAGGTAAAAGACTTAAAATACTGTAATTTTTAAAACATTTAAGTAAATATTCTAATCTAAGTAAATAGTAGCATGTTTAAAATATTTTTGAGTTATGGTTTAGCAGTCCTCTAAGGAAGCAGCTTCAACATTTAGTAATGAGGGAATTAGGCAGCAGCTTAGAAGCATCCACCCATCCCTGGGGCTCAGTAGCGAAATGCCTCAACCTAGGACAATCAGGCAGTCTAGTGACACAGCAGCGCAGACATCAGAGAGATCAGTCAGGTTGGGATGAAATGAATTAGTGGGTTTGCAGTCCTTTTGGCTGGTTCTGTAGCTGGCAGTTACATCTTCTTAGAAGTAGTATCAATAATTTAACACTCATTAATCATCATCTTTAGACCAGCTCTATTTTAGGTACCACTGGGGATTCAGATAAGAGAAAGAATGAAAGAGTGAATGAATGATATTTTTGTCCTTGGATTTAAAACCAGGCCAGGCCCTCCTCATCTTGTCGCATTTGACTGTGAATTTGGTCTGTCTGCTTCGAGTCCTGCCCTCTGCTCTGTTCTCCACCTGCCACCAGAGTGATAATTCGAAAGCGTAAATCTGATCCGTCTTACTTACCTCTGTTAGGCTCTTTCTCAACTTCCCCTGTCCCAGAGGAGGTGTTTGACTTTATTAATGTGCCTTTCGATGCCCTTTTCTGCCTGGCACTGATGTGCCCTCCAGTCATGTGACAAAACGACCTCCGCAAACTTCTTGCTAATCTTGGAACGCACTGCAGTGTTTTCATGTGGTATATATTTCCCTTGCGCTTTGGGACCCAATTCAGATGTCACTACTTTTTTGAAAGCTTTTTGAATGCTTTCACTTTCTGAAAGGGCTTAACCTTGCACTTTGCACCTCACTGCTATCATATACCATTAAAATGATTAGTTATGTGTATTTATTTTAGGATCGTCAGCTTAGGACAACTTGTCAACTACGTCTTACTAATCTTTCCCTCACAGTTTCTGTCCTAGTATCCGTCATAATAGGTACTGAAAAAAATGTTGATTGAAGCTATAGCATATGTTCTTGTTACCTTTCTCTGTAACAAATGTTTCCAAACCTCAGTGGCTTAAAACAACAATTTTGTTATGCTCACACAATCTGTGGGTCGAGAATTTTGGAGGGTAGAGGCACAGCAGGCATGGCTGGAAGTTCCAAGGCTGGGGTCAGCTCACAGTGGAGGCTTGTTCACTCACATGGTGGCAGGTGGAGCTGGGTGGTGATTGGCTCATTCACTCACGTGGCGGCAGGTGGACCTGGCTGGAGCCAGCTCTGGACTGGAGCACCTGCCCAGGGCCTCTCCATGTGCCTTGGGCCCCCTCACAGCATGGCCTCAGGACCGTTGGCTTTCTTATGTGGTGGTTCAGGGCACCCTGAGTGAAATGGAAGCTACATCACTTTTCATGACCTAGGATTGGAAGTCACACAGTGACTTCCTGCCCAGATCCAAAGAGAAGGGAATTATTCCAAACTCCACCTCTTGATGGGAGTGTGTGGTGTGGTCACATTGCAAAAGAGCATGTGGGAAGGAGATATTGTTACTGCTGTGTCTGGAGAATACAGCCTGTCACGGTGTGTGGGAGAAATTAGTTCCACAGCTAGAGTTAATATCACTACTATTGCTATTACTGCAACTAGTGGCTAAACAGTTATTGAGCACTTATTGTGTGCCAGGAATTGTTTTAAATGTAGCAACTCATTTAATCTTTCCATAACACTGTGACGATTATACCACTTTACAGATGAGGAAACTGAGGTGCAGAGAGGTTAAGTAACCAGCCCAAGGTCTCACAGCTACCGCCCGTGCTGTGGGAAGTCAGTGAAGGCAAAGACTTAGGAATTCACTCCAAACTTTAGGTTTGCTGCTGGATTGTGGCAGTGCATTTATCACATGGGAGTTGATGGCTGTTTCAAGAGCCATTTTTTTTTTTTTTTGAGACAGGATCTCGCTCTGTCACCCAGGCTGGAGTGCAGTGGCACAATTGTTGTTCACGGCAGCCTCAGCCTCCCATGGCTCAAGGGATCCTCAAGGGACTTTTTTTTTTTTTTTTTAGATGGAGTCTCGCTCTGTTGCCCAGGCCACAGTGCAATGACATGATTTTGGCTCACTGCAACCTCCACCTGTTGGGTTCAAGCGATTCTCCTGCCTCAGCCTCTGGAGCAGCTGGGATTACAGGTGCACATCACCATGCTGGGCTAAATTTTTGTATTTTCAGTAGGGACAGGGTTTCACCATATTGGCCAGGCTGGTCTTGAACTCCTGACCTCAGGTGATCCACCTGCCTCCGCCTCCCAGAGTGCTGGGATTATAGGCATGAGCCACTGTGCCTGGCCTCAAGGGACATTTTTGATGAAAGTATGGATCCAGATAAGGTCCTTGCGCCTGTGGTCTTGGGAAGCTGAACCTCGAGCTGTCCTGGTTTTATGGCTCCACTTGTGCCATCTGGACCTTGGTTAGACTGTCCCTTGATGGCAGTGACATTGACCGAGTGGGCTGGAGTGCAGTGGTGCGATCTCGGCTTGCTGCAACCTCCATCTCCCAGGTTCAAGCAATTCTCCTGCCTCAGCCTCCTGAGTAGCTGGGATTACAGGCGTGTGCCATCACACCTGGCTAATTTTTGTATTTTTAGTAGAGCTGGGGATTCACCATGTTGGCCAGGCTGGTCTTGAACCCCTAAACTCAAGTGATCCATCTGCCTTGGCCTCCCAAAGTGCTGGGATTACAGGCGTGAGCCACCGTGCCTGGTCAGTGCAAGTGTCTTTAGCCAGCTTCATTTACTCCCTAACTCCTTGCCTAAGGTTCTGCATCCGTAAAGTGAGGTCACTAGGAGTATTTACCTCAGAGGGCTGTTGCAAGGTTAAAGCTGGTTATACAAGCAGAGTACTTGGAACAGTGTCAGTTACCTGGCTGGGGCTCAGTAAGTGCTGGCTGTCCTTATTGGAAAGGTTCAAGTGTTGTGTTTTCCTGTCATCTGATCTGGAAAGAAGTCAAACAAAGGATCTTTTAGTCCATGCCACTTCCTGTCCTTCCTTGGCTGAAGGCTGACAGGTAAGAATCCCCAGAAGTTGTCACCGATGTGCCTGTGGAAGTGGCCTTCCTGATTGCTCTCTCTCTGGAGCCTTTAAGTTCCATGAAGCACTTAGTTGGCCTGGACTCCACCTATTCAGTATGCTGTGGCAGCTCAATTCACTTCCCATTGTTAACTTGGGACTGCATAAGTTCCCCATCATTTCTTTTAGGACCAGGTGGGCAAGAAGATCCAGTCTGTGCTTTATTACTTCTCACTGATATTCACAGAGCACATTCAGTGTGAGCCATGGAATAAGAAAACTCTTAGTCACATTCTGTGTCATGAGAAGTTGACTTAACCTTGAAAACCATTTCCTTGTCTGGTAAATGTGGCTATAATGAAATCGACCCCATTCACTGTTGTGAGGATTAAATGAGATGATGTATGCAGAGCAACATTTATCTTCAGTTTAGAAACAATATATACTTGCTTATTTAAAAAAGGAGATAATAGAGAAAAGGTATTGAGAAAAATAGGAGAGGAGAAAATCACTCATATTCTCACCATTCAGTGATTCAGCCCAGTATCATCAATGTTTTGTTTGGTTGTTTTTGTAGGTGTAGGATTTTTTTTTTTTTTTAAACGTAATTTTACGTATATGCAGTTTTGCATTTTTAACTCAAACTTAATGTTCTTTTTAATGTTCTTGGACTTACAAAGATTTATCCTGTTTTTAGATTGATATCTCGCCTTGGCAGAAATGAGATAAAATTTTAAAATATTCATTTGGTGGCTTTCACAGTATTATTTGATCTCTAGGGTCTCCTGTGAGTTTGCTACATGGTGCCTTGTATTACTTTCATCTTACAGATGAAGAAAGATACTAGTGTGGCTGAGTCACATGCAGAATTTGGAGGAGCATGGTGCTGAATGAGCTTTGATGTTTGTAGGGGCCACAACTGGAAGAGTAGATGTAAAATGGTGAGGTCGATCCCTCTGACACTTTCACATGCTCAGTCACACATCTTGAACATATAAGTTGGATCCTGTGCCTAGAGAGGTAGGTATCTGAGCCAAGGCATTTTCCAAAAATTGTATGAGAAGCTGGCTTTCCCAGGCATAGTGTGACCCCTCCCTGCTCACTAACTCCTGAATCATACCTCCTGCCCCAGCCAGGTTTATCTAGGACTTGGGCACAAAGAAAAAGTGGGAGCATCTTTGAACAAGAAATATCTTGAAAAACTAGTTAAGCGGTATCCCGTATTTGTGGGATAGGTGATTTCAAAACCCAATCTAAAAGGACAGGACCTTGCTCATTGACAATTTATTGAATGCAATGCTTCTTAATCTTTTTGGGTCTTGAATTCTTTTGAGAATCTTTTGAAGTTTATGGACTCTTTTCCCAGAAGAACACACTCGTGTATGTAACACAATTTTGCATTCAGTCTTAGGGACTGCAGGTGTCTACATTAGTTATATATTGGTGTAAAAAAGAAAATCCCCAAACTTAAGGCTTAAAGGAACAATAGATGTTTATTATCTCAGTTTCTGTGGTTCACAAAGTCAGTAACATCTTAACTGGATACTTCTGACTCGGAGTCTCCCAGGAGGTCGCAGTCAAGATGTTGTTGAGGGGAAAGGGGCGGGTTCAGTGGCTCTTGCCTGTAATTCCTGCACTCTGGGAAGCAAAGCTAGGAGGATTACTTGAGCCCAGGAGTTTGAGACCAGCCTGGGCAACACAATGAGACCCTATGTATTAGTCAGTTTTCACATTGCTATAAATACATGAGACTGGAGAATTTATAAAGAAAAGAGGTTTAATTGTCTCACAGTTCCACAGGTTGTTCAGGGAGCATAATGCTGGCATCTGCTCGGCTTCTGGGGCAACCACAGGAAACTTTCAATCATGGTGGAAGGTGAAGGGGAAGCAGGCATGCCTTACATGGCCAAAGCAGGAGCAAGAGAGAGAGGGGGAAGGTGCCACTCACTTTTAAACAATTAGAAACTGTGAGAACTCTAACGAGCACAGCACCAAAAGGGTGATGCTAAATCATTCATGAAAGATCCATTCCTGTGATCCAGTCACCTCCCACCAGGCCCCACCTCTAACATTGGGGATTATAATTGAATGTGAGATTTGGGTGGGTACACAGACCCCAACCATATCATCCCGTTTCTATAAGAAATAAAAAAGTTAGCCAGGCATGGTGGTGAGTGCTGGTGGTCCCATGGTGGAGGCTGATGTGGGAGGATCACTTGAGCCTCGGAGGTCAAGGCTGCAGTGAGCTATGATTGCACCACTGCACTCCAGCCTGGGTGACAGAGTGAGACCCTGTCTCAACAACAACAAAAAGATGCCTGGGGTTGACATTATCTGAAGGCTTGACTGAGTTGACTGAGGCTGGAAAATCTACTTCCAGTCACATGCTAGCAAGTTAGTGCTAGCTGTTGGCAGGAGGCCTCATGTGGTCCTCCCCATATGGCTGCTTTGATGTCCTCATAACATCGTGCTTGTCTTTTTATGACCTAGCCCTGGAAGTCACATTCCACCATTTGTGCATTTCCTATTGGTCACATAGGTCAGTCCTATTTAGTGCATAGGGCAAGATCTGAGAGGGGAGTAGTGCTGACTGCCCATGTCCTCTCCTGGTGCACACTGCTCCCAGCACCCAGAAGCTCTCCTAACTCCATTATTTAGGGTTTTCATATGGGATTTCATTACATGGGTATGATTGATCAAATCACTGACCAATGCTGATTGGATCAATCTGCAGTCCCCCTCTTGTCCTTGGAGGTCTAAGGGTGGGGCTGAAAACTCCAACTCTAAGCGTGGCCAGCTCCTTCCTTGAAACTGCCTCCGTGCTCACCTTCAGTCACCTCGTTAGCATAAACTCTGGGATGGCCAAAAGGGGCTTCTTATAAATAACAAAAGGTACTCCCATTGCTTTGGAAGTTCCAAGGGGTGTAGGAGCTCAGTGCCAGGAACTGGGGACAAAGACCAAATATGTATGTGTATATAAATACTATAGTAGTGAATTTTATATAGCAAACATGCATTATTTTTATTTTTGGCTAAAATTTTTTCTAGTTATAAAACTGGTACATACTCATTGCAGAGGACTGGGGGAAGGAGTAAAATACTAAGAAAAAAATAAAAATCACTTGCCATCCTGTCACCTAGTATTTTCTTTCTAGTTCTTTTCATGCAGTTATATATAACATTTTGATCTTTTTTTTATGTTACAGAAGTCATATTTGCTTATTGCAGAGTAATGCAAAGAGTACAGAATGTCTAAAGTTAAAAAAGTTATTTAAAAAAAATGATCCTTGCCTGGGAGGAACCTTCTATTGTAGGTTGAGAGGGGAGATAGAGGGGCTGTGGGTCAGAGGATGCCCTGGTCAGGGTTGGGCGCCTGTGTCTCTTTGGAGGCAGCAGAAGTCTGCACAGCAGGGTATTACCATTAGAGGGAAATGGGGGGGGGGGTGGGATGTGTGGAAGGGGAATTAAACTGCCAAGAAGAAACAATTATTTTTGTTTTTATGTTGAGAAGCATTATTTTCAGGGGTCAGAAGCCCTTTGTGGGGCAGAGGGAAATTAAGGAGGTATTTAATAAACAGGTGCAGCTGAATGTGTGTGGTTAAAGTGCAATCCAGTAGTTATTTATTTGTCCAGATTGTTTATAACCTGCTTCCATTCTAGACAAGTTGATTTGACCCTGCTGTCCTGGCTCATTCAGGCCACTTAACACTGTTTACCTTTGAGTGGGGAGGACGTGCATGATCCGCTGGCCGAGTGCCTTTGTGAGGCCTGTAAATAGGATGCATTCTGGTTAAACTCATTATTGCATCACAAAAGCCAGTATCTGATGGGTCTCAGCTGTTTTCTTTTGCACTGGGGAAGACTGGAGGAGAATGAAACTTTCTTGAACCAGTGATTGGGTCTCTACCAAAGAGAGAAACTTAAAGCTAGTGAGAGCCTTAAGATATTTCATTTGAGCACTTGGCTGGCACCATGTAGGTAGAGACACTTTAAAGTATCAGTGCTTTGCTACACCTGATTTGAATCATCTGTGGAGCTTCAAAAACAATCCTAATTAATCCTAAGACCAGTTATGTCAGGTGGGGTCCAGGCACTGTTATTTTCTTTTTTTAAAGCTCCCCAGGTGATTCCAGTGTAGGTCCAGGATTGAGAAGCAGTCCTTGAAGATGCTGGTGTACCCTGACCTGCCTCCAGCCTTCTTTGCAGGAGACGGATGGGGGTTGGTTGTAGTTGCTCTGTCATAGAACACTGCAATTCAAAGGATACCTAATGTTATGAATGTAGTTAAGTTGTTTGCAAAATGTTCTGTGTTTCAGGAATACTGCAATCATTTGATTCAAATGTCACCGTGTGTGTGTGTGTATACAGTCATGGGTCACTTAATGACGGGGATATGTTTTAAGAAATGCGTCATTAGGCAATTTCATCCTTGTGTGAACATCATAGGGTGTATTTCAACAAACCTAGATGGGATATATATTTTCATTTATATATTTTCATATGGAAAATGAAATGTCCCAGCACTGTTACTGAATATCAGTCATTTCCCCTACTTGATCTGCCATGCCAACATTAAGTGCCATATATTAGATCTCTATATATGCTCCATTATAATCTTACAGGATCACTGTTGTACATGTGTTTCCTCATTGACTGAAATGTTATTCAGTGTATGACTGTACATATAGTAAAAATGTTATACACCATATTTTAACATACTGATATTACTAATGAGTTGTCCTCATGGTGACTTTAAATATCATAATTAATGCCATCAACCAGAATATATCAAATAAATTCACATACCACTTGTTCCATTTATTTCCTTCCCCTGCCAATTTTTTATTTTTCCTGATTCTGCTGAAGCCAAGATGGGGTTCTGTGTAAGATTTTGTTTGTGCGGAAAGGTTCTGCATGAATTAAAGTTTTGCAAACCATGGGCATTTCATTGTATGGGCCATTTTGAGATCTGTCATCTTGCAAATTAGATTAGCTTACACTGAGGCATAGTCCCCCGCTGGGCTGGGCAGAGAGCTGCACTCCACTAGTATTTGAGCTGTCCCGGGTGTTCACCAGCTGGATCCACTTCAGATAGGCATAGCCCGGGCAGCCGCCATTCCCATTTGTGGGGGAAATGGGAAGCTATCACAAGAATGGGCTGCAGCTGTGGGAGGAGGTGGGCAGCCCAGTGATGGTGTCATTGTCAAGGGGCCATTGAAATGTCCTTAAGCAGTCATTGGCCAAATCCTGTCCTCTATGGATCCAGAGCCACAGAATGTTCCAGCCGAAATATGTCTTAGCCAGCAGCTCTTTATTGAGGACTGATTGTGGGCTAGGCTCTGTGCTAGGGTCTTTACAGATGTTATTAAATCTTCTCAATAACCCTATGAGACAGGCATTATTATCCCCATCTTACAGATGAGAAAACTGAGGCTTAGAGAGGTTAAGCAGCTTATCCAAGATCACAGTTAATAAGTTAATAATCCAGCATCGGAACCCATGCTAGTCCTCTCCAAAGCCTTCTTAGAAATCATTTGATAGATGAGGAGATGAAGGTCTGGAGAAGAAAAGCAAGTTGTCTGAGATGACACAACCAGCTCTAACTGGTGGCAAAGCTGTGCCTATAACTCACCTGCGCTTTTCACAACCTGCAGTACGTGACCACTGCCGAAACGAAGAGGCAGGGGTGTGCCCCCTCCCACCTTCTGAGTGGCTCAGGCACAATCAATGTTGAGTTGGCATGAAATGAGAAATTAAACTCACCATGCTACTTTAAGAAGAATATGGAGAAGGCAGGCAGAAGTGACCTTGGAGACCAGTATCTGAGCCAGAAGGCAGGAGGTCAGCGGGGGAGTCTGAGAGGGAAACTCAAGGGTAGCCTGACTGTCCTTGTCACAGGTTTAGCTGGGCACTGTTAGTTCCCCCCTTTGTCAGTTTGTGGGAATCTGGGCATCAGCGATCTATTTCAGCCCTTCACATTTGTATTTGGGTGTGCTCAGCTTAAAACGATAGCAGCCTGCAGGAGCTCAGCTCTGCCTCCATTTATGGAGGGAAGAGAAACTAAGGAATGCTCCTTGGGGTGGTGTTGGGGAGCAGCTACATGGGAAAATGAAGGGTGCAGCACCAGTAAAAAGGTGCTCCCAGGACTCACTCCCACCAGTGCTCGGAGCAAGGAAGAAGCATTTAATTTCAGCCAGATTTCTAGATGGTTGCTTTTATTTGTTTTCATCTGAGTTTGTGCCAAGGATTCAACTTTTCTTGCTCATTTTATTAAAAACTTTATACACAGCATTAATAAATAGATATAAAACTGCCATATAAATGACAAACAGAGGGGCTAAATGAAATTCCCAAGGGTCAGCTGTTGAATAAGTAACAAAAGCACATCTTGGCATGATCAAATTCCCATATATGCAAATTAGGGACAGTGCTTTACCACAGAGTGTTTTAATTAATATTTATGAATCACAGAGCGCCTTTGAAAGGGCCAGTAAGCTATTTATATTATTATCATGTCACACAAATAACAAACCGTTTGGAGATTGCTGCCTACTTTGCATTTTGGTCTGAGAAGTAAGTGAGCATGTTGTGTGTGTTTCTCTCCCTCGTAGGTGTGGTGTCAGCACAGCGGCAGGTCACCGTTCAGGAAGGGCCCTTGTACCGCACAGAGGGCTCCCACATCACTATCTGGTGCAATGTGAGTGGCTACCAGGGACCTTCTGAGCAGAATTTCCAGTGGTCCATTTACCTGCCTTCGTCGCCAGAGCGAGAGGTGCAGATCGTCAGCACCATGGACTCTTCCTTCCCCTATGCCATCTACACCCAGCGCGTCCGTGGAGGGAAGATCTTCATAGAAAGAGTCGAGGGGAACTCAACCCTATTGCACATCACAGATCTTCAGGCCCGGGATGCCGGGGAGTATGAATGCCACACACCCAGCACCGATAAGCAATACTTTGGGAGTTACAGTGCAAAGATGAACCTAGTGGGTAAGGAGAAGCTGTCTTCACGTTGCCAGCGTCTGGCCTGACTCAGTTCTTTAGTAGTGTAATTTTGCTTTATGCCATGCATTTGACTTTAAAAAAAATCCCAAAACTCTCCACATATTTTAGGGGTCAACAGATGGCACAAGGAAACTAAATTTCTGTGTTCACTTCTAAATAATAGGTGGTTGAGGGTGAAACTTTAAAAAGGTCTAATGCAGATGTTAAGAATTTCATAAGTTAACTAACCCTGTAACTGGTGAAAAGGGATATGAAAATATAAGGCAAGGACGTTTGTGGTTGATGATCTGAATGACAAGGAAGATGAGACGTATGACATCAGTTGGAAGAGAGGAGAAACCTCTCGGAAGGATAGGCCTTTGGGCAGCTCTGAGACCCACGGGGCACTGCTGAAGCAGAAAGCACATGTGGCTGCGGGTCCTTGCTCAGACCTCATACATTGAAGGTCCTTTGGCTCCATGCATAAGGAACTATGAACTGGCTGTCTCCCTTGTTGCTCCTTAATGCTGAAGGAAACATGAGGAAGAGGGATGCAGGAGCTTCCAGTGTGGGCACCACTGGTCATAGTGTTTGCCAGTGTCAAAGGGTTGACCGTACCAAGGCTGTTCTGTTTTTCTGCCTATCTTAATTTCCAGTTTTTATTATCACAACTAAGCAGTGGGTGTTGCTAGTTCATTTATTAATACACATACTATCATTTGTTTATTTTTCCTTTCTCTAACTAGTCTGTGTCCCAGCAGGAGACCTTTTTTTTTCTTTTGTGTATGTGTGTGTGTGTGTGTGTGTGTGATGAAGTTTCGTTCTTGTTGCCTAGGCTGGAGTGCAATGGTGCGATCTTGGCTCACTGCAACCTCCACCTCCTGGGTCCAAGCAATTCTCCTGCCTCAGCCGCCCGAGTAGCTGGGATTACAGGCATGCACTACCATATGTGGCTAATTTTGTATTTTTAGTGGAGACGAGGTTTCTCCATGTTGGTCAGGCTGGTCTCGAACTCCCGACCTCAGGTGATCCGCCTCCCTCAGCCTCTCAAAATGTTGGGATTATAGGTGTGAGCCACCGCACTTGGCAGTTCCCAGCAGGAGACCTGTAAGACCCAATCCTTGGGTGAGAACAGGGAGAAAACACATACTAGTTGTGACTAGGGTACTCTTATCAGACAGAGAGGTGGTGCTATTTAATCTCCAGAAAGGTGCAAGCAAGGATCAGGGTATGATTCTAACCAAGGGATCACAGAGAAAATCTCTTGTCTTGCCTGAATCTCTCCAGACTGTGACGTCCTTCCAGTGAGGACCCCTTTGATCGATGAATTACGTGAAAATTGAACCTACTAAAAATAGAGTATGATGATTATTTTTTCTACCAAAAATGGTTTTTTAAAGAAATCATCTTCGTAGGGCTGCACTGCTGAAGTAAGTTACAGGATGGGGGTGTGGGAAGGAAAGAAAGGATGTTGTATAGAAATGTAAAACTAAAAGTTCCAGGAGGCATTTCCATTAGAGGATCAGTCAGAAGTGAAGTTAAAGTATCTCAAAGCAGTGCCAGAATCAACAACAAATGTTATTTGACCTATAAGACAATTGTTTAAAGACAGTATTTTCAGGGAGTTCATTTATTATGTAATATGAAATACACCCCATGTTTTATCCAGGTGTTATTAAAATACCAGACAGGTAAATGTAAGCACCAAAATAATGCATTTCCAAATCCAAACAGAAAACTTTCTGTTTATGTGCATTTGGGGCTGTCTGTGGCCTTGAATCAATGGTTCAAGGATGACTGTTAGGGACACAGTGCAGGGACGCCTGCGTGGAATGGGAGCTTAGCCCCAGGAGTCTCAGATTCTGTGGCTTTGTGACTGCACTCTCAGGACATTTCTGTGTTGCAGTGATCCCAGACTCCCTGCAGACCACTGCCATGCCCCAGACTCTGCACAGAGTGGAGCAGGACCCGCTGGAGCTCACTTGTGAGGTGGCTTCGGAGACCGTTCAGCACAGCCACCTGTCTGTGGCCTGGCTCCGGCAGAAAGTTGGCGAGAAGCCCGTGGAGGTCATCTCCCTGAGCCGAGATTTCATGCTTCACTCCGGCAGCGAATATGCCCAGAGGCAGAGCCTGGGAGAGGTGCGGCTGGACAAGCTGGGGAGGACCACCTTCCGCCTCACCATCTTCCACCTGCAGCCTTCTGACCAGGGCGAGTTCTACTGCGAGGCCACCGAGTGGATCCAGGATCCAGATGGGTCGTGGTATGCTATGACCCGAAAGCGTTCCGAGGGAGCCGTGGTCAACGTCCAGCCAACTGGTCAGTCCCTCTGAGCCTCTTGTCCTGCCTGTCCTTTACTTGGTGGTGAAGCTGTCAGATACTGGGAGAATGTGGAGACTCCTTCTTTGGGCACTTCTACCAGGACAGCACGTTTTCATGTGAAGTTAAAGCCGGTCTTGTGTGCGGCCGGAGGGAGCTGAGGGATGTGCGGGACATGGGTATCCTAAGACCTGAGTCATAGGCAGGTGCCACACAGACTGAATCCTGCTTAGAGACATGCTTTCTTTGACCTACGTGGTGTTTACACTTTTTTGAATTAGAAACTCATTTTAAAAATTGGGAGATTTCTGAGAAACCATTTGTATCTTAAAACTCTGGGCTTTCATTCCCATTAGCCACAGTTGCTGCCCCATTTAATGATGTTGCCTTCCTCAGGTACCCATCTGGTTTCATTTGCAGAAGCCATTTGAGATAATGAGACTTCCATCCAAGGTCTAACATTATGAACTAGAGAAATTTTGGCTTAAATTATTATTTTTTATCTAATAATAGTCTTTGGTGATATTTTGTAATTTCCAAAATGCCTTATCACATATTACTTCACCATCCCCCAGACGTTCTGTGAGGTGAGTAGGTGGTAGTACTCCTATTTTGCAGGTGAGGATGCTGAATGCAGATTACTTTATGTTGGGGCTCAAGAGGAGTCATAGGGCATGTTGATGAGGCCAGTCTGAGAGTACCAAGTTCCACTGTAGATATTTTCTTAAGTGAAGGCCTGGAAGGGGTCCTGAGGAGGTTGCGTGATGTCTTTAGAGCTGAGGCAAAATGATGGTGGCACAGCCAGCTGAAACCCTCCCTGGCTTCTCGGTATCTCCTGTGGCCCCAGACTCTACTCCCCAGTCTCCTGAGCCCACCAGGCTCCAGGCCAGAGCTGACAGTTGTTGCTGGCTGCCTCTGCTGGGCTGAGGGCAATTTCTCACATGGGCCTTCAGTTCCCCCAGCTTTGATTGGAGCGTGGTTGTTGTGCCATCACTAAGTTGGCGATGAGTGGCCTGAAAGCATTTCCTTGTGTGGATGCTCACTTCCGGTGAGGACTGTGGTGGTTCTGGTGAGTGAGTGTGGCTTGTGGGAAATGAGCTGGTGAGTTGCAGTACAGGTGGGGTCCTTCTTCAGGACCTGTCTCTTGGGCTCCCTGTCCCATTTGCTGCAGTCAGTTGTCTGGGTCTTTGCATACTTTCTCTGCCATTCTAGAGTAATGCTTCAGACTCAGCTGACAGTACACATTTTGGGGCTTCGTTCCAGAAGTCTTCAATTGGAGGCTCCTGGGATGGGACCTGGGAAGGTGGATTTCCGGCACGCTTCCCAGGTGATTCTTCTGCTATCTACATTTTTTTCAAGCAAAGCTTCTAGGGCAGAAGCAATTCTCTGGACATCACTTTAATAAATCATCTAATGGATGTGAAATCTTTTACCATAGGGGTTGGTAGGGATAGGGAGCACTTTATCTGCTCTGTAGGACATTTAGCAGCTTCTGGATCTTTCAATATTAAAAAATCTATCCAAGGGGCTTTATTTTATATTTATCCTTTCCCTTCCTGGATAGTTTTAAGATCAGCTTCAAAAATTTGGGCCAAATTTTGAGTCTTAATGCTTTTAAATTAGGTTGCATCAGTTAATCTTCTTTATTTTAATCTTACCAATTTGAAATTAGAACTTTTTGAATTTACCCTGAAAATGTATCTAGACTAAGCCAGCAAATGGAAAACTAAGTGGAAAAAAAGTTGATGACTTTACTCTGCATTCCTGTGCTGTTTAGGTTCAGCAGTTGCATCTCCAACTCTACCCTTCTCTTAGTTTATTTCAGTAAACATGTGGCCAGTCTCCACAGCATTGAAGGTGTGATGGTGATAGGCATTAAGGGCTTCAGAGATGACTAGCACTGGTCCCTGCACTTAGGCAGACCTGAGAACCGGTGGACAAGTAGAATGTGCTAAATGCATCGATAGCATTTGTATAGAGTGCTCTGGGAATACTGGAAATAGGAAGTGTTCTTGCAACCATAGTTTTCTCTGAATGGGATGGTTGATAAGACAAATCCAGGAACACCAATAAGTTTCTTGACTTGAACCGAGTCTGGAAACTTGAGGAGTCAGCAGGAGGAGAAGCATAAAAGTGCAAAAGTGTTTGATATGTTTGGCAAGCAGAAAGGAGTCAAGTATGACTAGTTCTGGATGTTGAGTTCCAGATGTGTGTGATGAGAGGAAAGGGAGCCGGAAGCCCCAAATGCTGTGATATAGAGCTGGGGCTTGACTCTGTGGGCCAAGAGTTTTCAAGCTGTCCTTGGAACCCTGGGAGCCCCTCAGAGGTGCCTAGGAGGTTAGACATGGGTGTGTGTTGGTGTTCATGTGCACGTGTGCGCACCCAGGAGTGCAGGGAGAAGGCATGCGAGGGCCTTGGTGGTCCCCCCTTGCTTCAACTATGTTGGGCGGCAAAAGATTTTATATGAATAAAAAGTCCTCTTCCTTTGTCCTCTTCTTAATAAAGTTTGAAAACCTCTGCTGCAGATGGTTGGAGAGGAGGTAGAGATTTTTAAGCAGGGAGTAACGCAATCAGATCAGGGTTTCAGAAAGAAAAACCCATGGAGGCCACCTGGAGGTTGATTAAATCCGTTGAGTCTGAAGTCAAGAGACCAGGTAGAAAAGAGCTAATAAGAGCTAAGGCTAGGTCAGTGGGTGCCAGAGGCGAAAGAATAAAGAGCACAGCGGAAGGAGGGGTCCAGCTGTCTAGAAGCCCAGGGGCTGGGGCTGGGGCTCTGGGGGTTCCTTGAACTGTGGGAGGGAAGGAACAATAATAAGGACATGCGGGACCTTTGCATTTGTGGCAGCATTGGCCGCCTTTTGTTTTTGTAAATTCTAATGAAAGAGCCCATCCATCCGGTAGACTCTGATAGAGATGCTCAGTATGCGAAACACCCAGTGGGTCCTCAGACACAGGGGTCTGGGGCTCAGAGACCGAGCCTGAGAGTGATCAGGGCCATGGAAGAGCCCTGGGGTAAAAATGGGAAAGGGCCTGGGAGAACAGCAGCAGTAAGAGGTGACCAGAGAAGCAGGTGAGAGAGAGTGGAACAGCGTGGGCAGGCCAGCAAGAAGAAGAGCAGGAGGGAAGGGATCATAGAGCAGGCTTGAGGAAAGCCTTTGGTTAGGATGGGGGTAGGGGTAGGGTGGATCATTCGTGACATTTGCTAAGTCAGTGAAGCCTAATTTCAGTGAGATGAAGTGGAAGGGGCATTGGAAAAAGCACAGGTCAGTTTCTAGAGATGTAATTAACTGGGCATAACCAAGGGCAGAAATGGTGGTGTTGTGGGTAAATCTTGTGTCTTCAACCTGGGAACATGAAGGTGTCACCAAGGCATGGGGGGATTCCCCTGAGATGAGAAGAGTCTTTGGCCGCCGAAAGAAGAAAGCCAGAGTTACAGCCAGGCTAACCCGGAGCAATGGAAAGGTCTGAGGTCTAGGGTACCCCTTGCACAGCTCCAGTGGTGTTTATGTGGAAGGAGTGCTTTTCTGTCATTGATGTCAAGTTATAAATGACTAATTGGGTTGACCTAAGAGATAATATCCAGCAGATAACACGGGGACTGTCCCATATGGGTGTGTTCATCCAGGCAGATGGTGGCAGAGTGAAATGTGCTTCCTTCAATCCATGCCTCTTAAGACTGGTCTCTTGGGAGCTGGAAGCTGTGACAGCAGCTACTTCATTGGAGGGGAGGCCCTGGAGTTGATGAGGTGATTTTCCCTGTCAGGAAGTTTGGCTGCTAGAGGAAGTAGTTAGGTCACTGGAAAGAAGGGGTGTTTGCAGCAGGACACTGGCCTATATCAGGGGGAGGGGTTGGAGAGCCTGAGGAGTGGGAGGGGTAAAGCTGAGCTGGGGCTGGAAAAGAGGAATGTGGATACTGCTCATGCGTGATTCTTATGTTTTCTCGGGGAAACAGAATCCTTGTCTGCTTGAAGAGTGCCTAGGACGGGATGAGCGGACAAGATCTTGAAGATAGTGGGAAAGGCTAGACATGCCAGTCTAGGGAAGGCAGGCAAGGTCAGAGCTAATGAATCTACATGGAATTCAAACGTCTCTGCCGTGGGATTTTTTCCCCCTCAGTGTTCTTTTTAGAGGAACAGAGCTAGAACTGGGCAGTGGTCACAGCTCCAGTCTCTAACCCTTAACTCTGTTTTCTTCCCCCTGACTTCTGCCGTTGGTGCCTATGAGATACCACAGCTGTCTAATGAGATTAATAGCCACTGTACACTGGTACACAGGTTGTGGTGATGCTGTTAGTGGTGATGAGCCCCTCTTTGGTCACCCCCTCATGCCTGGTTAAACACCCAACTCAACAAAAACTAGCTGGATATGGTGGCTACTCCGGAGGCTGAGGTGGGAGGATGGCTGGAGCCTGGGAAGCCGAGGCTGCAGTGAGCCATGATCATGCCACTACACTCCAGCCTGGGCAACAGAGCGAGACCCTGTCACAATAAATAAGTAAATAAATAAAAATTTAAAAAACACCTAGCTCTTTGGAGGCTGCTTGGGCTTAGTAATCATTTCAGAGGCTGTCTGGCTTTCAGCAGAAGTAGGTACTTTCCTACTAAAGTACCTACTAAGTTCTTACTCAGTGGGAAAGTACCTACTAAGGTTTAACCAGGCGTGAGTACTTAGTAGGTACTTTCCCACTAAAGTAGGAACTTTCCTACTAAAGTAAGTACTTAGTAGGTACTTCAGTGGGAAAGTACCTACTTCCATTGAAATCTGCCTAAAGATTTGATCTGACAGGTGGTAAACTAGTGAACAGACCATTAGTTTTTATTTTTTCTCTGTAATTCTGTTAGGGTTTGTCATACCTACATCTTATTTCTAGTATTCACATGGTGGGGGGTAGAGAGGGAATTTTAATATAGTCATCTTTGAGCATTTGTTAGGATTGGGCCAGCACCTAGGCTACTCTGTAATTTTTTCCCACGGACCTCAGTGGGGTAAGTCTTACAATATCTGCTGAAAATGTTTATAATGCTCTTGCTTAAATAGAGTTCTGGGTGCATATATCAAGGCTAGATATTTGTAATCTACGATTTGAGTGATATTAGTAGCTTCTCACTGACCTGGGGGTCTCATCTAAGACATCTAAAGCTTCAGACCGTGCCCCATTGGTCTTAACTGGGGTAACAGTTTGCTTAGACCGTCTGGGCTGAAGTAGCTTTGAGTTCTTTCTGTGATATTCAGGGGTTTCTCTGGGCCTCAGATAACCTGGGTCTGAGTTGGGTTTTTCTCTCAAGCTGAGTGGGTGGTCCTCCCCGCAGTTAGTATTGTAAAGAAGAGGAATGATAGTGGGAATGTGCTGAAGTGGTTTAGTTGACTGGGGCCCTCATTCACCCAGCATGTGTCTCTTTTCTTACTTGTTCTCTCAGACAAAGAATTCACTGTTCGGCTGGAAACAGAGAAGCGGCTGCACACGGTGGGCGAGCCGGTGGAGTTCAGATGCATCCTGGAGGCTCAGAATGTTCCCGACCGTTACTTTGCTGTCTCCTGGGCCTTCAACAGCTCGCTCATCGCCACCATGGGCCCTAATGCTGTGCCTGTCCTCAACAGCGAATTTGCTCACCGGGAAGCCAGGGGACAGCTAAAGGTGGCCAAAGAGAGCGACAGTGTCTTTGTGCTGAAGATCTACCACCTCCGCCAGGAAGATAGTGGGAAATACAACTGCCGGGTGACTGAGCGAGAGAAAACCGTGACTGGGGAATTCATTGATAAGGAGAGCAAGCGTCCCAAGAACATCCCCATCATAGTCCTCCCCCTCAGTAAGTAGAGAGATGTGCTGCTTTCTTCTCCTTTGGCTCAGCATCATTTAGGAGAGGTAGGGGGAGAGAGAATAGTGTGGTGAGGGTGAGGGGAGGCAGATGAAACCCTCGAGGTTAATGCAGAGCTGGGGGAAAAACCGTTGAGCCTCTCTTCCCTGTTGTAGCCCACCTGCCTACATTTAGCAGTCTCCCCATAGCAGAGGATCAGGATCAGGGGTGTCCAGGATCAGGGCAGTCTAGGGCTGGGCATAGGCCTATCTGATTGCTAGCAGTCCCGTGCATACACAAGCAGTGCCAGCTTAGCTTGGAGGGAAACCAGGAATCCCAGAAAGCTGTTTGATCTTGTGTGGGAATCAAATCCCAGAAGAAGTGGGTAGATGCCTGCCTTGAAATCTCACTTAAGGAGAGTTGGTGTTTTATGGGAGGATTTTAAATCATAAAGTGCATTATTAAGGATTTGCCATCTGGGTTTTTCAGGTATAAAGGCTGGCATTTCCCTAAATGGCTTTTCCCTATTGAAATTGTGTTTCTAAAAATCGGTGGATGGGACCTCTCACATCTTCCTGGAGCATAGCCTTTTAAGCTTAGCTGATTTCTGAGGCTGCCTCCGTGGGCTCCCAGCCTCCACGTAGACTGGCCTTGTGTGGGTGGGTAGTGGCCATTGCTAGGGATTCCAGAAACTACCAGTGTTTGCTTGTGTTGTGTTTAAACATTCATAGTATCAAGATATTCTTATTAATCTCATTCTCCCATAGTTCTGTTTTTAGTAAAGAGAATAAAAACCTATAATGCTCTGATTTTAAACAAGTGGTAAAGTTTTAAGACTAACCTTTAACCTTTTCTCAGCTGCTCAAACTATTCTTTCTCTGAGCCTTGTAATAATTTCCTTTACTTTTTATTTATATGTTTTAATATTTAAAATATTTCTCTTCAAGTGTGAAGTAAAAAGTAGCCACAGGGGTCCTCTTGTCACTCTTTTCTTCTTTTCTCATCAACTGGATTATTTTCTTTTATTCTTCTTATTATTTTGTTAAAAACCATGCGCACACATACCTAATTATCTTGAAATTCTTTTGTTTCTTAGCCTTTTCCCCCCTGCAATGCCTAGCATGGTGCTTTGCATAGAGTAGGTGCTCGCTGAATACTGTACAACTGAAATTATTGAATTGAATGCCCACTGTCTTTACTATTTTCCTGTCAGTCTGTGCTTGCCTTAACCACGGACTCTCTACTTTAAAATCTGCAACTAATTCCTCATTGTTTTCTAAGGATCAAGTGAAGGGCAGCCACGCTGTTTACTTCCTATATTTTTTGTACTAAGATTTCCCCCAACCCCTTCTGAGAACTTGTTTGATGATCTGTGGCCTGCTATATTGCTTTTCCAGCAGACAACTGGGTAGTTAAAGTCCCCCAGCACCACCAGATCCTGTCCCAAGGCCACTTGGGTAAGTCTGCCGAAGAACAACAACAATCACATCGGTAATGGTGATAATGCCTTGGATTTTAATGGCGCTTTTCCTCCTAAGAGACCAAAGTGCTTCTGCATATATCATCTCCTTCTCCGGTCCCACCTCTCAAATCCTCGTAGAGGCCAATATGATATCCATCTAATGAATGAAGAAATCAGAGCACCACACAGGAAGTGACAGAGCTGATTGTTCAGTTAGTGGTTGAGCTTGCATTGCATTAGGAAATATTTGCTTCTAACTCCACACCCACCGCCCTGCGCTTAGCCTGTGCCACACCATCAACTTCCTGATTTGAAATTTCATTTGTGAATGTGTACTCAGATTTTCATTAGTTCTGTCCTAGTTTTTATTTAATCCAGAGAGTTAAAAATTGTCGGCTGCCTTTTCTCAGGCCTGGAAATTCTTGTAAATAGTGTTAGTGGGCAGTGAGGCACCAGGTCTGTGGTTGCCTTTGCCTCAGCTGCTATAATAAAATAGCATTTCTTCTTGTAGCCCCACATTCTAACTGTGTGGGTTTCCAGGCTTGCTCAAGCAACAGAGCACCACTAAACAGTAGCCCTTTCAATAAATGAGCCAGGACTTGCATAAGCGTCCACTGGGATGACAGTAGGGGATGAGAGTGAGGTCCTGCAAGTCATTCTTCTGCTTAAGACAAGTGAAAGGATTTTCTTCCTTGATGCTGCAGTTGCCCTTTTAATCCCTTATTTTGAATTGATAACAGTGGGGATGAGTCTTTAATCTAAAGAGGAATATTGTTGTTATTAATGATGATGAAAAATAATTACCTCATCTAATCCTCTCAATGTCATGCCCTAAGAAGTAGGCACTATTAGTATCTCCATTTTGCACATGAGAAATTGGAGCTTCGGTAGGTTAAGGAAGAACCACAGGATTACAGAGTTAGGAAGTTTCCAAATCCATCCTCTTAACCATTAGTGCTATAGATGGTGACTGTTCAGGAGCCTGATCATCTCTATGAATCATCCTGGTATGACTCCTGGGGGAGGTTGCCCTCCTGGGAAAATTGCTATTCCCTGCCCCATCCAGACCTTTTATTTTTCACATAAAACAAGCAAATCCAGAATGGGTAGCAGGCATCCTCACTATAATAAGAGCTACATGCTGAGGCTCAGTACTCGTCTTTGTTTCTGCTTGTTGGTGAAATAAAGGAGAGAAAAGATTTGATTCAAATGCATTGTTATGTGTATGTGTGTGTTTTGGTAATTGGGTGTGCCTCTTAAAATCTGAGATTTGATTTAATTAATTGGTTTAAAATTATTGCATGTATTTAATGTTGGTGGTACCCAAAAATTGGAGCCAAATTAGTTACTTTGTGTTCTTTAATACTTATAGGCCTTCTGAACTCAATATAGCTAATTATACAAAATACTACATGCATAATTAAAACATATTAGGCTATCTGTGGTGTTTATAAAAACAAAGAGTTATGTGGAATAGTAAAATTAATCATGATCATGATGACCAGTTTTTGAAAACCTACGATGTGTTAGGTGAATCTATACGCATCATCTTATTTACTTTTTAATATTTAAAGAATTCTACAATTAAAAGTAGCTCTCTACCTGTCTTACAGAAAAGAGGCTGAGGCATGTCGAGTTTAAATGATTTGATTGAGTGAATTCAGATAGTTAAGTGAGCAGCAGAGGCCAGATGAGACAGGGAAGGAAGTGTAATCCTAACCCAAACTTTTGATTGGCCGAATGTTTCTAGAAAGAGAGCAAAGGAGCCCCAGGGCTGACTGGACAGGCGGGAGAGTGGTGGATGACGAGCCGCTGGCTTTGTTTTATTCCTGTGTGTTAATGAAAGAATGAAAGCCTGCTCCTCACGCACTCTGCAAAACTAGACCATCTGTGCTCCCTTATTACCCACACTTAAGCACACGTTATCATCCAAATACTTACTGTCGGTTTTTTTTTTTTTTTCATATTTCCTAAATTGTCCTGAAGGACTGAAATGGCACATTATGGATGTTCAGCTTTTATTTGACTGCTGTAGTACCGAATGGTAGGAAGAATGAAGTGAAGTAGGATTTTGGAGTTACTCTTCTTGCTGAAAATTCAACCTGAAAAACCCTGAACTCCAGCTGAATAGATTACCCAATAAATTGTTTTATGCCCTAAACATCATGCCACTATGTTGTATTTCTTTTTTTTTTTTTTTTTTTTTTTTTTTTTTTTTGAGACGGAGTCTCGCTCTTTCACCCAGGCTGGGCTGGAGTGCAGTGGTGCGATCTCGGCTCACTGCAGGCTCCGCCCCCCGGGGTTCACGCCATTCTCCTGCCTCAGCCTCTCCGAGTAGCTTGGGACTACAGGCGCCCGCCACCTCGCCCGGCTAATTTTTTGTATTTTTAGTAGAGACGGGGTTTCACCGTGTTAGCCAGGATGGTCTCGATCTCCTGACCTCGTGATCCGCCCGCCTCGGCCTCCCAAAGTGCTGGGATTACAGGCGTGAGCCACCGCGCCCGGCCACTATGTTGTATTTCTTAGGTTCTTATTCAGGCTCAGGTCTTAGAACCTCGTTATCACAGTTCTCTGCACACAGCAAAGAACATCCTAGATTATCAGATCTAAAATCACAGGGAGCAATGCCCAGAACCAGCCAGGGCTTGCAGCAGCTAGGGTCAGAGTGTTTTTGACCCTCTGAGGCTCACCGTACCTGAATATGATTCCATTTGCAACCCTCCTCCTGTTTCCTCTGCGGGGAGGGCACTGTGGAGACCATAAAGCCTCCAGTGTGTTTCTCTCTCCCTCTTCCTAGAAAGCAGCATCTCCGTGGAGGTGGCCAGCAATGCCAGCGTCATCCTTGAGGGCGAGGACCTGCGCTTCTCCTGCAGCGTCCGCACGGCAGGCAGGCCACAGGGTCGCTTCTCTGTCATCTGGCAGCTTGTGGACAGGCAGAACCGCCGCAGCAATATCATGTGGCTAGACCGGGATGGCACCGTGCAGCCAGGCTCGTCCTACTGGGAGCGCAGCAGCTTTGGGGGCGTCCAGATGGAGCAGGTGCAGCCCAACTCGTTCAGCCTGGGCATCTTCAACAGCAGGAAGGAGGACGAGGGCCAGTATGAATGCCATGTGACTGAATGGGTGCGGGCGGTGGATGGCGAGTGGCAGATTGTTGGGGAGCGCCGGGCCAGCACTCCCATCTCCATCACAGCCCTTGGTGAGTGAGCGGTGGGACTGGCAGTGGGTCTGGCTTGGAGACAGCTTCAGTGTCAGACACCTTATCCTGACTTTTGTCAGTCAGAGTTCTAGCAGGAAACTATGGCCAGTCTTTCACCTATAGAGTTTGAAGTACTTTCCTTTATATCTATTTTGTTTCTTATAAGGGTTTAATTAATTAAGATGGTGCTAGCAGGGACTAAGGGCCCCACAGTGGATGATGGGGCTCCTGAGGGATAGCAATAGCTGGGAGCTGGGACTACTCCTAGTCTGGCTGGGAGGGAGTGATGTTATCAGAACTCTGTCCAGGTTAGTGAAGCCACCTAGCCATAGTGGTGGCCCCAGGAGCGTGGCCATTGCCAGCCTGGCCTTAAAGAGATCAGAGTGGCTGAGCACTGTGTGGCATGTCTTTCCTGCCCTGCTGCCCAGGGGCCAGCCTTCCTGAAAGTGAGTGGAGAAGGGTATAAAATCACCTGTTGTCATTTATTTAGCATTTACTATGTTCCTGGCTGATCCTTAACACTTAAGCTTGGTTCCCCACCTAGCCAAGTGACAGACACTTTCATTTTATGGAGGAAACTGAGACTGAGACACATTAAATACTTTGCCTAAGGCTATAAGTTTCTACTACCTGATGGGGCCCATACCTAAGAAAGCTATTCCCTCATTAGCATGGAATGAAAAGATAACCTTGAGAATTGCTAAAACCAAGGAAGATTAGATTTGCTTCTCATAGGGTAAAGAGGCTTCTATCAACATTTATCTGCCTGAATATAATCAGTATATTAGATTTTAAACGACCAGTCTGTGACTTTGCTGGGAAAGAAATTTGTTATGTCAGGTCTTCCTGTTTATCAGGAGACATCGGTTGTCCTCAGCAACTTTATGTCCCACTCCCTGGGACTGTATCACCACCTTCCTTGCAGGTCAGGATGGTGGTGCTTTTGGATACTTCCAGTAAAGATGGCAGCCCCGAGTGGTTTTTGTCCTTAACAGAGTCCTCCATTTTCTTACCCCTCTGAGATTAGAATTACATTTATTTTCTAAAGCTTAATCCAAAAGATTGACCTGCTTTTTGCAGTAATTATACAGCTCAGATTTCTGTCTTAGAAACTTCCTCCAGTGATTGCGTTTCCTGATCAGCTCAGTTCCTGTGTCCATACTCAGCACCTGTGTGGACCCAGTGAGATGGACCTTGGGGGACAACTTTTGGATGTCCAGTACTGGTGGTTTTTTTTTTTTTTTTTTTTTTTTTTTACCATCCTGGAAGGTTAGGAATGTCCAATGAGTGATTAGAGTTAGTGAGGATTGTTTCTCTAGAAGTAATTTATGGTATCAGGTTATCCCCTGAGTTTTTTCTTACTCACCATATGTCTGGCTGGTTCTCACAGCCAGGGGCACTGAGGGACTCTGCCGTGGGATCTGGAGGCCAGCACTGTTCACCTGATCTCCACCACTGAGATACGTGTGGCTAGAGCCATAATCAGGTGGCCCAAAGGACTGAACAAGGAAGAATGGGAGGGCACTCTAGACTAATTAAGGTTGTCTTTTCAGTCTAAAGTTAACAATGAAACACATAAATTTTCATATCAGTATAATTAGATGTGGGTCCCAAATGTACAATGGGCCATTATGGCTGTTCAGTTAGAGCAACTTGGGTGCTCTGTGACCATGGCATGTGCCCGTGTCAGGACTAGACGAAGTCATTTGCTTGGGGAAGCTTTCCCCCCTTCAGGTGTGAGGCCAGGAGCACCTGGTGTGGGTCCTGTCCCTGAGGTTCTGTCCTACACCACCCTTATGCAACAGCTACTACACACAGGTGCACAGCGACTGTCACAGGCGCTTCATGTTTAAGGATGGGCCTCTGTGTCATAAACTTTTTTAAAGGGTATATAGAGATAGCTTATGAAATCCATATCAAAGGTCCAGAGTTTTCAGCAAATTGTACCTACCTATTTGCCAACTTAACCTCACCATAGAAAGCCAAAAGATTCATCCTGTGGCCAGTCTTTCACATACAGAGTTTAAAGTACTTTATTTCTATTTTATTTTTTAACAAAATATTTAACAAAATATAGTATATCTCATGTGCCAGGTACTATTTGTAATATTTATAAACACTGATTTATTTAATCTTCACAGGGACTCATTTTACAGATTGGAAAACAGAGGCAGAGAGAAGTTAAGTAACTTGTTTAATGTCACTCAGCTAGGAAGTATCAAAGTCTTGGCTGCTGGCTCCAGAGTCTAGGCCTTTAACCACTGTGTTATGCTTTCCATGGGTAAAGCAACCTAAAAAGGCCCCTGGAATCAGTTACATGTGGTTGGAGACTAACTCTGTCATTGACTTACTAAATGCTTGATATTGGGCAATTTATCTAACCTCTCTCTGCATCAGTTTCTACATCTGCAGGAAGAGATGACAAGCCTGCCTGTTCTACAAGGTTGTTTTGGGGATTCAGTGGAGCACGATGAGAGCAAAGCAGTTGGCACCATGCTTGCACCTAGATAGTGCTCAATAAATACTGGCTACTGTTAGCTTTATGATTGTGATCAATGTATAAATATTAAACAGTATTTCCAGGCTGAAGGAACTCTGAGGTACTCATATTGAGGAGTCAGTATTAGGGCTTAGCAGTGCTGCCCATTCAGTAAGGAATATTGAGAGACCCACAGCTGCTGAGACTGCGGAACCCTGCATTTAGGACAATTGTCCTACCCCACTGGAGGTCCCTACCTGCTCTGTTCTTGGATTTCATGAGGGATGTGAGAAAGGGACTGGAGGCCGACTCCATCTGCTTTCCTTCTCGGCACCAGTGCGCTGGGGGACCAGGAAAAGAGGTGTTGGGGCTGTGTGGTTGTGTTTTCCTCCTGTGCAATGGAGGAAATTGGCTTTGGGGTTTTCTTTTCCTGTTTTCTCATGGAATCTCAAGATTTCTAGGAGCGACCCTGCCTACATGCAATCAGTCCCTGAGAGGACTGTGGTGTCTAATTCCAGGGGAGGAGCAAATGCATGAGGATCTCACTGGGAAGGGTTAGGCTAGTGCTGCTCAGGAGGAATTGTGGTGGGCCTTTCTGTGGAGTCTTGGAAACTCTTGGACTGGGCCTCAGCAGGATACTAAAAGCAACACTAGCCTGAGAGCTCAAAGGGGGCCCCCGAGAGCCTCTGCTCCACACTGCTTGCTTTGCCAGCTGCCCCATTGCTGATGTCATACTGCCCTGAGAAAGCCACATGCCTCCTCTAGTTGAATCTCTCTGCTCTCTCTCCAGAAATGGGCTTCGCAGTCACAGCCATCTCCCGGACACCGGGGGTGACCTACAGCGACTCCTTTGACTTGCAGTGTATCATCAAACCCTACTACCCTGCCCGGGTCCCCGTGTCAGTGACATGGCGGTTCCAGCCGGTGGGCACGGTGGAGTTCCATGACTTGGTGACCTTTACCCGGGACGGAGGGGTCCAGTGGGGGGACAGGTCCTCCAGCTTCCGAACCCGAACTGCCATTGAGAAGGCTGAGTCCAGCAACAACGTCCGCCTAAGCATCAGCCGAGCCAGTGACACGGAAGCAGGCAAGTACCAGTGTGTGGCGGAGCTGTGGCGGAAGAACTACAACAACACCTGGACACGACTGGCGGAGAGGACCTCCAACCTGCTGGAGATCAGGGTGCTGCAGCCAGGTGAGTGCTGCGGACCTGTGGGCTGTGTGCCCATGCTGTCTGAGCAGACGTGAGGGAAAAAAAAAGGTGTGCATGGAGCCCTCAGCATCACTTCCCCCTTTCCCAGCTCTTCATTTAGAGACATTGCAAATCAATAGGAAATTTTAAGAATCATGCAGTGGACACTTGTATTCCCTTTCCTTGATAGCCACTTGTTGTCTGACGGCATTTGTTTTCTTCCTCTGTGTGTATGTTTGTTGTTGTTTTTGAGCCATTGGAGGGAAAGCTGTGGACATTGGGACACTTCCCCCTAAGTACTTCAGCATGTAACTCCTAAGAACCTACGCACCCACTGCACCATTATCACACCCTTGAGGTTTTACGTTAGTGTAGTCCTATCACCTACGTTTCCCCAGTTGTCCCAGTCATGCCCTTTAGAGTTATTTTTCCTTTTCAGATTAGGATCCAATCAGGGATCACATATCACATTTGTTATCCTGTCTCTTTAGACTCCTTTAATCTAGAACAATTCCCTAACCTGTGTGTGTGTGTGTGTGTGTGTGTGTGTCTGTGTGTCTGTCTGTAGACATGGACATTTGTGAAATGCACAGGCCAATTGTTTTAAAGAAAGCCCTTTTCTTTACTTAACCTCGTCTCCTGTAATCCTCATACAATTATGTGGAAGTGGTATCATTGTCTCCTGTTCATAGACAAGGAAATTCTAAGTAAAGAGGGAGGGTAATAGGCACCTATTGAGCATCTCCTTTGCATGAGGCGCTGAAGGTCAGTTACTTTATTAGAATTGCACAACAACCCCAGGAAAGATTTAAGTGACTAGCTTAAGGTCATGTACCTAGTGAATGGTGGAGCCAGGATTTGAACCCCACTTGTCTTTCTCCCACAATGTTGCCTGCACCCAGGCCCTGTCCAGTTGTATGGGCCCTGAATTTGAGCTCCTTTCTCTATGGAGGCTGAGTCTGTCTCAAAGCGGATCATAAGGATGCATTAATTTGGGGAGCATTAGTCAGTGGGGCTTTCTGCAAACACTTTGACCTTCATCAGGCTCTTCCGCTGACATGTGGGGGGAGTTAAGTACATGCAGTTCTTAAGGCGGTTTTCCTCCATCTGTCCTTGTCTCCTGCCAGGTTAGAAGCTGGTAGAGGGTGGAGCCCAGGCGGTAGGCTCCTGTGTTCCTTCCCTCGCCCAGCCCGTGCCTCAGCTAGAACAGACACCTGTGCAGGCAAGGGCAAGGGTTTGACTTTGCAAAGATGGCTGGAACGCCTTGCCAAAAGGATTTTTCTGCCCACTAACAGCCATGGTTAGTGCCTGACCTGGTCTGCCTGACTACTTTAAGTGGCCACAGTGTTGTTTTCAGCAACGTGAGGTTAAATAATGGTAACTTGTGGGTTTCTCCTTCACCTCTTCTAACCCCATAACAGAGTTCTGTTCTGTACCAGATTTGGAACAAGTGAGTTGTATAAATGATGAGACTGTTCCCTTGGCCAATGAGAGCCTAAACTTGGACTGACAAGATGCTCAGGGAAGAGGCTGTTTTGCTTAAGTGGATTTTCAGGTTAATGGAAGGTTAAGCAGAGACCCCATTTTATGTGAACCCTTGTTGTGGAAAATGTCGAGGTACCCACTTGCCTGCATTATTGAGTGGGACATTAGGATTGTAATTGCACCTTTTTTTTTGTCCCCTCTGGCTCTCAAGGTCAGTTTTCTGAGCAGCATTGCCCGTCACATGGTTCTGCAGCTGTAGAAGGTAGAGGAGATGCTGACCCCAAGACCTTGTCTGACATTGCCTTTTTGAATACATCCCTAGTATTTGCCTGTTTCTGGTACTACTTGGAATCTGAGACTGGAGTGCCTAAGGGAAGAATACAGAATTAGTTCATTGAAGGTTCTAATTATTTGGATTAATTTATGGTGTTACTAAAGGCAGATAGGGAAAAATATGTATGAAATACCTCTTGGATGCCAGGTTTGTGCTTAGTACTTTACTCATGTTTTCTTTTTAAATTTATCCAACAACCTAATAATGTAGGTGTTTGTATCCCTATTTTGCTAATGAGGAAACCAAGGGTCAAAGTGGTCGGGAATCTTGATGGAGGCAAGCCAGCTGGTTAAGTGGCAAAACTGAGATTTGAACTGAGGTTGGAGCCCAGGTGTCTCTGACTTCCGTAGAGGAAATGTTTTCGTTTATAGCATAATTGTCTCCTGGGTAAAGTAGCTGGAAGGTTGAGAGACCCCAGATCTGCTCTGAGGTCGTCTTTGTGTCTTGGGTGTCTTGAGTTGGTTTCTGTTGTGTTTTCACTGTAAAGTGAGAATGAACAGTGGTTGGCAGAGGAGACTTATGAGTATCACTGTACTTGGGCTGTTATGAGGCTTCTACTTAAAGGTGCACAGTAATATACTTTTATGGCCCTTTGGAGGCTAGGAAGAGCAAAGGTGGGTGCTTGAGGCCGTGCAGGACTCCCAGAGGGCGGCTGAGGCACCAGGAGAGTGCATTCCCTTAAGTGTTACTGTCTCTCCTCTATTAAATATTTATGGATTTAGCACTTAATATTTTCCAGAGAGCTTCGTATGAGTTTTTACTCTTTCCTATATACTTTGGTGCTGGTGCATTCATTTTGGGGAAATAGAAGTGGAAAAATACATGAGAGCTGACTGTGTGCTGGAGACTGTTGGACACTTGGTGTGTATTATCTCACTTAATCTTCACTGCAACCCTGGGAGGAACATATTGCTTTCTCATTTTATAAATGAAGTAACAGAAGTTCTGAGAGGTTCTCACTTCCTCAAATTAAAGACCTAGTGAGTGGGGAAAGTTGGTATTTGAACCCAGGTGTGCCTTGTTAAAAAGTAATTGCGGTAGGGAGACTTTGACCTTTTTAAAGGCTATGTAATCAGAGATTTTTCTTTCTGCATTCAGTTAATGGTGTCCTTTGCAGAAGAATTTTCTCCTTGTAGATTGATGATGTGGAGGAGTTATGGCACTAGTGTTACTGGTAGTAACAACAGTAGCAGCTAATATTCACTGAGCATTTCTTGTAAACCACTGTGAATGCTTTACACATAATAACTTAGTTCCTTGTTTCTTAATCCATGCAGTGCTGTGAGGGGGACCGTTTTACCCAACTTCACAGATGAGGACACTGACACAGAAGTTACATAAATTGCCCAGTGTGCCATAGTAAGTGGCGGAGCCAGGATTCAAGTCCAGACAGGCAGTTTGGCTCCAGAGTCCACGTTCCTAATTTTATTATTATATGTTCTAGACAAGTGTTTTTCTTCTCAGGAATCCTCTTTGGTGCCGTATACTTGTATTTAATGTTTCCTCTCTCTGGTTAACCACCCCTGATTTCCTAATCCCCTTTAGCAAATCCTTAAATTTGTTTTTTGGAAGTTGGGGTCATAAGACACTGGTAGAGGTTCCTCAAGACACAGTTTGCTGATGGTGTAGAAGTTTTATCTTGTGCCTCTTTTAACTCCTGATTCTTCCAGCTTCTGCCACAAGGTGGCTCTAAGACCTGGGGATACCAGAGCTCAGAACCAGCGCTGTCCTCTCTTCTTTTGCTCTCCCTGCGTACCTTGCCCCTCAAAACATAGATTCTTAGCCCTGCTCTGGTGCCTTCCATAGAAATGTCCCCTGCTACCCCCGTTTTAAAGACTATTATGTTAAATATTCTTATTCCATCAGAATCAAATAGGAACCCAGGGACTGTTGACTCACTCATGCTGGTCCATTTACAATCAGCCTTCCACTGCTGTGATATGATTTATCGCAGCAAGCTTCTTTGTGGTCTGTGCCCCAGACTTGTCTCTGCTGGAGCCACCTGCTGGTCCTGCCGCCATATCAGTATTCATCAGAATCTCTGGTTGGCTGGCGCAGTTGACTTGTTGTGGATCTGTTATTTGACCATTCCCTGTATGTACTTCCTGTTGCATATGCACATCCCCAACAGAATCTTCAAGGAATGCCATCACTGTCATGTTGCCATTGATCTAGCTTAGTCTGATCCCCATTGATCACATAGTGTGACCCCTCAAGGGGTGCTTAGGCAAGACTTTCAGCCAGTTCACATATTTGATTGTTAGCTCTTAATCAGTTCTTTTCTCTTTTAATTGTGAAGCATAATTGCCTTGCTTCCTTCTGATTTTCTTCAGCTCAAAACACCCTCCAATTACACATCCCTAAATACAGAAGCAGTAAGGGAAATGTCAGCACTCATTTTCCAAATGTTTACGACAATATCTTGGTTTGGCTATTAAATATTGTACATTAAAATTGACAAAGCCATAAACAAGCTTCCAGGAGGACAGCCTCCAGTGGTGGAAAGCCGACTTGTCAGAGGGTGTATTCTGCTGGGATTTTACTGATGGGCAGTCAGGATGAATATTTAATGCCCTCTGGATGTTGCCATATCGGTTTTCTTCTATTTCTTATTGCTGACCTGGCAGATTGGGATAGCAGAGGGCTTTTCTTTGACTTCCATGAGTCCAGAGCATGTGAACACTGGCTCTCCTTGTCAGATTCTGAGGGATGGCTTCCCCATCCCTCAGAGGATTGGCCTCTGCCTTCTTTCAGGGGAGTCTGGGGTTCTCCTTCTTCCATCCCAGGTGGCTTCTGCCTGTTGTCTGTGCCAGCATAGAATGGGAGTGAGTGCAAGAGCCCTAAGAGGAGAGCCCAGCCCCTCCCAGATGCCTCAGGCCTGTTGTCATGGTAACACCGGGGCACTTGTTATTGGCATCAATGAGCCAGGGTCACTGCCCTGCCTGCAGACAGGTAAGGCAGGGTAGGGCGCATCTGGGTTACCTTCATTAGCTATTTCCACCTGCAGACTCTTGCTGCTTTCCCCTTGCCCCTCCCTCCCTGTCTCTCTGCATGCATTGAGCACCTACTAAATGCCAGGTTGCCATGCTGGTGAGGCTGCAGAGATGGGTGTGTCACGTTCCTGCCTTGTGGGCTCTGTGGGAGGCAGCAGGCCTAGGGACAGAGGAGAGCAGAAAAGCATTACAGGTGTGGAGGCAGAACCAGCACAGGGCATGGACAGGGGGCAGGGGGCAGGGGGCAGGAGGCGTGAGGAGGGAATGGGGTAGGGGTGAGGGTGGGAGGTTGGGAAGGAGGAGTAGAGCATTTCAGGCTCAGAGAAGAGTGTGAATAAAGACAGTCACGGAGGGTGGGAGCAGCATGCTTATCTTGAGATGACTAAAGCATGGGGTCTGGGAGGGGTTCACCCCCAGGCAAGCTGGCAGGGATCAAGAAGTCCCTTTTGTACATGGGAGCATGGGGTGAGGGTGGGCATATGTAATAGCTAAAGGCAAGGACAGACCAGATGGTCTGGGTTTGAATTCCAGCTCTACCACTAAGCCAGCTGTGTGACCTTGGGCAAGTGTCTTTATAAAATTGGGAATAATATTTATTTCATAGGATTGGTGAGGAACAAATAGTTAATATTTATAAAGTGCTTAGAATAGTGCTGAGCACATAGGACCAGAATGAAAGTTTGCTAAATAAATAAGAATATCGTAAACTCAGAAATTAGGACTTTAGCTCATACCCAGATCATATACTCTATTTTTGTAATAGTTTATAATACTCCCTTTACCCAGAAGTGAAATTCGTATACAATATAACATTTGTAATCATATCTTTAAAATTTGCTTTACTGTCCTAGTTGTGGGATAAAGTTTTTTTAAAAAAAGTAGTTCATAGTAAAATAATGTGTTTCAATGTGTAAATGCTCAGGACAGCTATGCTAGGAGGCACAGTCACAGTCAATGCTGTCTCTGAATGCACACTGACAGTCACTGTATCAGACTTGGCACCATGAGCAGGACTGCCATCCCGACAGGGTTTCTGAAGTCCTGAGTAAATCTTGCTACAATTCTGAACAAAACAAAGGAAAATCCTCTCTTGACTGACCTGGCATATATTAAAACCATGCAAAATAAAAGTATTGTGATTATAGTAAAATGAAAGTAGGTTCTAGGCTCAGAGGCATAATTTTTGCCCATATGAATGTCATTCGAAAGTCACACAGGACACAAGGCAGAGTTTTGTTGCATGGAGTTGTCCCAGATACGATTTTACATCTTTAATGGTTTTATTCCATTGAATATATACCCCTCCCCAAATCAATATGGCCACCAGAGACCTGCTTGCAATTAGCTGCCTTATTGAGAACTGCTGTCACGGGCTGTGGGGTGGGCAGCCGTGGGCAGTAGCATGCCCCACTTGCCATTTAGGGAAATCCCCTGGCTGTGGCTAGGCCAAGAGGGAGGGAGTGTCATATGCAGGCCAATTATAAGAGCCTGAGAAAGAGATCACTGGGGGCCCAAATAGGGAATGGTCATGTGGAGAGAGCAGGGAGCCAAAGGGTGTTAAGGACAGAGGGACTCAGGGGTAGTAACAGTTTGACTGGCAGGCGCCTGTGCCACTGGCTTCCCATGCAGCTCACCCTGCATTCTCTCCTTGTCTCTCATCTGACTTGCTTCTCTCTACTTGAAACATCTCTCCTGCCGCAGCCACTGGCCGCCTCTATCTCTAGCATTACTGTCTGTTGTCTTAAAGAGTGTCTTCCTCCCTCAGTGCCCATCTCTTCGCACCTGCCACTCTGGCTGCTGCTCACACCACTGCACAGAAACCACTTTCTCCAGACTTACTGGCAACCACCTCAACAGCACAGCTGTTGCTTCTCAAACTTGAATGTGTATCAGAATTCATTGGAGAGCTCATGAGACTGCAGGTTGCTGAGCCTCACTCGCAGTTTTTCTGACTTAGCAGGGGCTGGCAAATTCCCAGGTGATGCTGATCTGCAGATCCATGGCGTGCACCCTGAGGGCCACAGGTGGTCAGGATGCGAGCTCCAGGCCCCTTGCAGTGTGGCCGAAGCTTACCTTTCTAACCTCATCCACTACACTTGAGCACTTGCTCCTCCTTGAATAGAGTGCACAGGGTAGTTGTCGTCTTTCTTCACTTGTCCCTTCTCTCTGGCGTGCCCTTTCACCCTCCTTCTCTGCTTGTTTCTCAGGGCCTAGCTCAGAGGCCACATACCTTTTGAAATATTCTCTCTTCTATCAAAATCAGAATTGCCCCTCCTTTTAAAAAGTAACCACATTTATTCAACCATTCATTGACTAGTTTAACAATGATTGGGTCAGAGTCCCTGGCCTGCATATGCTTAGAATTTTGTAAGAAAGAGAAGACTTTAAAAATTACCTTCGTTGTAAGGCAGCAGTAACACAGCTAAAGTGGAGCGTAAGGGAATCCTTTTTTGAAGAAATACATGAGTTTTGAGTGAGAAGAGCACGCACAGAGTGGAATCCGAAGGGAGGGTAGGCTGGCTGAGAAAGCTGCTACTGGTCTCCGCTGTGGAGTTCTTCCCTCTTCCTGATGTGTCACCTTGAAACCACCCTATCCTGGCTTGTAACAAACACAAAGCCTCTCCTATGATACAAAACACAGATCTTCCAAGTTTTAATCACAAGCCTGGGAAGGAAACTCTCCAGTTGCAGAAAGAAAGGGCCATTCCCTCAAGCAGGGCCTGGCCCCTGGGGGCTGCTGTGAAGGCGGCTGCTGGCGTGAGCTGGAGCGGCTCTCGGACCCTCTTCTGTCTCTTGCTGGATTCTTTCTTCCTCCTGCCAATTCACTGTTGGGGGTTAACCAAGCCTCAGTCCTTTCTTTCACGTCTGCATTTATGGCCTCTCAAAGCCCATTCACTCACACGGCCAAGTCCAGGGTTTCTCAGGCTTGAAGCTACTTGTGAATCACCTGGGGATCTTGTTAAAGTGCGGATTCTGACTTACTGGGTCTGGGGTGGGGCCTGAGAGTCTGCATTTCTAACAAGCTCCCAGTGCTGCTGGTCCAAGAACAGCACTTTGAGCAGGAAGATTGCCACTTATGCTTGACAACTCCCAATCTAAGTGTTGAACTTTGATCTTGGGACAAGGCACAGAAACCAAAAAGGAGTGAGAATAGCTAAAATTCACTGGGTGTTTGTTATATACCAGGTTCTGTGCTAAACTCTTTTTATAGACAATTGCTTTTAGTCTGCACAAAACTCCTAATGGAGATAGAGACATTGTTCTTACTTTGCAGATGAAAACACCTGTGGTCTCTAAGTGGGCAGGGCTCTCCTAGCTCTATGGAGGAAGGTGGTGCACGCAAGCTGTACACCACCCAGGGCAGGGCTCTGGCAGGACATGGGAGGGCTCCCTAATTATATGTGGAGATTCCAGTCTTCCCTGTGCCTCAGGAAAGGTCCTACCTGCCCTGGAAATGTGGGAGGAAATCCAGAGCATAGAATAGGAGCTGACCCCTTGCCCACCTGTCAGACATGCACCAAATTTAAAAAATGCCTCTCTTTCAAGCTTCTCAACACTTCACAATATTTTGACATGGGAAGGAAAAAAAATGGAAATGCTTTGAAACATTTCTCTTCCTTGGATTCTTGTTCTCAGACCATGTGACTGAATAGAAGTTTAGTCATAGGATTCCAGTTTAACATATGCAGTTACTATAGCAATTGAGGTTTCCTTAGTAACAGTTGCAAAAATAATCTGGCCCCAATTAATAATACATTTTAAAGCTCTTTCTACTCCATGCTGAACAACCCAGTTTTTTTGGCCAAGAACCAGATAATTCAGGTGGTGTCATTTGCACTGATATAGATATCATTTGCATGCGGTGAATTGGGTTGGAAAGGAATGAAAAGGGAGCCGGTTGTTTCAAGTATTATAGGAATCCAATCTGAAAAGTCGACTGGCAAGTGAATGCAAATCTAGTTTCCAGAGCTTGGGAGCTTAATGGTAAACCCTGTCCTGGATTCCTAGTGTGCCCTAGAGGACTTTCTGTATTTGAAGAAGGGAGAAGGCAGAAGATTGGACTTGCTAACGAAAAAGATGAACCCGGGAGGATGGGGCCGTGGCACACAGGATTTCTCTCTAAGTGATGCCTGGTGTGTTCTTGATGGCGTGAGAAGGTCTGTGGGTTTGTGAATTCAACAAGTCTTCCTGGAGAGAATGTCCGATTCACCGCCGAGAGATGCTCCGCAGTGTTGCTCATCGTGGCATTGGGAATTGGACTTTGCCACACCTTGGCTTGCTAAATCCTTCCGTCCATTCAGAACATTTGTCTGTGTGTTACAGGGAGACCAAGTGGCAGTCTGTGGCTTTCACAGGTTTTGGTTCTGTGATGCATGGGACTCAACCCTCGATGCTGCCAAACCAAGCTTAAGCCAGCTGGCAGGCCAGGGTCATGACCAGTGAGCTGGGTCCTGGGTCTGGATGCAGTTCCTGGGGTTGAGCTGGACGAAAGAGACAAGAGTCTGACCAGCAGAGTGCTGGAGCCTGGTCAGGCATCCCTGCCCTGCCCCTGCCCTCCGCACAAGCTTGGTTGGAGGAGGCCCAGGTTGCTGTCCCTGGGTGGAATCTGCACCTTGCCCCTGCTTTCTTTCTCAGCTGGGAAATGGTTTGGTCCCTGTGGCGGGAAAACTAAGTGTGAAGAGAGTGGTGGAGGTGGAACAATGCTTGTATTATTAGTTCCCTTAGAGGAACTTAGAATTGTTTTTTTTTTGTTTTTCATTTTTAGTAGCGGGAAGAGGGTGGCTAGGGGAACGTAGAGCCGAGGTTGATGATGATGGGGTGGGTGAGATCTCAAATCACCTTCCTAAGATGGATTTCATTAGACCTTGGCTTCTTGCCACTGACAAGGTGAACATCGTCATTAGTTAGCTGCTGGGGAGGCGCTCCACAGGCCGCCCTCTTGTCTGTTTTTGGAGCGGGACAGTGAGGAGAAGGGAGGACTGCAGTTGGCTTTGCCTTGTCCCGTGGTTTACTGTCTTCTCGGCCTTCTCGCTCACTCCCCCAGAGGAAGCCCCCTCTCCCCACCCCGCCAGCATCCTCTAATTACCTGTTGCTGTGTTTCTCCAACGTGCTCTCATTCACTCACCCACTCATTCACCTATTTCAGCAAACACTAATCAAATGCTTTCCTGGCCCAGGTGCTGTGCTAGGCTCTGGGGGTGCATCGATAAGAATGTCCACTAGGCAGTCCGCCCCATGAGGGCTGGGACTCCGGCTTACTCTTCAGGGCATCCCCAGCACTTAGCATCCTGTGGGAAACTGAGTGAGCACTCCGTAAATACTGGCTGGTTGAGTGGAAGGAGCTTGATCCCTGCCCTCGGGGAGCTGACCATCTAGGATATGGGAGAGAGATGTGAGGACACACAGCCCAGAGATATATAGAGGGTGCTGAGGAAGGGTATCGAGCCCAGGGAGATGGGAATGAGGGATAAATGGAGAGAAGGGTCAGGGTGGGAGGTGGCAGAAGGAGACAGGCAGAGAGGACAGCAAGGGCAAAGGCCAGCGCTCAGGGAAACTGCACCAGGGGCATGCGCCCGTGGAGAGTGCCTGAGGGTGAGTTGTGAGAGATGAGTCAGGACACTTGGGTGAAGGCCAGATCCTGAAGGGACTTTGTGCTGTGAAAAGGAATTGTTTCTAGCCCGTAGGTAGTTCGGAGCCATTAAACTTTTCAAGCAGAGGCCTGATATAGCTAAATTTGTATTTCAGCAGGATCACCCTCGGGGCCCTGTGATGGTGGGCTGTGCAAGCAGTGGATAGGGGAGAGATGGTGAAGGCCTAAGCCAGGGGCATGGCAAGGAGGAGACAGGGAAGGATGTTTAGGGGTGGCCTGGGCTCCGTGCTGCCTTCCTCACACTGAAGCCAGTAGGTGTTAAACCCCCCAGGAACTGTGCTGGAGGAAACCTGGCTCAGAGCCTGGAGGTGGATGGGCCACGTTTCTGAGAGTCTGTGGTGATTCCTGTGTTCCCCTTTCCTTTGCAGTGACAAAGCTGCAGGTGAGCAAATCGAAGAGGACCCTCACCCTGGTGGAAAACAAGCCCATTCAGTTGAACTGCTCAGTCAAGTCTCAGACCAGCCAGAACTCCCACTTTGCAGTGCTCTGGTACGTCCACAAGCCCTCGGATGCCGATGGCAAGCTCATCCTGAAGACCACCCACAACTCCGCCTTCGAATACGGTACTTACGCCGAGGAGGAGGGCCTGAGAGCCAGACTCCAGTTTGAGAGGCATGTGTCGGGGGGCCTGTTCAGCCTCACTGTCCAGAGAGCCGAGGTCAGCGACAGCGGCAGCTACTACTGCCACGTGGAGGAGTGGCTGCTGAGCCCCAACTACGCCTGGTACAAGCTGGCAGAGGAGGTTTCTGGGCGCACAGAAGTCACTGTGAAACAGCCAGGTAAGGCCGCAGGGCATGGCGGTCCTGGGCCACTGGGTTGAGTGCAGAGACTGCCTGGGGGTGGGTGGGGCTCTGTGGGGCTGGTGTGGAGAGACTGTCTGCAAGGTGCATGCTGAGTGTGGATGCAGGTACACAGACCATCACCCTAGCACACTACAATCCCATCCATTTGACCTGCAGTGGGTCCTGATGCTGACGGCAGACTCATGGAAGCATCCTTGACTCTGCTTCTGTGGTTACCATCTTCAACAAGGAGCAGGGCAGCTGTGGTTAGCAAAATGTGGCAAGGCAGGGTTCATGGCAGCTCCTGAATCTTCTTCTGGGTTTGCAGTTTGCACCCTGAATCTTTGGCTGACACCAGCTCCACACCCAGAGTTCCTACCTAGAAGGCATTTTCTGGTTTTATGCATCTGCATCCCCCTTCTTCCTTAGCTCCCAACGCAGCCCAGACAAGCCTTTCCTATCTCCAAACTGAATCATTCCTCCTCTGGCCCTTCTTCGACCCCGCGGTGTAGCCCTTATTCCTCTCCCTCACAGATGGCACTCAGCCTCTGCCAGAATGCTTCCAGGGAGAGAGAGCTACTCACTCCACAAGCCTCAGTTCCACTTTTGGGCAGCTCTGATTGTTAAAAAGTTCACTTTCCTGTAATTTCCCTTTTTAGATCTGCCCCTGGAACAACCGAAGAGAACTCTGCATCATTTCCTTTCAAATACATGGAATGTGTATGCCCCTTCTCTGTTAAAGATCTCTAGTTCTTTCAACTTCTCATATAGTGTAGCCTTAAGGGCCTCTCCATCCCTCATTCTCACATCCCTACAATTTGTTGTTGTCGCTGCCTGTCCTTCTTGATGGGCCATGGGGGGTGCTGTGTTGCCACCCAGAGTCTCGTCTCCATACCTTTGCTTGTGCTGCCCTCATTGTCTGGAATGTGTTTTTCCTGCTGCTTCTCCCTTGTTTTCACCCCATCTCTAAGACTTCATTCAGCACCACCTCCAAGAAGCCTACCCTAATTTCTCCCATACCAGTAGGGGTCCCTTCTAAAACACATAGCCTAATAATGGTTTGCATTTCTTCTATACTACACTGTAAGCATGTTGAGGACAGGGCTGTGTCTTATATCTTCAGCCACTGGCATGGTGCTTTTAGTAAATATTGGTTGAATAAGGAATAAATGTTTGCTTTCCTTGAACATTTTCAGTGACCTATGTCCTTTGTACTTACTGTTCTCTCAGCCTGGAACATGTTGGCCATAGATATTCATTTGTCTTGCTCTTCCATGAAGGGGGATTCCTAGCTCATTTTAACTTAAATGTAGCCCCCTCATCACTCTAGATTTCCTTTCCCCGGCCCTTTCACAACACATGTCACCACCTGACATTCTGTTAATTTACTTATTCATATATAAGTAATTATGAAGTATTTACTTATAATTGACTTATCAGTTACTATGTCTTATTATTTTTATACTAGAATATATATATATACATATACATATATATATATACACATACATATATATATGTATACACACACGTTTTCTATCTCTTCTACTAGAATCGAAGCCTCCTGAGTAAGCATAGGGACTTGGTTTTCTTCACTATTGCTTGTCTCCTAAGGAGGCCTGTTCAGTAAGCCAGTGGAACCCAATACCAAACTCCAGATATGGCCTGTCCCCTGCTAAATGCAGTGGGTCTGTTCCCCTCCTTTGCCTGAGGATATTATATTTCCAGAGATTCTCACTGGCCTCACGGTGGCATTTTCTGCTAACCTCTGCTGGTGCATTAAACAGGAAGCTCTGGTCTGAAGTGATTCCCGTTGGCATTTTCAGTGACCTATGTCCTGACTTCAGGCCAGTCCCTGGGGCTTTTGAAAACTGAAGGTTGTCGTTAGGCCCACCAGTGTTCTTTTGGTTACTATTTTTCATCTGTTTTCAGTTCTGATTATTTTCTCTACTGAAGGAACATGATCACCCCCACCACTCTGCATTTCCGCTCTAGTCATCACCATTTTTTCCTTTCCTCATTTGTACTGAAACCAAGAGATTCTTGGAGGATCCTAAATTTATTGAGGGGATTTCCCTCTCTGAGACTACAATCAAGCTAAGTGGGACAGTGCGGAAGGGCTAGAAGGACCCCCCTCAAAACATTTAGTGAAGTCTCTGTTACAGTGAACTTACTGTAAACATGGAACTCAGAGGACACAGAGTAAAACAGCTTTCCTCATTTCTTTCTTTGTGTCGTTTTCTTTCTCCTTTTTTCTCTGCTTCTGGTTCTTTTCTTTTCCCCTCTGAGAAAGCCTATACTTACAGAGCTTTTGGAAAATACATACACACACAAAAAAAAATCCCCCCAAAAAAACAAAACTCAACAAAGAAAATAACCTTTCAACCCTGAGACAACCAGAGTCAGTATCTTCTTTTATGTATGTATTTTTTGGATGGGGAGGGAGAAAGGGAGAATGGTTATTTAAAATATATTTTGTTATTTTATATTTTCTGACTTTTTAATTACAAAAGTAATCGTGAACATTGTAAAACATTCAGGCAGTATTGAAGTGTGTAGAAAGTAACAAGTGAAAGTGCCCAGCCTCCCCGCTTCTGATGTCACTCAGAAGTCTCATTCCTGAGGTGCTATTGTGCATTCATAGTGTCACAGCTTTTAGATACCTCTGGTCCTGATAGACTTATTTGGGCCCTTGTGAAATTACAAGCATGCCATCGGGGCATGCTGTCATTAAAGACATTTTTCTACTGGAGGAGACTCTGCTTGGCTGAGTTTTGAAAGCACCCAGTTCCATCAGTAGCAATCTTTTCTTTTTCTTTTTTTTTTTTCTTTTTTGTTTTTGAGACAGAATCTCACTCTGTTGTGCAGGCTGGAGTGCAGTGGCACGATCTTAGCTCACTGCAACCTTCACCTCCCGAGTAGCTGGGATTACAGGCGCACACCACCACACCCGGCTAATTTTTGTATTTTTAGTAGAGAAGGGGTTTCACCGTGTTGGCCAGGCTGGTCTCAGACTCCTGGCCTCAAGTGATCCGCCCACCTCGGCCTCACAAAGTGCTGGGATTACAGGCATGAGCCACCTTGTCTGGCAGTCTTTTCTTTACTGGTGTCATATCAGTTCCATTCCCAACCCGAGAGGGAACCTGTGTGGGTTTTTGTAAGGATATTGGACTACAATTCTTAGGGTTAACACATGAATAGATTAAACTGGATTTCCCCTGCAGTTCTTTTGTAGTTGGCGGCCCAGCATTTTCTAGCCACCATATGGTCAGTTTTAAAAGTTTACTCTTGCTTTTCAGAGTTTTCTCACTATCCCCTTCCCCGGCCCTTCCCAGCCACCTGCCTCGGCCAGCCACGTGCTTTGTGGTCTGTTGTCATTTGGATGTGCAGTCTCTACAGCTTGTGCTTGTCCTCCTGTGAGCATCAGAACTGATGAGGGCTGTGACTTTGGGACAGCTGTTATTGTAGCATTGAACTTGAAACCCAGGCATTCCGACACATGATCAAGGAACTCAGAATGTTTAGGGAACCACATCTGAGAAACGTTTCTCCTAATGGAGTGTGTGCTGCTGTCCTTCTGTATTTGGAAGGCATCCATTCACCTACCCTGGGAAAGGGTGCGTATGAATTGCTTGTTGTCCTTTTGTTGCTGACGTCTCTTCCTTACTGTTCCAGACAGCCGCCTGAGGCTCAGCCAAGCCCAGGGGAACCTGTCGGTTCTGGAGACCCGGCAGGTACAGCTGGAGTGTGTGGTTCTAAACCGCACCAGCATAACCTCCCAGCTCATGGTGGAATGGTTTGTATGGAAGCCCAACCACCCTGAGCGGGAGACTGTGGCCCGCTTGAGTCGCGACGCCACCTTCCACTATGGAGAGCAGGCAGCCAAGAACAATCTGAAGGGGCGGCTGCATTTGGAGAGTCCTTCCCCCGGCGTGTACCGGCTCTTCATCCAGAACGTGGCTGTGCAGGACAGCGGGACCTACAGCTGCCACGTGGAGGAGTGGCTGCCCAGCCCCAGTGGCATGTGGTATAAGCGGGCAGAGGGCACCGCTGGGCAGACAGCTCTGACAGTCATGCGACCAGGTGAGGGTCCACGTCCCCAAGCTTCCACTCCCTCTGGTGTTTCCCATTTAAGTATACTATTTTATGCACTGGATACAATTAGTTTATTAATAAATTATTCGCAGTTAAATATATGTGTCTACATGTATATGCATTTATATTCAAAATTACCTGAATTTTTTTTTCTTGTGAATGGAAAATTGCACATCTGGCTTTGGCCTAAGGTGATTTGATTTCTTAAATAGAATAAAATCTGGCCATTCATTATTCCAGGTCATAGAATATTTCCTTTTTCCAGATTTGAACAAATGGCAGATATGACAAAAATCTTGAGACAATAACCGTGTTGTTGAGAAAATTCAGCTATGGATTTTCAGTGGAAAGTAATCGATTTACATGCTTTAAATAGAAAACAATGAATTGTATGCAGCCTTCATTCTCTCACTTCCCAATAATTTTTTTTTTTTTTTTTTTTGAAATGGAGTCTCACTCTGTTGCCCAGGCTGGAGTGCAGAGTTCAGTGGCGGAATCTCGGCTCACTGCAACCTCCGCCTCCCAGATTCAAGCAATTCTCCTGCCTCAGTCTCCCAAGTAGCTGGGACTACAGGCTTATGCCACCACACCCGGCTAATTTTTGTATTTTTAGTAGAGACGGGGTTTCACCATGTTGGCCAAGCTGGTCTTGATGTCCTGACCTCGTGACCCCCACCACCACCTCAGCTTTTCAAAGTGGTGGGATTACAGGTGTGAGCTACCGTGCCTGGTCCCAATAATTTTATTAGTATTAATAACTATTCTGTGTGGTCTTTTGTTTTTCTTGTCTTTATTGCTGTTTCTAAATATCTAAATGCATATAATTACTAGGTATAATTGTTGTTGCACATTTAAACACATAAAGCTACGATGTGCAGGATTCCCATGTCCTTTGCAACATCACAGCATCATCCATTCATATTAGAATGAAAAGTCGATGGTTCCTGTAAGGACCTGGAGGAGAAGTGAATTCGTGACCCCATCAGTATCTTGTTTGTTTTCTGAGCATCCTGACATTCCCATTTGTGGCCTTGGGCACTATTGGAAGTTTTCACCATGTCTTCATGTCTGAGTAGAGCAGCTCATTTCGTTGGTGGAACGTTACATCTCCAGGGTGGTGCCAGGTCCCTTATGTCAATGGAACATGCTTCAGGGAGGCGCTGCAGCCTTGGTTACAGGAAACGGGCAGTATCTCACTCGCCTGTGTCTTGCCTAAGCTGCAGGGAAAATCGCCTCCACTTTGAGTTAACTCCTGTTTTTCCATGAGCTTTTACTTATTTATATTTTTTGCTTTTTACCTTGCCTAGAAATGGCTGCATGTCTTTTCCCGAAGGTGAAATGTAGAGAATGGCAGCTGAGTGCCCCCCCCACTCAACTCCCACCCATTCTGCAGGTGAGCACACTGAGGCCCCCAGATGGAGTGGGAGGAGACAGATGTTTATTGAGTACAGCTACATCCCAGCCATAGTTAGGAGACTTATGTTCAGTCTTCACAATAACCCTGAGTGGTAGGTTTTACTCATGAGGGACCAAAGCATGGAGCGAATCACCACCCAGCTAATAGGTGCAGGCGGAGTGACCACCCAGGCTTCCCTCCTGCCACACTGTGTGCTTCCAACATGGACCTGAACCATTAGCCTTGTGTCTGCCTCCTGTTCAACCCTGTGAGCAAGCCTGGATCAGCCTGCCTTCCCGTCCATTTGTCCATCTGTCCCTGATTGCATAGATTGATTGTACTAATTACAAAACATTGGAAAACAGAAAAGTATAATTTTGAAAAGAAAGGTTAGCCATAATCTCACGGCCTACAAATATCTACTATTAATAATTTGGTGTATATTTTTTGGTCTTTGCCTCATGTCTTCATATTTCCTCTATCTGTAAACAAAGTCAGGATCTTACTGTTTTATGTGATCTTTTTTCCTACTCAACTTTCTTTTATGAGCATTTTCCCATGTCTGTGAAAGCATTTCATAGCCACCATTTTTACTGATTTCATAACATTCATTGTGCAGATGTACTTCAAAGATTTTTTTTGGAGGGATACGTTAAACACATGGAAGATTTGAAATAATATAGCTCTGAAAGTATTGTTAGGAAAATAATCACCTTCCACTGCTGAGGGTTGACATTCACTATAATCTGAAATACATGGAATGAAGGGCTCCCACCCTCACTAAGGTTGCAGATGAGTCGATTAGTAGTTGTGTTTGGCTCACACAACTGGGGAAGGGAGAAAACCACAATCATCACACACAGGCCAGGAATCAGCGGTCACAGTGAGAGCCAGGGGAGCTGTTAGCGTCACGCAGACAGCAGGGGCAGAGGTCGGCATCTTTCCATGGCTTATACTTGGAAAAGAAGAGAGTATTAAAGTCCAAACAGGGAAGAGGGTTGGCATATTCTAGAAGGGGGCAGATGCAGGGAACTAAATTGGTACAGAAACATGTTAAGGGGAGAGAGATTGTGGGAAGGTGGAAATTAATTTCTTTCAAAAAACTTGTATTGAGTCATTTATGCAGACAAGGCATTTGGAGGGGCCAAGAAAAATGTTAAGTGGTTAGAAGAGAAGAAAGCAAAGGGAGAGTGAAGAGGGAGGAGGTGTTTCTGAGGAGCTCAATGGCTGATAGTCTCTGGCCATCTTGCCCCTGGCCATGGTAAGTTCCATTGCACATCACCCAGGGCCACCTCCCTTGACACCTTAGCCAGTCACCAGGAGCGTGGGGATACTATGTTAGACTCTGGAGGAGAAAAGCATGGGGCGGGGGGCTCCCCTTGGTCTCTAGTAGGGCTCTCTAATGGCCTTGGAGTTACAACTGAGGAGTTGAGTGAGTTTGAGTTACCTGTGAACTGATTGAATAGTCCCCACCCGGCCATTTTCTGTTCTCAAGCATGTTCTTGTCCCTGAGAAAGCTGGGCCTGCCACCTGTAGCTGGTTACTGGGCCCTCCTGTGCCAGCAGTGCACACTGAGATTCCAGATGGGTGCAGGAGGTGGATGCAGAGGGGCTTGGCAGAGCCCCCACAAGAGCAATGAGAAGCCCAGCTCTGTGTTCACCTGTGAGCGACACTAAGCCAATTCATTGAAAGCCCAGGACAATACTTGGAAAGTGCTCCTGTTTGGTCTTCATCCAAGTAGGATCTGATTTGGTATCTCTACTTCGGTTTATATTACATTGGCACCTTTCATGAACATCTCATAAGCAGAGCCAAAGGGAGGTCTTTTAGGAGTTAGGGAGTGAATTATTTGTTTAGAACATATCACAGTGAGCCAAAAAAAAAAAAAAAAAAAAAAAAAAGACAGCAAAACAGATTCAAGTCTGTTGGCATCTGTGAGATGTGGCTCACCTGCTTGGGGTCCCTCTCTGTGGTTACTCTGTGTCTCCCGCCTAAGCAGGGAGGGCACTTTGCATACATCCTCCTGAGACATCGTGTTCACAGGGAAGGGCCCTTTCAGCCTTGTCGTCTGTTATTTGGCTTTAATCCTTGGAGAGATACTGATCTCCTCGGGTTCACTGTGTTTTAGGCAATAAGCTACATGCACACAGTTTAAATTGAAGTTACTGCATGGGTGTTTTAACTTCCCAGGGCTACCATAACAAATTAGTATAAACTTGATTGTTTAAAACAAAAGAAATTTATTCTCTTACAGTTCTGCAGGCCAGAAGTCCAAAATCAGGATGTCATCATAGCCATGCTCCCCATGAAGGCTCTAGGGCAGAATGCTTCCTGGCCTTTGCCAGTTCCTTGTGGCCCCAGGCATTCCCTGGTTGTGGCTGCTTCACTCCTGTTTGGGCCTCCATCATCATATGTCCACTTTCTCTGTCTTCTCTCCTGTGCTCATAAGGACACTAGTTATCTTAGTCTGCTCAGTTGCCATAACAAAATACTGTAGACTGGTTGGCTTAAACAACAGAAATGTATTTTCCTACAGTCCTAGAGGCTGGAAGTCTGAGGTCAGGGCACCAGCATGGCTAAGTTCTGGTAAGAGCTCTTCTGGCCCGCAGACGGCACCTTCTTGCCGTGTCCTTGAATAGTCTTTCCTCGGTGCATGCACCTGGAGAGAGATCTTCTCTCTTCTTCTTATAAGCCACCAATCTTACTGGATTAGGGTCTCACTCAGCCTTATGACCTCATTTAACTTTAATTACCTCCTAAAAGTCCCACCTCCAGATGTAGTCACATCGTGGGTTACGAATTCAGCATATTAATTTGGAGGGGGACCAATTCAGTTCATAGCACCAGCCACTGGATTTAGGGACCACCCCAATCCAGTAAGACCTCCTCTTTGCTAATTAGATCTGCAAAGTTGCTATTTCCAAATAATCACATTCTGAGGTTCCAGGTGGACATGCATTTTGGAGGAACACTATTCAGCCACTACAAGGGGTTACAGTGAAAATAAACACCCCTTCCCCCCGGGATTCCCGTAAGGAACCACATTACCAGCTTCTTATGAATTCTTACACAGATATTTTATGCAGATATAAATAGATATATATGTCAAAATAAAATATGTTTTCTGCATACAATGACATGGACAGTAACAGTGTTCTGTACTCTAACAATTTTTTTTGGATCAACTTCCACCTGTAGCACTGCCTATGCCTTTTCAATAGGTGCATAATCTGTAGTATGGATGTTACTATCATGAGTTTAGTGGCGGACGTTTAGTTTATTTTGAGCAAATAAATTTAAACAACCCCTTCTCTCTTCTTTGTCCCTTGTCCTTCCCCAGATGCTTCCCTGCAGGTGGACACAGTGGTCCCCAATGCCACGGTCTCTGAGAAGGCAGCTTTCCAGCTGGACTGTAGCATTGTGTCCCGCTCCAGCCAGGACTCCCGCTTCGCTGTGGCCTGGTATTCCCTGAGGACTAAAGCTGGGGGGAAAAGGAGCAGCCCTGGCCTGGAAGGACAGGAAGAGGAAAGGGAGGAGGAGGAGGAGGAGGATGAGGAGGAGGACGACGACGACCCAACAGAGCGGACTGCCCTGCTGAGCGTGGGCCCAGATGCTGTCTTTGGCCCAGAGGGCAGTCCTTGGGAGGGCAGGCTTCGCTTCCAGAGGCTCTCCCCGGTGCTCTACCGGCTCACAGTGCTGCAGGCAAGCCCCCGAGATACAGGCAATTACTCCTGCCATGTGGAGGAGTGGCTGCCCAGCCCTCAGAAGGAATGGTACCGGCTGACGGAGGAGGAGTCGGCCCCCATCGGCATCCGTGTTCTAGATACAAGTGAGTTTCCCAAGTACAGAGGGAGGATGTCACTGTTGGTTCCAACTGTGTCTGGAAGATAAATTTGAGCTTGATTATGGGTTAATAAACAGTTTTCTTAGCTGTTATGGGCATTTATTAGTAGGATATGAGATATGGTAGGATTGGATATACTAGTTCATATAATTGACCCTTGATTACCCATGCAAAAATAGGGATAGAAATTAAAATGATAACATACCATATAATCTTTATAATAAACTCGATGTTCTACTGGATTCAATTTTAGTAATATTTCATTATATTAGTATATTGTTAGGTGTTACTTTGTTATTTTTTAGAATATTGGAACTAGTCTTTAGCGAATTAGCAAGTATATCAGACTCACAAGGGAAAGGGAAAAAAAATGAAGGCTGACTACCTCACTGTCATTATTTCTTTTTGTCCAGTTTCTGGCTCATTGTTATTTTGGAGGGTGCCTTGGAGGTTGAGGTGGATCTTGTATGGTTGGGAGGACAAGCCTAGAAGGGCTGTGATACTAGAGGAGAGCTGAGAGGGGATTTGCAGCTGCCCAGAATGCAGTTTCCATGATCCTGAGGGACTTCCACTATGAACAGAGACTGGGGGAAGTATTGCTGGCCTGAATTATTTGTTGTAACAATGCACTCTTGGTTGGCTTGCCATCAAAACATGGACTACATTAGACTAAAAATGGTGTTATAGTAGAATTAGCCTAGAATGCAGAAAGAAAAAGAATTGCTGGAATTTTCAACTTCTTTTTAGTCAAAACATTTTGCCACATAATCTTGATTTGAGTTTTTAAAGTTTGGGCCACTGTTTTTCTGCCTTGATCACCCCGTGTTCACATTGTATTAGATAGAGCCATATGAAATTGGAGTTTTGCAGGTCAACAGTGGTGGACTATCAGCAGTTTCACACACTTTGGAAATTGAATAAGAGGTAGATTAAATGTTCTTAATAATACTGATGAGCAACAGCTATTCAGTGAAAGGGAAAGCAGGCTGCATCATACACAGACCACCCTGTGATCCACTGAATAACTCACTGCCTCAAAGCGAAAACAAAGCAGTCTAGGCAACATTTTACCTGTCCATTGTGGATGTCCATAATTATTAAGCTTCATCGAGCACAGAGGTCACCCAGCAGCCTTATTTTACAGAGAAATCAGGGGCTCCCAGAGGCTAGGCCCCTGCCAAGGTCTAATGACTTATAGAGCAGCCCTCAACCTGTCTTGGGGCACCTGGTTTATTCTCTTCCATATCCAGCTATAACTAATACTGGGTTCTTTGTGGCCACGGACACACTGTGGACGTTCGTAAGTGGTCCATAATGACATTTAATTGATAACATTAATCAGGTAAGTGTCATTTCTGGTAAAACTGCTCTCAGAAGCTGGCAGGAAGGGATTGTGTCATAATCCCAGAGAAGGAAGTTTGTAGCAGAACCAAGTGCAAAGGGGCATGTAAAATCCAACCATGCAGGAGGCTGCGACTGAACCAGAGCAGCTTCTTCACCATCCTAGATGCAGTTGAGTTCACAGTCAATAAATCATGTTTCATTATGTGGCTTTCCAAGCAGCAATAATGGCTCTCAGTGGAAAATAGAAGCATTGCTTTGTTGGAACGTACAGCCGTAAATTAGGAGAGGTGTTGTGAGAAAAAGAATATAAGGGTCATCTTCCACCATTAGTGGTAGCAGGGGAAAGACAAGGTGGTGTGGGAGTGTCACCAAGGAGCTTCCATTGGGTCAGGTGAGGTATTCAAAAGGAAATGTGAGCAGTCCAGGTTCTCAGCCCTCATTGTCTTGTCTCTCTCATGATCCTTTTCAGGTCCCACCCTCCAGTCCATCATCTGCTCCAACGACGCACTCTTCTACTTCGTCTTCTTCTACCCTTTCCCCATCTTTGGCATTCTTATCATCACCATCCTGCTGGTGCGTTTCAAGAGCCGGAACTCCAGCAAGAACTCTGATGGGAAGAACGGGGTGCCTCTGCTGTGGATCAAAGAGCCACACCTCAACTACTCCCCTACTTGCCTGGAGCCCCCTGTTCTCAGTATCCATCCAGGGGCCATAGACTAAGCGGGTGATGCCCCAGCGGATGTTGGCCACGGAGGAGCTGAGGCTCTCCCTTTCTCTGTGATTGGACAGTTGACAGCACCCAAACTCTGGGGTGCATGTGTGGAAAGTTGTCAGACTTGAAAAGTGTTCCAAGTTCCCAGTCAGTCACAGAGACAGACTGCCTCTCGGTGGCAGTCTTGGTTGGTTAGCTATTTGCGCGCAAATGTTGTGATCCTGCCATTATAGGTTTCTTGTTTCTGTTTTTAGTAACGTAGTGAGTAGCTCCAGGTGCCACATCTACTCACGGATTTATCTAGTATTCTCAGATAGATGTTACAGGGCTTCTTGTTCTTTGTAATGTACTCTTTTTAAATCCCTTTGGTTTACCCTTTTTGGATTCCTTAATGTGGACGAATTTCTCTTACGTACAACTGACAGCAAAAGGAAGGACGAACTTTCTAGTGACAAGGAATCTCTTCCAAGACTTTTTGTTTTTGCACATTTGAAAATGCCACCCATGGATCAAAATATACCCAAACATTTTTTACTTTCTTAACAAGACTTAAGAATTGTATGTAGTGTGGGCAAAATTTGTATGTTGTCTTTTCCCTCAGCTGGAGTTATTGGAACCACTTTGTAGTCAAGACGAAAGCACTGAATTTTGCTTCAAAGAACTGTGTATGTACAAGAGAAATCCTCCATAACCCCGTTAGGAGTAGATGGTGCCCCGCCTATCTGTCAGGGAGGCAAAAAAGCCTCCATCCCATCCTTGCCAAAAAATAAAGAAAACTGTCTTGGAGAATGGGTCAGAAGCCCCAAACGGCACACACTTTCCAAATTAAAGTGGGCAGGGGCTGCTTTCAGCAGCTGCTGACCTGCAGATTTGTCAAAGCCAGTGACTAGAGAAGGAAGGGAGAAAGGCTGGCTGTTGGCTTGCTCTGAGCTGCAAGGATGGTCTGTAACTGATAACTGTCAGCAGGTGGGCCTTTGTCTTCAGTTGCTTTGCCAAACTCTTAAAGGAAAGTGTCCAGTGAACTTGGAAGGGGGTCCCTGAGCTGTACACAGGGCCGAAGCAGCCATGGCAGACACCTGACGGAGGGCACGGGGCTGGCCGACACTGAGTTTGGTGGGACAGTGAGGGGTGGGAGCGGGGCTTCCAGGGCCTGGTGTTGGAGAGTGCAGAGAAATATCTACCTCCCTGGAGGTGTGAAGACTGGGTTTTTCTTCTTCCTTCCAATTAGATTTTCCTTAATGATAGTGATGTCTTCCTTATTCATTCTTCTCTACCTGCCTCTCACCGCCATAAGAATATCAGCCTAGGGGCAGTCCAGACGCAGCCCTTTGTCATCCTTTCTGTTTGCCTAGTCCCAGCAGACTGTGATCACAAGGCATTGTCTGTGGGGTTTTTCCCTTCCCTTTCTTGATCTCTCTTGTGGTTCTAGGTTGTTTGGTTGTTCACTGTTATGGTGGCTTTTTATTTTAACGCCCCTTGAGCCCCATGATGGCTGGTGTCACCCTGTTCTTTTACACTGTTGGGCCAGATGCTTGTCCCTCTTAAGGGCATCATCAGTTGCAGATATTTCCTTTTGCTCACTTGATGAAGATGTTCTTATACCCTTGCTTTCCCATATTTTTCTGGCCAAGCATGCCGTCTCCCTTACTCTGGGAACTTGCATCCTGAATCCCAAGAGGGGGTCACAATTTGGAAAAAGACATCAGGGATTCTGGAACTAAGTCTGATAAGAGATTCCAGTGAAGCCCTGTTCTGAGAATGAGCAGACTGCAGGGGAGGCCATGGGATTCCCCAGGCCAATGTCTGTGCCGATCCTTCAAGGGTCTGCAGGTGTGCAGGTGGCCCGGGCTGCTCGGCAGATACTTTGCTGATTCCCAGCTGAGGGGAGCACAGCGGCGATTGCTCAGCCATTTTCTGACAGACACACAGACCTGCCTTTTCTCCCCCAAATATACCAGTACCCTCCTGTGAGACAGTGTGCAGGCACCACCACCTTAATCCTGCTGTTGCCTGACGTGCTGATTCTCATTTATTATGCTGCATCAACACATTAGAGGTACAGGAATGGCTCAGTCATGAAGAAAGAAGGTCTTTTGCCCCATTTCTTTATTTCAGGGATGTGGGCTTTCAGTGGGAATTTGCTGACTCCTACTTTATAGGCTGAGTCAATGAGGGAAGATGACTGGCGTTTCCTCTGTCTAAATGGGAGGATGCCAGAGGGCTGGCTGGGACTAGGATGTGTAGCTAAGATTTCAGTTTGAATCTGTTCACAGCGATAGAGAAGTAGGTGCTGCATGCAATTAAATATGTAAAGCAATTGCAGGAAATTTGAAAGGAAAAAAAGAAACCGAAGCCAGTATTTTAATAATTGCTTTTTCTGTGTATTTTGTATTGGGCTGGGGGATAGCATCAAAGGTTGAACTTTTCGAGCTTTCTATGAAAAACCCCAGGACCTTCTTCCTTTGGCCATTTCTATGGAAATGCGATGTCAGATGGATGGTAATGGTGCCCTCCAGTGGCTTTGAGACCTCATTGCGCATTGTCTACTGGAGCTTTAGTCTTCTGAGACGGAGGAAAACTGCGGAATACTCTGGATTCATCTATGTCTACAATGTTGCATTTATGAAAAACTACACTGTGCTAGGCGCATTCTAGGACATGAATATGACCACACCCTCTTTCACCGGGTGTTTCTGTAGCAAGTTTTCATGTTCTTTTCAAACAATGGTTTCTCTGCGTTAATTATTGAAGAAAAAAAAAGATGGGGTAAGAAGACTACCCATGCATGATGTAGAGAGCTGTTGATTTGTTTCTGTTTTTTAAAGGAAAACTATTTGTAAGATGTTGCACTAAAACATTTTATATACACTTCAGAGACCTGTAGTAAATTATGTTGAAAATACGGCTGTTTACATTTACTGCAGTCTTCTATCCTTCTTTCCCCTTACTAACCAGCCCCCTTCCTCTGTGGAACTGTGCTGTGGGGCCTACAGTTCTGCCCTTGGCATTGGCCTGCTAGGCTCAAGGTCTGTGAATTGCAGTCTTTATTATTACACCCCATAACCTTCAAATGATAAAAACACCTCTTCCTCAAGACACTTCACTGCCATCTGCTGTAACATATCATAGTAAATAGACACCTCCACCCCGATGATCAAGGCTATGCTACCCCTAGAGCTGTGCAACACACAACACACCTAGCCCCTGAAAGGCAGGTTCAGAATGTAGAGCTTATAACCTGTAGCATTTTTGTTGGGGGGTGGGGCGGGGGTAGAAGCCGGATGAGAAGGAGAGCAGGAACACAGGATGGCCTTCTCTAGGGCCTCTGCAGCAAGTCCACACCATCCTTTTCCAACTATGAAGTGCTGCCCTGGCCATGAAATGCAGCGGGGATTTCCCAGAATGGTAATAAGAGCAGGAGCTGTGCATTCTCGATAAGTGAGACTGCACAGTGCACTGGTCTCTGTTTCCTTTCAGTGTTGGGAGGGGTTTACATCTGCAAATTGAGAAGAATGTTAGAATGATTAAAGCCATAGCAGTGATACGTGATTAGTCAGAACCCATCTATAATTCTTTAAAATTCATAGAATATGCAAAAGGGAACTAGATAGTAAGAAGCAGAGGGAGACACTTCTTTTTTTCTTCTTCTAAGTCCAAGACTTTCAAAAGCTTTCCTGTGTGCTTTCCTCTGCTCCCCAGAACCATCGGCTGCATCCTTATCAACTCCTTGCAGCTGCTGGCTTGGCCAGGAGTTGAAAATGTGACTGCCTCTCCCTTAGGTACCCATAATGGTTCCATGTTAAGTCTTATGTATAATTTTTCCTAATTTTTTTCAAATGTTCTTTTTCTGCCAGGGAATGTTTTAAAAAGGGAAATAGAGCATTATAGAATAAGATTACCCTTCTATGCCCTTTGTGCAAATCTACCCAGTATTTACATAAATGAAGTGAATGTACGTTCCCTCATGAGGCATGCAATGAAAATGACAATTGGCATTTATGCAGGATTGGGGCAGTGTTTTGCTCACTACATTCTGGGATTCCTAAGCTTTGTGGGAGTAGTTCCAAGGGTTTGGCAGAAACGAGAGTCAAGACACCAGAGAGTGGCGTGCTAGGAAGAACAGCCCTGGCCTTTTCAGCAGCCCTCCTTTCTTACTTTCTCATCCATGATGATCTACAGTGACAAGAAGATAAAACTGGACCTTGCAATACTGATCACAGCATGAAAAATACATCGACCCCTCCTTTTGATAGCAGCTTCTCAGTATGGGAACCTTTTTGGCTGCCTGCCTAACGCATTGCAGGTCCAGCATTCCTGAGCTGCTTTTGATTCATAAAATTAATCAGGCATTTGAGGGCTTCTAAAAGTGTTTGATGGACAGCATTTCTCTCAATGAAAGAGCAGGCACTGCTCCTTGGTCAAAGGAGAGTCCAACCAAGGAAGCCTAATGAGTTATTCCTCACCGAATACCTGGAGACCATGACCTGGGGGCGAGGGGCTTCCCCAGCCCCATGTGACTGGGCTGTTCTTTCCTCAGCCCTGCTCTTAAGGGGGTTAACAGCTCTTGCTGGCAGTCCAAATGGCTGCATAGCTGTCAGTCCAAAAGTCCCATTATCATATCCCGCTCCTGTATGAAGGGGTAAGAGTAGAAGCATTGGACATGGCCTCAGTTGGACTCCAAGTTCTGCCCTTTACTGTGTGCCCTGAGTAATTTACCTTCTCCAGGCGTCAGTTTCCTCATTTGCAAAAACAACAGCAGCAGTAAGATTAAGTTAATCCAAGTAATGCACTTCACATAGGGCCTGCTCAATAGATGTTTGCTGTCATGTCACTTCCCAGCTCAAAAACTTTCTGTGGCTCCCCAGTGTCTGAAGGTCTAACCCCATCCTGCCTTTCTAAGTGGGCCTGAGTTCCTACCAGCCCAGGGCAGAGAACACTTGATTTTCCTCACACTGTCCCTGCCTTGTGTTCCCAGTATCTACAGATGGTAGGGAATATCTCGAGATAGCAGGTTTGTGGTAGAGGGCATTGGTCCCAGAAGTTTCACTGATAGAGATACCTTTTAAGATTTTGTGGCTAACATAAGAAATAATTCATGTCTCTTTGCAATATGGTTCAAGTGTCTTGAGTGACTTTGAGTCCTCACCTGGGGACAATGGAGGTGAAGCAGCAAGAAGGCACATTCCCACTCAGTTTCACAACTTGCACCATGTGTTGGTGGTTATTTGGGCAGCGGGGAGTCCTGTTCATGGAAATGGATTCCTGCTCACATAATAACTAAGAGTTCTGTGAACTCCCTCAGCTGGGCAGGGGCAACTCTGGTGCTTCTGTCTGCAAGGGGACAGACAGGGAGGCTGATGTGAGGAGCTGGTTCTGGGAATAGAGTCATTTGTTCTGGGATATAGGGATGTGAGGGGAGGGCCAGCTCAATCCAGGCTGATGAAGAGCGGGGAGAGTGATGAGTGCCTGCCGCAGCTTGGGCTGGATGGATGTGGGGAGGCTGGGCAGTGAGGGAGATGTGGATCTGACAGCTCAGCCTGAGAGAAAGTCCCGGTTGAGATGGGGGAAGAGAGAAAAAGAGGAATCTGAGAAGGGAGAAACCAAAGGCTGGAAATCCCAGCTCCGGGGATAAGGGAGTGTGGGGACGGGGGAAGCCTGCCTCAGGTAACCCTACGTCTACTAACAGTTGTCTAAAATGCTCCCTTTCCTTGTCACGTTTGAGGAAAAGTGGTTCAAAGAGGCCGTCTGATGCGGGATCGCACAGCGCTGAAGGGATGAGGGGCCCCGGGCGCTCCCGCCCGTCCCCCTGCCTCCTCCGGTGGCTCTCTGGGAGCGACAGCCCCGTCCAGCCACGGAAGGGCCTTCAGCACGCCCCAAACGCTAAGGGGAAGCGCGGGAGGTGAGGGAGGAAGGCAAAGAAACCTAGTTTTTAAAACGCAAGCCACTTTCAAGGAAAGAATTTCTTACTTAAAAATAGCGTATGAAATGGCGGCGGAATGACGGGAGGGACCGAGCTGGGGGACTGGACGGCGCCCCGGGGACACAGGAAGGAGGCGCGCAGAGCCGAGCCCAAGAGCGCGCCGGGGGAGTGGAAGCGCGAAGACAAACGCGGCGTCGCGGAGGGTGGGGGAGGAAGGGCCTGGGCGGCCGGGGCGGAGTCCTACTTCAGGCCTCCCGCGTAGGCGGTGCTTGAACTTAGAGCTCCTTGTGGCTGGGCACTTGCGCAGAGGCCGGCCCGACGAGCCATGGTTGCGGGGAGCGACGCGGGGCGGGCCCTGGTGGTCCTCGGCGTGGTCTGCCTGCTGCACTGCTTTGGTGAGTGAAGCCTGCCCCAGGGGCCCTGCGCCGGCCGGCGGGTACTGGGCAGCGCCCAGGCTGGGTGGACGCGCCGGGCTCGAGGCGGCTGCCGATCAGAGACGGGTGGGGACGGGTCGCTGTGGGCCGGGAACAATTCAGCCGTGGGAGCCTTTTCAGGAAGAGAAAGTTGTTATTTCATCGCCAGTGTCCCTCATGGAGTCAGCAAGGAACTGTGGCCTTAGGGAAGGACGGGCTCCGGCCCGCTCGCCTCTCCTGTGGGGCCTGCGCCCCCCCGCCGCCCCCCCCCCCCCCCCCGCCCCAGAGCTCCAGTGACCAAGTTCCTTCCTGAGCCTCCCCAGTAACGTCGCTGAGCGCTTCAGCGGACAGCAAAACTTCTTCCCAGCCGTGAACGCGCCCGGGACGGGGTGCGGGCGCGGATGCCACCTGCTCGAGGGCGACGCCCGCTGTCCTCCCCTAGCCGTGCCATCCCCGCCCGCGCCGCGTCCGCCGTATCAGCAGAGAGGACTTTTCAGAATCGCCCCACAGCGAGGAGCGGGGAGGCAACTAGGAAGCCCAGTCGGCAGCGGCCTCACGTTGGGATTCCTAAGTGGTGCGACTCCTGCTCCTTTTTCCTCCCCTCAAATCCTAAAAACTATTATCAGAACTGGTTCCATCCTCTTCGTGTGTTGTCAGCCAAGTCGTCACAACAACCCCAGGAAATAGGTCCCTTTCTCCCCATTTTGCCTCACCATCCTCCTTCACCCTCCACACACTGGCCCCAGTCAGGCCATAGCCAAACCCGGGGAGTACAGCAGTAACCTCCCAGCGAGTTCACCTGTACTTGAGGGTTTCTCATGGCTGCCTCCTGCACCCCACTGCCAGCCTTCCAGCCCGTCCGTCCGTTTGCTCAGCGTCCACTGCCTGCCCGGGAGGTGCGCGCGTGCATCTATGGAAGACAGCCAAGGGGGAGGGGTTGAGATAGACTCAAAAGTACCTGCACGATCAGATAAAGAAGTCAGTGTTGTAAGAGAGGCCTGGGCTGGGCGTGGTGGCTTACACCTGTCATCCTAGCACTTTGGGAGGCTGAGGCAGGTGGATCACTTGAGGCCAGGAATCGGAGTCCAGCAGGGCCAACACGGTGAAAGATCGGCTCTACAAAAAATACAAAAATTAGCTGAGCGTGGTGGCGCGCATACCTATAGTCCCAGCTACTCGGAAGGCTGAGGTGGGAGAATCACCTGAGTCCCGGAGGCAGAGGATGCAGTGAGCTGTGATTGTGCCACTGAAATCCAGCCTGGGTGACAGAATATGATCCTGTCTCAAAAAAAAAAAAAAAAAAAAAAAAAAAAAAAAAGTGAGCTGTGGGGGTACAGAGGGAAGAAGAAGGCAGTCTCTTTTGTGAAATCAAGTGTCTTTTGTGAAGCAGCCTTCATGGGAGGGAGGATATTTGAGCCCAGCCTTCAAGGACTGGTGATATGCGGACATGTGATAATGTGGGAAAAGATTGCTGAGGGACTCCTTAGGGAGTCTGGATTCTCTGAGCTGAGAGAGCTGCTCCTGGGCCTTACAGGATCAGGACCATGCGCCTGGGAAGAAGAATCTGTTAGCAACAAAGAGGAAGGCTGCAGTCAGGAGGAACTGGAGGCAGGGAGGCCAGAGGGCCAGGGTGGACTACCATCACAGGGCCCAAATAGCTCTGGAGAGTTCATGTGCGGCTGGCTGAGGAAAAGAAGAGATACACACAGGGATTAATTAAATGGATGTGGTAACTCTCCTCCAGGCAAGCTGGTCCCTCATTCCCTGGCACCTTGGGTCACTGAAGCCTGTACCTGTGTTCTCCCTTCCACTGCAAACCCAGTTTGCCTAAGCTGTACCTCCAACAGAAGATTATTTGAACTGTCCCTTCCTGGTAGTCTCTCTCACCTAATTAATGCATTCATTCAGAAGTCATTTGATTCGCAAACATGTATGTATAAACTGCTCTCCATAGGCCTTAAACTAAAGACAAGACTGAATGGGTATATCCCCTTTTGGGGACCCAAGCCTGCCTCATTAGGGAAGCTGCAAATGCAGTGATTAACAGCATCAGCTCTGGGGTCAGATGCCTAGCTTTGGATCCTGGCCCCACTCCTCACCTGAGTCATGAACTTGTGTGAGTTACCTAACTTCTGTTTACTTCAGTACCTTCACTTTTGAAGAGAGCACCACTCACATGAAGGAAAGGAGAATAATAAACCCACTTCATAGAATTACTGGGAACATCAGTCATTTAATAAATATTTACTGAGTGTCAATTACATGTTAAGCACTGCACAATGGACGGGGGATAAAGCAAGGTATGCACAGTTCCCTGCCTTTGTGAAGCTCACCTTATAGTGAGGGAGAGAGACAGTAAGTAAATGAGTAAAAACATGGATGCTGGATGGTGATAAAGTAAACATTTACTAGTATAGAGATGAGTAAAGCAAAGAAAGTGGTGATGGAAGTCGTTAATATTTCAATTTAGAGGGTTTTTTTTGAAATTTTAGAACAATTAAAATCTTTAGGACAGTTGCAAAATTAGTACAGTGAACATTTGCATACTTTCTCCTTGAATCACCAGTCAACTGTCACATTAGTTTTCTTTGTACACACACATCTATTATTTTTGCCAAACCATTTGAGACTTTCAGACCTCATGACACCTCACCTGTAATTCTTCAGCATATGTCTCATAAGAACAAGAGCATTCTCCATCAAGTCACAGAATCATCATAATCTGGAAATGTGGCATTGATACAATACTGTTTCCTGGTAGAGAACCCAGAAGCCAGTCCTGCACCACATACTTCATTTGATAATCATGCCTTTTTAACCCCCTTTAACCTAAAACTGTTGCTTTTTTTTTTTTTTTTTTTTTTTTTAGTACTTTAAGACATCATCATTTTTGAAGTGTCTGGGCTGGTTGCTTTACCGAATGCCGAATGTCCTTTTGGATGTGGATTGCCTGCTCGTTTCCTCATGATCAGATTCTGGTTGTAACTCTTTGTAGCAGGAATACTTCATAATTGTGTTGGGTCCTTCTCAGTGTGTCACATCAGGAAGAGGTGGTCTATTTGTCACATTATTGGAGATGTTAACTTTGACATTTGGTTAAAGTGAAGTTTACCAGATTTCTCCATTGTAGAGGCACCATTTTACCTTTGTAAGTAATAAATGATATGTTACGTGATGTTTTGAGGTTGAGTGAATATCCTGTTCTCCAGCCATTGTTCATTCAGTGGTTTTAGTATCCCTATGGTGATTCTTCCCAGAATCCATTATCACTAAAATATTTTATTTTTTGAGACAGGGTCTCACTGTGTCACCCAGGCTGGAGTACAGGGGTGCTATCACAGCTAACTCCAGCCTCGACCTCTGAGGCTCAAGCAATTCTGCCACCTCAGCCTTTGGAGTAGCCAGGACTACAGGTGTATGCCACCATGTGTGGCTAATTTTTTAAAATTTTTTTGTAGAAACAGGGTTTCCCTATGTTGCCCAGACTGGTCTTGAACTCCTGGGCTCAAGGGATCCTCCCTCCTTGGCCTACCAAAGTGTTGGGATTACAGGCGTGAGCCACCACATCCAGCCACTGAAATATTTTCAAATGGTAATTTTCTTCCCCACCCCCCCACCGTCCCTTTCTTCTCCCTCCCTCCCTTCCTTCCATCCTTCCTGTCTCCCCTCCCCTCTCCTCCCTTCCCCCTCCCTTCCCTTCCCTTCCCTTCCCTTCCCTTCCCTTCCCTTCCCTTCCCTTCCCTTCCCTTCCCTTCTTTCCTTCTTTACTTCATTTCCTTTTTTCTTTTGAGACACAGTCTCACTCTGTTGCCTAGGCTAGAGTATAGTGACACAATTACGGCTCACTGCAGCCTTGATCTCCCAGACTCAAGCGGTCCTCCCACCTCAGTTTCCAAGTAGCTGGGACTACAGGGACATGCCTTCATGTCCAGCTAATTTTTTTGTATTTTTTATAGAGATGGGGTTTTGCCACGTTGCCCAGGCTGGTCTTGAACTCCTGGGCTCAAGCGATCCTCCCAAGTCAGTTTCCCAAAGTGTCGGGATTATAGGCATGAGCCACCCAGCAATTATCTATTCTGTTTTTCTATATATATATTTATTAGTTTACATTGTTCAGTAATGAATAGCTTTTGCACACACATCCTCCTTTTTTTTCTTTTGTTTTAGAAGGTTGTGTGGACTCATGGATTCTTTTTTAAATATGGCATTCCTGTCATCCATTTTGATGCTCAGCAACCCCACATTTGACAAGTGGGAACCCCTTCAAGCTTCAGAGTCCTTTTGCTCTGTTCCTGTTTGATTTTAAACACTTCCTTACTTTCTGGCACAGAAAGATGTTCTGGACTTATTTTGTAGTGTTCCTGCCTCAGCCTTCGAATCATTAGGTTCCCTGGTTTCTTTTAGTGAGAGATGGTATTTAAAAATCAAGTTCTGGGTGCTAGTTGTGCCCACAGGTACCAGAGTCATTGCTTCTCAGCCTTGTCAGTTTTCAAAGTTAAGAAATAGAGTTTTTACAAAGTCAGGAGTTCACCCTGATACTTCTAACACTAATAATCTTGCTGCTTAGTTCTTCTGCCTCTTCTGCTCTTCCATATTTGCATCTCCTTACTCCCACAGTGAGAACTCTGTTCTTAGTAGCATCAGTATATTTCCCTAATCCATATTAAACCCCAAATCATTTTACAGTTGCTATACCAATCTACTACCAACTACAAACTTACTAAATACAGTTAAAGATTTCTTTACAGTTCCTTTTATTTTTCATTACAGAGAGTCTCCAACTTAGCAATGGTTCGACTTAAGATTTTTCAGCTCTCCAATGAGTTTTTCAAGATATAACTCCATAATAAGGAATATCTGTATATCCCAGTGAATATGCAATACTATATTCAAAAGTTACTTGGATTCTGGCCGGGTGCAGTGACTCATGACTGTAATCTCAGCACTTTGGGAGGCCAAGGCGGGCGGATCACGAGGTCAGGAGATTGAGACCATCCTGGCTAACGCAGTGAAACCCTGTCTCTACTAAAACAAAAAATTAGCTGGGCATGGTGGCACGTGCCTGTAATTCCAGCTACCTAGGAGGCTGAGGCAGGAGAATGGCCTGAACCAGGAGGCAGAGGCTGCAGTGAGCCGAGATTACAACACTGCACTCCAGCCTGGGCAACAGAGTGAGACTCTGTCTCAAAAAAAAAAAAAAAAAAAAAAAAAGAAAGTTATTTGGATTCTTTTTTTTTTTTTCTAACTACCCTTCTTAAACAAGGTAACACTCTGTATTTTTTTGTATCTCATTTTTGTCACCTAACCATACATCTGGAAAATCATTCCCTGTCACTTCATAGAGATCATCCTCATTCTTTTTCACAGCTGTACAGTCCCCCATAGGGTGGTTATATGGTAGTTAATTCAGCTACCCTCTGCTGGTTAGTATTACATAGTGAGGTCAGGGAGGGTCTCTTTAATAGGGTGACAGTTGATCATACACTTAAGGAAGTGAGAGATAGGCCACAAGGCTATCTGGGGGGGTGATATTCCAGGTCTACTATTCAGGACCCTGAGATAGGCTTCAAGCGTTTAAGAAACTTCAAGGATACCATTGTGGCAGAGAGTGGTAGAAAATGAAGTTATAAAAGTAGTCAGGGTTGGATCCTGTAGATAAAGTTTTTTTTTTTTTGTTTTGTTTTTTGAGACGGAGTCTCGCTCTGTCGCCCAGGCTGGAGTGCAGTGGCGCAATCTCGGCTCACTGCAAGCTCCGCCTTCCGGGTTCACGCCATTCTCCTGCCTCAGCCTTTCCGAGTAGCTGGGACTACAGGCGCCCGCCACCACGCCCGGCTAATTTTTTGTATTTTTTAGTAGAGACGGGGTTTCACCATGGTCTCGATCTCCTGACCTCGTGATCCGCCCGCAGATAAAGTTTTTAGGGCCTTTTAAATATTTTGGCCTTTTTGCTTTCAGTGACTGGAAAGTTTTGAAGGATTTTGAACAGGAGTGAAATTATGATGACTTGGGTGTTTAAAAGAATTATTCTGGCTGCTGGATGAATAGTCTGTAGAGGAGAGAAAAGGAAGAGCAGGGAGTTTGGTTAGGCTGCAGGGGCAATGCAGGAAAGGAATTACTGGGGGTGAGAAATATCTGGATGTGCTTTGAAGGTGGAGCTGGCAGGATTTGGTGTGGGCTTGCATTAGTGGAATGACATGTGGATAGGGCCTGGATAGTGCTGGGCAAGTAGCAAGAACTCAAAAGTATGAACTGGGCTGAGCATGGTGGCTCATGCCTGTAATCCTAGCACTGAGAGGCTGAGGTGGGCAGATCTCTTGAGCCCAGGAGTTCGAGACCATCCTAAGCAACATGCTGAAACCCCATGATATGGTTTGGCTCTGTGTTCCCACCCAAATCTCACCTTGAATTGTAATAATCCCCATGTGTCAAGGGCAGGGCTAGGTGGAGATAATTGAATCATGAGGGCAGTTTCCCCCATACTGTTCTCAGATAGTGAATAAGTCTCACAATATTTGATGGTTTTATAAATGGGGATTCCCCTGCACAAGCTCTCTCTTGCCTACTGCCATGTAAGATGTGCCTTGTTTCTCCTTTGCCTTCTGCCATGATTGTGGGGCCTCCCTGGCCATGTGGAACTATGAGTTCATTGAACCTCTTTCCTTTATAAATTACCCAGTCTTGGGTATGTCTTTATTAGCAGCATGAGAATGGACTAATATAGTAAATTGGTACTGGGTAGTGGGGCACAGCTGCAAAGATACCTGAAAATGTGGAAGCAACTTTGGAACTGGGTAACAGGCAGGGATTGGAATAGTTTGGAGGACTCAGAAGAAGACAGGAAGATGTGGGAAAGTTTGGAACTTCCTAGAGACTTGTTGAATGGCTTTGACCAAATGCTGCTCATCTCAGATGGAGATGAGGAACATTGTTGGGAACTGGAATAAAGGTGACTCTTACTATGTTTTAGCAAAGAGACTGGCAGCATTTTGCCTGTGCCCTAAAGATACGTGGAACTTTGAACTTGAGAGAAATGATTTAGGGCATCTGGTGGAAGAAATTTCTAAGCAGCAAAGCATTCAAGATGTGGCTTGGTTGCTGTTAAAAGCATTCAGTTTTATGTGTTCACAAAGATGTGGTTTGGAATTGGAACTTAGTTTAAAATGGAAGCAGGGCATAAAAGTTCAGAAAATTTGCAGCCCGATGATGCAATAGAAAAGAAAAACCCATTTTCTGAGGAAAAATTCAAGCCAGCTGCAGAAATTTGCATTAAGTAATGAGGAGCCAAATGTTAAGCACGAAGACAATGGGGAAAATGTCTCCACGGCATATCAGAAACCTTCATGGCAGCCCCTCCTATCACAGGCCTGGAGGCCTTGGAGGGAAAAATTGTTTCATGGGCTGGACCCAGGGCCCCCCTGCTCTGTACAGCCTCCAAACATGGTGCCCTGCATCCCAGCTGTTTTAGCTCCAGCCATGGCTAAAAGGGGCCAACATACCACTCAGGCTGTTGCTTCAGAGGGTGCAAGCCTCAAGCCTTGGTGGCTTACACGCGGTGTTGGGCCTGTGAATGCACAGAAGTCAAGAATTGAAGTTTGAGAACCTCTGCCTAGATTTCAGAGGATGTATGGAAATGCATGGATGTCCAGGCAGAAGTTTGCTGCAGGAGTGGGGCCCTCATGGAGAACCTCTGCTAGGGCAGTGTGGAAGGGAAATGTGGAGTTGGAGGCCCCACACAGAGTCCCCACTGGGGCACCACCTAGTGGAGCTGTGAGAAGAGGGCCATCATCCACCAGACCCCAGAATGGTAGATCCACCGAGAGCTTGCACCATGTACCTGGAAAAGCCACAGACAGTTAATGCCAGCCCATGAAAGCCGCCAGGAGGATGGCTGTACCCTGCAAAGCCATAGGAGAAGAGCTGCCCAAGGTTGTGGGAGCGCACCTCTTGCATCACCTGGATGTGAGGCATGGAGTCAAAGGAGATCATTTTGGAACTTTAAGGTTTAATGACTGCCCTATTGGATTTAGGACTTGCATGGGGCCTGTAGCCCTTTTGTTTTGGACAATTTCTCCCATTTGGAATGGATATATTTACTCAGCACCTGTACCCCCATTGTATCTAGGAAGTAACTAACTTGCTTTTGATTTTACAGGCTCATAGGTGGAAGGTACTTGCCTTATCTCCGATGAGACTTTGTATTTAGACTTTTGGATTAATGCTGGAATAAGTTAAGATTTTGAGGGACTGTTGGAAGGGCATTATTGTGTTTTGAAATGTGAGGACATGAGATTTGGGAGGGGCCGGGGTGGAATGATATCGTTTGGCTGTGTCCCCACCCAAATCTCACCTTGAATTGTAATAATCACTGTGTGTCAAGGGCAGGGCCAGGTGGAGATAATTGAATCATGAGGGCGGTTTCCTCTATACTGTTCTTGTGATAGTGAATAAGTCTCACAAGATCTGATGGTTTTATAAAGGGGAGTTCCCCTGCACACGCTCTCTCTTGCCTGCCACCATTAAGACATGACTTTGCTTCTCCTTTGCCTTCTGCCATGATTGTGAGGTTTCCCTGGCCATGTGGAACTGTGAGTCCATTGAGCCTCTTTCCTTGATAAATTACCCAGTCTCAGGTATGTCATTATTAGCAGTGCGAAAATGGACTAATACACCCCATCTCTACAAAAAGTTAGCCAGGTGTGGTGGTGCATGCCCATAGTCCCAGCTACTCAGGAGGCTGAGATGAGCCTGGCAATTGCTTGAGTCTGGGAATTTGAGGCTGCAGTGAGCCATGATGACACAACTGCACTCCAGCCTGGGTAACAGAGCAAAAAAATAAAAAATAAAAAAGGTAGGAACTATTTTATTATTAACAGCGTCTGTCTTATTCTGCTGTTGTTGACATTTTACAGATCCTTTATTGCCAACTGTCTGCATAACTAGATTTTAAGTTCCTTGTATGCAGAAGTCAAGTCATGTATTATTTTTTTAAATTTTCCTTACATTGATCTGTTTTTTTTTAATAGTACAGGTTGTTGAATCTGGACATTAGATGACAATGTATTTGTCCAGCATTTCTCCATTTGAAATTATCTCACATTATGATGTGAGACTTGTTCATGTGCTTTGCTGGAGTTGAGACTTAGACAGTCTGTGTTTTTTTATTTAGCAAAGATAATCCAAGTTAAAATAGCGTTGCGTGTTCCTATAGGAAAACTAGGCGCAGTGTTATAACAGAGTGTAAATAATGATAGCCGCTAGGAGGTAAGCACCTGCTGTGTGCCAGGAGTTATGCTTCAGATTTGAGATGTTTTTATTTAATTGTCACACTAATTTTATTACATAGGGAACATTTAATAGGAGAACAAAGCTTAGGTAGGTTCAGTAATGTGTCCAAGTTCACACAGCAAATAAGTGGCAGAGTGAACTTGAACTTTGATTCTCTCTGAATCAAAACCTTTTCCCTTATATGCTCTGTTGTATCCCCAGCCTGAGATCCACTAAGCAACTTTTTGAAGATGAGTACTACTGATTTCTTATATCCAACATGTATACATTGTCCAATGAAATTCTGCTAAAACATATGAAATATAGGTCAGCACAATTACCAGTCATGCAAAATTGTATTTAATATCATAATTTGTAATGGTGAGGGGTGCTTCTTTGGGACATAGAATTTACAATGGCAATTTATTGACATATTATTATTAACATTATTACATTTACATTCTCTAGGTACCCACATTTCACTCCTAGACACTTTTGCATAATCCCAATAACATCATAACATCTATAAAAATTAACACTAATCCTGTAATATCACCTAACTTTTACCTGTATTCAGATTTCCCCAATTGTCACAAGAGTGTCTTTTGTTAAAAAACCCGGATCTAATCAAGTTTCACTCATTGTATTTGTTGCTATGTTTTTGTTTTAATTTTGATGGGCGTCTTTCAAAAGTTTTAAAATAGTCTTAGAACCTCTTTTTAAGAACCAGATTTGAATAATTTATTTTATTGACCTCCTTGTCACTCTAACATTTCTTTAGTAAATACAGGCTTTGAGGGTAGGTATTGGTTTCTCTGTTTAAAAGTAGAAACTTTGCATAAATCAGCCCGTATGTGTGTAAGTTTTCTGCCTTTTGGTTTCTTCTCATGCTGTTTCTGCACAAGTGCCTAAGCTTTTTTGAAGCGTTACTTGAGGGGTGACCAGAAGGTTTTACTTAAGGACACAGACCCTTAAATTCTGCAATGACAAGTCTTTTTTTTTTTTTTTTTTTTTAGTTTTCTCATTTTCTTTTTTTTTATTATTACTATACTTTAAGTTTTAGGGTACATGTGCACAATGTGCAGGTTTGTTACATATGTATCCATGTGCCATGTTGGTGTGCTGCACCCATTAACTCGTCATTTAGCATTAGGTATATCTCCTAATGCTATCCCTCCCCCATCCCCCCATCCCACAACAGTCCCTGGAGTGTGATGTTCCCCTTCCTGTGTCCATGTGTTCTCATTGTTCAATTCCCACCTATGAGTGAGAACATGTGGTGTTTGGTTTTTTGTCCTTGCAATAGTTTACTGAGAATGATGGTTTCCAGTTTCATCCATGTCCCTACCGAGGACATGAACTCATCATTTTTTATGGCTGCATAGTATTCCATGGTGTATATGTGCCACATTTTCTTTTTTTTTTTTGTTTTTTTTGAGACAGAGTCTTGCTCTGTCCCCCAGGCTGGAGTGCAGTGGTGCGATCTCAGCTCACTGCAAGCTCCGCCTCGTGGGTTCACGCCATTCTCCTGCCTCAGCCTCCCGAGTAGCTGGGACTACAGGCGCCCGGCTAATTTTTTTTTTTGTATTTTTAGTAGAGATGGGGTTTCACCGTGTTAGCCAGGATGGTCTTGATCTCCTGACCTCGTGATCTGCCCGCCTCGGCCTCCCAAAGTGCTGGGATTACAGGCTTGAGCCACCGCGCCCGGCCATGTGCCACATTTTCTTAATCCAGTCTATCGTTGTTGGATATTTGGGTTGATTCCAAGTCTTTGCTATTGTGAATAGTGCCGCAATAAACATACGTGTGCATGTGTCTTTATAGCAGCATGATTTATAGTCCTTTGGGTATATACCCAGTAATGGGATGGCTGGGTCAAATGGTACTTCTAGTTCTAGATCCCTGAGGAATCACCACACTGACTTCCACAATGGTTGAACTAGTTTACAGTCCCACCAACAGTGTAAAAGTGTTCCTATTTCTCCACATCCTCTCCAGCACCTGCTGTTTCCTGACTTTTTAATGATGGCCATTCTAACTGGTGTGAGATGGTATCTCATTGTGGTTTTGATTTGCATTTCTCTGATGGCCAGTGATGATGAGCATTTTTTCATGTGTTTTTTGGCTGCATAAATGTCTTCTTTTGAGAAGTGTCTGTTCATGTCCTTCGCCCACTTTTTGATGGGGTTATTTGTTTTTTTCTTGTAAATTTGTTTGAGTTCATTGTAGATTTCTTGTATACCAATAACAGACAAACAGAGAGCCAAATCATGAGTGAACTCCCATTCACAATTGCTTCAAAGAGAATAAAATACCTAGAAATCCGACTTACAAGGGATGTGAAGGACCTCTTCAAGGAGAACTACAAACCACTGCTCAATGAAATAAAAGAGGATACAAACAAATGGAAGAAAATTCCATGCTCATGGGTAGGAAGAATCAATATCGTGAAAATGGCCATACTGACCAAGGTAATTTATAGATTCAATGCCATCCCCATCAAGCTACCGATGACTTTCTTCACAGAATTAGAAAAAACTACTTTAAAGTTCATATGGAACAAAAAAAAGAGCCCGCATCGCCAAGTCAATCCTAAGCCAAAAGAACAAAGCTGGAGGCATCACACTACCTGACTTCAAACTATACTACAAGGCTACAGTAACCAAAACAGCATGGTACTGGTACCAAAACAGAGACACAGATCAGTGGAACAGAACAGAGCCCTCAGAAATAATGCCACATATCTACAACTATCTGATCTTTGACAAACCTGACAAAAACAAGCAATGGGGAAAGGGTTCCTTATTTAATAAGTGGTGCTGGGAAAACTGGCTAGCCATATGTAGAAAGCTGAAACTGGATCCCTTTCTTACACCTTATACAAAAATTCATTCAAGATGGATTAAAGACTTACATGTTAGACCTAAAACCATAAAAACCCTAGAAGAAAACCTAGGCAATACCATTCAGGACATAGGCATGGGCAAGGACTTCATGTCTAAAACATCAAAAGCAATGGCAACAAAAGCCAAAATTGACGAATGGGATCTAATTAAACTAAAGAGCTTCTGCACAGCAAAAGAAACTACCATCAGAGTAAACAGGCAACCTACAAAATGGGAGAAAATTTTCGCAACCTACTCATCTCACAAAGGGCTAATATCCAGAATCTGCAATGACAAATCTTACCTTCCATCTCAGGGTTGTAAGTGAAACCAGGATGCAGCCGTTTCCCTTTTCTCAGATAAGTTCAGGTTTGAATATAAAGTGTGACTATAAGATACAGAGACTGTCCCTAGAAAAGGACGGGAAAACATTTTAGCAGTTCCTCTTTGAAGATAACTTTCAATGCCTGCCCATCAGCCTCCAAGGAAAATGCTTTTTGGTTACTTTATAGGTTCTAGTGAACTTTGCTTACTTTACAACGTTCCCCAAAATGTCTGCTGAGATTAGTGCCTGAATTTCCACTGGGCTGACCAGTCTGTAGTTTCTTGAACATTTTCTTCCTATGCCAGTTAAAAATTAGAAGAAAATTGAAGTTTCACATACACATTCAGAAAAAAATAAAAAATCAGATTAATAAGAAACTAATGAGGCTGTGCCATTGTAAACTACTTGCAATAGAGTTTCCCAGCGATGAACTGAGTATCTAGAAAATAACAAGGATTTTCAAGGAATTTTAGTGAAATGATCAATAGTGTATTGAATTACCTTGAATCAGACTTTGGAGAATAGATTTAAAAAGACTCACAGTCTTAACCGATCTAGTAAGAACCTTATTCCCCAAAGCATACTGTGGATCTCAGCCGTATCCTATCTAAGATGAGAACAGTCAAAGGTAAATGTGGCCTTTGAGAATGGTGGGATGTGAGTGTCTTGAAACAACGGGCTAAAGAAGTGCTCTCAAATAGAAGTATAATATGGAACATGTGAAATTAATTTTAATAATATATTTTAGTTAACCTAATATATCCATAATATTTTCATTTCAACATGTATTAGGTTGATGCAAAAGTTATTGCTGGTTTTTGCTATTTTTAATGGCAAAAACCGGCAATTACTTTTGCACTAACCTAATAGTTACTACAAAAAAAAAATTAATGAGAGATTTTATGTTTCACTTTTTAATACCAGGTCTTCAGATTCTGGTGTGTATTTGATACTCAGAGCACATCTCCATTTGTACTAACCACATTTCAGGTTCTCACTAGCCACTTGTGGCTGATAGCTACTTTGTTGGATTGCACAGGTCTAAAGGGAAACATCTTGAGAAAGGAGAAAGAGGTTAAGTGCAAGAACAAGAATTAGAAAGGAAACTATTTTAGCATAATATTAGAAGGAAAGTGCAGAAAGAAGTTGATTTAGAGAACCAACATCTTAATTCTTGATGAGCTTATCGAGGAGGCAGATTGACAGCTGAGAGCAAGGTCCGGGAAGTTTCTGGCCTCGGGGACCAGGGGGTTTGTAACCGTTGGGAGTTACAGTTTCAGTATGAAGTAGATGGGATCAGGGAAACTGGTGGTGGTGTGGCTGAAATCAGTAAATCTCTGCCTTAAGGAAGTAAGAGAAGTCACTAACTGGGACTGACTAAGGGTGGAATCGACCAGGAAAAAAGAGGAATGGCCCCAACCAAGGCATCTGATGTTCTGGCCTCAGGCTCTGAGGCCTACTGCCTGTGTCTGGACACCAGCTCTGCCCCTTGCTAGCTGAGTGACTGCAGTCAGCTGACCCTCTCAGTCTGTTTCTTCATCTGTAGCCTGGTGCTTCTGACTCTTTGATCTCTATCAACCAAGTGTCCAGCGGAGCAAACCAACTTACTTTGATAGGCGTGTTCTCAAGAAATAACTCATTTCTCACTCTCACCCCAGATGTTCTTAGGCTCACTCCCCTGCTTTTCTGGGCTCTGCTCAGATGCCAACTTATGACTGCCTCCCATGCCATGCAACTCCTTTCCTTACCAGTACTCCTCAGCCCCCACACTCTGCTTTATTTTTCTCTATAGCACTTAACATCATCCAACATAAAAGATATTTACTTTTGCATTTATTATGTTCTTCCCTCCACTGAAAAATAGACCCCAGGAGGGCTGGGATTTTGTCTGTTTTGTTCATTGCTATATCCTGCCTGCTTATTTCAGTGTTTGGCACATAGGCAGGACTCCATGAACATTTGATGAACAGATAAATGAATAATAAGAACTACCTCAGAGTTGAGGATTAAATGAGTTAATACACAAACAGCTCTTGGAACAAGTGCTTGTCACATAGTAAGCCTGCAGTGAATCTTCGTGCTGCTGCTACTGTTAAATATTATTACTGAGGCTGAGCTTGCCTAGGGCTCCTTGGATTGGACTTGCTAAGAGCTAGGCAAGAGACACAACTGTATGAAACTTGCTTGAGTTAAAACAAACAGTGCTACTCCTCTTTATTGTCTCCATGCCTGGTAAGCACATTTCCTACCCCCAAAATTGAGACTGACTAATATAAGAATATTTATGGCCTTAATAGGACAGGTTATTTTATACAATTACTAGCCTAGACATTTTAGGAGATTGGCCGCTCCTCAATACTATAAATGCATGTATGGGTGTGTAGATAGAGATGTTGCTTCCCAGATTGCCACACATCCTGATACTGCAAGTAGGCATCAACTGAAAGTGTGCTGTGATGTGAAGATGAAACTCAGAGAAGTGAGAGGGACAAGGCTCAGTGACCCATATCCAGATAACCCATCTGCTTACTTGGGAACAAAAATGCCCCAAGACCCTGCTATCTCTGGGCTTGCACGAGGCTTTAAATGAATCACCATTATGGTGTCTTATATTCAGAGGGAAATACCAATATTCATATATTCAGGTACTGAAACTTTTAAGGGAATTTTTCTTTTTTCTTTTTTTTTTTTTTGGTCAATGAATTTTTACTTTACCTGCTAAAATCTGCAGGCAATGTGAGCCTTAAAATATTTCAGAGAGAGAGAGAGAGAAGTATCTTAAAATTACATCGTTTGTTTCTAAGAACAAACTCAAGAAAACCCTTTCCTCCAAATCCCAGAAGAGTGATTAGCTTGTCTCTAAGGTATGGCATTGGCTGGGCATGGTGGCCCATGCCTATAATCCCAGCACTTCAGGAGACCCAGGCAGGAGAATCACTTAAGCCCACAAGTTTGAGATCAGCCTGAGCAACATAGTGAGACCTTGTTTCTACAAAAAATGTAAAAATTAGCTGGGCATGGTGGCATGCAACTGTAGTTCCAGCTACTTGGGAGGCTGAGGCAGGAGGATCACTTGAGCCCAGGAGGTTAAAGCTACAGTGAGTCATGATTGCACCACCACACACCAACCTGGGTGACAGAATGAGACCCTATCTCCAAAAAGAAAAAGAAAGGAAGGAAGGAAGGGGAGGGAAGGAGGGAGAGAGAGAGGGAAAGAAAGAGAAAAATAAAAAGAAAGAAAAGAAAGAAATGACATCAATGAACCTCCTCAAACCGTAGAGAGGCTGTTAAGTTTGACTGGGGCTGACATCCATGAGTGGGTACAAGTTTATCTGGTGTGGTGCCCTGGATCCTATAACACTTAGTTGGTAAAATCTACTTAAACTTGAGAGGGAACATCTCAGAAGGGACAGCTGTGGAGTTGGGAAGGGGGAGCCCGCAGGTCCTCCCATTTGCTTTGGTGATGAGGCAGAAAGCGGGGCTGAAAAACTGAGTCTGTTTTGGTTGTACATGAGGGCTCCCGAGCCATTTTATTTTTAAGCTCCAGTTAAACTTCTTTCTCCATCTCTCCTTACAAAGTCCTGCTTCTTCAGCCAGGTTCCACAGCAATTTGGGATTTCACAAAGCCCAGGGTTTGGGGTGACTGTCGAATTTTGCTATTCTGTCAGGAAGCCTCATCTTTTGAACTACATTTAAGTTATATTTTAACCATTTTAGTTAATTCATTCAACAGATATTTATTGAATGTCCATATGCCAGACATATGGGGATACAGCTAAAAACAGGAACAGCTTTGTCCTTGTCCTGATAGGGCTAGCCTGGCTGGGGGTTACCCCTAAGCTCAGATTTGAATTAGTTGCCAACTTTCAAGAACAGGAATTTTCACACAAAATGTGAATATCTGGCTTTTCTTGAAAAATTAGGAGACCTGGCAATGGTGGGCCCCTGTTTCCACATGGCAGGAGCTGAGGCACAGCTCCTGTTTCCACATGGCAGGCCCCCCCTATACAAGTCCTCACCAGCCCCTTCTGAGTCACACTTGGCCTGCTGGTATCTCCTCTCTGGGTGGAATTGCTGGTCTTCGTCTAATGCGTCATTTGCCACAGTTCTGTTTCTTTGTGACTCCTTTGTTTGCTCATTTTCTTTTTATTGTTTCTGGTCTGACTTTTTCTTCCTTGACTGGACTCTTGCTCTCTGAGGCCCTCTTCAGCTCTGGCATTCAATGATTTGGAAACCACAGAGCTTAGTGCCTCACCTGTAGGTTTGGAGGTGTGCTTAACTCAGTTTGACTTTCTCATTTGCAACATCTGCTGTTCCAATGCTGTCTATAGATTGTATCCTGAGAAACCCTGCATCATGTCACTATCTTTAAGAGCCTTATGCCATGTAGCAAGCTAAATAAGAAACAATGGTTAAGAGCACTGATCCTGCAGTCAGATTGTCCAGGTTCAAATCTGGCTTCATTGCTTAACTAGCAAGTCACTTAACATTGTTGTGCCTCAGTTTCCTCACCTGCAAAATAGGGTTAGAAATAAAACCTGCTTAATATGTTTTTAGGATTCAGTGAGTACCGATTTTTTTTTTTTTTCTGAGATAGAGTCTTGCTCTGTCACCCAGGCTGGAGTGCAGTGGCACAGTCTTGGCTCACTGCAACCTCCACCTCCCAGGTCCAAGTGATTCTCCTGCCTCAGCCTCACGTGTAACTAGGATTACAGGCGAGTGCCAGCTAATTTTGTATTTTTAATAGAGACAGGGTTTCACCATGTTGGCCAGGCTGGTCTCGAACTCCTGACCTCAAGTGATCCACCTGCCTTGACCTCCCAAAGTGCTGGGATTACAGGCATGAGCCACTGCTCCCAGTGGTGAGGACCTATTTATAGAGCTCTTGCAACAGTGCCTGGCACAGAGCCAGGGCCATACAAGTGTTAATTTAAGTAAAAAAAAAAAAAAGTACCAGTCAATCTGAATCTCAGGACCTGAGTAATAATTTGCAGAGGAATTTGTGCTGGGGGTTGAGAGTTCCTTTTCATTAATCTATAGTTAACAGTGACCAAATTTTCTAAATAAGAAATCAGGATACTTCATCTGTAAAACTTGGGTTCCAGTTACAACTTCAGGCCATACAAAAAGAACTATTAAAATTGAAGTGTTGATGTTTTGTAGAAACACTGCAACAGAATATTTGAGATCAGACCTGTTTTTAGATATATGATCACTCTATACATGTAGTGCTGATTAGGTGTTAGGTACCCTCATATCTTTATTTAAAAAAAATTCAAAATTCTTCAAAACAAAAAAACCTTAAAAAATTATCTAGCTAGCATAGAAAATCTTTTTAGGTGATCACTGATAAATTTTTTTCCCTCCCTCCATCTCTCTTTGCTTTTAAACAGCAAAAACTCACCCCATGCCCAGTTCTCACCCAGTTAATTCAGACAGTGTGAATACCTTGATGTTGACCTAACTCATTAAAAGAAAAAGAGAGAAAACCTTTGAAAGCCTGTTCCATGTCAACCAGTGTAAAAAGACTCTCAATTTTATTCAAACCTCAAAACAATCTTTTATGGTAGGCATTATGATTTCTACTTTACAGCTGAGGAGACCTAGTGTGGGGAGGCCTTTGGGAGTTCACCCTGGGCCTTGCTGGCTTCAAAATCTGGGTACTCTCTGTTCTGCACCCTGGCATGGTTATTAGCGTCCCTACAGTCCCTTTTCTGACCACTCAGTGGTATCAGCAAAGCAACAAACTCACTGTTGACTCCATTCCTTTGCTCCTATTTGTGTATTCATTCATTCATTCATTCATTCATTCATTCATGGTTTGTGACCTTTGAGAAAAAACTCACTCCCCTTTCTTCTATTGTTCTTTTGTTCATTAGAAATTATCTTAGCAACTTACTTTAGTGTTAGCCTTGGAAGTGCAACAGAAAAGACTTTACTGTAGGAAGGAAATAATAGATATACCCATGCACACAAAGTAGAGGTAGATATTAGCTTTAGAGACGATTCTTAACAACACCTCCTCTTGGTTGAATAATTCTATTTAAAAAAAATTTACATAGTTTTAATATTATAATAGTAATAGGAGATTTGTCTTCAAAAGTAACATATTTTTCAATGTGACCTGTATTAAGTAATAAGTAATAAATTGAAATCTCACCGTCACCACAATTTCTAAAGTTACAGTGGTTACTTTAAAAACAACCACTGTTAATCATTTAGGGTGTCTCTTTCCAGTCTAAAAAAAGAGCAAGTGAGAATGCATGTACACATATATTCATGTCTTTTTATAGTTAAAAAATATATATATTTTTTGGTAGAGATAGAGTCTCACTACATTGCCCAGGCTGGTATCAAACTCCTGGGCTCAAGTGATCCTTCCACTTTGGCCTCCCAAAGTGCTAGAATTGTAGGCATGAGCCACCATATCTGGCCTCTTTATTTTTTTTAAAAAGAGGAATATTCTGCATATATATTTCTATAACTTTTTATTTTTAATATTAAGAAATTTTCCAAATTCCCAATAATAAAAGGAGAATAAATCTATCCTTTTTTGTTTTTTAAAATAGCCACATAGTAAGCCATGGCATAATACTAAATTGTTTAACTATTACACTAGATTATTTTTTACTAGTATAGATAACTTTAAAATGAATATCATTATGCATATCTCTTCATGTAGGTTATACTATTGTTTTATTTGTTACATCCTGAATAAATATCACCCAGATCCCAGTATTCAGTGAAACTACAGGTTCTTTTAGAGCATAAGCAAAAATAAATTGTATGCATGTGTTTTTATATGTGTGTTTAATTCTGCTTACATTTGAATTTTCTTGCATCTTTTTCCTACTGTCTGAGTAATATCACTAGTGCCTTTTATTCAGTCAAGTCTCCACATGTTGACTCTTGTCTTGGAGTTATGATGCCATCCCCCTCCTGGCCTTTCTTCTACTTCCCAGGTCTCTCTCAATCTCCTTAGCCGGTGTGTTCCCCTCTAGCCAAGCTTTAAAACACAGGTCCAAGCTGCCTTTTCCCACTTCATATGCTCTCCCTAGGTGATGGTCCTAATGGCCTCCATTGGAGCCACTAGAAATGTGATGATTCCCAAATCTGTGTCCTTTCCTGTGAGTCCCAGACCTGTGTACTTAACAGCTACTAGGCATCTTTGCTTGGATGTCTCACAGACCCCTCACACTTAACAGTGTCAAACTGAAAGCATGATGTTCTAGGCCAGTCTTAGTCTTCCTGCTGTGTTTCCTTTCTTAGGGAAAGACACCACAACCCACCTAGGAGGAAGTAAGACCTCTGATTCATCCTGGCACTCCTGGCACTTCCTCTCCTCCTCCTTTACCTCATATGCTGTCAATCATCTATTTTCCCAGTTTTACCTCCCTAATGTCTGTTGAACCACTTTCCCTAGCACAATGCTGCCTCTTGACCAGTCTGAAATTGCTGTCTGATGTATCTCTTGCTATCTAGTCTTACCCCTCCCATCAGTCTTCCACACCACAGCCAGAAAAGATAAACACTTTCATTATGTAAAAATTTAGAAACTTTGTATGGAAGATATTCATTTAGTAAATTCAATAGGCAAAGGCTGTATGTGAAAAAAAAAACTGTAGTACAGATAAAAAATTTATAACATATAAGGAGCCTTTAAACTTTGAGAAGAAAAAGACAAGCCATCTAATATAAAAAAAAAAAAAAAAGGATGTGAAAAGACATTTCTCAGAAAAAGAAATCCAAATCAACAAACAGAAGAAATGCTTAAATTTTTAAAGGTCGGGAAAATGCAAATTCAAATATCAATGAAATGTCACTATTCGCCCAAAAGTTAAACATAAAAAAAAAAAATTACCTAATGCTGTCAGGAGTTCAAGGAAAGGGCAACTCAGGCATTACTGATGGAGACGTAAATTGCCAAAGTCTTTTTTGTAAACAATGCAGCAAATTCTATTAAAATAAAAAAAATCTATTTACCTTTTGATGTAGCAACTCCCAGCTCCACTCCACTGCCACATAAATATGAAACTATAAATACATCAGGACATATGTACAGGATAGTTATTGCGGTGTAACTGCAATAGACAAAGCTAGGCACAAAAGGAGTGTTCATCAGTGGTGGACGGCAGATTAATTATGGTTCCCTCATGCTCTGGAATAAAAAGAATAAAGTATAGCTATACCAGTTGATTTCAAGGAGCTTTTATGAGATATTAACAAGAAATGCAGGATGTAGAGAAGTGTGCATAAGACCATTTTTATTAAAGAATGGTAAATCCCTCAGGCACACCTCATTTTATTGCATTTCACTTTGTTACACTTCACAGATAATGTGCTTTTTACAAATTGAAGGTTTGTGACAACCCAGCTTTAAGCAAGTCTATTAGTGCCTAACTTTATGTTTTGTCTCTCTGTTACATTTTAGTAATTCCCACAATATTTGAAGCTTTTTCATTATCATATCTGTTATGGTGATCTGTGATCAGTGATCTTTGATGTTACTGTTGTCATTGTTTTGGGATGCCAAGAACCATGCATATAAGACGGTGAACTTAATTGATAAATGCTATGTGTGTTCTGACTGCTCCACTGACTGGCTGTTCTCCTCATCTTTCTCCTTCTCCTCTGGCCTCCCTTGTCACCTGAGACAATGATACTGAAATTAGGCCAATTTAATAACCCTGCAATGGCTTCTAAGTGCTCAAGTGAAGAGTTGCACTGCCTCTCACTTTAAATTAAAAACTAGAAATGATTAAGCTTAGTGAGGAAGGCATGTGAAAAGCCATGACAGGTGGCCGGGCGTGGTGGCTCACACCTGTAATCCCAGCACTTTGGGAGGCCAAGGTGGGTGAATCACCTGAGGTCAGAAGTTTGAGACCAACCTGGCCAACATGGCGAAACCCCGTCTCTACTAAAAATACAAAAATTAGGTGGGCGTGGTGGTGGGCACCTGTAATCCCAGCTAGTTGGGAGGCTGAGGCAGGAGAATCGCTTGAACCTGAAAAGCGGATGTTGCAGTGAGCCAAGATGGCACTATTGCACTCCAGTCTGGGCTACAAGAATGAAACTCTGTCTCAAAAAAAAAAAAAAAAAAAAAAAAGCCACGATGGGCTGAAAACTAGGCTTTTTATGCCAAAGAGTTAGTGAAGTTGTGAATTCAAAGGAAAAGTTCTTGAAGGAAATTAAAAGTGCTACTCCAGTGAACACATAAATAAGAAAGTGAAACAGCATTATTGCAGACATGGAGAAAGTTCGAGTAGTCTGCATAGAAGATCAAGCAGAATACAACATTCCCTTAATCCAAAGCCTAATCCAGAGCAAGACCCTAACTCTCTTTAGTTCTGTGAAGGCTGAGAGAGGTGAGAAAGCTGCAGGAGAAAAGTTTGAAGCTATCAGAGGTTGGTTCATGAGATCTTAGGAAGGAAGCCGTCTCCATAACATAAAACTGTAAAGTAAAGCAGCAAGTGTTGATGTAGAAGCTGCAACAAATTATCCAGAAGATCTAAGATTACTGGTGCAGGATACATGAAACAACAGATTTTCAATATAGACAAAACAACCTTCTATTGGAAGAAGATGCCATCTAGGACTTCCATAGCTAGACAGGAGAAGCCAACTTCAGGCTTGGAAGGACAGCCGACTCTCTTGTTGTGTGGGCTAATGCAGCTGATGACTTTTAAGTTGAAGCCAGTGCTCATTTACCACTCTGAAAATCCTAGGGCCCTTAAGAATTAGGCTAAATCTGTTCTGCTTGTGTTCTATAAAATGGAAAAACAGGCTGGATGACAGCACATCTGTTTACAGCATGGTTTACCGAATATTGTAAGCCCACTGTTAATACCTACTGCTTAGAAAAAAAAGATTCATTTCAGTATATTATTGCTTATTGACAATGCACCTAATCACCCAAGAGCTCTGATGGAGATGTACAAGGAGATGAGTGTTGTTTTCATGCTTGCTAATACAACATCCGTTCTGCAGCCCATGGATCAAGGAGTAATTTTGTCTTTCAAGTCTTATTATGTAAGAATACATTTGGTAAGGCTATAGCTGCCATAGATAATTATTCTTCTGATGAATCTGGGCAAAGTAAATTGACAACCTTCTGAAAGGATTCACCATTCTAGATGTCATTAAGAACATTTGTGGTTCATGGGAGGAGGTCAAAATATCAACATTAACCGGAGTTTGGAAGAATTTGATTCCAATCCTCAGGTCAAAATATCAATATTAACAAGAGTTTGGAAGAATTTGATTCCGATCCTCATGGATGACTTTGAAGGGTGGAAATAGCAAGAAAAATAGAAGTGGAGCCTGGGTATGTGACTCAGTTGCCTCAATCTCATGATGAAAATTGAGCCAATGAGAAGTTGCTTCTTATGGGTGAGCAAAGAAAGTGGTTTCTTCAGATGGTATCTATACTCCTGGTGAAGATGCTGTGAACATTGTTTAAATGACAACAAGGGATTAAGAGTATTATATAAATTTAGTTGATAAAGCAGCAGCAGGATTTGAGGAGATTTACTCTAATTTTGAAAGAAGTTTTACTGTGAGTAAAATGCTATCAAACAGCATTGGATGCCTCTGAGAAATATTTTGTGAAAGGAAGGGTCCATTGATGCAGCAAACCTCATCATTGTCTTCTTTTAAGAAATTGCCACAGCCATCGCAACCTTTAGCAATCAACACCCTGATCAGTCAGCAGCCATCAACATTGAGGCAAGACCTTTCACCAGCAAAAATATTAGGACTTGCTGAAGGCTCAAATGATTGTTAGCGTGTTTTTTTTTTAGCAATAAAGTATTTTTTAATTAAGATATGTACATTGTGTTTTTAGACATAATGCTATTGAACACTTTAATAGACTACAGTATAGTGTAAACATAACATTTATATGCCCTGGGAAACCAGAAAATTTGTGTGACACACTTTACTCTGATATTTACATGATTGCTGTTGTCTGGAACCAAACCCACAGTATCTTCAAGTTATACCTGTGTGTATCCATTACATGTGATATATGTTTGTATCTATTTGACTATATGAGAGAAAAATATTGAAAGATGTATTCTCATTTGTTAATGTAGATTATAGAACTGGAGATTGTTTGGGGTTAAGAGAGTGGGTAAGGCACCCAGACAAGAGGACTGAAAAAATACTTATACGATCGTTTTTCATTAGTGTAAAGTTGTATGTATGTGTCTATGTATAATTTATGTTTTAAAATACATTTTTTAAAGAAAGAGTTACTCTTGTTTTGTCACCATCCTGTTTGAAACTCTTCTATGGCTTTCTTTACTTCAATACTAGAATTGTGTTTGTCTGATGCCCCGCAAGGGCTGGCTGTGCTTGTGTATGCAGCTCAGCTTATGCTACTTTTCTCATGCCATTGCTCCTGCTTCAAGGTCTTCATAATTGTTCTCTTAATGGGGACCTGGCCTGCCCTCCTGGGCATAGTTAACTGCTGCTTGTGCCTCAGAACTTCTTTTAGGGAAGGGAACTGCCTTCCCTAACCCCTTGTTAGTTCCCTAAGTAAATGTTCTTATTTAAGGACACCTGATGCTTTTACTTAGCAGCAATTATCACAGTTGCAGTTGGGCGTTGTCTAATTATTTGTATAAATTCTGCCTCCCCTAATAGAATGTCAACTCTAAGAAGGAAGGGACGGTGTCTGTCTTGTTCTCAAGGATCTTATATAGAATAGATGCCCAATGAATATTTCCTGAGTGAATGAATAAATGAATCCCATCCTGAATGTGGGACCATGCTGTTCTGAAAGGGCACTGACCAAGGAATCAGACAATGTGTGTTCTGGTCATTGTGCCACCATAAACTTGCTGAGAGACATGGAGCAAGGTGATATGCCTCTTGGAGCCTGCTTTCCTACCTGTAAAATGGGGTTAGTAACACCTACTGCATGTAGACATGGAGAGGGATAAAAAGGGATACAAGATGATGTGAACGTATAACCAGCAGAGAGTAAGCATTCGATAAAATTGCCTTTTATTTTTCTTGGTGTCTTGTCACTTCACCAGTGAAATGGGAGTAATTTGACTAAATAATTTTTAGAGTTTCTTCCAGTTCAAAATTATAGTTGACCCTTGAACAACATGGTAGTTAGGGGCACCAACCCCTTGAGCAGTCAAAAATTAATGTATAACTTTTGACTCCCAAAAACTTAACTGCTAATAGCCTACCAGAAGCCTTACCAATAACATAAACAACACATATTTTCTATGTTATATGTATTATATGTTGTATTCTTACACAAATTAAGCTAGAGAAAAGAACTTATTAAGAAAAGCATAAGGTGTAGAAGAATGAAACTGGATCCTCATCTTTCACCTTATACAAAAATCAACTCAAGGTGGATCAAAAACTTAAATCTAAGACCTGAAGCCATAAAAATCCTAGAAGATAACATCAGAAAAACTCTTCTAGATTTTGGCTTAGGCAAATGTGGGATATATATATATATATATATATATATATATATATATATATATATGAATATGCCATAAAAAGGAACATAATAGGCCAGGTGCGGTGGCTCACGCCTGTAATCCCAGCACTTTGGGAGGCCGAGGCGGGCAGATCACGAGGAGGTCAGGAGATCGAGACCATCCTGGCTAACATGATGAAACCCCGTCTCTACTAAAAATACAAAAAAATTAGCCGGGCGTGGTGGTGGGTGCCTGTAGTCCCAGCTACTCGGGAGGCTGAGGCAGGAGAATGGCATGAGCCCAGGAGGTGGAACTTGCAGTGAGCCGAGATGATGCCACTGCACTCCAGCCTGAGGACAGAGCAAGACTCTGTCTCAAAAAAAAAAAAAAAAAAAAAGGAACAAAATAATGGCATTCACAGCAACCTGGATGGAATTGGAGACCATTATTCTAAGTGAAGTAACTCAGGAATGGAAGGAAAACCAAACATATGTTCTCACTTACAAGTGGGAGCTAAGCTATATAAGAATGATACAATGAACTTTGGGGACTTGTGGAGACGGGTGGGATGGGGATGACGGATAAAAGACTACACATTGGGTACAGTGTACACTGCTTTTAGGTGATGGGTGCACCAGAATCTCAGAAATCACACCCAAAGAACTTATCAAAAAAAAAAAATCTCATCCATGTAACCAAACATCACCTGTTCCCCCAAAACTATTGAGATAATAGCAATAAAAAAAATTTAAAAAAGAAAAAAAAGCATAAGGAAGAAAATATACTTACTAAGTGAAAGTGGATCATCAAAGGTCTTCATCCTCATTATCTTCACGTTAAAGTAGGCTAAGGGGGAGGAGGGGTTGGTCTTGCTATTTCAGGGATGGCACAGGCAGAAGAAAATCCACATGTAAGTGGACCCACACAGCCCAAACCCATGTTGTTCAAGGGTTAACTGTATTTTGATTTCTTTTTTTTTTATTATTATTATACTTTAGGTTTTAGGGTACATGTGCCCAATGTACAGGTTTGTTACATATGTATCCATGTGCCATGTTGTTTTGCTGCACCCATTAACTCGTCATTTAGCATTAGGTATATCTCCTAATGCTGTCCCTCCCCCCTCCCCCCAACCCACAACAGTCCCCGGAGTGTGATGTTCCCCTTCCTGTGTCCATGACTTCTTATTGTTCAATTCCCACCTATGAGTGAGAATATGCGGTGTTTGGTTTTTTGTCCTTGCGATAGTTTACTGAGAATGATGTTTTCCAGTTTCATCCATGTCCCTACAAAGGACATGAACTCATCATTTTTAATGGCTGCATAGTATTCCATGGTGTATATGTGCCACATTTTCTTAATCCAGTCTATCGTTGTTGGACATTTGGGTTGGTTCCAACTCTTTGCTATTGTGAATAGTGCCGCAATGAACATACGTGTGCATGTGTCTTTATAGCAGCATGATTTATAATCCTTTGGGTATATACCCAGTAATGGGATGGCTGGGTCAAATGGTATTTCTAGTTCTAGATCCCTGAGGAATCACTACACTGACTTCCACAATGGTTGAACTAGTTTACAGTCCCACCAACAGTGTAAAAGTGTTCCTATTTCTCCACATCCTCTCCAGCACCTGTTGTTTCCTGACTTTTTAATGATGGCCATTCTAACTGGTGTGAGATGGTATCTCATTGTGGTTTTGATTTGCATTTCTCTGATGGCCAGTGATGATGAGCATTTTTTCATGTGTTTTTGGCTGCGTAAATGTCTTCTTTTGAGAAGTGGCTGTTCATGTCCTTTGCCCACTTTTTGATGGGGTTATTTGTTTTTTTCTTGTAAATTTGTTTGAGTTCATTGTAGATTCTGGATATTAGCCCTTTGTCAGATAAGTAGGTTGCAAAAATTTTCTCCCATTCTGTAGGTTGCCTGTTCACTCTGATGGTAGTGTCTTTTGCTGTGCAGAAGCTCTTTAGTTTAATTAGATCCCATTTGTCAATTTTGGCTTTTGTTGCCATTGCTTTTGGTGTTTTAGACATGAAGTCCTTGCCCACGCCTATGTCCTGAATGGTATTGCCTAGGTTTTCTTGTAGGATTTTAATGGTTTTAGGTCTAACATTTAAGTCTTTAATCCATCTTGAATTAATTTTTGTATAAGGTGTAAGGATTTCTTCTGAGCTGCAGTCTCCCCTTTCTCTACCCTCACTTCCCTCCACTACTAGCTCCATTCCTGACTACTTCTACTGTTCTCAAGCCCAGGATACATCAGCTCTCCCTGGGAAAGACAAAAGACATTTTCATGCTGCCAGGGTATGGCAGTTTATCTCATACCTACTCTTTCACCACCACCCTGCCCTCTCTCACTCATTGATTCATTTACATTTATAAGACATTTTTGAGTTTCCACTATTGTGTGTGGTAGACTCTCACCCCTTGAATTCTGTTCTTTTTCTTGTGCCTTCCCACATACTTTGTTGAGTGGAAGAAATAATGCATAATCAGCAAAGCAATGGAAAGATGCTGGTGTGTTTTTGAGGGCAGTCCCCCTTAATTAAGGGAGATGGGTTCTAAAAAGTCCTTGTAGATAAACAAATGGGTGATATTTGCTTCTTATCTGAAATTACTAACACAGTTGTCTACAACTGGTCATTCAGTCTTCTTGATTTCCCCTGTATTGTTTCAATTACCCTAACTGCTACTAGGCAAAAACTTCAGTCAAGTTTTAATTGCTCTTTAATGTTAACTTAAAATAGCTGCAGTTTTTTGTTTGTTTGTTGAGACAGGTCTCGCTCTGTCACCCAGGCTGGAGTGCAGTGGCACAATCATGGCTGACTGCAATCTCTGCCTCATGGCTTCAAGTAATCCTCTTCAGCCTCCTAAGTAGCTGGGACCACAGGTGTGTGCCATGCCCAGCTAATTTTTTGTACTTTTCGTAAAGATGGGGTTTTGCCATTTTACCCAGGTTGGTCTTGAACTCCTGAACTCAAGCAATCCAACCACCTTGGCCTCCCAAAATGCTGGAATTACAGGCATGAACCACAGTGCCCAGCTGCTGTTCTCTCTTAACAAGAGACAAGTCTTAGAGCAAGATGCATTTAAACCCACTTTGGGGTATCAAAAATATCCCAATCTTGTAGTTCTAATAAATGTTTAACAACTAGATTGGTGTGGAGGTTCTGATGTGAAGCATTAGTCAGTTTCTGTGCTGTTACTAGGTGTCCCCTAATAGGGCTGGGCAGAGATGCTAACAATTGGCTCATGAGGGCAGGTGGACCTGGCTTCAACCCACCACTGTACCCAATCCCTGAGTTCTTAATCTTCATCATACCCTCGACTTGCTTCCCAGCCATTGTTTCTGATCTCAGTTAATGATGCCTCTCAGTCAGCCAAGGAGACCTGACAGTCCCATCCACTTCCCCCACCCTCATCACTGAATCCTGTTGACTTCTCTCTCCAGTGTCTCCTTAGTCTGTCCCCTTGTCCGTCCCCACCACAAACACCCTAGTCTGGTCTGTCCTGTCCATGGACTTCATTGCTACAGCACTGACTTTCATTATAATTTCCCTACCTCTGTGCTGGCCCCTGTCAGCTGCTCTCTACTATAAAGACAGTCAGCCTGCTGACACTTAAATTATGTTAGGCCAGTCTTGTTAAAAACCTTTCTGTGGCTTCTTCTCCATTAGGATCAGTCCAAACCCTTAGCATTCCTTACTTTACCACACATAGGCTGTGGGCTGCCCTTTGTCTGTCTTGTTCCCCACCAGCCACCCCTTGCCCTCCTCATTCTAGCTGTCTTGCCTCCATGTGTGTATCCTCAAGCACACCATGCTCTTTCTCTCTATTCTCTATTCAGGGCCTTCCTATATCTGTATGATCATCTCTCTTCCACTCCCCACCCACTCACCTACCCAGCCCTGCGGCCTAACTGCCTTTTATCCTTCAGTGATTTGCACATGTCAGTTTCAGCATGACTTCCTTGGGGAGGCCCTAGACCAGGCAGCTCCCCTCATGCAGCCCCTGATGTAGAGCCTGCTGCCTGTCTTCTCCACACGTGAGGCTCCTGGAGGGCCTGGAACAACCCCATATTCCCAGCACAGCCCATAGTACCTGGCCGATGGTTGGTGCTCCCTGAATGTTGAGTCCATTTCTTGGATTTATGCAGGTCCCAGTTTTCTATTAAAGAGTAAGCTCTACGTGGTCAAACATGTTCTTACTTCCTGTACTTTGTGTCAGCAGTTTGTCAGCTTAGCACAAAAAGTACCTGATGAATAATTTCTGCCACTAAAGTCATGTTGTTTTTTCTAACCAATTTTTTTTTCTCTCCTAGGTTTCATCAACTGTTTTCCCCAACCAATATATGGCGTTGTGAATGAGAATGTAACTTTCCACGTACCAAGAAATATGCCTTTAAAAGAGGTCCTGTGGAAAAAACAAAAGGATAAAGTTGCAGAACTGGAAAATTCTGAATTCAGAGCTTTCTCATCTTTTAAAAATAGGGTTTATTTAGACACTGTGTCAGGTAACCTCACTATCTACAACTTAACATCATCAGATGAAGATGAGTATGAAGTGGAATCGCCAAATATTACTGATACTGTGAAGTTCTTTCTTTATGTGCTTGGTGAGTATTCCATAAGTTGATTTGTTTAAAATGGCAAATTTCCATTTTTTTAGTCTGTTTTCAGAGACTAACACAAATTAACTGTCTATGAGAAAAGAATTAGATGCTACCTGTTGTCAGGGTTTTCTCCTTTTCTGGTATAGAGGAGCTAGCTACTTTCAATTCCTTTGTCATTCCTCCGGATGAGGAGAGAATCTAACCAAGGTGGGGAGAACAGTATCAGTTGTCATACTAGGAATGTTCTGGAAAGAGATGTAGTGACAGCAGTTAGCTTAGAACTCTTTGGCCTCCATTGATAGATGTTACTCTATAAAGTTCCTGCTTCCCCACACAGCGGGGAGATTGTTTTTCCTCCTGCACCATTTTATTTAATTAATTTATTTATTTTGAGAAGGAGTCTCACTCTGTTACCAAGGCCAGAGTGCAGTGGCACGATCTTGGCTGACTGCAACCTCCGCCTCCCAGGTTCAAGTGATTTTACTGTCTCAGCCTCCCAAGTAGCTAGGACTACAGGCCCGCACCACCATGCCTGGCTAATTTTTGTATTTTAGTAGAGACGGTGTTTCACTGTGTTGGCCAGGCTGGTCTCAAACTCCTGAGCTCAGGTGATCCACCCACCTCAGCCTCCCAAAGTGCTGGGATTACAGGCATGAGCCACCACATCTGGCTCCTGCACCATTTTAAACTGAAACTAGAGAGAGGGGACACATTTCTCCCTGCTTCTCACTGACATTCCTCCCTGGTCTCTAAAGCCCCTCTTGTGTTGCAGTCTTGTATAGGCCCCTGTCTCACACGCCAGTGTTTCTTGGTCATTCTAAGGCCTGCCTCATTTTTATTGTTTCTAACATTTCTGGTGTCTTGGTGGTTGCAATATTTAAATTAAAATTCTTTCAATATTGTCCTTGATCGCCTCTCCTGTAAGGATCTTGTCCTCTACGTTACCCACTACCCATGGATGTAATCGAGAACTCATCATTACCTCAATGTCAGGTGTCTCACTCTGACCACCATGCCCTGTCCTTGATGATGCTGATGCACAGTCCTTCACACACCTGATGTCCCTGCTGCCCTCCCTAATCAGCCTGAGTGCTGTTGTCACTCACTAGACTCAGTCCGTTGCAGACACATTTAGCTTCCTTGCTCCTTTGTTGGCTTGTCATACTCACATGGCCAGATTACAGCTAGATTACGTCTGGTGCTTTGCCTATTCTGTGCTCACACCCACGTGGTTGCAGAAAAATACACCACCCTACAAAGTCCTGCACTTTTAATTTCTAATCACTTACCTCAATTAAGTCTGGTATTTCCTAGCCTGTTCACTTACCCACTCTCCTAGCAGTTACTTTTTCTCTCCTCAAATCTTGAATACCTCCTTCTCTAGACTCACTCTTCAGCTGAAGGCTTTGCTTCTTATTTCACTAAGGAGAATAAGCAATCAGAGGGCAATTTCCACAAGCTCTCACACCTGCCTACCTTCCTACCCGTACCTTTGCCTGTAGGCCCTGCTTTCTCTCCTGATATGAATGGACTTTCTGAGTTCTCACCTGAAGTTAAACTTTCCACGCGTGCCCTGGATCCCACCTCCTCTCGCCATCCTTGGGAATATCACCTTAGTGCTTCTACCCACTCTCTCCTGATGAGAATTTCCCCCATAAGTTGATGGTTCATTTTAAGCGGCATCCATATATACTGTCATTAAAACTTTCTCATGATCCCTGTACCTCTCCAGCAACCACCACCGCTGTCTTCACTTTGTAGAAAATCTCCTTGAAGAAGTCGTCCATATTCACTTATTCTGATCCCTTATATTCACTTTTAACCCACTCCAAATAGGTTTTCATCTGCACTGCTATGCCAAAGCTCCTCTAGACCTCCTTGTTAATAAATCCAGTGGTTCATTTTCAATCCATGTCATTCTTGACTTCTCAGCAGCTTTTGACATAGCTGATCACTCCTTCCTCCAAGTACTGTCTTCACTTGATGCCCAGGATACCACCCTATTCATGTTTCTTTTTTTTTATTATTGAGAGGGGGTTTCGCCCTTGTTGCCCAGGCTGGAGTGCAATGGCGTGATCTCGGCTCACTGCAACCTATGCCTCCCGGGTTCAAGCGATTCTTCTGCCTCAGCCTCCTGAACAGTTGAGATTACAGGCATGCACCACCATGCCTGACTTATTTTGTATTTTTAGTAGAGATGGGGTTTCACCATGTTGGTCAGGCTGGTCTCAAACTCCTGACCTCAGGTGATCCACCTAACTCGGCCTCCCAAAGTGTTGGGATTACAGGTGTGAGCCACTGTGCCTGGCATCACATTTCTTTCTAACACACTGACTATTCGTTTTCAGCTTCTTTTGCTAGTTTCCTTGTTTCCCCAATCTATTAACACTGGAAATATCAAGGCTTAAGCCCTGGGTCTCTTTCCTTTTCTGTCTGCATTCATAGCCAGTGGATGAGCTCATCCCATGTCAGGGCTTTAAATATCGTCTCAATGCTAATAATGCACAGATCTAGAGCTCTAGCCCAGAGTATCCCGCCGAGATCCTTATGTGTATACTTGACTGCCCACTGTACCTCTCCAGTCAGATATCTAATTGGCCTTTCAAATATCACATGTCCAAAAGTAAGCTCATTATCTTCCCCTTAAAACCTGCTCCTCCCCAAATCTTTTCCCTTTTGGTTAATGGCAGCTCCATCCTTTCAGTTGGTCAGTCTGAAACCTGGATGTCATCCTTGATACCTCTCTTTTTCTTGAATACCACATTCACTCCACCAGGAAGTTGTATTGGTTCTACCAGAATGATCTTTTTAAAACAGAAGTCAGATCATGTCACTCATCTGTGTGGAACTTTCTAATGGCCCCATCTAACTCTGTTAAAGCTAAAATGTGTAAAGTGACCTGCAAGGCTATGTGAGGTCTGACCCCTGTGGACTCTATTTAAACAAATACAGCTTGCTAAGATGTCAAAGCATCCTCTTAGAAGATTTCCTTGAAAAAGTAGAATCTTTGAAACATGGACATTGGGGATCTGATAATTTATAGATAGGGCCAACAAACAAGAAGAGAGTCAGAATTTAGATCACACATTTTAAGAGCCCTTTTTATAGAGTTTATAAAACTAAGTTCAAAACATTTGAATAAATTTCTCCTCTTAAACTTGATGAAATGTTTTAAAATAATTTAATTTAAAATATTCTAGGCTGGGCATTGTGGCTTAAGGCTATAATCCCAGCACTTTGTGAGGCTGAGGAGGGAGTGTTGCTTAAGCCCAGTAGTTCAAGACCAGCCTAGGCAACATAGCAAGACTCCATCTCTACAAAAATAAAATAATTAACCAGGCATGGTGGTGCATGCCTGTAGTCCCAGCTACTCAAGAGGCTGAGGTAGGAGGATCCCTTGAGCCCAGGAGGCTGAGGCTGCAGTGAGCCATGATTGCGCCTCTGCACTCCAGTCTGGGTGACAGACCAAGACCCTACCTCAAAATAACTAGCTAAATAAATTAATTAAATAAAATATTCTATGGCACCTCAGCAAATGTATGGTTTTGGTAGTCAGACCAACTGGATAGACCTTAGGAAGCCTGCAGAGGAGTAAAGTACAGGGGAGGTGAGTTTTGATCAGGAGGCAGTGATATTGATAATATTGAGTATGGGACTTAAAGTCCTGGTTTGAGAGTCTGGACATCAGCTTGTAGCAGTGGGGACCCATTGTATCCTATACTGGAGCAAGGAAGTGACTTGATAAAATATGTTTTTGGAAGATTAATGTGATGGTGCATACTTATGATGGATTAAAGAGAAGAGATGTCAAGTTAGAAGCTACTATCATCCAGGTAGATAGAGGGTCCAAGAAAGGGTCTGCAAGATGTAGGTTTTGGTTGTAAAAAGACATAAGATGACTCTAGGTTTCACATCTGCATGATAAAATGATTGGTCATACTATTTTTTTTTTAAAGAAATGAGGAAGTCATACTTCCTTGAGGTAATGTTAACACTTGTTTTAGTAAACTGGTAATCTTCTAGAGACACCAGACCTAATAGGAGACTTCCAGCGAGTATATTTTGGACAGGGGGATTTCCTGGCACTTCCTAAATTCAGGGCATCTACTTTTTTCAGTGTGTACATTGAGATCTGGCTTTCCTCTATACCCAAAAGTCCCCTTAAAATTTCTACTTCTGAGGTTTATTAGTCCTTTCCCATCTTTTTATGGACCTTCATCACATCTCAGATGATGATTTTTATGTAAGTAGAATTAATTGCCCTGTCCTTAACTGGGCTGGATTGATACTTGAAGACCTTTACTAAAATTCATGAAAATATACACATATTTCTATAAAATGTCATCAGATATGTGTAAGAAATTCTCATTTTTTACACAGCAGTGAACTCAATTCATTAATTATAAATTGACTAATTGTCTTAAGGAGGAAGTAGGCACATTTCTTGCCAGTTTAATGCTGCTTAAAGTAGAGGTATAACCAATATTTGTTAGATACAGCTGTGGTAAGTCCCAGGGGCAGCAAGAAAATGTGAAAGATTTATAGAAGGAAAAGATCTGAGGTGTAGAAACTGTGATCTAGGTGCTGCATAAAGGCTTGCACACTTTTAGATGAGTTGGATAGGCACTTCTACATTTGCCATCTGGCAACTGTTGTGCAATGAGATAGTCAGAAAGAGCCTCTATATAGTCAAGGGAGTTCTAGCAACTTAGAAGATAATACTAACTCTTCTTCATGTTTCCCCTCAAGTTACTTTCATATTCTGTTTTTTTTTTTCTTTTCTTTTCTTTTCTTTTTTACAAACTCTGCATGTGGCATTCAGTCATATTCTGTTTGACCTTTACAATGACCTGATACAGCATTCCCTTTCACAGATGAAAATAAGACAGTTTAGGAGTCCGTTTCTCTGTATGTAGAACAAGGGACCCAGATGGATGCTTTCTTAAAACTCTTCCAGCTCCTAAAAGGACTGTGGCCCCAGGTCACACAGCAGGCCAAGGCTAAGGCTTGATCAAACCTCCCAACTCCTACTCAGTGACTCTTCTCTTCATGTCACATACCCTCTGGGGAGCCTTGGCTTCCTGGAGTTGGAAACTCACAGCCAATGGCTGTGTGCTCTGTTACAGCTAGCATTTGTTAAGCACTTATTCTGTGCAGGCACTACATGTTAATTCATATATTGATTATTATCTGTATTAACTCATTTAATCTCATTACAGTCTTGATAGAGGAAGTACTATTTGTGTCCTTATTGTAGAGAGGAGGAAACCTAGACACAAGGTGATTTAAGTAACTTGCTCAATGTCAAATGGTTCTTAGTCATGAAGCTGGGATATGAACTCAGGCAGTTGGGCTTCTGAGTCCATGCTAAACACCATACTGTACCTCTTTGGAGATAGCTGGCAGAAGAATTTACATTTTATTTGAAGACTGTCTCTCTGAATCTATCCTTCTATCCATCTTTCTCCCCATCTGTCCAGTACTGCTTGTGAGGAGCCATCTTTGTGCCTTGCATTATGTCACGTGCTGTGGTTGAAAGGTGAGTCATACCTAGTCTTTGCCCTCCAAAGATGCACAGTCTCTGGGGCTGATGATGCACCTCTGTTCAGTTCAGAAAGTGCTGGATGAAAGACTAGACATTGACAGAGCTCGATCAATACATTAGAATCTGTAACAGAACAAACAGGCCACACACATCAGAAGCACCTGGGATGGTGGGGCTCAGGAATCTGTATTTTTAACAAGCACCCTTGGTTATTCTTAGGCACCTTAAAATTTGAGAAATGATTTAAAGGACCATTTCTCAGGAAGTAGAAAGCTTGGTTTTCTGCACCTGAGAAATGCCCAGCCTAGTTACAGAGGCAGGCATAAGTATATGAAATACTGAGAACAGGCATTTTTGAACTATTTTGGGGATGCATGTTCCTTGGAAGTCCCCTGAGGGCTGCTATGGGGTGGGGTGGGCAAAAGGGACCAGAGGAAGTTAGGGGAGCAGGGTTCTAGGCTTTCAATTTTGAGTCAACTAGAGCAACTTCTTATCCATTGGACTGGATTGCCACTGAAGATTTAATTCGGAGAAATTCCACTGCTTAAAAGATGATTAAAAGTCTTTTTAATTAAAGAAAATCTTAAGGAAGTATGTAAGGACTTGTGTGAGCTAGATTAAACTTAAAAACTAGGAAGCCCCAAGAAGAAAGGGAAGTCAGTGTGTGACTCTGGTTTCTACCAAGGCAGGCTGGGTACATTATTTAACTGAGCGAGAAAGAATTCAGGAGGACAAGATGGGGGAACCATTAAACACTTTTATTTTTCAGATTATAATTGGAGAATAAGCATTAACTTGTCTTAGAAAACATCATTTTAAATGACAACATAGTATTCCATTATCTTGGTGAACCTAAATTTACTTAAATGCTCTTTTTAGTAGACGTTTATAATGTATCAATACCTTATTATCCCAGTGCTACCATGACCATTGTTGTATATTACATATGTTTTTGCATGTTTCCTCAAGCCTCTTACGATTAATTGCTGGAGGGTAGCTGAGATGCAAGAAGGCATATGAATTAACAAATAAATGACTAATAGGACAAAGTAATTAGCCTTGAGTCTTTTAAAGGGCAACAATGGCAAAATGTGACATGTTAGTGTCTTAACTCATCCTTGTAGGTTCACGCAGCCTTAGCCAATAGGAGGCGCTTCCTAGAGGAAGGGTGGGAGCGAGGCCTCTGGACAGGCAGATCTGTGACACATGCTGCACCCTGCACTGCCTATTAACAGGTCCAGCCCAACCAATAGGCAGGGCCCGACAAGGCTCTGTGTAGCTCCACCTTTCACAAAATGCGTTGAGTCAGATGTGTTATGGAATTAAAAATTTTTTTTTTACATTTTGGAAAGGTAATACAAGGTATTTCCTCTGCATATTAAGCACCTCACTTAATTATGGGGAGCACCCTATGGGTCAAGCATAGGAACAAGTATTTACTTCATTCCTATATATTTAGAGACAAGGTCTCAGTCTGATGCAATCATAGCCCACTGTGTGCAGTGAGCTAGAGTGCCCTGGCACAATCATAACTCACTGTAGCTTCAGATTCCTTGGTTCAAGTAGTTCCAAGTAGCTGAGACTATAGGCAGGAGCCATGATGGCTGGCTAATCTTTAAACTTTTTATAAAGACAGGGTCTTGCTATGTTGCTCAGGCTGGTCTTGAACTCCTGGCCTCAAGCCATCCTCCTGCCCCTGCCTCCCAAAGTGCTGGGAGTATAGCCATGAGCCACTGTGTCCTGCCAAGCACAGAAATATTTTTGTGGTGAAACGATAATGAATATTTGAAGTAAGTGAGAAAATAAAGACTCAAATCCTTGTGTTAATTCAGGTCAGGTCAGGATTTGCAGCTAAATGATTTTGCTACCAATTTGTGAAGACTCTTTTGGCTTCAGAGATTTTTTGATTTAAGACTTGAGGATAAGGGATTTGGGGCATGTATTGGTCTTTTTTCACACTGCTATAAAGAACTACCTGAAACTGGGTAATTTATAAAAAAAGAGGTTTAATGACTCACAGTTCCACATGGCTGGGGAGGCCTTGGGAAACTTACAATCATGGCAGAAGGCGAAGGAGAAGCAAGCACTTTTTTCACAAGGCAGCAGGAGAGAGAGAGAGAACTGCCACACACTTTTAAACCAACAGATGTCATGAGAACTTGCTCTCTATCACGAGAATAGCATGGGGAAACCATCCCCCATGGTACAATCACCTCCCACCAGGTCCCTCCCTCGACACATGGGGATTACAATTCAAGATGAGATTTGGGTGGCGACCCAGAGCCAAACCATATCAGGGTCTGAATTTATTCTGTTAAATTTGAACAGGTAGATCTGACCTAGCAAAAAGAAAGACTTCTCACTCTTTGATGCTCAAGGAGTTTGTCTGCTTATCCTTTCAAAGTCGTAAGGAAGTTGCGAGCTCTTCATAAATTTGCAGATGATAAGTCTAAATATTACTATTTTCTGTACTAAATATTACACTTTTTTTTCCAGAGCCTCTTCCATCTCCTACACTAACTTGTGCATTGACTAATGGAAGCATTGAAGTCCAATGCATGATACCGAAGGATTACAACAGCCATCGAGAACTTACAAAGTACTCATGGGATTGTCCTATGGAGCAATGTAAAAGTAACTCAACCAAGATATATTTTAAGATGGAAAATGATCATCCACAAGAAATACAGATACAGTGTACTGCTAGCAATCCATTATTTAAAAGAACATCATCAATCAGTTTGACAACCTGTATCCCATGCAGTGGTGAGTAAATAACTAAATGTGTCATGGAGGCTTTCAAACCACAGATGTGGTGACTAACATAAGGTTCACAATTTTGAAATGTAAAACAAGTTACAATTTTTAACAGAAACCCCATTATAGATACAAAGCTAACATTATTTAGCACTTTCTGTGTTGACCACCATTCTAATACATATGTTAATTAATTCAATCTTCACATCAATCCTCATACAACCTATAAGTTGTGTACTAGTATTTATCCCAGTTTCCTGGTGAGAAACCAACAGAGAGAGAGTTTAAGTTGTTTGCCCAAGGTAACAGCTAGTAAGTGGCAGAACCTGGCTTTGAGTAGAGGCTATCTGGCTCTAGAGCCCATGGTTTTAACTATTCAAAATGCTGCTTTATAATATTGTTAATAATCATTATGTTCTCAAAGGTTACATACCTACTACAGGAACATGCATTTGATATGTTTCCTTAGGCCTAACACTAAGTTAATATCATGACAATCTGTCTTGGCTATGATTTTCTAATGTTGTTTTAGTATTATTTACATTTGCAATTTTTATTATCTGTTTTTTACATTATATCCCCAGTTTAACAAACAAAAAGTTCAGTGACTTGAAAGTGGTTTATTAAAATATAAAAGGAGAGATGAAAATAGTAAATACTATTATTCAGAATAATATAATTGTAAATAGTGAACAGGATTCCAGGGCAAATAGAGAATATGAGTCTCTAGGGCTGGGATAAGGTGAGTCTATGAATGAAATTTTTCTGAACAAGCGGCTGAAACAGATAAGGGAAATTAGCAAATACAAGAAATATAAGAAACTTGGATTTTAACTGGTGAGCCATTCTAAGTCTCCCATTTATTGTCTTTTCTGAACCCTTTCAAACAATAACTTAAAGCCATTAAAGTTATATTATTTTCAGACAAAGCAGAGTAGCTTTTGGGAAAGGAAAGACATTTTTCAAGAAAAAGTAAGCGTCCTCGTCAGGGTGGGCAGCGGCGGGCCTGGGGCTTGGGGCCTGGAGACTCGGCCTGGGGCGCTGGCGGGTGGCCCCTCACAGCACCTGGCGCGCCCCTGCCCGGCCTCCCACTGCCCTGAAGGTCAAGTCGCTTTGTTCTGCGCGGCTTCCTCGGCGGTGGCCCAGCGGAGGAGGCATAGAGGGCGGCGAGTGGGGGCCGGCAGCTCAAATCTCCCGCTAGACCAGCCAGCCCCGCGTACCCCGAGGGCCGCGGCGCACCCGGAGGAGCGTTCAGGCTTCCCGTTTTTAAGGTGGAGACGTCCAGGACCTCTTTATTAGATATTTAGGAATTTGAGTTTTTCCGTAGGGCGATGGTCATCGTGAGCATCTATGGGGTCAGGCTGGGCTAACTGGGGTTTTGGTTGTAAGTTTCTTGTGGACGAGGGCATGTCTGATGGGGAAGAAAGTCCTTGGCATTGCATCTTAGTTGTTGGGAGCTGTGCGGTGCGAGCGAGATGGGCGGCGTGTGCTCGCTCCCCGAGGACTGGCCTGAGTGCCTTAGCCTAGTTACTCACGGGACTTGGTTTACCAGACAAGGGGATAAAAACATTCAGATGGCAGAAAACAGTTTTTCAGATGGGGTTCCTTCAGATTTTGTGGAAGCTGCTAGAAATGCAAGTAAGATGGAAAAGCCCACGGATCAAGTGATGCAGAATCCTGGAGTTTTGGCAGCTTTACAGGAGCGACTTGACAATGCCCCTCACACCCCTTCCAGCTACATCGAAACTTTACCTAAAGCTAAAAAGAAGAATTAATGCATTGAAACAAATTCAGATGAGATGCGCTCATATAGGAGCCAAGTTATTTGGAGAAGTTCATGACTTGGAAAGAAAATATGCAGCATTATACCAGCCTCTCTTTGACAAGAGAAGAGAATTTATCACCGGTGATGTTGAACCAACATCTGATATGGAATCAGAATGGCACAGTGAAAATGAAGAGGAGGAGAAATTGGCTGGAGACATGAAAAATAAAGTAGTCATAACAGAAAAAGCAGCAGCAACAGCTGAATAGCCAAATCCCAAAGGAATTCCAGAGTTCTGGTTTACCATATTTAGAAATGTAGATATGCTAAGTGAATTAGTCCAGGAATATGATGAACCAATCTTGAAACACCTGCAGGATATTAAAGTGAAGTTTTCTGACCCTGGACAGCCTATGTCTTTTATATTAAGAGTTCCACTTTGAACCCAACGACTACTTTGCCAACTCAGTCCTGAGAAAAACCTGCAAGATGAAATCAGATCCAGATAAGGCTGATCCCTTTTTATTTGCAGGTCCTGAGATCATGGACTGCGACGGGTATACTATTGACTGGAAGAAAGGAAAGAATGTTACTGTCAAAACCATCAAGAAAAAGCAGAAGCGTAAGAGTCCAGGCACTGTTAGAACAATTACCAAACAAGTATCCAATGAGTCATTTTTCAACTTCTTCAATCCACTGAAAGCATCTGGGGATAGAGAATCACTGGATAAAGATTCTGAATTCGTATTAGCCTCTGATTTTGAAATTGGACACTTTTTCTGTGAGTGGATAGTCCCGCAGGCTGTGCTGTACTTCGCTGGAGAGGCCTTAGAGGATGACGACACTTTTGATGAAGATGAAGAAGAAGGCGAATTAGAAGGTAACGAGGAGGGAGAAGATGAGGATGAGGTAGAAATTAATCCCAACAAGGAACCCAGCCAGCCGGCGGAATGCAAGCAGCAGCAGGAAGTGGAGGTAGCCGCCTGGCAGACCGGCTGTCGCGACTCCGGGCATGTGGGGGGAGGCCTCAGTCTTTGCCGCATGCGGCACAATACCGTCGACAGCGCTTACTCCGTCTAATTGTTTTCAAGTGCATTATTTTCACTTTCACTTTTCCTTTTTCCTTATTATTTTGCTTAACGTGTACAGTGGCAACTGAAATGCATTTCAGAAATAGGAGGTTTTGTTCAGTACCCTCTGCAGCCTTGGTGCCTGTAGCTCTGGACTTGCCTGGGCCTTTCCCTGTGGGAGGGCCCCATAGACCCCATTGGGGTGGGGTGGGTTGGGGTGGGGATCACTTGGCTAAAAGGGCCGAGGTCTGGTGATGAGGTTCCAGGGATCTAGAACCTCTCCTACCACTCCTGCATTTGGACTGAATTCTTTCCTTTCATTTGAAGAAACCCATTTGCTGTTTTCAGCTGCTTAATCTGCTGAGTGTGCAGCCTGCATCACCTTCTGTATGCTTATCATCTCAGAAGGGCTGTGTAAAGTAGGGCCATGTTCTCCTTAGGATGTTGCTTTTTGATTTTCTTTTTTTAGGGTTGGGTCAGTGTTGTGGCACACCAGCTCAGAGAGCTGCCACGGGTCACCTCATATTTATTTATCCCTTCTTGCCTATGAGGACTGCGGCCTTTTGCTGTCGCTCGTCCTTGCCATTTCTGAACCACCCTGGTGACCTAAGCAGGAAGATGTGCCACTTCCTGGTAGGAGCAAGGGCTGTGCAGAAGAAACACTGCTTCCTGCCACCAGGGCTGAAGACGCGAGCCTGTCCTCGTGACACAGGCACCCCGCTGCTGCCGGAGTCGGGATCCAGCGGTCTTCTCCAGTGAGGGGCTGGGCTGGGAAGTCCTGTATTTCATTTGAGCATATGAGCGTCAAGTCCTGCTTTCTCAGTAGTCCCATTGCTGGGCCCCACCATTCATCCTGTCTGAAGGTCCTGGTTGGTGTGACCGGTTGGTGGCTGGCGAGTGGGGTTTCCAAGTGGGTGACAGCGCTCTCTGGCAGCCGGGGATGGCCGTGTCCGCCCTGATCAGGCCTGTAGAAAGTGCTCAGCCTAACCTTAGAACACATTTATAACTGAATACAGTGTTTTCAATTTGTACATAATAGTTAGAATATTCTATTAAAGTCATGAAACATGGAGAAAAAAAGAAAAAGTGCAAATGAGTCCCAATTTATAACTGATAGATTTGATTTTTGAAGACAGAGAAAAGATCAAACCCACAGAGGTGTCACTCAAAGGAGCACTGTTTGTACAAGTCACACAATTGCAAGAAGTTTTTAAAACAAGCTGCAAAGTTATAATAGTTAAGCTTGGAGCAGACATTCCTTCATTAATTCCACCTTTTGAGTGTTACATAATACCCAAGGCATACGATATGGAAATGCAATTTGTTGTAAAAGCAGATAGTTGCTTTATAACGGGAACAACAAAAAATAAAACCAGTGTGCTTTTGCCTTTTGGTATATGTGTGCTGCATCTAACGGACAAGGAGGAAGAAGATGACCACATATAGACAGAGCAAGCAAGTTGAAATCTTGAAAAGTTTTAAGTGTTCCAAGAGACAAAATACTTGAAGGAAATAATTGCTGAGTAAAATCCCTCTATAGAATTATATGGAATATTTTAGGGGATTTTTAAAGGTTTTGCCCTTGCACCAGTTTTAACTTTATGTTTGCCATTAGAATTTGAAGACTTTTACTGAAAGTAAGATTACTTTCCCTGTAGATAGTCTGGTAAAAGATCATAAGAGGAATAATATTCCTCTTATTGATTTGAAGTACTATTAATTTGAAAAAATTCTTTTAATTATTAAATAATGGTGATTTATCCTTCTTTTACATTTTCTTCCAAATTGATAGTTCACATATATACAATAGATTTTGAAAGTTTGAGGAATGTTGCTTGATAGGTCTTAGGTTTAAATCCTGGAGTAGTGTTGACATCTGAGACATACATCTGGGCTTCTGGCCCTGGTTTCTGTTAACCAAATATTGGAGGACCTTCTCCTTTTAAAATGCAAACCAGGAGCTGAACTTAATGATCTTAATGGTTCTTTTGAACAGTAACAGTCTAGGATCTTTTTTTTTTTTTCCTGAGATGATTTTTGAATGCTTTTGTGTGGAACCACATGCATCATAATAGATACAAATCCATGCAAGTGTAACAGTTAAATACTAGATCTTACTTTTTCAGGTTTTGATTTCTCATCTGAACTTTCCAATGCTTTATCAGTGAAGCAAACTAACTCACATTGACTAGCCTGCTCTCCTTTAGTAAACCCTTCAAATAAATGCCTCATTTGCTCCTCACCACTATTATTTTAGATTGGCCAGACAGTTGTTACTTACCTTTTAAGAATGAGGAGACAGGTAGCCGGGTGCGGTGGCTCACGCCTGTAATCTGAACACTTTGGGAGGCTGAGGCGGTCGGATCACAAGGTCAGGAGATCGAGACCATCCTGGATAACACGGTGAAACCCCATCTCTACTAAAAATACAAAAAATTAGTTGGGCGTGTTGGCGGGCACCTGTAGTCCCAGCTACTCAGGAGGCTGAGGCAGGAGAATGGCGTGAACCTGGGAGGCGGAGCTGGCAGTGAGCCGAGACCGTGCCACTGCACTCCAGCCTGGGTGACAGAGTGAGACTCCGTCTAAAAAAAAAAAAAAAAAAAAAAAAATGAGGAGACAGGGTCAACCAGGTGGGGTGACTTGCCCAAGGTCACTTAAGTATTGGAGATAGAATTAAAATTTAGGTCTTTGAATTCCAGAGTGTTTTTGTATGATACCATCCTGACTTTATATACGTTTCAAAATAAATCAAATTTTAAAGTTTTCTTTGATTTATTCATAGGAATGAGCTAGAGAAACCCATACCATATAGATATACATAGTTGATATTGGTCAAATGTAACTTAATTTTTTGCCTCATTATCTCATGTTTCTTGTAACATTTTGTCTAGTAGGACCTTTTTGTGGTTTATGGTCATTTTAGTCATGACATCTACTGTCATACCATCACTGCAGCCCAGAAATGGGGTGATGGGGTTACTAACTAGTTAAACACAATCTAAAGGAGAATTTCAGAGACAGTTAAGATTGAGGACAGAGTTCTTGTCCACCTCATATTGTATTGGGGGAAGGAACTAATACTTACTGAAGGCCTGCTCCACAACAAACTCCTGTAAATGATTTACATAAATGTGTCACATTTAATCCACACAACAACCCAGTGGTGTGGGTATTTATAAAGGAGGAATCTGAGGCACAGTGGGGTTAAATAACTTGACCAAATATACACATTTATTAAGAGCAAAGCCAGGATTTGACATCCAACTCCATCTGAACTCAAAGTACTGTGTCTTCCCCACTGTATTGGGAAGTGAAAGTAAGAGGATGACTCAGAGATGGAGAATTATAATCTGGAATTTGGAATTTACTTCCATTGGTAAACCATTTGAAAATTGCAGCTCCAAGGCATTGGGAGATGGAAAGAAAGCTAGTGAGCAATTATTTCTTGGCTTTGTGTCATGCTCCTACAGTTTGCTCCTCCTTATCTCCTTATCTGCGGTCAGAGTAGATAGCATGGAGGTTTTATGCCTGTGCTACAGATGTTCAGAGACCTCAAGGTCAGAAAGCTGGTTTATGGCAGCCCGTGAATATAGACAGACTTATGCAGATTAGAAAATTGAGAAGTTGAGGGCAGGAGAAAATTCTGGATAGAAGAGAACATGGGATTCGGAGCGAGAAAATCTGGGTCCTAGACCTGATTTCATTGCTTACTGGCAGTGTGAATGTGGGGGATAATAATACTCACTTTACAAGGGCTAAGGAAGTTAAATAAAATAGCATGTGGGAAAGAGTATTGATGGTTAGTCAGTCACTATAAAACTGCTAGTTGTTATTCAGGATACAGGAAGAGTTTCAAGAGAGGACATTTGGTATAACATTATATACAGCCAATGGTTTAAGGAGGACAATGTAGAAGAGGTTGTGGATTTGGCACTTAGGAGGTCATTGTTGACAGACCTTGTGAATAGATGAGGGTAGGAACCAGATTCCTGGGCTTTAAGTAAGAAGAGGGGTAGTCCAATAGGCCAGTTATATATTTGGCTGTGAAAGAGGAGAATAACATCTGAGTACCATTGAGAGTCAAAGGTTATTTCCAGGTAAAGAAACCCAGTGGACTTCACCATTCTCTTTTAGATAACTGCTGGGAAGAAGTAGGATGATTGTAACACCCTCCACATTGACACAGAACTCTAAATGGGAGCCTAGGGAAAGTGCACATTTTTTTGAAGGGGTGGGCAAGAGGATATTCTTTAGAGTACCAGTTTCCAACTGTTGTCCACATTTATGGACCAAGAACATAAAAGAAACATTGTTCAGCTCCGACCTGAAGTTATGTAGAACAAACATTGTTCTGAGTTCAACTAGATGATCTTTCTTTCATAGCTGGGGTGGACATTATGTTACCTGCAGGGAGTAAGTCACTGAAGGACTCTGAAGGTAGAGCCTCAAAAAAACATCCTTTGATCTTACTCCTAAGAAAAATGGGAGAAATTGGAAAAATTCATCATAGAAACACAAAAATATGTGCAAGTAGGAAAAAGGAGAAGAAGGAAAGAAATGCAACATATGAAATAATATTATATAGACTGAGATGAAGAATGTTAAGAATATTTGAACAAAGTTTGAGCCAGATGAAATGTAACAGGCAGAAACAGAAGTAGGAGAATTTTTGGACTGATTTAAGTTGGTCTCTTGTGACTTTTATAACTTTCCACTGGGAGGAATAGTGATTAAAAATGTGCACTCTGCTTTTAAAAATTGAGAAAGAAGGCTGCGTGCAGTGGCTTATGCCTATAGTCCCAACACTTTGTGAGGCCAAGACAAGAGGATTGCTTGAGGCTGAGAGTTCAAGACCAGCCTGGGCAACATAGGGAGACCCTATCTGTACTAAAAATTAAAAGGTTACTGAGGTGTTGTGGCATGTGTCTGTAGTCCTAGCTACTTGGGAGACTGAGGTGGGAGGATCACTTCAGCCTGGCAGTTTAAATAAATCAAATCAATAATTAATAATCTTCCAAAACAGAAAGCACCAGGTTCAGATGGGTTCATCGGTGAATTCTACCAGGTATTTAAGGAAGAAATACTAATTCTTTACAATCTCTTTTAGAAGATAGAAGCAGAGGGCATACTTTCCAATTCATTTTATGAGGCCAGCATTATTCTTGTGCTAAAACCAAAGAACAATACAAGAAAATTAGGACAAATATTTCTCATGAACACACATGTAGAAACCTTAAACAAAATATTAGCAAATTGGATCCAACAGCATATAGAAAGAATTATACATCATGACTAAGTGGTATTTATCTCAGGTGTGCGAGGCAGGTTCAACATATGAAAATCAATTAATGTAATCCATCACATTGACAGACTATGAAAGAAAAATCACATGATCATACCAATAGGTACAGAAAAAGCATTTCACAAAATCCAACATCAATTTATGATAAAAACTCTCAGTAAACTAGGAATAGAGGGGAAACTTTTTCAACTTCTTAACAAATGCCTACAAAAAACCCTGCAGCTAACATCATCTGTAATGGTGAGAAACTTGAAGCTTTCCCACTAAGACTAGGAACAAGGAAAGAATGTTCTTCTCACCACTCCTTTTCAATATTGTACTATAAGCACTGACTAATGCCATAAGACAAGAAAAGGAAATAAAAGTTATACAGATGAGAAGAAAGAAAGAAAATTGTTTTAGTTCTCAGATGACATGAATATCTATGTATACAATCCAAACGAATTGACCAAAAACCTCCTGGAACTAATAAAAAACTATAGCACAGTTGTAGGATACAAAGTTAATATACAAAAGTCAATCACTTTTCTATAACAGCAATGAACAAGTGGAATCTGAAGTTTAAAACACAACAGCATTTACCTTAGCACCCCAAAAATGCAATACTTAGGTACAATAACAAAATATGTACCAGATTTATATGAGAAAATCAACAAAACTGATGAACAAAATCAAAGAAGAACTACATAAATGGAGAGATATTCTATGTTCGTAGATAGGAAGACTCCTTATTGTGAAGATGTCAGTTATTTCCAATTTGCTCTATAAATTCAGTGCAATCCCAAGCAAAATATCAGAAGTCATTTGTGGATATCAACAAACTGATTTTAAGGTTAAATGGGCAGGCAAAAGACCAGAATAGCCAGCAAAATATTGAAGGAGAACAAAATTGGAGGACTGATACTACTCAACTTCAAGACTTACTATGAAGCTACAGTAGTCAACATAGTGTGGTATTGGTGGAAAAATAAAAGACAAATAGATCAGTGAATCAGAATAGAGAGCCCAGAAATAAACCAACATAAATATGGTCCACTGATCTTTGGCAAAGGAGCAAAGGCAATACAATGGAGCAAAGATGATCTTTTCAACAAATAGTGCTGTAACAACTGGACTTCCACATGCAAAAAAAAATGAATCTAAACACAGACCTTATGCCCTTCACAAAATTTTACTCAAAATGGACCATAGATCTAAATGTGAAATGCAAAACCATAAGACTCCCAAAACATAAGAGAAAACCTAGATAACTTTGGATACGATGACTTTTTAGATACGACACCAAAGACATGATTCATGAAAGAAAGAATTGGTAAGCTGTTCTTCATTAAAATGAAAAACATTGCTCTATGAAAGACAATTTCAAGAGAATGAGAAGCCAAGCCACAGACTGGGAGAAAATATTTGCAAAAGACACATCTGATAAAAGACTATTACACAAAATATACAAAAAACTCTTAAAACTCAACAAGAAAAACACAAACAACCCAATTAAAAAATGAGTCAAAGACCTCATCACACACCTCTCCAAAGAAGATATACAGATGGCAAATAGGGATATAAAAAGATACTCCTGGGCCGGGTGCAGTGGCTCACGTCTGTAATCCCAGCCCTTTGGGAGGCCGAGGCAGGCGGATCACCTGAGGTCAGGAGTTCAAGACCAGCCTGGCCAACATGGGGAAACCCCATTTCTACTATTTTCTATTTTGTAAAAATACAAAAATTAGCTGGGCATGTCCTATGTCAACAGGCAACAGGGAAATGGAAACTAAGACAACAGTGAAATACCACTTCACGCCTATCACACTGGCCAAAATCTAGAACACTGACAGCACCAAATGCCGGTGAGGATGTGGAGCAACTCTCATTCATTGCAGGTGGGAATGCAAAATGGTACAGCCACTTTGGAAGACAGTTTGGCAGTTTCTTACAAAACTGTACATACTCTTACCATTCAACACAATTGTCATGCTTCTTGCTATTTACCCAAAGGCATTAAAAACTTATGTTGACATAAAAACCTTCACATGGATGGTTATAGCATCTTTATTAATAATTGTCAAAACTTGGAAGCAACCAAGATGTCCTTCAGTAAGTGAATGGACAAATAAACTGTGGTACATACAGACAATAGAATATTATTCAGCACTGAAAAGAACTATCAAGCCATGAAAAGACATGGAGGAAACTTAAATGTATATTACTAAGTCAAAGAATCCAATCTGAACAGGCTACATGCTATGTAAATTTTACCTATATGACATTCTGGAAAAGGCAAAACTGTGGAGACTGTAAAAAGATTAGTGGTTGGCAGGGGATATGAAAAGGTGGAACACAGAGGAGTTTGGGGGAAGTGAAAATACTCTGTATGATACTGTAACGATGTTATTATACATTTGTCCAAACCCACAGAATGTACAACTGAATGCTAATGTAAAGTATGGATTTTTTAATGATAATGATGTATCAGAGTGGTTTCATTAATTCTAAAAAATGTACCACTCTGGGGAGGGATATTGATAATGGGGAGGCTATGCGTGTGTAGGGGCAGGATGTATGTGCAAACTTTCTGTAACTTCTGCTCAGTTTTGTTGTGAACCTGAAACTCAAAAATATTTAAAGCCAAGTGAAGCTAATGTACTAAGCCATGAATCAAGTTTGTGGAATAACCCCAAATAGAGGAACCATTCCAAGTGTTTTAAAAACATAGTAATTTGGGTGCATATTTCAAGGGACTGCATTCCAAGGATAAAAAGAACTACAAAGAAAAAAATTGTAATGTTTTAAGTAATTATATAGTTAGCAGTAATGCTGGTATTTGGTTACTGTTGAGTATGTATTGCAGGAAAATGCAAATGAATATTTATATTGTTATTATTGAATATTGGGATGTTTGGCATGAAAGAAAGGAGATTCAGCTGTAAATTGATTAGCTTAAGTAAACACTGTAGCCCTGGATTTATTTAAAGGTATTAATTTGAACCATATGAAATTGCTGTTTCTGTAGTCAAAAACCATTGAATCTTGGCAGCTTAACAGGGTTCAACATAATGCCAGCATGACCCATTAATGTATTTTGTCTCTTAGAAAATTGTGTATTTCCTGGTTGTGTCCATTGAAATGTTCTACAAACAAAAGCCAGTCCTGTAGCAATTTGCATGCTTCTTGGACCCAGATTTGAGTGACCAGTGTTACTTGGCGTGCCCAGACTTCCCAGTTTCAGCACCCAAATTTCACATCCCAGGAAACTCTTCAGTTTCAGGAAAACCGGGATGATTGGCCACCTTCACCCAGATTATGGTACCTACTTATCATTTCTCATGAAAATGAACCAGGGCCTTTGGGACAGTTGGCTGATTCTATACCTTGGGCATGGAATGCATTAAAATAAGCCTTGAATATCTTATTTTACCACATAACAAGAAAGCTATCAAAAAGACTTACCATGATGGTACCAAGAGGACTCAGGAGCCACTCTGAAGAGGTTCCTTCTGGCCAAAAATAAGACAATTGGAGCATCAATAAGAATAACAACTTCAGTAGATTGAAACACATCAATTGTGCTCAGTTCATGAGTTTGTAATGTATTAAAAACAAATTTAAAAACTCATTGGTCATCTCTAGAGAATGCTTGGGAGCTAACTCATTATTTTGAAAAATGATAAAGAAAGAGAAGAATCAAATGCTGCTTTTCCTATATAAATTGAACCTCAGAGTAACCACATTGTTGATGAGGGGCAGTTTATCTTTATGTGAAGATTGTAGTTAGTAAAGAACGAATGATAGACTAAACCACTTTGCAAACCCTTGATGAAATTATGGCTCTAGACAATGATCTTCAATGGCACTGACATCATGAAAAGAAAAGCAACCAGGCATCGTATGCCACCTGAAGGAAGTATACAAACACTACTTGGGGAGTATTATTGCCAAAGAAAATCTGAATTTTGCTACTAAAGAAGGGAAAATGATGTTCAGGGGCACATAGCAGTTTCTGGCCAGGGTCTTCTCAAATCTGACCAATAGGTGACTGCCTATTTGTTCCAACACACCTGTGTTACTCATAAAAGGAAAGTATGATCATATCCTTATTCTCATTTATTCATTCAGTTTCTTTCTCTCTTCCTCCTCTCCCTTCCTTTCCCTCCTTTCCCATATCCATGTCACATTTGTTCTTAGTGACCCCTCCCCAATCCTTTAGCAGTGCATTGTGTACTCTGATTTTGGATTTTCAATAGCTGGATAGAGTTTACCTCATGAACATACCACAGTTTTTTGTGAAAGCAAGGAGCTGCTGTGAAAACAACTTAGGTTGTTTTTGCCTTATGGTATATTAAGTAAGGCTGCAGTAAATACCTTTGTGCCTTTTTGCGGGGAGAAGAAGGGCACATCATTGATAGTTTCCCCAGGATGACATCTTAGAAATGGAATTGCAGAGTCACAAGATATTAATGGAGATACCAATAACATCTACTCAATAGGTTAATGACAGTATATAACAGCTGTTCTTAAATGCAACTACCCTATGAGATAAGTATATTTATTAGTCTCAAGTATAGTTACCCTATGAGAAAATGGAGGCACTGAGAGGTTAAGGCACTTGCCCAACATTGTAATGACTTAGTGAGACTATAGGCACATGACTTAGTGCAATGTCTAGATGCTTCATGATAAATATTTTTAAGGCTTATTATATACAACTGCCAGAATTGCCCTACCAAACACAATGCCAAGTTCTGCTTCCACTGGCAGTATGAGATGGTCAGAAACAAACCTTCTAGTGGAACATTTGCTTCTTTTATTAAATAACACAGGGTCTGGAATGTATCGAGCTTGTGCATATAAGTTTGTTTAGAAATAGTCGAATCTTGCTATTGATAGTAGTTCTACAGAGTCAAGTTAACAGTGAAATAGCAAGTACTGGAGTAATGTTCCTGGGGGAAATACAGGGGTAGGTTCCTGTGAGCCTCTAGTCATAACATTTTTGTTAATGATCGTTTATAACCTTGTTTTATGTGTATTTCTGTTTAAATAAACCTTAATATATAGTGTTGATTTATTGACATTGAACTCATAGCCAACAGCACTGTAACTCATGCCTAAGTGAAGCTTATCTAATACACCTATTTTCTCTGCAAGGCACATTGCAGCCTTCTTGCACTTAGGAACTCTTGTCAGCACTTCAACACTATACTTTGGGACCATTTAAAATAGTGAAATCACCAACAAAAAAGCATAAAAATGCAAAATCATGGCACTAAATAGACTGCAAATAGGACACTTGTTAACAGTGTAAGAACTGAAACAAGAAGGCAGAGCTTTACCTTTTTCCATCTCTGCTGGGAATCTGCTTATTGGGTGACTCAAAGTTTTCATCACTGTTCTACGTCTGAGAATGACTGCTATGGGTATTGATTTGTGGATTACAAATAAATTTCAGTAAATAAGCAAATCGCAAGGTGGAATCTGCAAATAATGAGGATCCATTCTGATCAGTTCAACTAGTTGAATTTCTTTTCTTTTTTTTTATAGGTCATTCAAGACACAGATATGCACTTATACCCGCACCATTAGCGGTAATTATAACATGTGTTATGCTGTATATGAATGGTATGTATGCTTTTTAAAACAAAATAGTTTTCAAACTTGCATTGGTTTTCCAAAGGTCAGAAAATAGTTTAAGGATGAAAATAAAGTTTGAAATTTTAGACATTTGAAAAGAAACAAAAACTTTTTTGCTTTACTTGTGTGGGACTGCTGAGCACGCTAGGTTCCTCCAAAATCCTGCATTATCTCAAGGTAGAATGAATCCTTGGGCCACAGAGAGCTTTATAGGCCTGGGAACACAGCCTGGACCTGTTGCATAGCCTCCTTTTACCTGTGATCTGCTTCAAAATATAGTTAAACTTCTGCTCTCCAAGTCGGAGTTTGCTAAAGACCTCTTTAGGCTGCCACCTTTGTAATTTTCATGTCATATACCATGAATGGGGCTCCCAGGTAGGAAAGGAGTTTTGGTTAAGTGACTTACGTAATACAAGTAATCGTGCTTGTATTACTTCCTGAGCCTTCTGAGTCCCCTAGCAATCTTGAGCAGTCATACAGCTTGGAGAACTGATGACTTGGAGAATTTGTTCCCAGCCTGTTCATTCCTGGTGTGAGTAATCCCTCTCAAATCCCAAAGGACAGGGAGCAGGCTGTAAATCTGAAGAGTAGATATTCTTGATGCCACAGCAGTTTCCATATCAGCCTTCACCAAAAGGAAATATGCCAGATAGGGAATGCCAAAGAGTAAACTTTCTACAAGTGATAGTATCTAGGATCCATTGTGTCCTGAATCAAGTTTATAAACTAGATTTCAGTTTCCTTAGACCTGTACTGTTTAGTATAGTAGCCAATTAGCCACATATGATTATTTAAATATATAATTTAAAATGAAATACCATTAAATTTAAGATTCATTCCTCAGTTACACTAACCACCTTTCAAGTGCTCAATACCTACATCTGGCTAGTGGCTACCATACTGGATAGCCCAGATAAGGAATAATCCTATCATTGCAGAAAGTTTTCTTGGTCAGTGCAGAACTAGACTATTTTGCGATATCAGTGCTAAATATAATTTCCTGGCGATAACATTTTCATATTATAAGTTGTAAATACCATGAAAATCCATCCCTAAGTAATAGATTATCAACCAGTTGACTCTCCACTAAACAGTATTATAACAATCAGCTGAAGAAAGTTTTCAGCTATTGCCCAACGCATAAAATATTTTGGGAGCTCAAAATTTTTTAAAAATCTATTTTAATCCCCAAATAGCAGTATAATAGTTAATCATCTCCTGAACAGGTTGGTTCTCAGAAACTAAAATCATTTTCCACTCAGTGTTGTTGTAGATCTCAATTAAAGAACTAACCCAGGATACCTGAACTAAAGAGAGGTGGCACTGAATTTCCATAGAACTTCAAAACAATTGGTTGATTTAACTTAAAAAAAAAAAAAAGGTCATTCAATATACAGAAAATTACTCCCATGGTCAGTACTGTTAGCCCCAGATAATCTGAAAAAATTTGTTCTTAAAAAAAAAAAAAACAATTTGGAGGCCAGGCATGGTGGCTCATGCCTGTAATCCCAGCACATTGAGAGGTCAAGGTGTGTTCATCACTTGAGCTCAGGAGTTTGAGACCAGCCTGGACAATATGGTGAAACACTATCTCTACAAAAAAATACAAAAATTAGCCATGCATGGTGGTGCATGCCTGTAGTCCCAGCTACTCAGGAGGCTGAGGCGGGAGGGAGGCAGAGGTTGCAGTGAGCTGAGATTGTGCCACTGCACTCCAGCCTGGGTGATGGAGTGAGACCCTGTCTCAACAAACAAACAAAAATACTCAGCAAGCACCTCAACCTTTAAGCAACCTTAAAGTCATTAATTGGGAAATAGTGAGATGTTTGGCATGGAACCTTCAGAAGAGGAAAGAGTTGAATGGAAACAGCTCCAGCTGCCTAGTTGTAGTTGACAGACAACTTTATAAGCTCTAGTCAACCCTATTGACTAGGCTTCTGAACCACTAGCATAGTTCTAGGGTCGGGCAGATGCCTACTGTGGGCAGGAAAGTGATGCATGCATGTGTGGGAGCACTGTCTTAATGTCTGAAATAGTAGCCATGAGCTACATGTGGCCATGGAGCACTTGAAATGTGGGAGTCCAAATTATCATGTGCTGTGAGTGTAAAATAATAAGTTTCTAAGACCATGTGTGAAAGAATGTAAAATATCTCATTAAAAAATGTTTATATTGAGTACATGTTGAAATAATTTTATATTTGTGACACATTGTGTTAAATAAAATATTAAAATTTACATTTTTTTTACTTTGTAATGTGGATACCAAAAATTTTAAATTGCTTACGTGGCTTGCATTATATTTCTATTGGACAGCACTGGTCCAAACCATTCTAGCCTTCCCTGCATCTTCAGCCTTATGCACAAGGTAAAATTAGCCATTTTGTCAACAGTTTTTGCATTTGGTTATCTATCATGTTCTGACCAATTTTTGAACAACTCTTTGGACCAGCTCTGTAGCCAATTTGATTTAAAGCATATAGGATAGCAGCAAATCCCAGGGTGATGGGGCTCTGGCTTAGTTTTCCATGTTTAGGCTTCTAATAGGCAGTCAGTAACTCCACATTTCAGCTTTTCTTTTCAGTTCTTTAAATGAGAAGACAATTTCTTCATTTTTAGGTATTCTGAAATGTGACAGAAAACCAGACAGAACCAAGTAAGTATGCTGCAGGCTGTGCACTCTGTGCCAGAACAACAGCAGCCCTGCTGTAGATGCCCATTACTTGGGAAGCCAGATTGTACTCATCTGTTGGTTGCCTTGTACAGTAATAAGTAGTAACATCAGCAGATATACTAACCATAGTGTATTAAGTACCAACTGTGTGCCATGCACTGCACTAGCCACTCTGTGCATATCGTTTCCTGGAACCCTCTCAATGAGCCTTGCAGGAGGAGTATCATACCTTGCTTAGAGACAGTGCATATGAGATTTGTAGAAGTCAAGTGAGATGTCAAGGTCACATTGCTAGTAAGTGGTGGGCTGGGATTTAAATCTAGGTCTTCGGACTCCAAGAGTTACACTGTTAACCACTACAATACACTCCCTCCACCTCCCATCCCAGGAAAAGTTGGATCAGGGATAGGCTTCACTTCAGGAGCCAGGGTCAGGGCTGGGCCTGTAGTCACGTATAAAAGATAGAACACAAACACAATTAGCAGCAGTGTTGGTTTAATAAACTGCCATAGGATGCTCCAAGAGGCCCCCTCCTGGCAGATCCCACTGGTGGTCAGGAGGCAGAGGCATGAGCTGGGTGTTGAGGGATGAGGGGAAGAGTTAAGGCCCAGGGTGTGAAGGGCAGGACAAGAAGTAGCAAGCCGTCCTCTTTGGAGCAGAGAGTGTTGAGGCATTAGAGAAAGATGGGGCTGGGCTGGCAGGTTGGGCCAGGCTGAGACTTTGAGAGAGGCTTTGGGTCATTCTTTAGGGAAAACTGCAGAGTTTTCTAGCAGAACTATGCTTTAGTAAGATCACTCTGCTGGCAAAGCATGGGACGATTTAATAGGAGATGAGATGAGGACACTGGTTAGTGGAATAATGAAATAATCCAGCCAAGCAGAGAAGAGGGCCTGAGTCAGGGTAATGGTGGCAGAACTGAATATACAGAGCTAGGTTTGAGAGAAACAGCAGAGATCCTGTTAGCAAAACTTTCATCTGGCAGTGTAGGCTCTGATGCCAAACTCCCTCGTTCAAATGCCAGCTCCATTTCTCACAGGCCTTGGACAAGTCACTTAAACTCTCTGTGCTTTGGTAGTCTTCTGTGGAAAATGGGCATAATGATAATATAGAAATGACAATGATAGCATAGATAATCACATAGAAATAACTGTGTCAAAATATATTAATATAAGTAAAATGCTTACAATAGTGGCTGGCTCATAATAGTGTTAAATAAATGTTAGCCATTATGATTATTGTTACTATTATTTTTCAAGAAAAATAAAAGCGACAGGACCAAGTGTTACAGAGGAGTCACACAGGAATCTTGGTTGGGAAGGAAAATTATGAATTTTTGCCTTCACAGGTTGATTTTGGGGTACTGGTGTATTACCTGGGTAGTTATGTCCATGCACAGAATTGGAGATGTGGGCTTCAGGCTAGAGTTATAGATTGGGGCACCTCTTCATCTGGACAGTGATTGATGCCATGAGCACCTGAGGTCACTAAGAAAGAAAAGCCGGATGCCCTAGGGTGAAGGGAAGAGGCAGAGGAGGCAGGACTGGGGGAGCAGAGTCCAGGATCAGAGCCGGGGTAGCCCTGGGTTAGAGACTCGAGGGAGGAGGCTACATGTTAAAGCTGCAAAGACAAGGAGGTAGGCGAGGGGTTAAGACCTTTGGTTTTGTTGAGTCAGTTGCTGTGGTCAGTGCAGGGATGAAGCGAGGGTGGCTAAGCAGCAGCAAGGGCCTAGGTGAGGTGGGATCAATGGATGGGCCACAAGGTGTCCTTTCTCCTCAGCTGCCAGGTGGAACAGTGCAGGAGAAACAAGCTGTGGCAGGAGGCCTGGGGGCAAGAGAGTCCGAGGAACAGCTCAGCCGGCCACAGGCCCAAGCTGGGAGGACCCAAGGCCATGAGGCGTTGATGGGCTGGGAGGCTGGGCAGAGAGAAGCCAAGTAGCTGGAGATGAGGTGAGGTGGGAGAGGTAGGGACCTCCAGGCTTGTGGTCAGAGGAGGGCATTTCAGATCTGAGCAATATGCATGAGCCCCAGGTCAGTGCGAGAGCCAAGTTAGGTCTCTGCTGAGATCTAGGTGGTTACAGTGGAGGGGAACTCTGAGTGGGTGGGGGAGGCATAGCCACCACTACCAATGATGGGGGTAGGGGGGCATCATCCAGGGCCGGGGGAAAGTGGATGGGCATTCCGGAACTCATCCCTTCATCTGTTCCTTTCATCACAACAAACATTATGGAGATTATGCGATACCAGGCACTGTGCTAGCTGATAGGGTGGGGTCAGAGTACCCAGCGAGGCTAGACATTGTGTGGGATTCAGAGAAAGCATATAATAGGGCTCCTCCCACAAGAAGCTTGTGGCCACACCAGGGAGAGAGAATGGATGCACGTGAGCATAAGAAACTCTTAGAAGGGCTTAGGCAGGAAGCACAGGTGATAGGCAGAATGTGTGATACGATGGTAAGGGCTGAGCAACCAATGCAGGGGAATTGGAGAGGCCAGAATAATCAGAAAAGCTTTGGAGGGGGTAGGATGTGACCTACATTTTCAGAACAAGAGTGGAGTAGAAAAGGCATTTCAGGTGGGATAAACAGCAGAGGCAAATACATGAGAGGGAATTAAATCTGTTGTGATTTGTTTGATAGTAAGATTGATCTGCCTGGCATCGAGTTAAAGTAGACGCAAAAGACACTGAATATTTGCAAGGAGGTCCTTGGAATGGAGTGATGTGGAAATAGGCAGCCATTACAGGTTCTTGAGCAGAAACATTTTGAAAAGCACTGCTTTGGAATGATGAGTCTAGAAAGGTAACACCTCTCTAAGGTGACATTCTAGGGAGAGACCTGAGTATTTGGGGCTGAGATTGAGAGAGGAGCTTACTTTTCTTGGTATATTTTTATTTACTATTCAAATTCTGCATCATGTGTGTTTACTGCCTATTTAATAATTATTTTTAAATTTAAAGAACCCATTGTGGCAGCAGGGGGAATTCCCTAAGCTCAGTTACTAAAGGGTTATGAAGCTGGCTATGGTAGCACACACCTGTAGTCTCAGCTACTTGGGAGGCTGAGGTGGGAGGATCGCTTGAGCTTTGGAGTTAGCGGAAGGATTTCTTGAGCCCAGGAGTTGAGAGACCTGCCTGGGCATCAAAAAAATTAAGTTAAATTAAAATGTTAAAAGGTTCTGTATATGGTGGAGATGGAGGAGATCGGGGGAGGAGATGAGAAAGGGGCAAGCATAACCAGGAGCAAATGCGATATTTCCTCAGCTGTGTGAGAGCAGGACCAGGAAGAACTAAGCCCAATTAGGAACAACAGAGGACAGATGAGTAGATAGCAGACATCTGACGGGAAATGGCCACGCCACACTTCTCACCCAGGCAGTTCAACGTAGGCAATTTCCGAGTGCCCTGGTATTTTTTGTGTAAGTTTCTAGAAAACAGATAACAAAGTTAGCCAAATTAAAAAGGAAGCATGGAGTCCTATTTCTCCGAGAAGAAAGATTTACACGTAGCATCTCAGGCAGGAGCCCAGCTGGAGAAGCAGGCTTGATTCCTTGTAGTGGGTGAGGAGACTGCTGGGAGAGGGCAGGGGAGCAGAGACCAGCAAAAAGCTGCCCCAACAAGAATCCTGTGCATGCCAACCTGGTTTACAAACATTTCCCACTTTATCCCCCTGAGAAAGTCACAGCACTCATTTCATGTTCTGTGAGGCTCCCAAGGAGGGAAACTTCTAGTTTACTGTCCTTTACCTCACCCCTGTGACCACAGCACTAATTTCTCATGAATTCTTGTTACCGATGAGATATAAATGTTTGGGGAGCTCTGGCCTGGTCTGATTTTGAGCTCAGTGGAAATACGCAGATCATGGGGGAGGAGGCCAGGAAACGGACTCGGTTTCAGGGCTTGCTCAAGGATGCGGTTTTGTTTTTTGGCTGATTCACTCCAAGACAGCCAGAGATTGTTCTGTCATTGCCACAGAGGTGACTAAACAGGAAGATAAGTTTGAGGTAGGAAGAAAACCATCCCCAGGAGTTTCATATAGCGAAGAAGGAAGTAGCTGTTACAAATGGGTGACAATTTACATATGGGTCTAACAGTCTCAGCTCTGTTGTTCAGTCTTTCAGTTATACTCAGAGAGTCGGCGGGAGGAGTCTTGGGACTGCTATTGAGTGCAGCATCCTGAAGGCTGTTCTTCAGGTGTTACTCAGACTACCGTCCCAAGAGCGCTCAAGGCAGTTCTTCCTTCATCCCTGCTCCCTAGCTCCCTTGGCTTTGATGAGTTTATTACAAAAGGGCTATTCACAGGCCGGGCGCCATGGCTCACGCTTGTAATCCCAGCACTTTGGGAGGCCGAGGCGGGCGGATCACCAGGTCAGGAGATCGAGACCACGGTGAAACCCCGTCTCTACTAAAAATACAAAAAAATTAGCCAGGCGTGGTGGCAGGCGCCTGTAGTCCCAGCTACTCGGAGAGGCTGAGGCAGGAGAATGGCATGAACCCGGGAGGCGGAGCTTGCAGTGAGCCGAGATTGCGCCACTGCACTCCAGCCTGGGCGACAGAGCGAGACTCTGTCTCAAAAAAAAAAAAAAGGGCTATTCACGTTAGAATAGGAGGGTAATTAAGACACCTGGTCTGCAGCCCAGATTTACTGCATTTTACAAGTTAATAATATGATTTTCTTTTTGTAGTTCCAATTGATTGGTAACAGAAGATGAAGACAACAGCATAATAACTAAATTATTTTAAAAACTAAAAAGCCATCTGATTTCTCATTTAAGTACTACAATTTTTGAACAACTGTTGGAAATGTAACTTGAAGCAGCTGCTTTTTTAAGAAGAAATATCCACTAACAAAGAACAAGCATTAGTTTCGACTGTCATCAACTTATTATATGACTAGGTGCTTGCTTTTTTGTCAGTAAATTGTTTTTACTGATGATACAGAAACTTTTGTAAATAAATGTAAATATGTACACAAGTGACTAGGTGGTTTGGCTATTGTTTTCCTAAGATAGAAAAATAAGGGTCACATACCCTTTTAAAATCTATACTCTTTCTCCCTTGCTTTAGGGGAAAAATAATTCATTGTAGGGTCATTCATGGAGTGAGGGAGAAAAGTACTGTCCCTCACTGGGTTCCACTGCTGTAGGTAGGAGGCAAGTGAACACACGGGTCTTTATTTCTATCTGCTTTTGAAAAGACCAGATCACCACCATCCAGTGCAGTTGTATAACACAGATGGGGCAGGGAGACTTCTCTCGCTGCCATTAATTAGCCTACTTAGTTTGTTGCATTGGTTAGCTGTCACACTGGGAGGTCAACAGCAGACAATAGCTGGAAAACCGTAGTCATAACAAATACGGAGTGGCAGCCACTCCTGAGGAGGTGGACGGTGCCAGTTGCCTCCAGCAGCCATGTAAACCCAAGTCAATACATAGACGCTTTAGCTTGTGCCTGCACTGTCCCTGGAATTCCTGTCACGTGAGAGTATCCAGCCTGAAGGAAGAAATCAATATTTCTTGACTCCAAGATGGGCCTGTCAAGGTGGGCGGATCACGAGGTCAGGAGATCGAGACCATCCTGGCTAACATGATGAAACCCTGTCTCTACTAAAAATACAAAAAATTAGCCAAGTGTGATGGCGGGCGCCTGTAGTCCCAGGTACTCTGGAGGCTGAGGCAGGAGAATGGCGTGAACCCAGGAGGTGGAGCTTGCAGTGAGCCGAGATCAGGCCACTGCACTCCAGCCTGGGGGACAGAGCGATACTCCATCTCAAAAAAAAACCCTCGGGCTACATGTGTTCTCTCTAGAACAGCCTGCATCTGAGCTCCCACAGGCCTCAGCAAGAGTGGGAAAGGAGCCCAGAGTGCTTCTGGGAAGACCCGCATCTCCCCAGCTCCCCCATCTCCAGGTAGCATGGCTTCCTATCCTGTCTCAGACTAATCTTGTCAATCCCTTTATCCCAGGCCCTGTAGGAAGCCCATGACTCCCCTGGATACTTCTGTCCCATGCAGCTCTGTATGCCCCACTTTCTGCCCCCATCCATCAGCAGCGACATCCCTGATGCCCTCTACTGTGAATGCCTCCTTTGCTTCGCTGTTCTAATAGAAACCCAGCTCTCCCTGGGGATGCTGCCTCCCACAGCCTCTCAAGGGGTAGCTGTGTTCTTTCCTGCATCCCGTGTATTCAGGGCCTAGGGGAAAGAAGACATCCTCCTTGCTCTTCTCTGCCTGCAGACCAGTGTTCCTTCCTCGGCTTTGATGCTCATGCCAGCTAATCGTCACCACCTGACATCCCGTGTTCTAGTTATCTTTGTTATTCCCTATCCCTTGGAGGTTTTAGCATTATGTCAAAGTCTTCTCTCTGACATCACTTCTTCCAGATTTTGAATGCTTTCAAAACCTACAAATCTAATACCCTCGCATGGTCATTTCTTCTCCCTTTTTCAGCTAGCCACCCCATAGCCATACTGCTGACCTATATCTGCAGCATCCCCACATAGTCTCTGTAACAAGCATCTGACTTCGCTAGTCCTTACTTCACATCTTCCACATCACTCCCTTGAGGGCTCCAGCGCCGAAAATTCAACCCCACTAGAACCTACAAGCCAGTGACCTTGCTACCTGTTCCTTGGCTCTGAACCCCTTCAAGTTCTCACTCTTCCTCTTACCTGGCTTAGATTCCCATTGTTCATCATTACAATTACTCCTTTTTCTTTTCTTTTCTTTCTTTTTTTTGAGACGGAGTTTCACTCTTGTCACCCAGGCTGGAGTGCAGTGGCACGATCTCGGCTCACTGCAACCTCCACATCCCGGGTTCAGCCTTCCAAGTAGCTGGGATTACAGGTGTGCGCCACCATGCCTGGCTAATTTTTTTTTTTTTTTGAGTCAGAGTCTCGCTCTGTCGCCCAGGCTGGAGTGCAGTGGCACGATCTTGGCTCACTGCAAGCTCCACCTCCCGGGTTCATGCCATTCTCCTGCCTCAGCCTCCCAAGTAGCTGGGACTACAGGCGGCCGCCACTATGCCCAGCTAATTTCTTTGTATTTTTTAGTAGAGACGGGGTTTCACCATGTTAGCCAAGATGGTCTCGATCTCCTGACCTCGTGATTCGCCTGCTTCGGCCTCCCAAAGTGCTGGGATTACAGGCGTGAGCCACCACGCCTGGCCTATGCCTGGCTAATTTTTTTTTTTTTTTGTATTTTTAGTAGAGATAGGGTTTCACCATTTTGGCCAGGCTAGTCTTGAACTTCTGACCTCAGGTGATTTGCCCACCTCGGCCTCTCAAAGTCCTGGGATTACAGGCATGAGCCACTGCGCTTGGCCTACAAATACTCCTTTACCATCACTCTTTTCCTCTCTCGCTTTGCCATTCTCATTTTGCCGAGTCCCAACCATGGTTATAGTTACCTCTACCAGTTTCCTCTCTGCACCCAAACCGCTGGACATGCCTGGAGAAAAATCTAACACCAAGCTGATTAGTTTCTCTTTAATTACTTCAAACATTTGGCAGATTTGTAGTGTTTCTCAAATGTCCTCATTACATTGCTTTGTTGCCATCTCCTCGCTTCTCTTCCTAGATCCTGTGTCCTCACTCTCAACTGATCACTTTGCTTCTCAACTCTCTGAAAAAAATAGCATTCAGAAGAGACCTCCCTCACACTTCCATCACACCTACACACCCAGCTCTCTCAGCACCACTGCACTTTGCCTCTCCTCCTATTAATCTAGGATACACTCTCCTTGCTCCTCCTAAAACCAGTCTCTTCATTTGTATTAGTCCGTTTGGATGGTGCTGGCTGTCTTAAACAGATGTTTACTTCTCATAGTTCTAGAGGCTGGAAAGTCCAAGAACAAGGTGCTGGCCAATTCAGTTCCTGGTGAGGGCTCTCTTCTTGGCTTGCAGACAAGCCACCTTATCACCCTGTCCTCAGTTCTTTGTTTTGCAAATGAAGAAATGGACAGAGACTTGCCTCAGGTCAATTATAAGTGGCAGAGCCAGGATTGAACCCCCGGCAGTGTGGCCCCAGAAGCCTCTTAACCACCAAGCTGTAATGTAAGAAGATAAATGTGTGCAGTCAATCTTCCACATATAGTAGGGAGCCCTCCGAAAGTCTTCTCCAAGTTTTGTTTTGTGTTTGCTCCAAGAAAGAGTCTATCTTTAATTTAGGTATTCTCTAAAGAGGTCATTTGCTTTTAACCACTTACGTTGAGCATGTAGCAAATACATCAAATACTAAGCTGAACTCTGCCTTCTAGACTCTTAAAGCTAGATGGGTCCTCAGAGGCCTCATCAGACAAACAAGAAAACTTGGACTGTGATAGGGAAGGTAATTGGACCAAGGTCTTATAGCTAGTTCGTGACAGGAGTCCCAATACCCTGGTCTCCACTCTAGTGCTTTTCCACAACACCAGGGTGCCTCCCAACAACCACTCCTAGTGTGGAGTGGCACCAGCCTGGGGAAGATGGCACTGGCTTCTGGGCTGTGCAGCTGGAGCCTAGCTGCAGCCCAGCACCTGGTGAGGGCTTGTGGTGCTGGGCATTTTGGGAGGCACCTCTGGGTCAGAGCGGGAGTGGTGGATAATGGCAGAAGTAAATTCAATGTGAACAAATGTGTGGATTGCCCAAGCTGCCTGTGTTGACATCTGACACCTAGAAAATGAGATACAGTCCTTCCTGTCTCCCCAAGCCTTTCCTCTTCTTGATCTCAACAATTCTTTTTCTTTTTCAAGATCCTTCCATGCAAAGGAAAAACTAGTCCTCATTGGAGTAGGCCCACATGGCTTGATTTGGGGATGACTGAGAAGCACCCCCAAAGAGGCAGTCTCCCTCAGCAGGCTCCTGAAATCCCACACCTCTCACTGCTATAGATGAAAGCAATTCAGGCTGTGAACATTACAGCGGTCTACTTGGAAGGGATGGCTCATGACACCGCTTCATCAGCATGCATCTGTTGAGAACCATTGCCCCGGCAACCCACACGTAGCCTGGAGCAAAAGAAAAATGTGGGCCTCTGTGGTACAGGTCTTGATGCATTTCCCTTTTTAAATTTTTTCTTTTTTACTTTAAAAAAATATAAAAAAATATAAAAAAAAAAATATATGTTGCCCAGGCTAGCCTTGAATCCTGGACTCAAGAGATACTCCCGCCTTGGCCTCCCAAAGTGCCTTGGATTAGAGGTGTGAGCCATACACCTGGCCTTGATGTATTTCAATCGGTTAATTTTTCCCAGAACATTGAGGTAGCATAAAAAACGTTGGAAAATTGAAAAGTAGGTACATTAAAACTTCATATTAAGTTTAAATTATTTTACTTATACCAAACAAACAAACAAATGAAGCCCAAGAATTTATTAGAATGTTACTTTCCTGGCTTTGATGGAAGAACACTCATTAGTAAAACTTTCAAAGTCTACTTCTTATCTTGTTTTCAATTGAGAACATTGCCATGTTTGAGAATTTTTTCTTGAACAAGTGATGATTTTAAATAATTTTAAATTAACTTTAGCTCACTTGCAACTTCTTTTGGATGTGCCTTTATTTAAAACTTTGATAGTTTGTTCATCACAGATTTTTTGCACTGTGACTAAAAAAATATTGCATTAAAATATTATTGATCTTGATTACTGAGGTTTTTGATGTTGCCCTTACAATTTCTGCCTAAGGTGAGTGTCTCATTCCACGATGAAGTCATCCATCCATCCACCCATTCATTCAACACATAGTTCTTGACTGCCTACTTGGGACTTGCATTCTAGTGGATAGAGATAGACATTAACCAGGGTAAATAAGGAAACCACAGCACTAAGAGCCATAGAGAAGAATAAAACAGGGAAGGGGGTGGGGAGTGTAGGAAGGGACAAGGAAAGACCTCACTGAGGGACCCTCCAGCAGAGCTGTCAGGGGGTTATAGATGGGATCCCAGGATGGGGATTCCCAGCAGAGGCCCTGAAGTGAGAGCAGTCCCTGCACATTCACAGAGCAGTGAAGAAGCCCATGTGCCCAGTCAGCCCACAGGCATGTATTGTTTGGCTCTCACAGTATTAAACTTAAAAAAAAAAAATGATATGACTTTAGATGGGCATCTCTCTCCAGTTCACAGGCTCTACTCCTCACTATTTTCTTGCACTCATTTGTTTCCTGCCTCTGAACTCAAGCTGTGGGGATAATTGTGTGCTTTGAACGTGTCCTGGGAGCAAGAGAGACACAGGACAGGAAGACAGGGCAAAGCACATCTGGACTTAAGCTGTGTAGATTGAAGATCAAGGGCAAATCCCCACCCTGCTTCATAATGTGAAGTCATAGTCCACAGTGCCAGGGCAGCGGGCTCCCCAGGAAGGGGTGGGGTTTAAATTCCTCACCAACCAAGAGAAATGGGAACTTAGAATCAGAAATAAGTTGAGTCACAGAAACTAGAGGGCATTATTTTTTTTTCAGATCTTAGTTTGTGGACTGAGTCATACCTACAAGGATAAAATCTATTCCGCCTCTCCTGTGTTCCAGACACCTTCAGTCCCATAACCTCTATTTAATCCTCACCACAATAGCTCAAGCTAGATGGAATTTTCCTACTATTATTCCTGGGTGACACAACCGAAATTCAGTGAGATTAAGTGACTTGCCCAAGGATGTGTAATGGGCTGCTGGTGAAAGCAGTATCCAGATCTCCTCTGCCTGCCTCCAAAGGGTAGGCTCTTCCCCGGAACCTTGCTGCTTATCATAGAGATGGAGTCCCTCACTCCATCCCGTTGCTACAAGTGTGCACAGGGTGTGTAGGTATGAAAGCAACTCTGATGGCCCTGTCATTGTGGAAAATACTTTAAAAAATGTTTATCTCATTTGAGTCTCAAAACATCTTGGTGAATCAGATAGCATCACCCCATTTTGAAGACAAGAGAACAGATGTACTGAGTTGAGACGACATGCCCACAGTTACCTAGCAGTGACTAGGAGATATGAATCTGGGTCATAGTCCTGTCCCAGCACTGCCTTGCTGCTCCCAAGACAGGATTGTAGTATGCTGTCTGCCCTACCCAAGCCATGCCACTCATCACAAACTTTGCCACATTAGCAAAATGCTACACAATGTATTGGAAAAAGGAGGATGTAATCCTCCATGCCTCCCAGCCCATGCCCACACACAACCCTGGATATTTTAAACATAGAAACATAGAATAACAGTAAAATCAGAGAGCTGGGTATATCCTGACAGGCTAATTACCCACTCATCAACTCATGGCACATGAGGATTTTCAGTGCTGCTACTAGGAACTGACTCAGCAGGTTACATGATCCTGGGCTCACTGAATGCCCAGGCCAGAAGGATGCCCATGCCTTCCAGGATGCCACAGACAATGGTGGCTACCTGCTGACATGAATGTTGCCTACAATGAGATGTGTTTGTTCCCAAGAATCTATTATATTAGCTATACTTTAGCATTGTTACGTAAGCTGGTGAAGTGTGAATGCAAAAGAAAGTTACTCTTTTTATAAGAAACAAGTTGACAGTTTTACAAAGACTTAATAAAGGAGAGATGCTAAAATTAGATTAGTGGATTGGGTACAAGCAAGACAGCTGAAAAGATAGTGGAAAAAGTACCACGTCTATAAGGTTTCTGTACTAAAATTGCTTTGCAAGTATCTAAAGTCTCGCTCCACTCTGCAGAAACTGAAATTAGAAATTGTAGACAATACATTAAGGGCATGATTTTTGTATGAAAGAATAAGGAAGAACTCGAAAAATATACTTAGTTTCAATGAAAAGACTTTGACTATGTCAAAATCTTAGTGAAGGAATGTATATTTCTGTTTTAGGTTAACAAAAATATTTAAGATATATATATAAAATTTAAAATTTTTCTTACATCTACTCACAATAAATATACTTTTACATCAATACATAACACAGAAATGTAAAAGTATGTGTATGAGTAGATGTAAGAAGAAAATATATATTAATATATAATCACTATGTGATTTTTTTATATATAATATATAATTACTATGTAATTAGTAATTATATACAACCATGCCTGGCTATTTTTTTTTTTTTTTGTATTTTTAGTAGAGATGGGGTCTTGCCATATTCCCCAGGCTGGTTTTAAACTCCTGAGCTCAGATGATCCATCTGCCTCAGCCTCTCCAAAGTGCTGGAATTACAGGCACGTTCCGCTGCATCCAGCCTCCAATTTATTTTTTAATGGCTGCAGCATATTTCTTGGCAAGTCTAAATATATTCAACCATTCTTCTTTGAAGAACGTTTGCTTTGCTTCTAGGTTTTGTTTTCTACCATAAACAATAATTTATTATACATCCTCGTTTATATAGCCACACATTTAGGTATTCCTATGGGGTAGATTCCCATGAATAGAAATGCTAAGTCAAAAGGTGTAAGTATTTTTAATTTAATTTTCTTTTTTCAGAGACAGGGTCTCACTATGTTGCCCATAGGTTGGAGTGTGGTGGCTATTCATAAACGCAATCATACCTCACTGGAGCTTTGAACTCCTGTGCTCAATGATCCCCTTGCCTCAGCCTCCCCAGTAGCTGGGACTAAAGGCACATGGCCACCACTTCCAGAAACTTCAATTTTAATAGATTGTGTTAGGCTATTCTTGCTTTGTTATAAAGAAATACCTGAGGCTGGGTAATTTATAAAGAAAAGAGGTGTAATTGGCTCATGGTTCTGCGGGCTGTACAAGCAAGGTGCCGGCATCTGCTTATCCTCAGGGAGCTTTTACTTTTGAGGAGGACTCGGGGAGTTTTACTCATGGCAGAAGGTGAAGCAGTGGCAGACATGTCACCCAGCAAGAGCAGGAGCAAGTCGGGGGAGGGTGCCACACACTTTTAAACAACCAGATTTCGGGAGAACTCTCTCACTATTGTGAAGACAGCACCGAGGGGATGGTGCTAAACCATCTATGAGAAATCCACCCCCACGACCCAATCACCTCCCACAAGGCCCCACCTCTAATGTTAAGGATTACATTTCAACATGAGATTTAGAGAGGACACATATCCAAACTATATAATAGATATTGCCAGATTGCTTTCCAAAAAGGCTATAATACCTGCTATGGTTTAAATGTGTGTCTCCTATGAAACTCATGTTGAAACTTAATCCCCACTGTAATAGTATTAAGAGGTGGAGACTTTAAGAGGTGATTGGGTCATGACAGCCTTGCTCTCATGAATGGATTAATGGGCTAATATGTTATCACAGGAGTGGGTTAGTTATTGCAGGAGTGGCTCTGTTATAAAAGCCTGTTTGGCTCTCTCTTGGGCCCCCTCACTGTGTGATGCTCTGTGCCACCTCAGGACTCTACAGAGTTCCCACCAGCAGGAAAGCCCTCACCAGAAGTGGCCACTTGACCTTGCACTTCCCAGCCTCCAATATATGAGAAATTAATTTTTTTCTTTATAAATTACCCAGTCTCAGGTATTTAGTTATAGCAACAGAAAATGAACTGAGACAATATCCAAGAACAATTATTAAAGTAACCTTTTCCCTGCATTCCCATTAGCAATAGATATTCGTCTTTCTAAATCTTGATCATTCTGATAGAAGTAAAGAAATATCTCATTGCTACTTAAACATTACTCTGATTACTAATCTAAAATCTTTTCATATGTTTTTGATCATATGAACTTGTTCTATGAATTGCCTATTTGCACCTTTTGCCCATTTTTGTGTTTAAAAAAATAATTCATTGCTTTAATTAATTTTTGCAGCTAGGCCGTCAGCTTCTATTCCCTGTCCTGTTGGGTAAGACAGAAAAATGTTACAAATATTGACATTTTGCTATCATAAATCACTTAACAGAGTAAATGAAAGTTTCAAAGTACGATTAAAAATTGTCCAGAAGCCGGGCACGGTGGCTCACACCTGTAATCCCAGCACTTTGGGAGGCCAAGGCGGGCGGATCATGAGGTCAGGAGATGGAGCGCATCCTGGCTAACACTGTGAAACCCCGCCTCTACTAAAAATACAAAAAATTAGCCAGGCGTGGTGGCAGACTCTTGTAGTCCCAGCTACTCGGGAGGCTGATGCAGGAGAATTGCTTGAACCGGGGAGGCAGAGGTTGCAGTGAGCTGAGATCATGCCACTGCACTCCCGCCTGGGCAACAGAGCAAGTCTCTGTCTCAAAAAAAAAAAAAAAAAGTCCAGAAAAAAGAAGCTAGAAAGCCAAAAACAAAAGAAAGGATGAAAAGAAACCAGGATGCTTGAGAAGATAGAAATGATGTGAGCCATGTGGTCTGTAATTGGTATATGGTGGAAAAATACAGCAAAGAAAAGTCAAATGCTCAGGAGGAACACACACACACACACACACACACACACACACACACACACACACAAACAATCATTCATTGAGCAATTTCTTTTTTTCTTTTATGACAGAGTCTCACTATGTTGCTCAGGCTGGTCTTGAACTCCTGGACTCAAGTGATCTGACCGCCTCAGCCTCCCAAAGTGCTGGAATTACCACTGAGCATTTACTATGTTCCAGGCCCTATGCTAAGCACATTGCCTACTGCATCTCACCCTTCAGTAGTAGGTAAGTAGGATTAGTCCCACTATACAGATAGAAAAACAGAAGCTCATAGAAGTGTAGTAGTAACACGGTTAAGGTTACATTGCTAGTCAGTGGTGGAACCAGGATTTCCATCCAGGTCTGCCTGACTCCAGGTACTGGGTTGGTAGATGGCTGGGCCTGAGAACTATCCAGGAGTAAACAGCGTGGACAAAGCTGGCATGCAAAGAGCTCTGGCTGAGATACAAATTCTAAACCGGGCCTCAAAAGGGGTTAAAGGGAAGTAAGGCAATGTCAGTAGAGCTGAAGCTGGGGTTGAGAGTCTTCCTGAGGAACTGGTGTGGTCAGGGGAGCCTTTCAGAAAGTCCCAGCCCTGCTAGACTGTTAGGGCCCTGAGCTGGGGCAGGGGAGGGTGGCGTATGCAACAGAACATCGCCCTGGATGTAAGACCCAGCCAGATAAAGTGACTCATCACCCTGATGTCACCCCACAGCCTCAGCTGTGAAATAAATGTCACTGCAAGTTTAAGGAAGACTATGCACTATTACCACTGAGCATTTACTATGTTCCAGGCCCTGTGCTAAGTGCATTACCTGCTGTGTCTCACCCTTCAGTAGGAGTAGGTAAGTAGGATTAGTCCCACTATACAGATAGAAAAACAGAAGCTCATAGAAGTGTAGTAGTAACATGGTTAAGGTTACACTGCTAGTCAGTGGTGGAACCAGGATTTCCATCCAGGTCTGCCTGTCACTATTACAACTGTCACTATCAGTTGCTGACAGAGAGAGAATGGGTGGCCTTGTTGTCACTGAATTCCCAAGTGCTTTCTCACTGCCACCCCACCCCCTTGTTCTTCATCAGCCTTTGGGTGACACAAACCCACTGAGAGGCCTGCCGGAGCCACACTGTTGAGAGCCAGTGGCTGGTGAAGGGTGTCTTCTGCAGTGGCAGGCGCCATGAGTGCAGGGTCCTGGGCTGCCCACACGGGCCCTGCTGTGGGGCCTCCATCAAGTGAGGGAAGCTCCCTGAGCCTGCTCTGAGCCTGCTCCGAGCCTGCTCCCAACCCCAATATGAGGAAAATAATGCTGTCTCCACTCACCTAACAGGGGTGAGTGAAATCACTGTGAAACACTGAGGCACAAAATAAGCATGAACGCTTTGATGAATTGGAGTGGTCACGATATAAAAGACTTCAGAAACCACAGGAGGAAGTTGAGAGATCCCCTTGCACAGGGAGACAGTGATGCTGGTTCCATTTCAGCTACAATGAAGGGTGAGAAAGCCCTGGCACCAGGGCTGCCTAAGAACATGGGGGTGGATCAAGTCTGATTGCATAAACCAGTAGGGCTTTCTGGAGCAACCCCCAAGCAGAAGCCTCTCCCAGTGGATTCTCCGCCACTGCATCTGCCCCTGATGTGTAGCTTTCAGTCTGTGACAAGAGTATTTGGGGTTGGATTCAGTAGACTGGACTGAGTTTCAAATCTGAGTTCTATTTATGAGCTGAAGACAACCCTGACCTTCAGTTTCCTCATCGGTACAACAGAATAGCAATACCTGGTCCATGTGATTGTTGTGAATATTATATATGAAAGAACTGGACAAATCACATTTGAGCACTTACTGTATATCCTTGAAGAATTTGAACTTGTTTAACTCTTTTCTCCAGTTTGGGTGCTCCCCTCCGCTGTAGGAGGAGAAGAGGTTTGAGGGAAGGAGGACAGATGACATTTGCAGGAATTTGACCAGGCATTGTGCTACGTGTTCTCGGTACAGAGACTCATCTGACCCTTCCACAGCTGCCCTGTGAGCCATGTACTCTTATCCTTACTCTAAACCTGCGCGCCTGGTGCTCAGAGAGGGGAAGCTATCTACCTCAGTGAACCTAGGCCTGACACCAAAAATCTATACCTTTTATAGACACCCACAATCGATTATAACACCCACAATCTATTCAAAACTGTAATTTTTTTCTGGCTGACAATGCAAGAAAATCTCAAGGTGGAAATTCATGCAGATGAGATAAGTTTCAAACACAATCTCCTATTATTCAATTACTCTGTTATCCCCCATTAAACCATCTCTTAGATGACCCCTGGTCACCACTGTCCTTCTTATCTCAGTCTGCCCCCGCACCCAGGCTTATGCTGGAGAAGCACAAAAGTACAAGGGACCTTAGAGATCATCTGATCCAGCTCCTGCTCTAAGAGCAAGGAAACTGAAGCCCAGAATGAGTGCCAAAGCCGCCCAATAGAAGCCTGCTCCTGAGGGTCGTCGCCTGCCCCCTGCCCCACTCTTGCCCTGGGGAACCCGTGCTTCCTCCCCTCTTGCCCCTTTCTCAGAAGCAGGCGGCAGAGACACAACACAAAGGATGGAGAGCATCACTACATTTTCCTTTGAACTGTACAGATGGTTCATTTTACCCACTTTTTTCTTCTAGATCTAAGATATCTGATTTTGAAGAAATGAACGTTTTCATAGAAAGTGGAAATAATAACTCCTTTTGCTAAAAAGAATGCGGAGGGAGGGGATGACCCAAGAATTGACAGTGCATTGCATTTTGTGTAACATTCTAAACAAGAAAGCGAGGTCCTTTCCTGCCCGGGCCTGAGCTTCTTCTGCAACTGCCTCAGTCAGCTGTGGTGCTGTTCTGGCTGCATCCCCTGCTTCCTATGGCTCCAGCCAACCCTTCTTCCTTGGGTCCTGGGCCTTGCTCTCAGGGCCAGCAACCTTCTACTGAACCTCCAGCCATAATCGTTCATTCCAGCTCTCTCTCGTTCTTTCTTCTTCCTGGGTTATTTCTCATGTTCTATATGAGGTAGTTGAGCATTCTGTTCTATTTTGAGGCTGCGCTCCATCACAGAATAAAAAACTGCTCAAAATCGGACACATCTGCATTTCAAAGCCAATTCCTCCATGACTACTGACTAGTTGTGTGACTCTGGGCAACTCAGTCTCCAGACCTCAGTTTCATCATCTGTAAAATGGGGGAAATAGTATCTCTTTAGAACGTCTTACATCAGAATCAACCAAATAGTGTCATTAAAGAGTTCTGCATATGATAAGGGCACAATAGATGGTTGCTTTTCTTCTTCTAGCAGGCTGATTATCCCAAATCTTATACTCCCGCTAAGTCTAGTTGTGGCGCCCCCAGAATCCACCTGGATAGCACCAAGTCGAAGTCATCTTTATGTCACCCAGAGATCTGTTGGGGTATGCCTAGCATCATTCTGCCCTACATGTGGCTAAGTGACACTGCTGCAGCTCCATGATATTGCACCACCTTGTCTGGAGCCAGACCGGGCATGCCTCCAACGTCATAATAATCTTCAGGGTATGATTATCACAGTGCACAGAGGCCTGCCAAGGCCCTAGAAGAAAGTTATGACAGGGTAGAAAAGAAACGTGCCTTGGAAACTTGGGTTCAGTGTCCTGCTGTGTCACTTACTAGCTCTGTGTCCTTGAGAAAGTTCTTCAGATTTTCTCCATTTTAACTGTAGAAGGCAACAGAAATTTCTTCCTCCCTCCTCCTCTACCCTACCCCACTTCCCTTCAACAAATATGAATTAGGCATCTAGTCACTGGGGAAGCAAAAGTGAGTAGAAACAGATAAAATCCCTCCAAGATGACATCATGGAGCTCATTGTCTGATGAGGTAGAGGTATGTTCATCAAGTAAATAAATGCAAGACTGCAGCCCTCAGAACACTTTATCTGATAGGTTCATGGTGCCAGTGCATGTCTCACAGTGCAATCTGAACCTGTCAGTGAGGTCATGGAATACATTTTGATGAAGTTGTGACTTCATAGCAACCTGAAGGACAAAAAAGCAGTTACCAGCTAAGAGGGGTGAAAGAGCTTTCCAGGCCAAGGATGGGGTTAGTGTGAAGTCTTAGTAGATGGAGACAAGGGATGCTGGAGGAACTAGAAGGCTGGGGGAGTGCTGGGCAGAGAGGATGGCTGGAGGGGCCAGCAGACACAGTGTCTCACAAGCCTTTTAGGCCTTATGAAGGATTTTGGTCATTAGTCTCTTAGGAGCAATTGGCAGCCCTTATATGGTTTTAAGAGGAGGGGATAGACATTCAATAAGTAATTTTTAGAAGAATAAATGAGTTTGTTAATGACTTATCTCCCAAATCATTTATCAAATTAAGTAGTTAGTCACTTATCAAGAGCTTGAATGTATGGGACACAGCAAAGGATGTTTTGGTAGAAAAAAGGGACGGGAAAAATCTGGAAGGTGAGGTGCTGTCTTAGAGTTGAGGCCTAGACACCGTGTCACAGTGGGGTCCCTGGGCCCTGCGGGAAGATCTCAGAGTACTGCGCACCTGGCATGGGTGTGCGGTTCAAGACAGATATCCCGAGGAAGAAAGGGGAGGATATTCCAGTGTCTTTAACGTCAAAGACACTTTGCTTACTTCATGACTGAGATCAGGGTTAGCCATTCTTGAATATGTTGCAGGTGGAAAAAGAGGAAAACCTAGTGATTATTTGAGGCCTTTACTGAGCCAGTCACATCCCCTAAACCAGTTAGAGGAGTTCATTATCTGACATGGTAAAATGCAGATGTCCAAATTGAAATTCAGTTCAACCCTTATAAAGACATTTTCTAATCCTGACATTTACTGACTCTGACTTTCTATGTCTGCGAATTGGGAATAATGATACCTATCTCACTGGGTTAAATGAGAACACGCACATACTGTGCTCAGCATAGTGTCTGGGATCTGTGGCAGCAGCTATTTTCACAGCAATTATTCTGTATGTATGATATAACTTTAAAACTTCTCTAGGGACCAACAAGGCAATGCAATCAAACACCAGCACAGCCAATAGGGGGCAATACAGAGTGGTGGGGACTGTGGCAAACTGGAGACTCCTTGCCTGTTCAAAGAGGGCAACAGCTCCTCTTTAGTTTCAGCTATTAGCTACTGAGCAAGAACTCAAAACAAGTGCTTTCTGACTTTTCCAGAAATGCTGGAAATCTTAATGCATAATTTTGTTATCCAATTCAAATAAAAAACTGCAAACAATAACAACCACCAGAATTAATAACACTGTGGAACACACAAAACAGGTTCTGGAGCAAAGCTAGGCTGAAAGCAGCTAAAACAAAGTTTCACAAAGGCCAAGCTGTTCTGGGAAGTCAGATCTGCCCCACAGAAAAGACTCTAAAAGCATGTGAAAGGTCATGATAAAATCAGGTGCAGGCCAGGCGCAGTGGCTCATGCCTGTAATCCCAGCACTTTGGGAGGCTGTGGCGGGCGGATTACCTGAGGTTGGGAGTTTGAGACCAGCCTAAACAACATGGAGAAACCCTGTCTCTAGTAAAAATACAAAATTAGCTGGGCATGGTGGCACATGCCTATAATCCCAGCTACTCAGGAGGCTGAGGCAGGAGAATCGCTTGAACCCGGGAGGCAGAGGTTGCGGTGAGCCAAGATCGCACCATTGCACTCCAGCCTGGGCAACAAGAGCAAAACTCCGTCTCACAAAAAAAAAAAAAAAAAATCAGGTGCAAAGGAAGCGTTCCAAATACATTCTGTGAAATGGCAGCATTGTTAGAACATGCATGCATCAACCTCCCTCGGGAAGGATTTTGAAGAGGACAATGCTCATTAGGTTTTATGTACTGGGGCAATTACTCAAATGCAATAATCTTGAACACACCCAGCTTCTGGAAGCCTTGAAGGTGTTTGCCGAGCTGCTTTTAGGGACAGTGATACCAGCCATATCCACTGGGGGTCTCTCTCATACAAATAATGGCATAGCTGTTCCCAGCAGTTAGAGGAAATGGCAACCCTGGGACCTGGCGGGATCCAAGGCCAGTCCACGTCTCAATGGGAAGATGGCAGCAGCTCAGTGGCTCTTCACAGTGAAGTGACGACCTGTTGTTAAATGTTTAACAGAGGCCAAACTTGGCTTTTAGAGGACAGCTCTCCTGCCAGCCAGCCAGCTTTCCAAAGGAATCTTTCCTGTGCACAGAGAGCACACTGGGCTTGGAAACATTCTCTGCACAGTGGGATTTGGTGAGAATCTTAAGAGTTTCTGTTCAAGGTCAGTTTGTCTCTCTCAGACCGTGGCACCAAGGAACCTGCTGCTACCCTACTTGATGGGGCTGAACAGGAGATACATTCCACGCTTCGCAATTGCCACCTTTCGGGAGCAACTTCACCAGGTGAAGAAGCCCTGGTTAAGAGATGAGATCTGGGTTTGGGTTCTAGTTCTGCCCCTCATTAGCCATGTGACCTTGAACAAGCCTTATCCTTTCTGGTTCTCAGTTTCTTCATCTGTAAAATTAGGAATACTCATCTCTAATACTAGTCTCAAAAATTGTTTTGAGTGTTAAATAGGAACGAATGCATATGAAACTTTAGAGAAGGGCTTGGCAGATGTTTTCTATGAAAGGACAGATAGAAACTATTTTTGGCTTTATTGGCCTTATAGGCTCTGTCTCAACTACAGAATTCCGCGATAGTAGTAGTGTGGAAGCAGCCATAAGCAATTCATCAAGAGATCAGCAGGGCTGTGTCCGCTAGAACTTTATTTTACAAAAACAGGCAGTGGGCTGGGTCTTGCTCATGGGCTGTACTTTGCCTATCCTCACAGCCTGTTTCTGTGAAGCCCGTGATCTCAGGATGGTTTTATGTTTCTAAAGGGTTGTAAGGAAAAAACAAAAAATAGGTGACAGGGCCCTGAGCAAGTATTTACCACCGGCTCTTGGAGAAGCTGGCTGGCTCTGTTCTAGAGCATTGCAGGAAAGTCAGCCCAGGAGGCAGGCAGCTGTGTCCCTGAGTATCAGGGGGCCTGCCTGGTAAGTCACAATGAAACAGACAGGGGCCAGATGACCCCTGGGCCCTGTCCAGCGCCAGGGGCTAGGGTCCACATGACTCTGATGACCGAGCTCTGGGGCTAGAGGAGGGAAGGGAAACGGCCCCCTAGTTCTCTTTTCAGTTGTCTATTTCAGATGGGCCTTATGAAAGAGGATCAGAAAAGCTTCCATCAGAAAATGAACCAATAATCAAGTGAATGGGACTTTCGTTTCCTGAATTGTCTCTAGCCTGTGAGGCTGTGCTTCCATATGGAACTTCTGAGTTCTCTACGAACTCGAACAATGAGTCATGGGCGAGCCCAGGACTCCCACCCACTTGGAATCATGGGGCTCTGACGTGGAGACAAGACCACAGGGTTTCTGTCAGGCCAGAGCCCTGACCCCTCAGCTAAGATGCTTCTTCTTTGTTCTAGATTCTTTGTTCTGGAAGCAGCAGATACTAGGCCTCAGAGTAATAGTCCCTGAAGAAAATAAAGAGAAAGACTGTCTGAGAAAAGCCAGTTGTGCCAGTTAAAGAATGACCTATGGCCACAACGCCTTACTGGAGGGTGCTTGGGAGCCCATGTCCTCATGTCTGTTGTATCGGGTTAGGGAGATCCTGGTGCATTTCAGCGGGCAGGGGGTTGCTGCTGGTCCTGTTTTCACTCCTTGTCTCTCCTTCCCCAGTGACCCCAAGACAAAATGCTGTTAGATAAGTAACATTTTCCATCTGGTGTCCAGAATGATCATTTCAAAACATAAGGCTCATCATGTCCCTCTTCTGTTCAAGACCCTGCTTTTGGCTTTCCATTTCACTCAACAGCAATCCAAGGTCCTCTTCATGGCCGGCAATTCCCACCTATTCTCGCCCTGGCTGCCCCTGCCTCATCTCAGCCACGCTGGCCTCCTTTGTAACCCTGAATGCACCAAGCAGGCTCTTATCCAACACCTGGGCAGGTCTTCTTCCTTCTGCCGGAAGTTCCCCCATCTACCGTTAGGAATCAGTGGTATTGTTATAGTCTACCAGGACCGACCTGGTGCTGCTCAGAACCAGGGGCTCAAGGCAGGGCCTCCCTTCATCTTCTTAAATTATTCTCTAGCAGCTCTGAGTCTCCCAAAGATTGGTTCTAGAGAAAACACTATGTCATTTACTGCTTTTTGTGATTGTAAAAACATGCATATTTACTGCATAAAATTTGAAAAATAGAGAAATGTGTAAAGAAGAAAATGTACAGAATAACTTTAGACTCAAAACCAATCTGATTAATTCAGGAAATGATTATTTATTGAACACCTACTACATGCCAGCCACTGTTCTTGGTGTCGGGGACATAGCAGTGAAAAAAAAAAGTCCTCCCCTTCGTGGAGCCTATATTTCAGTAGGGACCGTCAGTACAGCAGAGGAAGGGGCTGGGCTGATGGAACAGGATGCCTTTTTTGATAGGGTGGTCAGGACAAGAGGAAGCAAGGGATGCAGCTATTTGGGGAAGACTGTTTCCGGCAGAAGGAAGAAGACCTGACCAGGTGTTGGATAAGAGCCTGCTTGGTGCATTCAGGGATACAAAGGAGGCCAGCGTGGCTGAGATGAGGCAGGGGCAGCCGGGGCGAGAATAGGTGGGAATTGCCGGCCATGAAGAGGACCTTGGATTGCTGTTGAGTGAAATGGAAAGCCAAATGCAGGGTCTTGAACAGAAGAGGGACATGATGAGCCTTATGTTTTGAAATGATCATTCTGGACACCAGATGGAAAATAGACAGGGGCTGGGGGTGGGGTTGGCAAGGGCAGAAGCTGGGAAGCCATTTGGTTATTGCGAAAGTCACACAAAGCTGTGAAAGCAGAGCTGGCCTGGTTGAAGGAAGGGTGGAGGTGGAGGGGGGGCTGGCAGTTCCTCCCACTGGGCCTCTGCCCTTTCCTGTCATGCTCTCTGAGGTTCCACCATGGGACCCTAGGGTACCTAGGATTACAATTTGAAAGCTATTGGACTAGAGGTTCTCTAAGGGCCCTTCCAGCTCTGGCTCCTGTGCTCTTGTGTTTCAGGACCATGCTGATTCTGTGGGACCAGGCCCAGGCTCTACCAGCCAGGCCTCTGAACATGTCAACTTGAGAACTGAACAGGTTAAGGGTCTAGGAAGGGGAGATATTTCAAAATTTTAATTAAAAAATATTTTTAACGTTTAAATTTTTGTAGAGACAGGGTCTTCCCATGTTGCCCAGGCTGGTCTCAAACTTCTGGGCTCAGGTGATCCTCCCACTTTGGCCTCCCAAAATATTGGGATTACAGACATGAGCCATGAGATTTGGAAACTTAATTCAGCTCCCACGTACTGAACGTGGCCAGCCCTGTGTGGGGATTATAATGATGAGTAAGAGGAAATGTCTGCTCCAAGAAACTCACTGGCTGGGATGGGAACTAGGGAATCACACAAATGGACCAGCCCAAAGTCTGAGAGGCCCCCGGCCCCTCCCTGCCTGGCCTTTCTTCCGTGTGGCCCCTGAGCCAGTGGTTCCCAAACTGAGCAGGTCATGGGGTCATCGAGGAACTTCAGAATATGCAGATGCCCAGACTGTGCCCTCAAAGATTCAAGTTCAGTTAGTCCAGGGTGGGTGGGGCCTGGGAATCTGTTCAGACAAAGGCCTGGCCTGAAGCATGGGCTGGAGGGTTCAGTCCAGACAGAAGAGCAGAGACTGCATGAGAGGGCTTCTGCCAGCTTCACCAAACCCATGCTGGACAGGATGTGGAAATCAAGCCTGTCTTCCAGTGGGGCATAGGGGTGGGGGGGCTGGAGGAGGGGGTGGCAGCTCCTTTATCAGCTGTCCCCAACAGAGGTCCTTCTCCCAGGAAGGAATGTTTAAAAAACTCCCAGGAAGGAATTGCTGGGTTTGAAGAGCATAAGAATTCCCCATCTCCCCCAATCTCCTCAGCCACCTCAAATCCACCAGCCCGTCTCCCCATGTTTGGGTTAACTCCTTATTGGCTCAGAATGTCTCGTCTGGGTTGAGCTACTGATCTATGAGATCACTTAGTGGCCTGAAATATTTCCAGAATACAAGCAACAAAAATACTCTTGTAAGGCCCCACAAATCTACTGAGGAAGAACCCCTACAGGTGGAGAGGGGTGTGGCGTATGCAGACTGGAAGGTGGGACCCTAAGATTCATTCCAGAACTGGAAGGAAATCAGACATTTCCAAACAGGAGAGAGATGGGAAGCTGGAGGAAGGAGCAGGAGGAGGGAAGAGAATGAATCTTATGTGAATGAATGGCAATTTTCTCTCAGTTACTGGGAAGAAAAAAAAAATAACAAAATCAGACCTTGGTCTGGTCCACTAAAAAGAATTCTCTGAATCAGACTTCTTTCCTGGAAGTTGTGAACTTTATCCTCTGGCAGCCATTAATCTAATATTAAGCCCCTTAACCTTCCTAATTGTTCTCTTTCAGTATCAGCTGGTTTCATATTAACCTTTCAATCTTTCCCATAATGCAGTTACCTCCAACTCCCGCCAGACCCAATTCAGAGCTGCGGTCAGCTCAGACCTTTGCCTGCTCTTGGCAACACGTCCCCCTGTCCTGCTCCTCTGCAACCTGCCCCTCTTTTTCTTCATGTGCTGTGAAGGCATCATGTGGATGAGTGTTCAACTTCTGGACTGGGGATGCACAGAGCCTGAGGGACACACTTTGCAAACCCGCACCTTGCACTTTTGGGTTCTGGCCTGCAAGGTCTCCTTTATTCTTTTGGACCAAGGCTGTCTGTGGGAGAGGGCAGCCGCTGCCGGCCTGTCAGAGCAAATCAGCCTCAGGCGGCTTCTGAGGCTCTGGTATTTGAGCTTTGTTTTCCCTCTCTCCCAGGAAGAACTCATTGAAATAGTTTCTCTGGGAAAGACAAAGCATCTCGCCCATATGCTGAAGGATCACTTGGTAACTGCCTGTCTTGGTTTCCCGTTGTGCCCATGAAGGCGCCATCAGCTCTAAAGCTGACCTGTGGTTCCGTCTCTAAACAGCTATCTCAGATGTCAGCCCCTTGCAGCCAGCCACACAGACTGAGTTGGAGTTCTGGCCTCTCCTAGCAGTGAGTGACCGTGTTGGAGGGGCCTTGGACACCTTGGGTAATTGCTAACTAAATATGAGCAGCTGGGGGAAGGTCTTCTGGTCCACGGGACAGCCAACGGGGCACTTCCCTTCTCTTTCCTAGTCAGGGTAGAAAGCTAGAAAGAATCCTAAAACTCACTATCCAAGTCCCCATTGTGTGGGGACAGAGGCCTGTCCTGAAGCCTAGGCCAGAGGGTTCAGTGGGAAGCAGAAGCGGGGAGACTGCATGAGAGGGTTCCCGCCAGCTTCACCAAGCCCGTGCTGCGCGGGATGAAGAAAATCAAGCCTGTCTTTCAGTGGGGCCCTGAGGTGGGGGGGTGGGGCTGGAGGAGGGGGTGGCAGCTCTTTTATCAGCTGTCCCCAACAGAGGCCCTTCTCCCAGTCACCACGGACCAAAGCTCCTCCTGGGGGCTCCAGCCTGTCTGTTCAATGTTTGCCTTGCGCCTTTTCCTGGTGAGGCCACCCCCGGCACCACCTCAGGCCTCAGAAGGACCACCTCACTGAAACAGCTCTTAGGGTGGGAAAGAAGCAAGCCCTCCACATCCCGTCCAAGTCTCTCATCTGGGCACAAGCACACACAGACGCCCAGGCCCTGTCCCTACGCCAGAACGGCCGCTCGCGTTTCTAGGCACAATGCCCCTTTCCAGGAGTGCACAGAGCCCTGGGCTGAGCTGGGGGCCGAGCTCCACGCTCTCTCAGCAGCTCTGAGCTGCACGCCAAGGAAAGTCTATCAGATGGGCTCTGGGATGTGGAACATGGCGTCCAGCCCTAGTGTCGACCCCACACTCGAGGCACCCTGACTTCCGCCCCCTTCTTACCTGAGTATCAGCTTACTTCCATCTGGGGACTGAATATGGGGCAGATTCCAGAAAAAGGAGGTTGGGGCACCAACACCAACACCAACAACACCAATTCTGCCAACGGAGCCAGCACAGCTATTTGTCTTCAACCACGGACAGCAAGGGAAGTTCCCGGGCTCGACACCCCCAGGCCCCAGATGTAAGGATATTGCCCGTTAGACAAAGGGAAGGCCCCAAGTCCGCAACTCATGTTTATGAGCTTAACCTTGTCCTATAAAGCACTTTGGAAAAGGCCCAGCTTCTCCCACCATGTACAGCTGCCGTTGACCTGGACAGTCCCTCAAGGTCCTTCAGTGGAAACCCGGAATGGAGTCACTGCATGTGCACCCTCGGGGTTCACTGGCTCTGGAGGTCAAAGTTGCTGTGGGTGACAGGCAACCAAGACTAAGGGCAAACTTGAAACATAAGTGAGTTAAAACCCACAAAAATAAGACATTTTAAATAACTAAACTGTTTTCTCATTCTTCCCTTATCATCTGAGGACGTTTTAGGCAAATGAAGCTTTAGAGTTTTTCTCCTTTCATTGGGTTGACAATGTTTTAAATTATATCCAGAGCTGTCTAATTTGCCTATTGCTCTAGGCTTACTGATCCTCAGGAGGTAAGACTGGATGGGTTAAAGTGGACGGGCTCGGGGGCTGAGACTGTCCATCTCTCTGAGAGTCGGGGGCAGCATTTATCAGGGGCCTGTGGTTAGCCAAGCTCGGCTTGGGCTCTGTGTGAAGATAAAACCAACTGGCTCAGATGGGCTCCTGTGGGGCATGGATATTGTTGGGAAGATAAAGCACATGAGCATGAGAAGAAAGAAAAAAAAAAAAAAGCAAAGCCCAGGAGAAGGAATGCAAGTGATTCCAATGCAATTGAATTAAGTGCAAACTCACTAGGAATGGGGGGGGTTTGATTGGAGAAGGGGTTAGTCAGGGGTGGTTAACCACAGAAGATTGAGGAGGTGAACTCTAAGTTGGACTTGGAGGTAGAAGGGAGAAGTTAGGGGAAGCATTTATTTCATATTTGGGTGAGGTGCGTGGGGGTATGGATAAGTGAATTGTCACACACACACACACACACACACACACACACACACACACAGCTTTGAGTAGGAAGAGGGTCAAGAGGACCAGGTTGGCCTAGACAAGTCAGTACTAGCTTAAAAAGTCACACTCAGGATTCCTGCAGCACCTCCCCCATACCCACCCCCACCCCAATGGGCACAGCACTCCCTCTTCTCTCCAACGCAGGCCTGCTGCCTGGGGTGCCGTGATCATTTCCATAGCAACCAATTGCTCTGTGACAGAGACATAATTCTGACTCCAGGTAGGTTATGAACAGAAGAAACATGAAACCACTAAGTGACAGAGATCTAGTTTTCCAGTAAGTGCCCTGCTAATAAAGAAGAGAAAATGCACAAACTAGAAGATAAATGGAACAGGAATGAGCAAATGCTAAATTTTCTATGAGGCATCAGCTGTTTGCTAAAAACAATAGCAACCTAATAGGTTCAACAAGAATGGCGCTGGCAAGGACAGCTCAGAACAGCCTCTGTCAGTCTGCAGAGTAGGGGCGATGGCAGAGCCTGCGGATGCACAGTGTCAGGGTTGTGAGGCAGAAAGGAGATGCCTTAAACGCATCATCTCAATCCTGCACACGTCCCTAATGCCTTTACTGGAAAAGCTGCACTGCTGCTGCTGTGAATCCAGCATGACCTTGCCTTCATTCATTCATTCACTTATACATGCATGCATGCATAATTCAAGAACTCATCAGTGCTAGGTAGGTTACTAATTAGAAATAATTGGGAGAAAAGTCTGAATTACTAGGTATTTTAGAAGCAAAGCTTTCTTACTCTGAAAGCATGGCTGAGATGGTGCCTTCAGCAGGGAATCAGAGAGTCTGATCCAGTCTGAGTCTGCCACTCACACTCTGTATGACCTTGTGCAGGCCACTTACCAGTCTTGGTCCTCATCTTGTAGATGAGGTGATTGGTGATCTATGTGATGCTTCCAGATCTGTCTAGTTCAGAGGCCTGCTTTAAGTGTCTAAACGGTTAATATCAGAGTGAGTTGATATGTTGGGTATTTTCATAGAGCAGAACCAAGACCGTTTACTCATTTACCATTTATTTCCACCTTCTGTTGATACTGATTGACCACTTACTATGTGACAGTCACAGATCTAGGCATCAGAAATAAAGGTAAGACATGATGGTGGCTTCAGGGCCCTCACGGCCAGGTTGGGGGACAGACAGGCCCAGGCTCAGACCCATAGGGCACAAGCTGGTCTCCAAGTGCAGACAGAGCTCATCAGGTGTGGGGAAGGGCACCTCCACCTGCGGTCAAGAGCTCTCTCCACACCCTGGATGGGGCTGGAAGGAAAGGCAGGAGGCAGACTCAGAGAGGAGGAGCTGCATGGAGAGGGGGTGCTGAGGAAGCCCCACATGACCCAGGAAACTTGTGGGGAGTGGGGAGGAGGGCGATGCAGACAGGCCATGCCAGTTCCGGTGCTCTGACATCATGGTCATCCTTCTCAAAGATCTGGAGATTAACAGACCACATAGAAGAAGGGGCAATAAGTTAAGGGGAAAAAAAAAATAAGCAGAATCCCAGGAGGGAAGAGCATAAGGTCTGGGCTTTGTGCAGGCATATTTGCCTCCAGGGTAGATACCAGTTGCTGCCTGGTGTTGTCATCACTAAGGCCTGGGGTGAGGCTAAGAGGTGGACACCTGGGGGGAGCTGGGAGTGAGTGCCCAGACTTGGAAAAGACTAAGGGAACATACTAGGCTGCCAGAAAGCCTGGAGCTTTCTGAACTCACCTGAACCTTCTGAGCTTTGGGCAGGGTGCTTTAGTCTGCCCTAAAACCGGCAGAGGGCTTAACGCGTGGTTTCAGTGCAGAGCAATGTCCGTCTTCTCTAAAACACCCAGAAAGATTTGGTGAGTGAATTGCAGACTGTGGTGCTAAGAGGAGTCTTAGCCAAAGAGACAACTACTTGCCTTTGAGTTTTCCATGCTTGTCTACTTAACAGAATCACGAGGACTCCCATAGCCTCTCCTAAAAATTAACCAGTTAATCATTCAACACGCATTTTACAGCAGCTAGTTGGTATTATTCGTTACGCTACAAATTCTCAGGGCTCAACAGAGGCATTGTTCACGTCCTTGAGGAGTTTATAGTACAGCTGGGAGTTTGCATATGCAAGTGAAAGTTTATATGCACTAAGTTATATCTATTAAGGGCTAAACCAGGAGTGCTAGCAGAGAGGATTACGGAGGTAGAAGAGAGAGAGCACGTGTGGGACTGTACATAGTCTCTTGGGACTGGCTGATCAGGAAGTCTTCGTGGAGAAGGTGGAATTTGTGTGGGTTTTGAGAACAGCTAAATGGAGAGAAAGAGGTCAGAACAAAGATGTGTTTGGGAGGGACAATGCTCTGCAGTAGCATTTAGCAGCTGCTACTTGTCTGAGAGGAAACCTGAGCACTAGCATGGAAAGAGGACATTTTCTGACATTGGAAATACTTCAATGTCAACCTCGACCCAAGTTTGATTCCTGGGTCTGCCACTTAGTAGCAGATAGGCCTGGGCAAACTCCTTAACTTGCCTTATCTAAATTGCCCCATTTATAAATTGAGTGTGGATAATGTTTATCTCAAAAGGCTATTGGGAGGGTAGAATTAATGTGACAACAGGTAAAACACTTCCAGGAATACTTATCCCTTCTCCCTTTCTTGGCCCATCAGGAAAGCTGCATTTAAGACCAAGGGGAATAATTATTCCAGAAGTCCTCTGAGTGCCCTTGTAGAAGTAGATAAACAGATTGATCAGTGACAAAAAAAAATATGTTCTCATCCAGCCTGTGGGGTGAGTTAACCATGCATACTTTTCTCCGGATGTTTGACTTCCTGAATCTTCCCTGAACAATGCCATCTCTGTTCTGGCACCCCTGGCAAGCAGTCCCAAGTGAGACAGGTTCTTGTCACATGTCCTTTTCCTGAAGTGAGTCACTAGAGAGTGGGCTGTAATCATAACCTTCACTAGTTAAGGGAGGTGAATGTGGATTGGAATGAACATAAACACGGTACAATTTGGTGCTTAATGTTCCTTTCCATCAACATTTTGCCCCAGGCCTTAACCTTGCAACTCAAAAAAGTAGGGTCGCATAATGAATGGGATAAACTGAATGACCGCTTGTAATCCACAAACAAAGGGCCTTTCAACAGCCCTTGGTCGGAGGCCTTATCTATTCCAATCAAATCTAGCCAGTTGCAAACTGGAGAAAAAAATGGGTGATCCTAATGAGAATTAGTCCCAGAAGAAAATGGAAAGAGACATTTTGTTACCTCCTCAGGAAAAGTGATAATGAACAGAGAAGGGAAAAATCTAAATAACTGCTGCAAAGACATAGAACTGAAACTGTGAGAATTGGATGCATGTCTTCTCCCTTTAGTTGTATAAGCATGAACTGATTTTATGATGGCCAGCATAAAATTAAGATCAGCAGTGCACAAATCTGTGTGTAACCTTCAAGACCTTTTATTTCCCCAAATTAGATGTGACCTTAAAAACTGTTGGTGTCTTCACCCTGGGCAGCTACAGTGGTGGAACAGAAAATAGTAGACTGGGATTGGGACAGGCTAAGTCCCACCCTTCACCCTGGCTGGGTGACCTTGGGCATACTCACCCTTGCTTTTCTGGGACTGAGGGTCTTCATCTGAGAAATGAATCATTTTTCTTGATAATTTACAGTTTTCTTTCAAATCCCTCCACCCCCCACCCCCACCAAGGTTTTTATTTTTATGGCAACTCAGATCTTGAACCTTAAAAAAAAAATAAGGTAGAGAAGACAGCAATCCTTACCAGTGTCACTCTATCACCCTATACAGCTCCTCAAACACAAGCCCAGAAGGGGCTTCACTTTGGTGGAAGTCCTGGGCCTACATTTGTATATTTAAGTGGAACCCAAATACTTGCTCCCAGAGTGGTGTCAATGGTCACCCCAACTTTCCAAATTCTGGCAGGCACAGCAGGTCATTCTGTGAGCTGTTCTCATTCACATCCAATTTCCAACTGGTTCTGTTCCATGGAGCCCCAGCTGTACTCTGCAATTCAGTTCTACCAACACTCACTGCATGTTGCTGATATGGCAGGCACTAATGTGAGATGCTGTGAGCAAGCAAGCATAGCCCAGCCCTATGGAAGCTCGCACTCTAGTAGGGAACACAGAAATACTTGTAATCTGAGCCGAATGGAAGAATAATGCCCTGTGACAACACTTAGGAGGGTGACGGTCATTCTAGCTTGGGCAAAGCTTCACTGGGGAGGAGGCCTTTGTCCTGAGCTTTGTGAGATGGGTAGGATTTAGGCAGGCTGAGACAAAGGAAGAGCATGCCAAGCAGATGGAAGAGCAGGAGGGAAGGCATGGAGGCAGAAGGGTTCAAGTCATATTTAAGGAGTAGCACTTGCTGGATCTCTAAGTGTCCAAGAGTGATGAGCTTAGAAATCCAGGCAAAGGCCTTGTCATAGAAAGCCTTCAGGATTCTAAGGAATTTAGACTTTAGGGCAGAAAATAGGAAACCATGGACATTCTTGAGCAGGGATGTATCATGGTGGGACTTGTGCCTCAGGAAGAGCAATCCATCAGCAGAAAGGCTTGGAGAGTGAGTAGAGGCAGAAAGAACAATGAGGGCACTATAACAAAAGTCTAGACCAGTGGTCATGGAGGTCTGAAGTTTAGTGATGAGACCAAATTTGGAAAGGAGGGAAACTTTGGACAGGTGCTGTAGCAGCAGCAGAATGGAGACTCTGGGGCTGATGGGGTATGGGGATTAAATTCACACGGAGGCAGGAGAGTGTTGAGAGGGAATCCAGCCATCTTCTCTTCCTGGGCTCACAGAGTGGTTTATCCTGGGGGTTGTTGTACAGAAGTTCTCTGATGTCAAAAATGAGCAGGCTTAGGGAAATTGATCTACTTTGGTAGAGATTGTGAGATATCCACCAATATCTAGCTGCCTTACTTTATTAAAAATAGAACCCTTAATTTTTAGCTAGGCACATGCCTCCTACCCCCAGTTGGAGTAAATACATTTTTCAGTTTTCTTGCATCAGAATGGGTTTGCATGAGTACGCCTGGACAGTGATTTGCCAGACTTTGGGAAAATATAATTTTTTTGTTGGCAAGAAAGCAGGCTGGATGGAGCTCGAGTGACCATCTTAAACCACTAGACAAAAACTCTTGTTGAAGATAATGGAGCTATAAGATAGTGACTGATGATGACTGTAGAGTTGCCATACCTGTCCCAGGCTGCCAACATCTGGATTTCAGTGACATGAGAGAGAAATAAATGTACATTTTATTTATGCTACTGTTTTGTCTGTTTTATGCAACCAAATCTAACCTAATCAGTCCATATAATAAAAGTCAAAGGAGTATAATCCAAACTCATTTATAACTTTTTAAAAGTGGAAATATGTGTATCTCATCTAAGGATACTTCTTCCAAGGATTTTAGCACCCAAGAAGCCAAATTATTCATTCAAAGATGGAGGGATGAGCAGAGTCTTGGATGGGGCAAGTCCATCAGGTCAAATCTTGGGCCTTAGTCCATCAGACTCTATAGAAACTTCGCCAACTGTGTTCACTGCACAACCAAGCCCTCCACTCTCATGAGAGGGGAGCTTATGTCCTCTAAGCCCCATGTCTCTTTCCACTGAAAGAGCACTGCTCTCAGATTCTCGTTTTCCCCAATTCTATACAATTTGTGTCTTGTTAACATAATCTTCCTTTAAATCAGATGCAATACAACTGAGGATGACTCAGGTCTTGGAGTTGGAATCAGATCTGAGTCCTGCCCTTTCTATACTTGACATCTTAACTGGCCGGTGACTTATTTACACAAAATATTTTGGGTTGGTTTGGCAAGTGTTCACCACTTAGATACTTTACATTCAGGATGTACTTTATCATATTAAGAGCATAGGGGATACGTTGTCTTAGGTACTAACTGCAGGGGACAAGTACAAATGAATAGCCAAAACTGAGGCTGATGTTAAAGGTTAGCTGCCGGGGAGGATCGAAGAACCAGTCTCCATTCCCCAACCCTGTAAAGGACATCTAGAGGTGAAACTGGTTTTACCAGGAAGATGTCAAGATCAGTTTAAGCCTGCTGAAGTGGAGGTTCTAATCAATATCTGATAATATCTAAGATGTATTGAGCACTTGCTTTCTGCCTGGCAATGTTCTAAGCACTTAGATTCATCAAATGCATCACCTCGCAACTACATGAGGCAGCTACCCCTAATACCCCCACTTGCAGACAGGGAAACTGGAAGCTGGAGATGAAGCAATTTGACCAGCGTCATTCAGTTAGCAAGTAGAAGAGCTGCTACTTGAATCCATGTGTTTCTCATTGCAGAGCCCTTAACTATTACCTTGGTTGTTCTTAGAGAGCTTAACAAAATTTCCTTCCTCACAATCTCCCTCTTATCAGAACTTATTTCTTCTCTATGACGCCAATTCCATACTTGATGCTTTATCTGAGAAAACCTTTACAAACAGGCTGGTACTTGCCCTTTCCCAGGTGACAATATTTTAAGTTTGATAGAGGTTTTGCAAAGGTATACTGATAAATCCACTGGAGGAAGGGTTGGGGTGGAGAAAACTCTTAATCTGTAGCCTTTGCCAATTTCCATGGTGTAAATACTCCCACCATGACCAGTGCAGCTGGTAAATTTCCTGAATTTTTGATGATTGCCTCCTGCCCAGCAGCTCCAGCACACCACTGGGCCGAGGGTTCTATTATAGCTAAGAGTGCCCACGCTGGCTGGGAATTCTGGGAATCCGTGGCCAGCCTGAGAGAGTTCTGGCATGAGAGAGCCTTGCAGTCCCCTTCAAGGCATACCTGTAAGGGGGTCCCCACCTTCTTTTCCTCAGCTGTCTGGCCCAGGACATGCTGGGAGGTGGTGCTGTGGCCCACAGAGAGGCTGCGGACCTAGGCTGATGGCCCAGTCTCTCTCCTGAGGCTCCAGCTCCCCTTCTGGAAGCAGCGCTGTGACCAGCAGATGGCAGCACTCTCACGTTCAACAGTCTGTGCCTCGGCAAAATGAGGGGCCTTTGTTCTGAGCCAGAGGCTGTGTCACCAAGAGAAAGGCCCTGAGGGGCCAGCTAATCAGCCTGTCCTTAGCTGACCTCCATCAACGTGAGCCAAGTGGACAGTCTCTGGCAGCGTGATATCATGAGAACAACCTTAGCAAACAGCAGAGACAGCACAGTCTCAACCCACACTTGCCCATCCTGAGGGCTTGGCCTGGGGCGGCCTCATAAAAACAGGTGGGGCTCCGTTCAGGAAGGGAGCTAAGTGCCAAGAGTGCTGCTTCCAGTGCTACGGAGGAAACGACTCCTGCTTGCTCCCGCCACCAGCTACGCTGTGGTGCTGCCTACCTTCTCTGCTGACTCCATGGGTTCTCAGTTCCCACCAGGTGACCAGCTGTTCCAGCTTGCCCAGGACTGTCCTGGTTTTAGTACTGAAAGTCCCAGGTCCTGGGAAACTCCCTGTCCCCAGACAGCAGGCCAGCTGGCCATCTGAACTCCCAGTCCCCATCCGTGTGCAATGCGTGCCTGGCACACAGTAAGCACTTTCGAAGGTGTTGCTGCTGCAGAAGGCAAAGCAGAAGTCAGGTGGGACTATAAAAGCTGACTGACCCCAAGAGACAGGTTGGTTATTTAGTTAATTGGTGTTGATCGATTGATTTAATTTATTTAGAGGCAGGGTCTCACTCTGTCACCCAGGCTAGAGTGCAGTGTCACGATCATGGCTCTCTGTAGCCTTGACCTCCTGGGCTCAAGAGATCCTCCCACCTCAGCCTCCAAGTAGCTAGTACCACAGGCACATGCCACTGTGCCGGCCAATTAAAAAAAAATTTTGTAGAGATGGGGTCTCACTATCTTGCCCAGGCTGGTCTTGAACTCCTGAGCTCAAGTGATCCTCTTACCTCGGCCTCCCCGAAGTGCTGGGATTATGGGTGTAAGCCAACACACTCTGGCCTCATTCCATTGGTAAAAGCTGCTCCCTTTGCTTTTGGTCAGAGGCAAGAGCCAGAATGTGTGAGGGTGAATTCTCAAAACAGTCCCTTTCTTCTCCAGCTCACCTCATATCTTTGACGTCCCTCCCTCTTCCTTCCTTCTCATGCTCACCCGCCTGCCTCAACAATCGCACCCTCCCCAGAGTCCAGCGGCAGAGAACTCTGTGTTCCAAGGAAGGGTGGAGCCTCTTAGAGTGGGCAGGTGGCAGGGTTGGTAAAAGAGGACAGGCCAGAGGAGGGGATGAGGCAGGCCAGGAGGTGCTTCAGCCACCTAGACATGGAGCAGCGGGATTTAGGCAGCCCAAAGAATCTGTGCAAGGTTTCCTGGAGCCCGCCTGCACCTGCCCCCACATCCAAGCAGGGACAGGCACATTCCTCTCTCCTCCTCTAGCTCAAGCCCCATTGTGCTGTGGCTTATCTGCTCACGTCACTGTGACCCCTCTGGATGGTTCACTTGGACTCCCAGTGCCTAGCTTGGGGAGTCAGGCACGGCAAATGCCACCCTGCGCTATGGCTTGAAGGAGGCCAGCAAGCTTTGCTTAAGCCAAGGCATGTGTGAGAAACTTGCAAATCCTTCTTCCCTGCTCTGGACATGCGGAGAAAAGGCAGACTTTTCGCTGTGGCCCTGCCGTGGCCCTCAGGTTCTGCACAGACTGGCCGTTGTCAATTCTCCAGGCTTATCTTGTGCTGTGTTTCCCAGCACTCACTGTGGCCATCATCCTGGCCTTCTGCCAGGCCCTACTAATGCCATGCTCTCTCCTGCCTCAGAGTCTTCACTCAGGCTGTTCTCTCTGTCTGGTCAAGAATAGCAGGCAGGGTCTAGTTTAGACATGGTCATCCAAGAAGCCACTGTGAGCAGTGCAAAGTGAAGCTTTGATCTGGAGGATGTCAAGGGTCACGGTGTCCACCTGGGGAGGAGGTCTGCTCTGACAAGCACACTCCCTCTGGCAGCACCAGCTCTCTGTCACCCTGTTAGGAAGGAGTTAATGGGCATTTACAAAGGCTAACTTCTCATGGGCTTTCTGTTTTAAATTTTCTATATAACTGACCACTCCTCATATCAAACTATCATACTCAGCGGGTTTGTATTTTCATTCCACTGGTGACAAATTAATGCAGGCATAGCCCTATTCTGGATAAAAATTGACCATCTCAGTGAAATCCTGCTGACTCCTGTCTCCTAGCCAGCACTTGGATTTGGTGGAGCCTGCATTAACCCCAGGGTCTCAGTAGAGATTCTTAGGTCTTTGAGATTTCTGCTAAACGGCCCCCAATCTTCCATCTTACAGAATATAGGTCAGAAGTTTGGGCTACTTCAGCTGCCAGATCATAGTAAATAAGTATTGAGTTTGTTGAAGAAATACTGAGTTTATGACACAGAGTTTGCCAAATAAGCCAAATCCTATATACAATGCACAACAACTCTGGTTATTAAGATATAGATAGAAACCCAGGCTGGCAACTATAGTCCCAGCTACTCAGGAGGCTGAGGCAGGAAGACTGCTTGAATCCAGGAGTTCAAGACCAGTCTGAGCAACACAGCAAGACCCCATCTCTAAAAAACAAAAAAGTTCAAAGCTTTGAGGAGGTGGTGAAAGCCTTTATTGGTGTCAAATACTCCATCTCAAGAGCTATAGAAAGATCTTAACTCTTCCAGAGAGGCCATAGCCTCTGTGTAAGGCACTCTGTGTAAGCTCCATGAAGGACACCCAGGAGGCATGCATGCCCAGAGAGGAGCGGCACCTGCTCCCCCCTACTCTCGAAAGAGCCAGGCCATGATTCCTGTGGAAAGTGCTGCACCTCACCCAGCTGTGAGCAGCCTCTTCCAGGGTCCTTGAGGGTGGGAGAACCAAATCCCTAGGTTTGAATAGCATTTGGTCTTTTCCAAGAGCCTGTGTCTATGTCTGCTTGCTTTTTGGGTTAGCTCCAGCCAATCCCTGTTATCTTTCACAGAGGAAGAAGTATCCAGCTGTTGGGGAAAGTCCCAGGATCTGGGGCCTTGGGCCAGTTACAGGGATGTTGGATTATGGCTGCTCTTTTCTTTCACCTATTTGTCTAGAAATGCAAACTATTCAGGTTGCCCATAGCAAAGAGGCCAAGGTTGGGAAGCTAAGGCATGAATGTGGTGAAGGAGAGTTGGAGGAAAAGGCTCAAAGAAACTCTGTTGGGTTTTGGGGGATGTGACTTCAATCTTGTTCCTTCATTTCTGCGTGGCCGAAGAGTCCCCTTGATCGACCTCACCTTCACCCAACCCCCACCCAACCTGCTTATTCACCTACACTGACACCTGCCCTTCAGTGAGAAGTCCCACCCTCCCCAGAACACAAAGTTCTCCCCGGAGTCTGGGAGGAAGATCTGGGGTGTGAAGGGATGAGGGGTGGGCAGTCAGGGCTGGAAGTGAGAGGAAGAAAGGGATGGTTTTATGGCTCCTCTCTCGTACTCTGGCTCCTGCCAGAGCTGAGGTAGCAGGTTTTAAAAATGAAATGAAAGCAGCTCTCGCTTGTTAGAGTTGGTCATCCTCTGTAGGCCCCTTTGACTCGCCTCTCTCCTTCAATAACACCAACTCCTGTGGCAACATTTATTGTGTGCTCACGGGGGCCAGGCACTTTGTGAGTCTCGGGGCTGGGAGTTGATGCTGTATTGGGGTCAACAGTCAAGGGAACAGCTAAATTCCAGCACAGTGAAGTTTGGACCACAGTGAGTGGTGGAAATATAAAAGCTCCCCTCTGAGAATTGGAAAGCATCATATTTTTAAACAACTGTTCTTGGAGTTTACCCTTCTTCTTAAAGGAACCCCAGCTGCCTGTTCCTGTGATGCCACTGCTGGAGTCTCAGCCCTGAGGTTGGGCAGGTGGGCGGTTGAGATTGTACCTTCTCTGTTTACTGAAGGTGTTCCTGTCTATCTTACTGCCTATTCACTGCGGTCCCGATAGCTGAAAGTCGGTAGGCAGAACAGCTGGCCCGGTAGGACCCGTTTCTTCAATGAAACAGCCTGTGGCCCAGACAAAAGCCCCTGCATGGGTGGGTGGAGGCTAGGATGCTCTGGTGAGCCCCTTGGACGCCATTCCTACAGTGGCCACATTGGAATCAAGTCCATTCACCGATGGTCTTAATGTGGACAGAAAATTGAATTTATTAATTGTAGATGTAAAAATATAATCAAACACTTCTATCCATATCATTGAGTCCTATCCAACAATAAAAAGTAACAAACTATTGATATATGCAACAACTTGGGTGGATCTCAAAGCAGTTATGTGGTGAACAAAGCCTATCTCAAAAGGTTACATACTGTATGACTTCATTTTGTAACATTTTTCAAGTGAAAAAATTCTAGAGATGAGGCACAGGTTAGTTGTCAGGAAGGAGCAAGTGTGGCCACAGAGGACAGCACCAAGAGTGGCTTGTGATGAAACAGCACCACGCGGGTGATAAAATTGCATAGAGCTACACACACACACACACACACACACACACACACACACGAGTACTTGTGAAGTCTGAATGAGTCTGGGTTGTACCAATGTCAGCTCCCTGGTTTTGATAATGTATTATAGTCATGCAAGCTGTTACACTGGATTGGCCTAGTGAAGTGTCTGTGGGACTTCCTTGTCAATTTTTGATTGTGGTAAAATATACATAACATAAAATGTACCATTGTAACTATTTTCACAGGCACAGTTTGGTGGCTTTAAATACATTCACATTATTATGCAACAAACACCACCATCCATCTCCAGAGGACTTTTTATATCTTCCCAAACTGAAAGTTCATACCAATTAAACAACTCCTCATTCCCCTTACCTCCCAGCCCCTGACAGACACCATTCAAATTTCCATCTCTTTGAATTTGACTACTCGTATAAGTGCCTCATCTAAGTGGAATCACGGAGTTTTTGTCTTTGTGTGACTGGCTTATTTCTCTTAGCATAGTGTCTTCAGGGTTCATCCATGTCATAGAAACATATCAGAATTTCCTTCCTTTTTAAGGCTGAGTACTATTTCATTATCTGTATGTATAGTAGCCCACTCCCCCTTATCCACAATTTCACTTTCCTTAGTTTCAATTACCCACAGTCAACAGCAATACAAAAATATTAAATGAAAAATTCCAGAAATAAACAATTGATACCTTTTGAACTGTGAGTAGTTCTGAGCAGTATAATAAAACCTTGCTGAATCCTGCTAAGGGCATGAACCCTCCCTTTGCCCAGCGTGTCCACTCTGTCTACACTCTCCACCCAGTAGTGACTTAATAGCCATCTTGGTTGTCAGGTTGTCTGCCCCAGTATCGCAGTGCTTGTGTTCAAGTAACTCTTATTTTACTTCATAGTGGCCCCAAAGCACAAGTGTAGTGATGCTGGCAACTCAAATTTACCAAAGAGAAACCATAAAGTGCTTTCTTTAAGTGAAAAGGTGAAAATTCTCGGCTTTAGGAAAGAAAAAAAATGATATGCTGAGGCTGCTAAGATCTATAGTTAGGAATGAATCTTCTATCTGTGAAATTGTGAAGGGGAAAAAAGAAATTCGTGCTAGTTTTGCTGTCACACCTCAAATCACAAGTTACGACCACAATACTGGTAAGTGTTTAGTTAAGCTGGAAAAGGCGTTAAATTGTAGGTGGAATATGTGAACAGAAACGTGTTCCCACTGACAGCAATTGCGTTCGGTACTATCTACAGTTTCAGGTATCCACCGGGGGATCCTGGAATGTATCCCCCCAGGATAAGGGGGGACCACTGTACCACATTTATCCATTTATCCATCGGTGGACATTTCAGTTGTTTCCACCTTTTAGCAACCTTCTGTGGATTTATAATTCTTTCAAAATAAAATGTTAAAAAATACAATCAGAAATGAAATCTATGAATTGACTCACTCTTTCACCTACTGAGTACGTAAACTAGGGTTTGTTGTTGACCTGTTGACTTTTGTACAGTTCCCATCACAGAGACGATTTAAGCTTGGTAGGCCTTATAGAACCTGATTTTTTCTTTTCTTTTCTTTTCTTTTTTTTTTTTTGAGACGGAGTCTTGCTCTGTCACCCAGGCTGGAGTGCAGTGGCGCGATCTCGGCTCATGGCTCATTGCAAGCTCCGCCTCCCGGGTTCACTCACGCCATTCTGCCTCAGCCTCTCCAAGTAGCTGGGACTATAGGCGCCCGCCACCACGCCCGGCTAATTTTTTGTATTTTTAGTAGAAACGGGGTTTCACTGTGGTCTCGCTCTCCTGACCTGGTGATCCGCCCGCCTCAGCCTCCCAAAGTGCTAGGATTACAAGCGTGAGCCACCGTGCCTGGCCTTTTACTTTTCTGCTTTTAAAGAAGCAACATGTATGATTGTTCAGAAGATAGTATGTGATGTTCAGTGAGCTTTAATTAACCTGGCCCATGACACTATGTACATGCTTAGATCAAGAAATAAGAAAGGAAATTCAGAGCCCTCTTGCACTGACAGATGATTTCAGGACAGACAATGACATTAACATTGAGCCAGCTCCTGACTATACAGAATATGAAGCCATTCTTTTTTTTTTTTTTTTTTTTTTTGAGACAGAATCTCACTCTGTCACCAGGCTGGAGTGCAATGGCGCGATCTTGGCTCACTGCAACCTCTGCCTCCTGGGTTCAAGTGATTCCCCTGCCTCAGCCTCATGAGTAGCTGGGACTACAGGCATGTGCCACTATGCCTGACTAATTTTTGTACTTTTAGTAGAGACGGGGTTTCACCATGTTGGCCAGGATTTCTAATGCAACCAGGTAAAAGTAATTAGCAGGAGAGGGGAATGCTTGGCTTTGGAGGACTCATCTGCATTGCAAAGTATTTCCCATTGGTGGCTTGGCCAGGCATTCCTCTGTCCAGCTGTGTAATGGTCTCAAGACTGCGGAGCATATTCACGTACAGCATAGACACCACTTCATGTAGGGGCACTGGACTGCCTAGAGTTGGAGGAAGGGACCCTGTGAGTAAGCATGACCTCATCCTGGGAACTGCATGGTGGTGGGCCTGCAGGTGGGGAGGAGAGGGTGGGCGCTCACAGGGCAAGGCAGAGGCTCAGCAAAGAGAATGTGTATTGTGGTTGATGCCATTGTCACCTTTCCAAACTTGTTTCCGAAAGGCATCACATGGAGAGGGGATGCTGACAGGCATGACAGTCCCAGCTCCAGAAACACCATCAGCTGAATCCAGGGGTTTTTCACTTTTGTGTTTTTTGTGGAGGTTTAGGTGCTTAGTAAACCCCTAAGTAAACCCCTTTATGTGTATTTTTTTTTTTTTCTAGGGATAAACCCCATACCTTTTCTCAAATCTTCAAGGTCCATGACCTCCCGATATGTAGAACCTTATGCTAATGACTGCTCCTGGGAGACCTCTCCTCAGGAACTGACTTGACCCACCTTCCTACCAATGTGGCCGTGGGCAGGAGGAAGTCCCTAAATGTGCTCGAGCCTGTTTGATCCAACCCCTGTGGGAGTCCGTGTTCCTCTCTCCCCACTTTGCCCTGTCCTTCCCTTGTTCTTCTCTTCCTTCCCTGTCCTTCTTTGGCTTTGCTGCCTCTCTTCCCTTCCCATTGTTTTTCCTCCCTCCTCCTAGGTTCTCACATCGCTTTCCTGTTTGCCTCTCCTGCAATATGGATTTGACATATTAATCATTACAGCAACAGCTAAAATTCCACTGTGCTTCATTAATCCGGAGAAAAATACCATGTCAGCTGGTAAGTGCTGTAGGGTATGCTCATACGTTTTTCCCGGTGTCCGTGGTAGTGGAAATTTCTCCGTTTCTATGAGTAACAAAACAGGAAGCCAATGGAAGGCCACGGTGAGCACGGATGGTGGACGGACACAGGGAGGGTGGGAATGTGGGTGAGCATCAGTCCCTGAAGGCATTAAGTCACCCATCACGGACCCTGACAGACCCTGCGCTATTCAAGGACTCTAGTCAGAGAGGTTGAGTTGTAAAATCCTATTAGGGTTGCCAAGACCAGAACAGTGTGACTTTAATAAGGTTAAAGTTTGGCATTTTTACAGCTTTCATTATGATGAGGTTTTCAGTCACATGACGGGGAAAGAGCTAGAAAGGGTCCGTCCAAACGTAGCTGGTCAGACCTCAAGGTGTGGCCAGTCATGGCCTCCTGCCAGCTCCCCAGGGGTTCCTCATGCTGCGGGGCCGGCTTTCTAGCTGCAGTTTCTGCCCTGCGTGTGGAGAAAGCCTGCTCCTATCTTTGGCCTCTGGGACTAATTGGGGAAATGAATTCAGGCAGCTATTTTCAGACAGAAAGAGCCCTTGGCTGACTTAGAAGCAAATGCCCCATTCTTTGGCCAAAGGTGTCACCCTGACCTTGGTCAGCAATCAGGCCACCAGCCACAGTGAGAGCAGAAGAGACTGTTCTACTCCCAAAGAACTGAGGGCGTTCGATGCTTTGGTTAATACCCTCCAGCCTAGAATACATACTCTATTGTCCATCTGGATTTGTCCATCCTTCAAACATCTGCTCCTCTGGGAGGCCTTTCCTGATTTCATCTTCCCTTCCTGGTCCCAGGAGAAATTCATCCCTTCTCACTCCCATGGAGCTTAGGCCATACTTCTCAAGCAGCTATTTCAGTGCCATGAGTTCCTTGAGAAAGTGCCTTCAGCCCCACTAGACCCATAGCTCTCCATTCACGATTCACCTGTGCCTTGTTTTTCTTTGAATACTCAGCCCGTACTACAGTGCCTAACACACAGTAGGTGCCCATAAATGTTGACTGAGAGAAAAATTTAGCTGGAGGCACATCCCTTCCACTGGGAAGAGGGCTTAAATGTCATGTCCTCCATGCTTGCATCATCTTTGTCCATGAAGAACAGGAGAAAATATAATTTCTAAATAGGTTACTAGTTTCTCGAAGTTGGAATTTGCATGGGTTCATGTATCTATAGCATCTACCACCATGTGTCCACCAGTGTAAATTTCAAATGCATTAATGGTCTCATCTATGTCCATTGTGTCATAATGTCAACTCATTTAGAAAATTCTTTATTCAAGCTGGACAATTTAAATCAACACCATCAATTATATACCTATTCGGTGTCACAGCCAGCACTAGGCCATTCAGAAATACAGAATTAAGAAGTCCCTGTCCACAAGGAGCAGAGTCTAGTAGCCAAAGAGATATAGTCAAGTGTTAAGTGCATATGAGGTCATGGTTTGCATGCTGGCTGTGTGCTGTCATGTAGGCACACAAAGATAAGGGCACAGCATGTTCCCTTGAGAAGTTTATGGTCCAGCTGAGGAGCTAAGCCATTCACTAATAAAAAACCCAAACCGCAGCTGAATATGTACCAGGTATACAGAGACCCCTTAGACCACAGGTCCCAGGATCATGGTGGCTGGCCCCTCTCTGGACCCACAGTTGTGTGAGAACTACCAATGGGAGAAGGGCTTGGCCGTTCCTAATGCTTGGAGTCTGATGGACTCCAAAGGCCACTGTGTTTTGGTGCAGAACTGGAGTTTTTCTCACGGGCCTGAGACTGACCTGAACCATCAGTGCTGCTATGGAGCGGAACTAACTCTTCAGCTAGGCCCTGAGAGACCCCCACCCCCAATCAGGGCTCCTTGGAGGACGGATGCCCAGGCCTGGGCTTGACCTCCCAAGGTTATTTTGGACCATAGCGAGCCCTGCTTCCGGCACACCCTCGGCTCAGAACCAGGCCAGAACTGCACTGGATGCTGCAGGAGGCAAGAGCATTGGTGGATGACCTTCAGAAGTGGGCAGTGCTGCTTAAGGGGGAGGAATCGCCCCCACTTCGCCTCCACAGCATGTAAGCTTTGCAATTGGAGACCAGGAACCAGTAGAACTCGGAGGATGGCAGCGTGACACTGGAACTGGCCTCCCACGCTGCTCTGACTGGCTTTCCCCGAGTACTCGAGATGTGAGAAGACAGCCAAAGCCACCAACAAGGGGTTGGGGGCTGCAAATTGTCCCCTGTGCTTGACCAAGGGCCAACGGGCAAAGTAGCAGGGTCCGAGGAGGCACCTCTCTCACATGGAGGGTAATCAGGCTCTATCACTACAGAATAAGCGTCCTCAGTTGGAGGCCCTCCCTGCCTGGGGGAGGGAGATATCCTTGGCAGTGCCGCTCCTGGCCCCCACAGTTCTCTCAGCTGAGCCAAGAAGCAATTCTCCTTTGCCCCTGGCCACTCCTCACTCGTGAGTGGGGAGCGTGACTCACATCTGTGGGGAGGGCAGGCGCAGTTAGGTGAGCCTCATTCAAATGCCAGGCAGACGCAAATAGCACGCTTTCCTATGAATAGCTTCCCCAGCTGTTCTGCGGGAGGCTGAGCGCGTCCTTATCCAAAGTACATTTGCCCTGTTCTTATTTATGAGCCGAATCGGGAACTATGGGCTGCCTACCTTTGGCCCCTCAAGGCCAGCTTTGTGTTCTTTGTTCCCTAAAGTCTCACCCAAGTGAAATATTAACTGGTGGTGGGACAAAAGGGCCGGGTGCCTCTGAAGGCAGGGCTGGTGAAGAAGGATGCCTGGAGGGTGTGTTGTTCCCTGACCTGGAATTTTCCACTCCTCTTGTGCTCACATGACCAGGGCAGTGCTTTCTTCAAGTCACAAAATGAAGATGGCTGCCAGGGTGGCTGGTGCTAAAAAACCAGATAGTGGTGGCCATGGCTGTTAGTGGCACCATCGTCACTGATGATAATAATCTCAGTGGTACAGTGTGATGGAAGCTGTTAGGCCTGAGTGCCAGGAGGCCAGGGCCCTGGCCATGGCTCTGCCTCCACAGCAGCCTGGAGAACCTTGGGGAAGCCACTAGATGCCTTGGCCGTCTACTCCTCAGCTGTAACACAGGGAGGCTGGGAGCACAGAGGTCCTTTCCTGCTCTGATGATCTCTGCATTTATGAACTGCATTGATAGCTGGTCGCAGTAGCTGTATTGCTTTATCTGTGAGGAGTTATTAGGGTGCATCCTCTACTACCTTTGTACCTTTCTTTCCCTTCTCTCCATCTGCCTCACTGTTTCTTGGCCTCATTCCCTTTATCTCACTTCCTTCATCTTTATCTTCAGGCCGAGGACTTCTAAGCTAGACTACACATTGATTGAGTGTCTTTTGAATCGAGAGGGCCCACCTCTGCCACTTTCTAGTTCTGCCACTTCCTAGCTATGTGACCTAAGCCAAGTTATTTTGTTTCTCTGCATATCAATTTCTTCATCTATAAAAAGGGAATCGGGTTAGGGCTTTTGTAAATATCACACATAGTGCCTTGTGTGTGAAGGTTCCATGGATAGAAGGCATGACATGTTTAACACGTGAAAAATGGCATACACAAAGAACTCATCTTTCTTCCTGCAGACCTCCTTCTGTCTCTGTTTCTGTTATCAGGGATACTCTCCTCCGAATTATTGGGGTTTGGGCTTGATGTCAGCTTGCCTTTTTTGTCCCCTTGTTCTCTCCAGTACGTGTCTCTAGAAGCCTTCCTTTCCGTTCCTGTGGGGTCTGACAGTTGTGGGCAGAAGGCCTGCAGGTCCAGGGCCGAGCAGGGGCCCCCACCGTCTGCTGAGGTGGGGGTACTATCTTTGGGAATCACTGGAAGTTTTACTTACACAGGGACTTTGCCTGGGGGTGGTGAAGGGATTGGTTTAAATCATTGTTGACTGGCTAGGATTTCCTGAAGGTGAATATGGACCTCATTGACTGGGGCCAAACAGGCCTGAGTACACTTACTTGGACTTGCTGCTGACCTCCTTACTGTCCAGAGTCTACCTGGTGCGTTCATGTTCCCTGCACACTGCAGGTTGTGAGTGAGGATGTCTTTCAGGGTGACACTGGCTTGAAAAGTTAAGGGAGGCAGCCAGGTGCAGTGGCTCACGCCTGTAATCCCAGCACTTTGAGAGGCCGAGGCAGGCAGATCCCTTGAGGCCAGGAGTTCTAGACCAGCCTGGCCAACATGGTGAAATCCCATTTCTATGGGTGTGGGAGCCTGCACTTGTAATCCCAGCTACTTGGGAGGCTGAGGCATGAGAATCGCTTGAACTCAGGAAGTGGAGGTTGCAGTGAGCTGAGATCGCGCCACTGCACTCCAACCTGGATGACAGAGCGAGACTTGTCTCAAAAAAAAAAAAAAAAAAAAGAAAAGAAAAGAAAAGAAAACAAAAAAGAAAGAAAGAAAAGTTAAGGGAGGCAGGTACTTCCAGAATAGCCCATATTACTCTTTGGGAAAAAAGTTTTTAAATTGCTTCCTCTGGAAGATGTCGCTCTGTGGGCACATAGCTTAGTGGAATATAAGCTGGGTTTCAGTACCCACTTGCCCCCTTAGTGCAGAGCCTTTGTGCAAGGTACAACCTGTCCAATCTTAAGTGAGACCTTAACTCCCATTCCAGACCCTGGCACTCACTCATTAGATTCCAAGTTCCATGAGGACAGGGTCCATGTCTCCTTCATCAGCGAGGTCCCAGGGCCTGGCAAAGGACCTGGCACAATGCAGATGCTCAAGAGATATTGCTGGATGTTGAATGAATGGATGAATGAATCAACAATGCCTTGTAGCTAGGAATGCCTGGTGTAATTGGTACCAAAGAGCTCTGAGGGCAATAAAGTGGGGCAGTTAAGAGCATGTGCTTTGGAATCAGAAAAGACTGAGTTTGGATTTTGCCCTACCTCTTAATAGATGTATGATCTTAACTGAGTCTGACTTCCTTCATCTTTAAAATAGGGGTGTAACAACACCTAACCCATTAGTGTTATAATGAGGCTTCCATGAGATGATATATGTAAAGCACATATATTAGTGTTTGGCCAATGGTGAAGTTGTAAATGATGCTTCCTGGAGAGCCCTAAGGATAACATTTCCCCGGGGGCCTCCCCATCCAAATTGCTTTAGGGTTCCCATACCCAGTAGCCTGTCCAGTCATTCTCAGTGTGCATCTCGGATATGGAGTGAGGCGGCTTGTGGCTGCAGTGATTTGTTTGCTGTTGGCACCCATCCACAGAAACTTACTGGGGCTTCAAAACCCATTAGGCACTCAAGCATTCAGTGCTCCATGCATTTCCCAGAAAATGCTTGATTTTTGTTGGTTAGGTTACAAATATGTCCTACGATTTACTGCTTCCCATTACTGTACCCCTACTTACTCTTTTTCTTGGTCTTGGACACCTGCCACCATCATTTAGCTGATCTCATGCTATCAGCAAAGGCAAGGAAAACAATAGCTTCTCTACAGGACTTTGCCCTCCCACAGGCTCAGCGGCCACAGATCCTACATGCTGGGCTAGAAAACACATGTGCCCAGCTTCTGAAGATGTTCAGTTGAGAAATATAATACAGGCACACACTCACTGCTGCTGCATCTGTGTTTTTGAAGTCCACAGCAGCAGTCCAGCTGAGAGCACATCAGGATGTCTATCCTTCAGCAGTGCTGCAAGTGGGAATTTGTGAAAGGCTCTGCTGAGGAGCTGAAGAAAAGTTGCTAAGTCAATTCAGACTGGAGGGGGAAAAGTGGGAGAGGATTTTTCTATCACTGGTTGCATATGTCCTTGGGGACTTAAAGATGATCTTGACTTTTTTAAGCCTGAAAGTTTGCTATTTTAAAACATCAATGTTGGCTCATGCTAATTCACCAAGAGATCAAGTGACTTTGCAGGAGTAGGCAGGTGAGGGGGAAGTAGGATGTGGTAGAGGAGAATGTTTATGGAATAATGAAATGGACACAGGATGGGGGGCAATGGGGGGTCAAAAATGTAGGTTTAATCTCTGTTTTGTCCATGAGTGGTTATGTGATCAGTTGATGTGACTTATCAGCCAGGGCCTCTGTTTCTCTATCTGTCCTATGGGAGCAACACAGGGATGTGCAGAAATTATTACAGGCCATAGATTTGAGTATGTTTGCAGCACACAGGGGGTGGGAAGCCACTGCTCCCGTAGTTGGCTAGTGCAGGCAGTATTGGTTCTACAGCCTCTGCGGGGCCCAGGGGATACTTCTGAGGAAGGGAAACAGAAAAGAGAGCTGTAGAAGATTCAGAGCCTTATTCCAGGCAGGTGCTCTCCTCTTGATGATTCGGTCAGGGAGCTTGCCCTCCCTGCCCAGATGACAGGACTTCATGGCAGGCATTAAAAAGCTTCTTCCATTATAAAGCAAGTCAGTTGTGGGTAGAAGGGAAGGGAGGAGGGAGACGGAGCAGGCTCTGGAGAACATGCAGCCCTAGTGTGGATGTTGGGTGAGATGGCATTGAAGCACAGGGAGGGGGAGGTGCAGAATGCTCAGACTGCTAGAGGAAGAGGGGAAGGCAAAACTGGAAAGAGAGGTGAATCAGGCAAACAGAGTGAGCCCTCATTATACGCAGCTGAGCCCTGGTGATAGCTGACATCCAGCTCCTGCAGAGGGAGTCTGGGTTTCCCCTGTAATCTGTGTATCAGGAAGGCAGAGCTCATGGGGTGGGGGCCCCCAGGGCTGGGAGCTGTGGGGGCCGGGTGAAAAAACTCAGCAATCAAAATAATTGATATTTTAATAAGTAAAAATTAATGCAATAAATCATGATGCACTTAAAAAGTTAAATACAGAATGTGATCCTGCAACTTGTATGACATGGTCTCACTCATCTCGCCCTAATCCGAGCCCTGTTGGCTTTTACCTTAGCAACTGAGCAGACCTTTTTGATGAAAACTTTCCTATTCAACTCATATTTCTCAGAGACCCTACCCATGGTGTCTTAGTCCATTTTGTGTTGCTAGAACAGAAGAGCACAGAGTGGGTAATTTATTTAAAAAAAAAAGAAATTTATTTCTCACAATTCTGGAGGCTGGAAAGTCCACTCTCAAGGTGCTGGCATCTTGTGAGGGCCTTCTTGCTGCGTCATCCCATGGCAGACAGTGGAAGAGCAAGAGGGTGTGAGAGAAGGAGAGGAAGGGGGCGGAACTCATCCTTTAATGAGGAACCCATTCCTGCAATAACTCATCCACTCCCCCAATAACAGCATTAGTCCATTCATGAGGGCAGAGCCCTAATGACCTAATCACCTCTCAAAAGTTCTACATCTCAACACTGTTGCATTGGAGATTAAATTTCCAACACATGAATTTTGGAGGACACATTCAAACCATAGCATATAGTAACTTCAAAATGATTTACTCTTTACTGGGGTAGTACCATTAGTGACTCCAAGTAATCCTCTGATACTTTTCTTGTTAAAGAAATTAAGTATACATAACATTTACACCCATTTTATCCCTGTTGGGGGCAGTCCATGGCCCCCAGGAATATGCATGCTGGGTAAAAAAGGTGCACTTTAAATATCGGAAAAAGGATGCTACATGATTTGATGCATTGAAATATTGACTTGCAGCTAATTGTTTGCAAATGGTTTTATTTGTATACGTTCAGTTTCCTGCCTCCTCATCAACCAGATATTAAAGGTTAGGGGCATTCATTCATTTGTGCATTCAGCAAACATTTATTAAGCCTCTACTATGTGCCAAGCATTTGCTTGGTGCAGGGAATATAGAGGTAAATGACACAGGCCCTGATCGCCCTGATCTAGGAGTGCCCAAAAACTGATGGGGGAGATACTTGAAGGACAGTGAGGGTCATGAGGATGATGTTCAAGGATTTTCACAGGATGTTGCAGTGCACAGGGGTTGAATATATAACGATACATAGAGGGCTCCCTAGCCTGTAGGGATGTGTGGGCACTAGAACTTAGCTAAGGGAGGAGAGGAAGAAAATATTTCAGACAAAGGCAACTAAATGTGTAGGGCAATGACTTCCTAGTACCCTCAGGGTGCCAAGGGATAAAGTGGCCAGGGGCCATGCCCTCAGCACACCCCCTACAGGCCACTCCCAATAAATCTACATCCATTTAAAAATACTAGGCCTAATATGCTGGCTGGCTGGATGCCCCTTGTGAGTGTATGTGCAGCACCCTGCCTTTCCCACAGCATTTATCCCACTGCCTGTGGCTGCCAGCATCCTTGTCAGTGTCCCCATTGGACTATTAGCTCATGATGTAGAGATGATTCTGTCTTGCCTACTGTTGTAATACCAGTGCCCAGCACACTGTGCCGTTCCAGTAAGTGCTCGATAAAACATGCGTTCAATGAATGAATGAATGAATAAGTAAATAAATAAATAAATAAATGGAGGTGAAAGCAACAAGTTCAAGGACTCCCAAGTCACTTAGCACTTAGATTCATTTATATTCCTTTTATGTTCTTTTAATATTATCTAATGTGTAGACTCTGGATATAGCCAGTGTCCAATACACAATTTTAATGAATTATGATCCATTGACTGGGAACAGCAGACCCATGGCCTAGGCCTTATCTAAGAGCTGGGAGACCTCTCATCTTCCCTCTCCTGCCAACAGGGTCCATATGACAATCATTACTTGTGGGATGAACCTATGAGGTTAATAATTATATTCTTCTCAACATGACAAACCGCCATTGTCTTTTATGTTTAGCTTTCAAAATAAAACTTAAAGGAATTAAGAACAATATTAGACAATCATGGATAACATCAATGCAGTAATTAAAGGGTAGGTTAAAAATTCTCTACTTCAATATTTTCTACCCATTCCAAGCGGCTAAGTAATAGATATTTTAATGAAGTAAATTTATTATTTATTAGTTTGCAACATTCAGACTATAGGGTTGATAATACCACAGTCTAGAGAAGTGCAACCTTAAGGCAGAGATGATGAAAGAATCCATAATTGTAAAATCCTAGGACTTCCATTTACCTTTTATAAATCCCTGGGCAAGTTACTTATTCTCTCTGAGCATTTCTTCATTTGTAAAATGGAAACAGTAATACCTCACCTACTTACCTTAACCAGAGCTATTCTGGAGATCAGATGACGCAATGAAAGTCAAGATATTTTATGAACCACAAAGTACTATACTAGTATGAAGAATTATTATTAGTTATTTGCTGGATCATATTCTTACAAAAAAGAAATATGAATAGTAATCCTACAGGATTCAAAATTGCTAGATTTCTAGAGACATGGAGTGGTAGATAAAGTGCCCTTTTGCAACCCTTCTTCTTCCACCAACCCAGACCTAAAGACTAAAGAGCTGGGAAAATTGATAGCCTTCTAGAAACTTCGCTTAGCCATCTGCAGCAGTAAACCAAGACAGTGTAACTATTTGACTGAAGGCTTGGAAACACTCAAAACTCTGTCAAGGTAATTTTGCTATAATCGTAAGCAAACAGGCCTGAATGTGATGCCCATTAGAAAGCAGGAACCAATGTCTTCTGTTTTGCTTTCCCAAGTCAACTGTGAGGTGGCACTGTGCCTCAAGTGTGTTCTACAGGGAACTCACACCAAAATTACCTGTATATTGGGTAGAGGATATTGTATATTGGGGAGAGGGGAAGGAGGGTGTTGTTAAGATGCACATTCCTGGGCCCCACACCCCAGAACCATGAATCAGAATCACTGGTGATGAGGGCTAGAAGTCCGAACTTTTAATATATACCCCAGGTTTCACAACAACTACTTTTTAGAGTCTGTCTGATAACAATCCACTTGGGGGCATCTCTTCATCTTACGGCTGAAACAGCTTTGGAAAGATTTCAGAGAGGAAATAAATAATTCAGGGAAAAAGGGCTTCTTCGTAAAAAAATTAAATATGTATAGGATTGACTGTATGAAGTCATGATTATGGTTTATAAATATTTGAAAGGCACGAATTCAAATGATAGAATATAAATGTTTTAATTCAGGTACCAGACGGCATAAGTAGGAGTAATGATGAAATGACATAAGCAAAGAGAACTGGGGCCAGATATCAAGGAAAACATCCTGACAGCATAAAAAAAAAAAAAAGTTATAGAATCATTTCAAATGGTCAAGTTAACCAAAATATTAGTCCATTTAGTGGAAAAAACCAGCTGGGCAGCAGTTGAAAAAACAACCAATTGAGTGGTTAAATTCTCTCTCTCTCTCTCTCTTTTAAACTATTGTTTTGATTTTTGAAGCTTTCTGATCCTAAGTCATAGCAATCTAATTTTTACTTAATAATTAAATAGGTGACTCATGAAAAATGTTTTGGGTAGGAAGTGCCTGCTAGTCCTAGCTAAGATCTAGGTTTAGGAGAAGCAGAAAGTAAGCATAAAACTGCCTGGAGCATCATTACCTCCCCTTCTGGGAAGAGTGTGACATTCATTCAGAACTATGTGCCACGCTCGGTCTCATTTAATTTGCCCAGCCTTGTCAAGTAGATGTCATTTCCATTTCATGGATGAGGAAAGTCAGGCTTAAAGAGTACAATTTAGTAGGAAATGAAAAGCCTGAAATTTGAACCCTCATCTGTACAACACCAAAATCCCTGCTTTTTCTCCTCAAGCAAGTACTGGGTACAAAGCACTGCAGTCACCACTGGTATCTTCTTTCTGTATCTAAAGATTGCCAAGGTGAGCTAACAAGTAATGACTCATACACATGATCAACCTCCAAGCAATCTTCATACTGGGAAGCTCTGTGAGAAATTACTGTTTTCCTCATTTTGGATCCTGCTATTGTCTACAAAAACTTGATGTGTTTGAATGCTAGCAAGGACAGAGTTAATGGGGTGGCCTATGGAAGGGAATCCACTTTGGGCAATCTTCCAGGCTGAGAGGAGGTCACAGACCTAGGAGCATAATAATGGAAATATGTCCTCCCCATTACCACTCCTCCCTCCTTTTCTCTTCACCATCGTCTTCCTCTTCTTCCTCCATCAACAATCTTATCCCCATCATCTCAACACCACCTCTATCATCACAACCACTGTCCATTGTCACTGTCATCACCATTATCATCAGTACTACTGAAGGGCGACAGGCTAGTCAGAGATGACACCAGTGGCAGCCAAGAGATCTTTATTGGAGGCTCAGTGTACGAGAAGACGAAGAGAAGGGGAGAGAGAGAGAGAGCTGCTGGGGCTGAGTATTTATGTCCTTTAGGGTGATGTGGTGATTGGTGTTTGGTCGGAGGGCAGGACCTAGGGGCTGGCAGAAGGTGTTTCCTTTTGATTGGGTGCTTATTTGGAGGGCTGTGCTTGGCGGGTTTAGGTGGCACCAAGTGGAGGGGGAAGAACCCGGAACCGATGCCTAAGATGGCGTCTTTGATTTATCCAACAACTGCTATCATTACTGGCATCACCATCACCACCATCATTGCCACCATCTTACCATCATGACTGCTACCACTACTACCACCATCACCATCATTGATTTATGGAGAAAAATTGAGTTTTCTGTATTTGATATTGCTCATGAATACTACTCACCACCACTTCCATCCCAAAGACCCCCAAATAATACTCTGTGCTAGACAGTTTTTTCTTTAACACCAGCCACACTTTGTGGAGCATGAACTAGACCAATTATGCCAACATAAAAACAAAACTGAGCCATAATTCCTCACCACAATCTTAGCAAAAAACAACCATGTACCAAATTATTAAGACTTCAAAACTCCTTTAAAAAGAAAGCAGATAATAAACAGATATAAAGGAAGCTCAGCTTTCTTCATACACCCCTGTGGCAGCCCCTGAAGCAACACAGTCATTAGGTTGAAAGAAAGAAGCATCTGATAAACCCCAGACATCCTGGTGCCAATTTGCATCTCTCCCTTTCTGGCCTGTGCAGAACTCAGAGACAGCGTCTAAGAGGGCGGCTCACAATCTGCCTCAAACAAAAACACATGACAAATATAGTTCTGCAGTGAAGACTTTAGCCCCACGGGGAAAGCTGAGACTCAGGAGCCTGATGGCATAAACAAGGCGAAAGGCTTGGTAGCAAATCTGAAGACCTGTTTTTGGAAGCTGAAAACTTACTTCGGCAACAACAGTCCTCCATGGCTCCCTATTTGTGCTCTTGCTGGCGAGGCCTGGGAAGCCCTCTTGGGGCCTCTGGGGCTTGTAACCAGCCCTGCTTAGGTAAGTACACTGTGCAAATAAGCCCTCTGGGGCTTACAGACGTATAAACAGCTCTCCAGCTGACCTTCAGACACAAACTCGGGATTTAAAACACTAATTTCAGACCCATGAGTCCAGAGAGGGTCTGGACTGGAGGAATGGGGCGCCCAGAGAAGGGGTCCTAAAATGATTGGTCAGTGGGCGGAAGGGCAAGCCATATGAAAGTGGGGAGGCAAATGAGCCAACAGGTGTGAAATCAGCTCCCACAGGACCTGGAAAGAAATGGATAATCAATACAAGGGCAGTGATTGCTCCAGGAAACACAAGTGTTGCTGACAAAGTAAAAGGAGAGCGAAAGGGAAAGGGATGATTGGAGAGGGAGGCAGAAGGAAGGAACGAACAGGCAAGGTTCAGGAGGGAGCTACATAAGTATTTTTCAAGAAACTTGTTATAAGGGGCAAGGGGTGAATTTCTTTTTTGCCTGCCCTGTCCAAAATCACAATGCAAAATGAAGTAGCGTTGCACAATGTCATCGATGTTAATACTGCTGAACTGTACATTTAGAAATGGTGAAGATGGTAAAGTTCATGTTATGTGTATTTTATCACAATAAAAAAGTAGGAAAAAAAAACTAACTAGGATTAGGTGACAATCCCAAAGTACTGGGATATTCTTATAAATAAAAGAAATGGAAGGTAAAGTCTTACTGAGAGCATGCATACTGAAAGCACTTGGCTGTGTCTCCCCATTCTGACATTTTAGACAACTATCCAAGGCATTAGGGAAGAAAGTGTTTTCAATATGGATTGGCAAAATCTCTCTTTTCTATGGATTGTTTTGGCTTTATGTCTTGACCTCCCCTTCCAGGCATGGTTGGCACGACACTGGCTCCTGTGTCTTCCCCAAGAGTCTCCCATGCATTAAATCCCGCAAGAAATGACACTGAGTCATGTTCTTCCCACAACACAGTTTCCTTCAAAGGAGGAATTCTTCCTTCCTGGGTGATGCCCCAACTAAGAGCCTTTGTATTGCTATAAAAAGAGGCATTGACTTTTCAGGGTTGTCCTTCCTCCGAAAGCTCTCTTTTTCCAGCATGGCAGCCTCGCTGCCCACCATTTTATTTCCTATTCTAACCAGTGAAGCCCACGGGGGAAAGAGCAGCAGGCTTTTGGGGTTCAGTTTAAACAAATGAGGTGGCACAGTGAGGATGACTGGGACAAGAAAGAAGCTTGTAAATAATCTGTAGTTACCATCTAACTTCCTGCCAGTTTTCCAAAAGGATTACATATTTTTATTTTAAAATTTTACAATTATCTGTTATTTTAGGCAAAATAGGCACATCAGCCAGTTAGACAATAAAGTGAGTTTCTAAAATGCAAAATCCATTTCTTCACTGACTTCATCATGAGACTGCAGGTGAGTTCTTACAGGGAAAAAAAAATCTCCCAATTACTGGAAATAAAAATTTATCACAAGAAGAGGTTAAGTTGAGGTCAGTTCTGTGGCAAACATAGTAATCTATTATTCTTGCAAGATTCTTAACCTGTGTAGAGTCAAATGGTGAGGAATAGGGTGATATGGTTAAAATATCACAGGATTTGGAGTTAAGCAGGTTTGGATCCTAGCTCTGCCTCTAACACGTATAATATTAGGTCAACTAAACTCTGAGCTTCAGTTTATATTCCCATGAAAAGATAATGATCATATCTATTTTTGTAGGATCTTCAATGAGGCTTAAATGAGACAATGTTGCTGGGCACAGTGCCTCACACCTGTAATTCCAGCAGTTTGGGAGGCTGAGGCAGGCAGATTGCTTGAGCCCAAGAGTTCAAGACCAGCCTGGGCAACATGGCGAAACCCCATCTCCACAAAAAATACAAAAAATTAGCCAGGCATGGTGGCATGCACCTGTAGTCTCAGCTACTCAGGAGGCTGAGGTGTGAGGATCTCTTGAGTTGGGGAGGTTGAGGTTGCAATGAGCCATGATCATGCCACTGCACTCCAGCCTGGGCAACAAAGTGAGACTCTATCTCAAAAAAAAAAAAAAAAAAAAAAAAAAAAGACAATGTGGAAAGTGCTTGATATATATGATAAGTGCTCATAAATGGTGGCCACTCTTACCTAACAGCTCTCTTTCTTTTAGAGATAAGAACCAACTTATATTAAGGGCTTATTGTTTGCCGTTCACTGGCTATAGGCCCTCTACATACCAATAGTGACTACTATTTCCTGCATACAGGAAATGTGACAGACATTTATGTGATTTATGACTTCACAGATAATCCTTACAGCAGCAGCTCTGCACAGTATCATTCTCCCCTGTACAAATGGAGAGATGGAGGCTCGAATTCTCACACGACGTCCTTGCAGCACTTGAGCCACTCCAGGATTGTCTTCTGCTGGTCACCCAACTATTCTCCCAGGTCACTGGGGTTACTTACAATCTTGGATTTAGGGTTGCCAGATTTAGCAAATAAAAATACAGTATGCCTGGTTAAATTTGAATTTCGGGTAAACAGATAAAATTTTAGTATAAGTATGTCCCATGCAATATTTGGGACATATATTCAAAAGACAATTCACTCTTCTATATTTCATCTGGCAATCCTACCTGAATTCCATTTGCAGAGTTCTCCCTGTTCCATTAGAAATGATCACACTTGAAAACATTGGATGGTTCTATCCGATTTCCTGACAAATGGTGCTCCCCGCACATTCTCTAAATCAGAGGCATCAAGTATTCACCAGGATGTGTTTGAAATAGCCCTATGAGCATTTTCCTTAAAAATGAGAATCTATGCATTTATTTCGGCTTAGATCTGTAAATATTTTATTTGCTGCTGCTACTCAGTTAAAACCCCCAGTTTCATCATGTTCTGACTGGCAAGTGTTTGAAGTGTCTGATTTTAAAACAGTTCTAGTTCTCTTTTAATTAGATATTTAATTTAACTGGCTGCTGATCAATAGTTTCAGGATATTTGTTTTCAGCTTGATGGGAATGGCAAAGGACCATTTGTGCATAAAATAGCCCACTAGTTATCTTTGTTTTCAGTGATGCCTTTGCTCTTACTGTTCTTTCTTAATGTCACAACTGTTGGCTCCCCAGCAAGTTAAATATCAGCCCTGGTAGAAGCTGATCTGATGAGTCTCCTTCTATATTGAAAATGCTGGTAGAAACACTGAAGCCAGGAAAGCAGAGGAATAAAGGAGGGCAGGGCATTGAGGAAATGAGGCCAAGGGTAGAGCGATCATACTTGAACCTGCCAATCGTGAAGCAGGAATCTGTGCTGCCTTGGGAATGGAGAGGCTGGGGAGGAGTCTCGAGCCGGCCCTTTGGCTGTGGTCAGGGATGGGTCATGAGGAGTCTTAGCCCAGCTCATTCCAACATGATACCCTCATGATCCCAGATGTTCCCATTTGCTTTCTTCCCTCAATAAAAAGAGAAAGGGATTTCTATATCCAATCCCCTACCAAGCTGTGTACTTAGGTAGAGCAAATCCATTGCATTCATGAAGCTTCCATCAGACCTGGGGAAATTCTTAAAATGGTAAAGACATCTATAGCATATCATCTCGGTGAGGTCTCCTCTTCTCTTTACATGTTCTCTCATACCTCAAGGTCCCATCCTTTCAGATTTCACACAGTTTTCCAGACAAATATCTGTAGAAATTCACAAACTGCTTATTCTGAGGTTTCGCACAGAACTTATGGTAGACGTGATCATGGCACAGATCTGGGTCACTGCCAATGCCATGTTCCACTCTTCTTCAACTTAAGACACCTATTTTGAAGAATGAATGACCATTTTTTAAATATCTCTTTGCTTCCATCATCAGCACCAGCAGTTATCATTCTTGTGGCATCTATTTTCCATAAAGAAACACAAGTTTTTGTCATTCACAAGTTTCTACATGAAAAGCAGCAAACAGACGGTAATAAAGCTGTGACATGATGCAGATGCGTCACAGCTGGCTCGGCCCATTCTCTGACAAAAAGATCAGTGCTCAGAAACCAGATTCTGAATCCAGCACATGACTCAGATTTATGCCTCTGGAAAATTAGAAATCATGATCAGTTATAGGTCTTTAGACAAACCAACTAATATTAAATGCAGGAGTGTAAAAGATCATGTATGTGGAATCACTTTGTATCATCCTGTATCCCTGACTTGACTAGAACCAGCCATTTACCAAAGAAGCTTGTTCCCAGTCATTTTTCCAGTGTTACACAGTGAAAAGGTAGGTGAGTTGAAGCTGTGGTAAAATAGTATGCTAATCCTACTACCATTGCCCAGTACCTGTTGCATACCAAGTGCTTTACATCAGATTTTGCATTGTGGTTAGGGCTGAGCATCCCGGGTTTGAATCCTGGCTCTACCACTCCCTAGCTGAATGACCCCAGAAAATTTACTTCATCTCTCTGTGACTCAATGTCCTCATCTGTAAAATAAGGACATGAATAGTGTCTACCTCACAGGGTCATTACGAGGATTAAAGGAGCTAGTATTTGTGAAGTGTGTAAATCAGAGTCTGGTATGTAGTAAGCACTAAGTGTCTGGATTTCATGTATATATATATATCTCATATATATAATAAGTGTATATACACACACATATACATTCAAATATACACCCATACTTATATTTATATTTATTTACATTGCTATGTATGTGTATTTGAATGTATATGTGTGTGTATATAGTCACATACATGTATGTGTGTGTACATACATGTGTGTGTGAAAATTTATGTGTTTGGTTTCTGGTTCACAGCCAGTTCAGCTGTCAAGGGTGAGACTCTTTGGGTGGGTTGCCTCTAGAGAAAAGGCAGGAGAGACTTAACAGGACATCTCTCTTGCAGGGGCTCTTAGCAACTCTGCATTACTTTCTCCTCTTTCCCCAAGCAGATGGTAATCATAGAGACCCACAAGCCAAGTTAGATCTTCAGTGGAGTAAGTGATCTTTAGCAACTGTATCAGACTTGGCTAAATTGTATTTATTCATTGAGGGCAATCAGCAGAACCTGGGCCAGGGCAGTCACCCAGAAGTTCATAGGTCAGATTCCCTGGGTCTGTTTGAGGCTAGATGTCTCTGAGTCTCCGAAATGCAACCATTTCTAATGTGGAACAGACAGAGAGACACAGTCAGGGCGGGAAGGTGAATGCTGAGGAACTAGGAGGCCAAAGGGAGCCCCTTGCCCTGAAAGCAGTCTGGCAGGTGTGATGACAGAGGCAGGGAGCCGCTGCCATCACTGATACCCAGGTGTTTCACTGCAGAGATGATTCCAGATTGGCCCCTGATCTTAAAGCCTCTGGGTCTGAAGGTCCAGGACTCTGCTCAGTGCAGAGGTCAGGAAGCCCATTTCTCCAGGCTTGGTTTCTGCAGGGGCCAGTGCTCTCCCTCTACCTTGTAGGGTGGGGACCTAGCATTCAACATCTCAGTGCACGGGTGTCTTCTCAAAAAGACCTGGAGGGCAGGCTCTTTCTGCCTCTTCTGGGATGAGCATAAGGGGGAGTTGCCTGTAGGAGTGGAGATGATGTCCTTCACTGCTAGAGAATAAAGCAAGGAGTTTTGTGGGTTGAGCTAAGATCATTTAAGAAGCCCCAAAGCCTAGAATTTGGGGATTTTCCAAGTCAAAGGAGGCAGATGCAGATAAAGGATCCTGGGTACAGAAGCAAGAATCTGAGAACCGGGAGAGAAAAGCAAACACCAAGTGGATTGACAGTCAAAAGAGGGTTTGCTCTTCTAGACTGGAATGGCTCCCGGGTTGGGCAGCTGAGCTCTCCATGAAGAGCTTAAGGACACAGAAAGCCAGCAATCAATCTCCTGAGATCAACACATCAGCTCCCATGCTTCGCTCTTCTATCCACATGGCCAAGCCATTGAAAGGAAATGATGTATCTGAGCTTTAGATCTCAACTGTAGCTACTAGAACCCTCAAGACAGGTCTGGGTCCCCTAAAGTCACAAGAGTGCCTGAAGGAATGAGGATTTTTTTCACTGACTTCTCCAGGCTACTTCAAATGTGGTCATACCTTAGAGTTAACCCTACTTCCCTCGAGTTTCTCCTTACTGTTAGGCCCTGTCCTGGGGCCCTCGTCTGTCGTGGTTTCCTTCACTTTTGTCTTATGATCTCTTTGCAGACTCACCCTCTTTTTTGATAAATCACACTTATTTTAAACTCATTGTTGCATTAATCCTCAAAGCAAGTGTTCCTTTTAAATGACCGTTGGCATAAACCTTTTTTAAAAAATTTATTTTTTTAAATTTTATTTTTTGTGGCCGGGTGTGGTGGCTCATGCCTGTAATCCCACCACTTTGGGAAGCCGAGGAGGGTGGATCACTTGAGGTCAGGAGTTCAAGACCAGCCTGGCCAATATGGTGAAACCCCGTCTCTAGTAAAAAATTCAAAAATTAGCCAGGCATGGTGGTGCATGCCAGTAGTCCCAGCTACTCAGGAGCCTAAGGCAGGAGAATCGCTTGAACTCAGGAGGCAGAGGTTGCAGTGAGCTGAGATCATGCCACTGCACTGCAGCCTGGGTGACAGAGCAAGACTCCATCTCCAAAAAAAAAAAAAAAAAAAATTATTTTTTAATTGTATAAATATACATAACATAAAATTTATCACTTTAACAATTTTAAGTGGCATTAAGTACATTCATATTGTTGTGCAACCATCACCATCATCTATTTCCATTACTTTTTCACCTTCCCAATCCAAAACTCCGTACCTGTTAAAAAAAACTCACCGTTTTCTCCTCTCCCAGCCCTAACAACCACCATTCTACTTTTATCTCTTTGAATTTTACTACTCTAGGTACTTCATGTACGTAGAATCATACAGTTTTTATCTTTTTGCGTCTGGCTTATTTCACTCCAGTTTCATCTATGTTGTAACATGTAGCAGAATTTCCTTCCTTTTTAAGGCTGAATAATATGCCATTGTATGTATAGACCATATTTTGTTTATCCATTCATCTGTTGATGGACACAGCTTGCTTTCATCTTTTAGCTATTGTGAATAATTCTGCTATGAATGTGGGTGTACAGATAAGGAGTGGGAGATTTAAAAGCACCCTCTTCTTCCTAGGCTGTAGCCACAGTCACATTTGGAAGAGGCTCTACCACTGTTATGCCATGTTCCAGATGCAGGGATGGTTTCTTCAAATCCTTTCCTGTCCAGGACAAGCTGAAGTCCTCCCTAATTGTTTCTCCTTAAGCTTCGAGCAAAGCAACCCAAGCAACCCTGCAATGAATCTGGAATCAGGAGGAGTAGGAGCAGCCAGAGGTGAGGGCCCATTGGCTTTTCTTTCGAGCTGCAGACAGATTGCAAATGCTCGAGTGCAGGGAGAGACGGCTGGCTGCTAAGTTAAGAAGGGCAGAGAAGAACAAAGCCCCTGACGGCCTGGAACAATTATAAAGAAATGAGTGTTTGGGGTGGGGGAATGGGGGAGGGATAGCATTAGGAGATAGACCTAATGCAAATGACGAGTTAATGGGTGCAGTACACCAACATGGCACATGGATACATATGTAACAAACCTGCATGTTGTGCGCATGTACCCTAGAACTTAAAGTAAAAAAAAAAAAAAAGAAAGAAAAAAGAAATGAGTGTGACCCTAATCATTTAAAAACAATAGTATTGACTTGGAAATAATAGAATCGGTGACAAAATGTGGATATAAAATTTGTCCTCCAAGTTTTCCAAGCGGAGAGGCAAATTTTGAAATGTACTTGCTCTCAGTTTCTGATGGGTCTGTTTCACATGCCTCTGTGCTGGAGTGGGAATTTGTTGCTCCCAGCTGTACTGTGTGGTCTAAAAGCTTTAAAAAGAGCCTTACGTTGCTGCAGACTCTGGAAGGACTGAGGTACCTGCTGGGGATGCCCAGCGTTGCCTGCACTGCCTCATGGTACAGTCTCTTTGGTCATGGAATGGTTCTTTATTCTCTCAGGAGCATTTGGGGTGACCTCTGAGGGCTGTCCTGTTGTCAAGCTATTCCTGAGAAGGGATGAGGTTTCCTTCCTAACAGAGGGTTGGGATTCCACTGGCCCTGCCCCAGCTGCACCCTGAATGCCATCAGCTCAAGTGCACCAGCGCGCTGATGGAGCTGGCAGGTGACGTGCAGCTGTGAAGCATTTGTTGTAGGAACGGAGTCACAGATGGCAACAGGGCCCATCCTGCTGCATTGTTCTCTTTACACCATTTTCACAAGGGAGGGGCGGGGTGGGGAGGGGGGCATATTTATAGTTTGTGCTATAAATAAGCTAAGTCCTGGGCAGCTGCTGTTCAGCTTACTGACCTTATAGTTTTGAGTGTGAACACACACTGAGAGGGTGGACAGGATCTCTCCCTGAAGAGCTGAGGCCCTTTTCTTCTGGCCCTGCGGTCTGGAGGCCCCAGTGGGCGTGAGGCACATTGAGCACAGCTACCTGCCTTCCCAGTCCTCCTCTGTTCCATCTGATCTTTCAGATTATTATTAAGCTGATAATAATTATCTTTCAGATCATTATTGATGTTACATTGTTACTAATCATCTCCCAACTCAGAGATAGATCCTCAAAGCCTGTTGACTCCAGGCAGCCTTGGACAGCGGTAGTTTAGCAATGCCCCTGTAATCTGGGGGTCTCCACCTCAGGGCCCTTCCCAACCTGCCACTGTGTGATTCTGTGATTCTCCCCCTTCTCAGAGTGTTCCCTAGATACTGGCTACTCTGGAGGTGTTTGTGGGCCACACTTCATGGGCAGTGCATGAAGCAGCAGCAGGTGGCGGGAGAGGCTGGTATTAAGAGAGGCCTCAGCTACAACCCCCATGGAAGGGAATTTGGCAATATCTAACAAAATTACATATGTATTGACCCTTTGGCAGTCCCACAGCTAGTAATCCATCCAAAAGATTTGTTGGCACAAATACTAAGAAGATGACACTCCAAGTCATTCATTGGATTATTGTTTAGCAGTAAAAGATTAGAAAGTAATGAAATGTTCATCAACAGGGAAATAGTTGAATAAACAATGGTATATCCACATAATGGAATATTATGCAGCTACAAAAAGAAATGAGGAATAATGATATATACTGCTATAAGCTATCTAGAGGTTATATTAACTCAAGTTGGAAAACAAGTATAGTATTTTATTTTTATTTAAGAAAAAGGGGATATAAATACATATATTTGCTTGTTTTTGATGAAAGCATAAATCATAAAATTTAAGGATTACCAATGAGGGAGGGAGTGAACAGGGTAGAGGCAAACTGACTGTGAAAGTGATAGTCTAAGCTTCAGAGCCCCTTACTCATATAGATCTTTTTCAAGGCCCTAAGATAAGCCCCTAGTAAATTTTGTAAAATTTTTCTTAGAGGCATTGCAATTTAGATAAGATTTCTTCTTTAGACACCTTCAATTGTGCCTCACTTGCAGGAGGTGCCCCCTAAAAATTTGTTGAATGAATGCATGAAATCACATATGTTGATGATAGATCAGCACCACCACATTTTCACTTTTTAATCCTACTCCTTTTTTTATTTTTTTAAAATAATTTTTTTAAAATAGAGTCAGGGTCTTACTCACTGTGTTGCCCAGGAATCAGGTGCCCACTTGTGACTCTGCTTTTGAGCTGGCCCAGGTGGACTGCTCTGAGGAGGGAAGGGGGCAGGAACAGGAAGGAACAGTGAGACAACTTGCTCCATCCCACTCAGGACACAGCCCTGCCCAGCCCCAGGTTCCACTGGAGGAGTCTCTCAGGGAAAGCTTCTGTCTCAACCTCCTTCTGCCTCTCCACCTTCCCCTCACCCAGGCTCCTGCATCTCATCCCCCTACCCACTGCCTTGAATCTTGGTTTGAGCCTCATGTCCTTCCCTGTCTACAACTGGTGCTTTGGTCCAGGCCTTCTAGTTTCAGTTCTGACTGTATTAACATCTCACCCCTCTGGAACTGCATGAGTTTCCACCCCAAGACCAGGCCTACGTGTTCTCATGTCCAGCTTGGGCCTCAGAGATACATGGCGGGGGCCTGTTCTCTTGCCCAGTCTGGCCAGGGAGACTGGACATCGACATGTGGCTTCTGTTTTTTCTGCCTGACCTCCCTTCCCTTCTGCACCCTTTCCAAAGTCCTCTCCTTCCCTCTTTCCCTTTCTTCTTCTTTTCTCCCTCCCTCACCCTCCGTATCTATTACACTGACCACACTGAGGCTTTAGCCCCAGCAAGCGGCCAAGCAGAGTGAGCTCAGAGACCTTGACTGAGACAGGGCTCCTTCTGGGAGTGGTGGGTGGTTGCCCCTGGGCAGCCTGGGCTGAGAGGTCAGCAGGATAAGGCCTCACCATAGAGCCATGTGGAATCTCAGGAATCTGCTGCGGAGTGAGTCTGTCCTGAGGGAAGAGAGCCTGCTCTGGCCTGAAAGCACTGCGTGGGGCTCCTCAGTCTGCACCGCCGTGGTTCACCCGACTCCTAGGTGGGAGGAAACTGTTCAGCCTTCCTTCTCTTCCATTCCGATCTCCCACTACCATAACCACACCAGGGGGAGGGGTCTGAATTCGGGGTCTGAATTCAGCTCATCTCAAGGCAATTTGGAAAGACAGATGCAGGCTGCCTGTGGTGAGTTTCTAGAAACCAGCTTTCTTCCACTGGCTGTTAGCATTGGCATCGAGTGGGCTGCATAAGCAACATTTACAGAATCAATGGGCTCTGAGTCTCAGGTGAATACAGCAGAAACAAGAGGGGCCATGTCACTTTACATTATAAGACTCAGAGCATGGAATTTCAATCTCCCTTGACCTGATCTGTTTACTCACTTGTAAAGTAGGGGAAGTTCTAGAGCAGGACAAACAGGTTAAATGAGATGAGGGTTGAATGCTGAGCATAGCTAGCAACTGCTCAATAAATGTGGCTCCTGGAATGACAATTACTATTATTGCCTGCTGCCAGGGTAGCAGCGGGCAATGGCATCAGTGAAGGGCTGGAACCCGTAAGCTTCAAGCTTTGGTTTTTGTCCATTCTTACTCTGGCAAAAGTCCCAGGAAGAGGGTAAGGAAATGAGAGATTTTAGGATTCTATTTTTTATGGCCTAGGAAAGTGACCCTGTTTCAGAATGGGCCATCTTCTTGCCTCTGTTTTTAAAATCAAAACTAGCCCTGAAGAAGATTTAGCTCTGGGTCCAAATCTGGCCTCTGCCTCTAATTGTGTAACTTTGGGAAAATTACTTACCTCTCTAACTCTTTATTTATCTGTGAAATTCCTATCTTATAAGAATGTTGTGAGGATTACATGAGTTAATACCTATGGAGAAGTTAACACAGGGCTTGTGGGGCACAGAGCATGCACTCAATAAATGGTCATTATAATTACACTTAATTGCCATTTTAGGAACTTGAAGTCTCAAGAGATGACAAATAGTCAATTTTCAAAAAATGAAGAAAAGAAAAACTGGTTTCTTCATGTTTGCTAACCCTATCTAGATCTGTGGTTTTGGCCTATAAATTCACTGTGTTTAAATCCTCATTGTGCTGATTTCTGTCTTCCGGAAAATGACTTCACAGTGTTTACATCTCTGAACCATCCTGTCAGAGATCTTATTGCTCCTATTTTTTTTTTCTTTTAAGATGGCGTCTCGCTTTGTTGCCCAAGCTGGAGTGCAGTGGCATGATCTCGGCTCACTGAACCTCCCCCTCCCCAGTTCAAGCGATTCTCCTGCCTCAGCCTCCCTAGTAGCTAGGATTACAGGCCCCACCACCACACCTGGTTAATTTTTAAATATTTTTAGTGGAGACGGGGTTTCACCATGTTGGCCAGGCTGGTCTTGAGCTCCTGACCTCAAGGGATCCACCCGCCTCGGCCTCCCAAAGTGCTGGGATTACAGGTATGAGCCACCGCGTCCGGCCTACTCCCACTTTGTTTCCAAGGATAGTCAAGTGAAGGAGTGGGAGTGGAGAAGGAACAAAGAAATCTGTAACTGCTTGTGATCAATTAGTTGTAAATATCAATACCATTGCATTGAGAAGGCTGAGGTTCACAAAGGTGAAGTGATTTATCTAAGCTTTTACGTCTGGTTTGTAGAGAGCCAGGACCCAAGTCCAGACCTTCCCCTACAGACCCTGACCCTTCCTCTGTCCTGTGCCAATGCCTTGAGGGGACCCTTCCCACTGTCCCCTGGGCCACACCCTGCTCCTCTGACCCACAGGGCTGCTGAGATCACCTCTTTCAAAGGGTCTGCTTTGGTTCCACTTTGCCATTAGAATAAAGCTTTGGGAATCTCAAAACTACAAGTCCCAGACATGATTATGAAACATCACAGAGTGCCCCTGGGATTTTATTGTATTAAGTCAACAGGCTGCTTCTATTTGTACAACAGAGAAACTGTCAACTGCTGGGCACTTCTATGTCTCTTGACAAAATTCCCGATGCTGCTATGTATTTCACTCCTTCCCCTTTTGCCTGTCTTGTACTTCTCTCTATTCAATTTCCTACGCAGAGCAAAAGAAGCCCCCAGATTGATAAGATCCTCATTTAATAGAAGGTAGAAAAGATTAGTCACAACAGGGCTCAGAACTGAACCAATTTTTCTGCAACCTGAGCCTCCTGCCTAAGATCCCTTGGGGGTTGTTAGCTTAGCCTGTAAGATGCAGGTTTTGCAAAGTGATGTGGCTTGTTGATGATGCTGGAAGATCAATGCTTGGCCTGCATTCAATAGAGAGAGGAAGAGCTCAGAATGCTGCAAGGAATCAGGCCAGCTCTGCTAAGGGCAGAGCCCATCACAGGGACTCAGGTGGGGGTCTGTTGTGGGCAGAGGCAGTGCAGAAGTGGAGTGGGCCAAGATGAGGCTGCTTTGCAGAGCATGTCTGGGAGCCAGTATTTCACCAGTAGCCAAGCACTCACCAGCTCCATCAGCCTTCATTTACCGGCATCTTATTGAGTGTTTTCTCTATGCCGGGAAACTGCTCCTCCCGCTGAGCTTTCACAGCAATTCACTTGCAGCTCATCTAGAGCGTGTATTTTGTTCTTCCTAATATTATTGTCAGCTTTTTTATACTCTTCCACTAGATTTTGAGTTTCTTTAGATCAGGGACTGTCTCTTAATCATCTCTGGCCTTTGAGCCTTGCAGAAGTAAGTGCCCAGTATGCATCTGTTGAATAACTAAATTAATAAATCAATGAATCAGTCAATTGCTCAATAAGCATTTATGAACTATATGCTCTGGTAGGGTCTTGGCAGGATGACTGCTTTTCTGAGATAGAAGCTCCATAATGGAGGCCTTCTTATAAAGAAACTCTCCTTTATTACTTGACTGTCCCCTAAAGTAATTGAAACTTATAGGCCACAAGTATGGAAATGGCTGATGCAAAATGATTATAATTTGGTAGGTGGGATTAGATGCCTATGCTGTGGTTGAAATATAAGAGTTCAGTTCTCTTGTAGCGAGATATTTTTAGAAGTTTGGGGGGTTACTTATGCATGGGGAGCCCAGTCCCTGAATGACTGGTCATTCTCATTAAGAATCAAGATGATACAAGGTGGCCCCATAAGAGATAGCCAATGTGGCTATTTCTTAGGATTGGCTGCAACTTTAGAACATCTCTTTACTTGGTGTGGGTGGCTTAGACTGGGACCATCTTTGGAAGTTCTGTTCTTCCCCGACTTGGGAGGATCTGACTTGCTTAGGTGAGAATGACAGGCTATCAGAAAGCACCCCCATAGATACTTTTCACCTTCAGCTTGTACCATGACCTAAATGAAGTGATAAGAAACGGTATTCTTTAATACACCTTTTGCCTAGGTGTCCCCGCTTCCTTTGCTAACAGATATTTGGAGGATGAAAATGGAATTTAACTTATGCTTATGTTTGTTTGGGTCCTTATGTAAAGGGCCACTTGCTAGAAAATTAGTTCTGAGGCACAATATTAAAACAGCTACCATTTAGTGAATTTTTACCTGCCAGTCACTGGTAAGCACTCTGCATGCATCATCTTTCTTTAATTCACGAAGTACCACTATGAGGTGGGCGTTTTAATTACTATTGTATCATTGAGGAAACTGAGTTGGTGGCACCTGACTCTAACTTTTCCAAGGGTCACCAGGTCCCATGCTGAATAAATGACAGAGCCAGGATTCCATCCCAAGCCCATCAAACAGCAATGCCATTCTCATTGCCACCATGTTTCTGGGTGCTCTGTCAGTGGCTGTGAGCATCTGAGGATGAATATCTTCTGTTTCCCCTCTAGATGCTCTGGGAACAAACTTGCTAACATCACAGGAATGTGTCTCAGCCCTCACTCCATCAGATATTCCTAGGCAATTGCACTACAATTTCACCTGGGATTCCTTGGGCATATACACCCTTAAAGGTTAACTCAAAGGGAAGCTCAAAATATCCTGTGTTAAGACTTAGATTAGATACTAGGAATTTTTGTTTTTCCCTTTGATGAGCTGAAGGCCCTTAGCTGTCAACGGCCTCCCCAAACTCACTTTTACCATTTGAATCCAATGACATGGCATGTTGACAGACAAAGGTGTGTTTTCCTGCCCATCTGGTTTGGCTTCTGCATCTGTGAGAGGTGTGTGCAGGGAATTTTAGCAGTCCTTTAGAGGAGCAGCAGGCAGGGGTGGGCCATCAGTGTTGGCCACTGAATGAGGCTGGAGCTTCAACTATGTCTTGGAGAATAGCCACTACATAGTGAAGGGCTCCTCTGACCTTACGGACAGGCTCGTTGAAAACCAGTGAGACAGGATGCTCAGGATGTGGAAATACAGCACCCTAAAGGAGGTGAGTGACCTTCCACATACTTCTATTTCCTTTTGTCTTGGAGTGCTCTTATCAGAAAGTCATCTGACCCACAATTTCTCCCCACCTCAGTCAATGATGTTGGAAATTCCTTCAGGATGTGAGGTTTAAAGTGCAACTGCCCCTTGAAAAGGTGCCCTTCCATCCGTGTGACCTGTAATACTATTCATATTTGCATGGAAGTTTACAGCAGTATGGAAGTATTTGTGCTTCCTCATCTCACTGTGAATGCTCCTAGCAATCCATAGGCGATATACCCTGTTTATGTCTTGGTTTATATAAAAGGAGAGCAAGGTCAAGAGAGTTGGAGTGACTTGCTCCCAGGCAGTAGGTGACAGTGATAGAACTGAGACCTGGAGTTTATGGTTCCAAGCCCAGAGCTCTTTTCACCACACCAGAGCTACTTCAGACTTAGTCATATTTGTGTACACTGAGTTATAGGTGGCCATTGTCCCAGCAGCTGGTCTTGCTAGTAGAAAGAGAGGGAAAAAGCCTGAGGTACCTGCAGGAAGTGGGACCTGAGGAGACACAGGGAGGACTGAAGGTAGAGGAGGATGCAGGTAGGGAGTGGCATTCCAGTTGCCAAGTGGTGAGTCTGCTTTTAGCTCAGAAGTGGCCACGGGAACCCCTCCTAGTCCTATAAGCCCTTAAAAATTTTTTTTGTTATTGTTATGACTTGCCTGGAGCAGTGAAATGTTTTCTCCAGCTAAGCAATAATAGAAGACAATGAGCAGATGCCAACTTGGTGATCCCATGGAAAGCCTTCTGGACTGTGGAGTTTACACAAGAGATGAGATCAGAGGAGCGGCTACTGGCTTGGTGGACTGAGAGCCCAGCAGAGCACCCCAGGGTCTGCAGAGGCCAGATCCCCAGCTGTGGGGGCACAGGCAATCCTTCTCAGGCACAAGAGGGGCGGTGAGGGAGACTGTTTACATTTCTTGCCCTGGCTGGTTAAAAACAGCTCAATAGCACCATATCGTGTATCCTTGATAAGAAGAAAGATAAAAGGAGCAAGTGCCATTGCACCCAAGCTCATGCTTTCTTCCTCTCTTTGCTCCTTCATTCAGTCCTTTGCATCTATTGAGCCTGTGGGAGAATGCTGGCAGGTGCTGGGGATTCTCAGATCCTGTCCTCAAATAGCTCCCAGTTTAGATGGAGAGGCTGACATGTCAATAAAGGAATTGTAATTAAGAGTTTTAAATACCCAAAAAGAAGATAGAACTAGGCAGAGCAGCAACAGGAAAGGGGCAGAATTAACTCTAGGGGAGGTATCCACAAAGGCTTCCTGGAGGAAGAGTCATCTGAACTGGTTGTACAAAAACTGCACATGTCATGAGTGCACAGTTGATCAATTTTCACAAACTGGAGTAAAACCGTGTAACTAACACCCAGATCAAGAAACATGACTAGCACCTGCCACCCTCATCAAGGGGTAACCACTCTCCTGACTACTAAAGCATAGGTTAGTTTTGCCTGTTTTGAACTTTATATAAGTGGAATAATTCTGCAAAACTCTTTGGTGTCTGAGCTGGAGCTGAAAGGACAAATGGGAATTTTTCAGGGGACAAGTTAGAAGATGCCATTGTGGGAAGAAGGGGAAGTACAGTTACATGTTGCTTAATGATGGGACACATTCTGAGAAATACATCATTAGGCGATTTTATCATTGTGTGAACATCATAGAATATACTTAGACAAGCTTCGACGGTATAGCCTTCTACACACCTAGGCTACCCACAAATACTTAACCACTGTGCTACAATTGCCTACGGTATTTGGTATCATAACACAACAGTATTCCGAAAGGTACAACTTGAGTCTGTGAGCATTACCATGCTGAATACTGTAGGCAATTGTAATGCAATGGGATTTGTGTAGCTAAACATACCTAAACATAGAAAATGTACAGTAAGAATATGGTATAAAAGATAAAAAATGGTGCCCTTGTATAGAGCACTTACCATGAATGGAGCCCGCAGGACTGGAAGTTGCCCTGGGCAGGTCAATGAGTGCATGGTGTGTGAATGTGAAGGCCTAGGACATTACAGTACTCTAGACTTTATAAACACTGTACACTTAGGCTCCACTACATTTATTTAAGAAATTTTTTTCTTCAATAATAAATTAACCTTAGCTTACTGTTATGTTTTACTTTATAAACTTTTACTTTTTTAAAAAACCTTTACTCTTTTGTAATAACACTTAGTCTTAAAACAGGAATACATTGTACAGCTATATAAAAATATTTTCTTTCTTCATATTCTTATTGCATAAGCGTTTTTCTATTAATTTTTTAAACTTTTTAAACCCTTTTATCAAAAGTATAGACACAGCACACACATTAGCCTAGGCCTAGACAGGGTCAGGATCATCAATATCACTCTCTCCCACCTCCACATCTTGTCCCACTGGAAGGTATTCAGGGGCAATAACATGCCTGGAGCCATCATCTCCTATGAGGCAATGCCTTCTTCTGCAATCCTTCCTGAAGGACCTGCTTGGGGCTGTTTTACAGTTAACCTTCTTTTTTTTTTTTTTTTAAATAAATAGAAGGAATACACTCTAACAATAAAACATACAGTATTGTAAATACATAAACCAGTAACATAATCATTTTTATCATTATCAAGTAGTACGCACTATATGTAGTTATATGTGCTATACTTCTATACAACTGGCAATGTGGTATGCTTGTTTACACCCTATAAAGGTTAACTCAAAGGGAAGCTCAAAATATCCTGTGTTAAGACTTAGATACTAGGAATTTTTGTTTTTTCCCTTTGATGAGCTGAAGGCCCTTAGCTGTCAATGGCCTCCCCAAACTCACTTTTACCATTTGAATCCAATGACATGGCATATTGTGTCATGCATCATGCATCACCACAAACAGGAGTAATGCATTGAACTTAGCATGGCTATGACATCGCTAGGGGATAGGAATTTTTCTATCTATTATAATCTTATGGTACCCCCATCGTATATATGTTCCATCACTGACCCAAACATCATTATGTGATGCATGACTGTATCTTAAAGCAGAGAGGTGAAATAACATCATGTGTGTGAATACTGTTGGCTTTCAGCACTGTTGGGCCATGAAATTCCATAAACTGTTAGGAAAGAGGCATGAAATGAAATAGGAGAGGAAGGCAGGGGGAGCAAGATCACAGAGAGCCTTCTATGCCAGGTAAAGGAGTTGGGCTGTGAGCCTGGAAACCTGTGATTTCCAAACCTGGCCGGCCATTGAAGTCACCTGGGCATCAGTTAAGGCCTACAGGTCCCAGGACCTACTGTCCGCAATTTGAGATTTCCAAAGTTCCTCCAAGTTTATGCCCAAGAACCCAGAAGCAAATGCAACAAAAACAAAAATAAATAGATGGGACCCAATTAAACTAAAAAGCTTCTGCTCAACAAAAGAAATCATCAGCAGAGTAAACAGACAACCCACAGAGTGGGAGAAATTATTTGTAAACTATGCATCTGACAAAGGACTAATATCCAGAATCTACAAGGAACTCAAACAAATCAGCAAGAAAAAAACAGATAATCCCATCAAAAAGTGGGCAAAAGATGTGAATAGACAGTTCTCAAAAGAAGATGTACAAATGGCCAAAAAACATATGAAAAATGCTCAACATCACTAATTATCAGGGAAATGCAAATTAAAACCACAATGAAAGGGCAATCTTAAGGATAAATAAAAAGTGAAAATCAGGCACACAACTAACTAATAAGATTCAAACTGGATCATGTGTCTCACTGCAAACCAAAATTTAGAGAGATAAGTTTCCTCATCTTCATATGAAGAAACTGAGGCTGTGAGTAGTTTGGACCCAAGATTGAATAGCAAACAAATGTCAAAATTCAGATGGATAGAAATTGGCCTTTTTCTGCAGCTCTGTTCTGTGACTATGCACAGCCAGCCACTGAAGGAAGCCCAGCATGTTTTGACTATGACCTGTGGCTCCATATGTACCTGTTGGGATTGGGCTGGAGATCACGCCCAGGGTCAGGTGCAGCTAGGGGTATTGCTTTGCTGAAGAGTCTTCTACAGGTCACAAAAGGGCAGGGAAGGACTGGCTGTTCTTTCTAGAACTTTTGCCCACATACACATCAGGCTGTTGGGGGTGCAGCCTTGACCTTGGATACCGGCTTAATCTTCTCATGTGTTGAGTTGGTCTGGGGAAAAAAAACCTAGAAATGGAGTAAGAAAAAACTAGCACAGATTCCTTTAGCAATGTGTGGCCAGCAAGGTAAGCAAGATGTGCTTTGAGATAGAAGAGATGTCAAAGAAAAAACCAGATCCGCCTGACACTCAGAGGAATCTTTAGCCTGCCCCTCCCTCAGTTTGCTCGTTTTATGGCCCTCAGAACACGAAAGAATTACTTGGGCATCTGGAACACAAGGTTTCCCAAAGGAACTTATTACAGGGTTTTTGGAGCATGTACTAAAGATGAGACAAGTGACTGGATTAACCAAAGCAAGGGGATTGAGGTCAGGTAGGATGGCAGGCACACATAGCAACTTTTAATAACCATAGTGCCAGCATCCCGCTTCCAAAAGGGCCAGGTCTCCTAGTCCAAACTCAAAGGCTGGGGCCACCTTGTAGAGGAACAGGAGGGCATGATGGCCCCACATGCCCCTTCCCAGGGTGCCCTTTCTTGCCTCTGCCTGCTTCTGGGTGAGGCCTCCTCCTGGTCACATCACAGCAGGTCACAGAGGACACACTGACCCCTCTTGCTCTCCAACCCTCATCTCAACTGACTCCTGAAAAAAGGATTTCTCTCAACACACTCTGAGCAGTTAGGATGTGTAAAGGGAGTGTAAGTCCTGAAGAAAAGCCTAATCAAATGACTTGAAGCCAAAAGGATGGCAGTCCAAATGTCTACATCATCTGAACTGGACAAGTCTGACATCAAGCCCAGAGTTGGGACTGCTGTAGCTTCCGCTTTGAAGTGGTTATTGCTGAGCAGTGACTCAGGGAGGCAACGGAGAGTGGAGGGAGAAAGAGGCAAGGCAGCCAGGATCTGGTCTCCCTTGTCCTCACAAATCCAGCACCAAAGTGACATCAGTGGGGCTGGGGCTGGGGCTGGGCTGGGCCTAAGACTGTGGCTGACTGTGTACCCCTACGCACTACGGATGAACTTCCACTCACATTCTCAGGCTGTGCGTTGGCCAAATGGGTCTCATCCACATGAGTTGCATCCTCTGGCTCCATCACTTCCCTCCTAGTACTTTCTGGCAGAAGCCCCAGGTTCTTCTGATCAAGGCTGCCCTTGTTCTATCTGGACTGAGGTGTGAGGAGGTGGTAGGGGAACCCAGTTTGAATCTCATCTTGGACTTCCACATCCCCTGGTCCTTCCGGGGGACCCACGTCCAACTATGTCCCCAACTTCATCACATGGAGGTGAGTGGCAGGGGAAGGTCTTCATGTGTTTCCTAGTTCATCATCATCATTGTTACTATAAGCACAAGGCACCTTTTTGTACTCTCCATCCATCTTGTTATTGGACAAATAGGACCAGTGGATGAAGCTCTTGTGGGAGCTTTCACTCTGAGATGCACAATGCTGATGTGCATCTCAAGAAAGAAATGACAAAATAAACATTGAACTCTACATGTATCTCATAAAAAATAAAAATAATTCACTGACATTCTACACATTTTTAAAAGCAAAGGGCTACCCTGAGGACACACACGACCTGCACTGTCGGGTTGCTCCTGTGTGCACTGAGTGGCCTTCCGCAGAGAAAAGCAGAGGGCCTTTGTGTATGGGCTTCTAGTGGCATGCGAGAAACTGTCCAGAATTCACAGAGAAGAAAGAGAATGGGCAGGGGGATACATCAATAATATAATGGCTGAGAATTGTTCAGTACTGATAACAAAAATAAGTGAAGTGATTGAGAGAAAGAATAGTTGTTTTTGTCTATTTCTCCTTGCAATTAAATAGAGAAAATAATAATAATAATAATAATAAAAGGATGGGTGGACTGAGGTATAAAGGACAATTATGAGTGCTAAATGGCTCAGGGCTTCCTTGCTTGGAAGAAAATGGGCAGAGAATGGTGTGCCTGCTGTAGTAAGTAACCTCTGAGATGTGGCTGGCAACAGGACATCCACTTCCAGGAGTCTCATAAGCAGAGCTCCAGCTGGAACACAAGTACAACAGAAGGTACCTTTGGAGACAGGGAAATATGAATGCCATTGAAACACAATAAAGCCCATGAGCATGGGTGACATTCCTGTGTCCCTGGGAGTCCAGTGGCACTGGGTTTGCCTCAGAACTAGCAGGAGACATTTTTCTCCCCAGGAGCCAGGAGCAGAAAAAGCTGGTGCTAAAAGGAATACTACCAAGCATGTGAATTTTCTTGGGACGCTTTTTTATTCATCAGTTGTCCCCTCTCTTGACCCTCATCTCCTGGCTCTTCTACACATCTGATGGGGGCCAAATTCATACTGGACTTCATTCCTCCTGGCTACCTGTCAGGGTTGTACGTCAATCTGATAAATGAAAACCTCCAGGAGTCAGCTGATCATGGTCCTTGAGCATACTGCAGTAGAGGGAGAGAGACAGAACTGGTTCTAAGTGCAGAGAAGTGGAAGAAATGGATACAATACAGCAAACAGGGCCAGGTGTGATGGCTCATGCCTATAATCCCAGGACTTTGGGAGACTGAAGAGGGCAGATCCCTTGAGGATCAAGAATCAGAAAGTTGGGTGGGCGTGGTAGCTCACGCCTGTAATCCCAGCACTTTGGGAGGCCAAGGTGGGCAGATCACTTGAGGTCAGGAGTTTGAGACAAGCCTGGTCAACATGGTGAAACCCTGTCTCTACTAAAAATACAAAAATTAACCGGGTGTGGTAATGCACGCCTATAATCCCAGCTACTGGGGAGGCTGAGGCAGGAGAATCCCTTGAACCTAGGAGGCAGAGGTTACAGTGAGATCCCTCCACTGCACTCCAGCCTGGGCAACAGAGTGAGAACGCTGTCTCAAAAAAAAAAAAAAAAAAAAAAAAGGAAAGAAAAAAGAAAGAAAAGAAAAAAAAAAAGGCAAAAGACTCAAATGGACACTTCCCCAAAGAGGACATATAGATGGCAATTAAGCACATGAAAAGGTGTTAAACAGAATTAGCTATTAGGGAAATGCAAATTAAACCACAATGAAATACTATTACACATTTGTTAATATGGATAAAATAAAAATACTGAAAATATGAAATGTGAGCAAGGATGTGGAGTAACAGAAAATGTCATATGCTGCTGGTGGGAATGAAAAATGATGTAGCCATTCTGGAAAACAGTGTAGCAGTTTCTTATAAAGTTTAAGCATAAATTTATTGTACAACTCAGTAATTCTGCTGCTGGGTATTTACTTTAGAGAAATGAAAATTTGTGTTCCTGCAAAAACCTGTACAAAAATATTTATAGCAGTTCTATTCATAGTCTCCCAAACTGGAAACAACCAAAATTTCCTTCAACAGATGCACATATAAACAAACTGGAATATACAGTGGACTACTCAGCAGTAAAAAGGAATAAACTATTAATATATGCAACAACATAGATGAATCTCAAAGGCATTATGCTGAGTGCAAGAAACCAGTCTCAAAGGCTGCATAGTGACTCTGTTTCCAGGAAGATAAAGATAGGCTTTTCTCCGCTCCTCAAGATAAGTAGCCTAGAAATCATATATAAAACAAGCGTAAGAAAATTGAGGGGTTCAAAGAGATAAAAGCAGAACTACCATTCAACCCAGCAATCCCATTACTGGGTATATACCCAGAGAAATATAAAGCATTCTACCGTAAAAACTCATGCTCGCGGCCGGGCGCGGTGGCTCACGCCTGTAATCCCAGCACTTTGGGAGGCCGAGGTGGGCGGATCACGGGGTGAGGAGATCGAGACCATCCTGGCTAACATGGTGAAACCACGTCTCTACTAAAAATATAAAAAATTAGCTGGGCGAGGTGGCGGGCGCCTGTAGTCCCAGCTACTCGGGAGGATGAGGCAGGAGAATGGCATGAACCCTGGGGGGCAGAGCCTGCAGTGAGCCGAAATCGCGCCACTGCACTCCAGCCTGGGCGACAGCGAGACTCTGTCTCAAAAAAGAAAAAACAAAACAAAACAAAAAAAAACTCACGCTCACAAATGTTCATTGCAGTAATATTCACAATAGCAAAGAAATGGAATCAACCTAAATACCCATCAATGACAGATTGGATAAAGTAAATGTGATACATATCCACCATGGAGTACTGTGCAGCCATAAAAAAGAACAAGATTATGTCTTTTGTGGGAACATGGATAGAGTTGGAGGCCATTATCCTTAGCAAACTAATGCAGGAACAGAAAAACAGAAAACCAAATGCCACATGGTCTCATTTATAAGTGAAAGCTAAATGATTAGAACTCATGAACGCAAACAAGGGAACAACAAACACTGGGGTCTACTTGAGGGTAGAAGGTGGGAGGAGCAGAAATGATAACTATTGGGTATTGGGCTTAATACCTCAATGATAAAGTAATCTGACACTAGTTCACCTATGTAACAAACCTTCACATGTAACCCCAAACCTAAAACAAAAGTTAAGAAAAAAGAAAAAAGAAAGAAAAGAAAATCGGGGTTGAGAGAAGAAGGCAGACCAGCTAGCGATCTTAGGATTTGAGGAACAACAAGGGGTTGAACTTCCTGTGGTATTTTTTTGTTTTATGTTGTTGTTGTTATTTGCCTTATATATCCAAAAATGGGTGCTCAAGAAACTGGCAATCTGGAAATGCTGATGAATGCAGACAAAAAAAAAGCTCCAACAAATGTCTTTTCTCTCTAGCCAGACAACTAAGGAAAGGGCATCTTGACCAAATAGAAACATTTTAGAAATTAACTGCTTTACTGTTGACAACCATTGTGAAAAAAAACCAAAAAACAAAAAACTTGTAACCTGCATACCAGCAATGATCAAATGTGGAGCCTAAACATTTAACAGGCTGTAAGAAGTTGCCTGTCCTGCTCCCCATTGGGGTAGCATCAGGACTCGCAGAGAGTCAGGGCTTTTCATCATTACACAGAGTAAAGAGGCCATTCACTCCCATGGTGCCTGTGGTGGCCATGTGGAGATCAGTAAGAAGCAACCCTAACTCACTGAGCCAGGAGGTTGTCAGTGGAGGCACAGTGGAGACTTAGAACTCTGATCCTGGCCCAGCAGTGATAAGGACCCCCAATCTCAGGTGTCAGTGGAGGCCAAGTGAAGAGCCTGGTCTTCTATCTCCACCTCACTATAATAGAATAGTGTCTCTCTCCCATTTTCCTGCCCCAGCAGTGTCAGAGAAAGTCCGTTAAAATAGAAGACTTAAGTAAGATCCTGAATCTCATAACTTAATACCCCAAATGTCCAGGTTGCAATAGAAAATTATTTATCTTACCAAGAACCATGAAGATCTCAAACTGAATAAAAAGAAAATGATCATCGGATGCCAACACCAAGATGACAGAAATGTTAGAACTATCTAGCAAGGATTTTAAAGGAGCCATCATTAAAAAGCAATTATGAACATTCTTAAAACAAATGAAAACAGAAAGTATAAAGAAATAAAGTATAAACAGAAAGTATAAAGTATAAAGAAATAGAAAGTATAAAGAAGAACGAAATGAAAATTTTAGAATGAAAAAATACAATAATGAAAGTAACAAGCTCAGTGGGCTCAATAAGAAAATGAAGGAAAAAGAGGAAAAAATCATCAAATCTGAAGATAGAGCAATTACCCAAATTACTATCAATGTGAACAACAGAAAAAACACTGAGAAAAAAATGAATAGTCTCTGCACTTTGGGGCCGTAACAAAAAAAAAAAAAAAAAAAACAAACACACATTTTGTCACTGGAGTGAAGAGGAGATAAAGGTCAGAGCTGAAAAAGCACTGAAAAAACAATAGTTGAAAATTTCCCCAAATTGGCAAAATACCAAAAATCCCTATAGATTTTTTAAGCAGATTCTAAAAGTCTTATCCAAATAGGATAAAACCAAAGAAACTTATGTCAAGACATATGTTGAGCAAACTTCAGAAAATTAAAAACAAAGAAAAAAGTCTTCAATGCAAAGAGAAAAATAATACTTTACTCATAAGAGAAAATAATTCAAATAACAGTGGATTTCTTATCAGAAACCGTGGAGGCAAAAGGAAGTGGCACAACATTTTTCAAGTGTTGAAACATGTTAACTCAGAATCCTATATCCAAGGAAAACATCCTCAGGAATGAAGGGGAAATGAAAACATGCTCAGTGAACATAAAGTCAAACTAAGAAAATTTATCACTAGCAGATCTACTCTAACAGAATGGCTAGACAAAGTTTTCTAACAGAAGGAAATGATAAAAGACAGAATCTTGGAATGGCAGGAAGAACAAAAAAAACATGGTAATCAAAAATATGGGTAAAGATTCCTCTTGAGTATTTTAGATCTTGTTTGATAATTGAAGTAAAAATTATAATACTGTCTGAGGTGGTTCTAAATGTGAAAAGGAAATATTTAAGAAAATTATAATAAGGAGAGGATTAAAGGGCATAAAGGAAGGCTAAAGTTTCCACACTTCATGTGTACTGATAAAATGATGGTCTGTCACAGGAGTAGAATTTTAAAAAAGTGATGGCAGCAGTAGACTATGATATGTACATATAACACAATACCAAAAGAAACTACTGAAAAAGCTATATGAGGAGATACAGGCTGGGTGCAGTGCCTCATGCCTATAATCCCAGCACTTTGGGAGGCCGAGGCGGGTGGATCACTTGAGGTCAGGAGTTTGAGACCAGCCTGGCCAACATGATGAAACCTTGCCTTTATTAAAAATACAAAAATCAGCCAGGTGTGGTGGATGCCTGTAATCCCAGCTACTCAGGAGCCTAAGACAGGAGAATCACTTGAACCCAAGAGGTGGAGGTTGCAGTGAGCCGAGATCATGCTACTGTACTCCAGCCTGGGTGACAAAGCAAGACTCCATCTAAAAAACAAACACAAAAACAAAACAAAACAAAACAAAAACACAAAGATCTAATCAGCATTTATAGAATACTGTGCCTAACAACAGCAGAATATACATACGTTTTTTCAATTGTCAGTGTAACATATCCCAAAATAGATCAGATCCAGGGCCATAAAATAAACTTCAACAAATTTAAAAGAAATCATACAGAATGTGTTCTCCTGACCACAATAAACCCAAGTTAGTGATCAATAACAGAAAGAAAATGGAAAAAATGACCAAACACTTAGAAACTGAACAACACAATTCTAAATAGTACAAAATCAAAGAGAAAGTCTCAGAGAAATTAAAAAGTACATTGAACTAAATGTAAATGAAAATGCAACAAAATTTTTGTGGGACACAGCTAAAGCAGTGCTGAGAGTAAAATTTATAGCACTAAATGCATACTCTTGGAAAAGGAGGAAAGTATCAAACCAGTAATCTAAACTCCCGTCTCAGGAACATAGAGAAGAAGAAAAAAATAAGCCCAAAGCAAGCAGAAGGAAGAAAATCATAAAATTAACCACAGAAATAATGAAATTTAAAACAGAAAAACAGTAGAGGAAATCAATGAAACAAAAAGTTGATCCTTTGAAAGATCAATAAAATCAACAAACCTCTCTAGCAAGACTGACAAAAAAGGAGTGAAGATACAAATTATTAATATCAGGTATGAAACAGGGCATATCACTACAGACCATGGAGGCATCAAATGGTTAATAAAAAAAGATAGTATGAACAACTCTACACACACAAATTTGACAAGTTACATGCAATGGACAAATCTATTCAAAAATACAAACTACTACAACTCACCCAATATGAAATAGATCATTTGCATAGCCCAAAGCTACTAAATAAATGGAATTAATTGGTAGTGAAAAAACGCCTAACAAAGAAATCTTCAGGCCTAAATGGTGTCTTTGGAGAATAAAAAAGAATAAAGAAGAATTTACTTCAATTCTACAAAATATTTTCTAGAAAATAAAATAGGAAGGAACCCATCCCAATTTATTTCATCAAGCTGGTATTACCTGCATACCAAAACCAGACAAAGACAGTACAAAAAAAGAATATTACAGAACAATACCTTTCATGAATACAGATGCAAAAGTTTCTAAGAAAATAGGAAATAGAACTTAGCAATATATAAAAAGAATTATTCTGTTGCTAAATAGAATTTAGCAATATATAAAAAGTCACCAATTAGAGTTCATTCCCGAGACACAAGGCTGGCGCAATCAATGTAATTCACTATGTTAACAGACTAAAAAAGAAGCAGAAAAATTAGATGATCATATCAACTGATGTAAAAGAAAAAGCATTCAACAAAATTAAATGCCTATTCATGATAAAAGGTTTTTTTGAAAAACAATAATAGAAACTTCAACTTGATAAAAAGCATCTACGAAAAACTTGCAGCTAACATTATACCTAATTGTAAAGACTGAATACTTTGTTCCTAATATCAGCAACAAAACAAGGATGCGTGATCTCACCACTCTTATTCAACATAGTGCTGGAAGTTCTGGCCAGTTTAATCAGGCAAGAAAAGGAAATAAAAGGCATATAGATCAGAAAGGAATAAATAAAACTGTTTCTATTTCAGATGAAATGCTTATTTGCATAGAAATTCCATGGCATCCACACAGAAAATTCAAAACTAATCAGTTAATTCAGCAATGTAATAGGGTATGAGAGAAACACACAAAAATCAGTCATACATCTATATACTAGCAGTGAAGACTTGAACACTACAATTAGAAATACAATATCAGGTACACTAGCCTTAAAAAAAGAAATACTTAGGTAAATCTAACAAAACGTACAAAACTTAAATTCAGAAAATCACATGACGTTGATGAAAGAAATAATCTAAATAAATGCAGAGACATGCCATGTTCATGAATTGGAAATTTATATATATATATATATATATATATATATATATATATAGATGTGTGTGTGTATGTATTTCCTATATATATATTTCTAATATATATATATTTCCTATATATATATTTCTAATATATATATATTTCCTATATATATATTTCTAATATATATATATTTCCTATATATATATTTCTAATATATATATATTTCCTATATATATATTTCTAATATATATATTTCCTATATATATTTCTAATATATATATTTCCTATATATATATTTCTAATATATATATTTCCTATATATATATTTCTAATATATATATTTCCTATATATATATTTCTAATATATATATTTCCTATATATATTTCTAATATATATATTTCCTATATATAGATTTCTAATATATATATTTCCTATATATAGATTTCTAATATATATATTTCCTATATATAGATTTCTAATATATATATTTCCTATATATAGATTTCTAATATATATATATTTCCTATATAGATTTCTAATATATATATATTTCCTATATATTTCTAATATATATATATTTCCTATATATTTCTAATATATATATATTTCCTATATATATTTCTAATATATATATATTTCCTATATATATTTCTAATATATATATATTTCCTATATATATTTCTAATATATATATATTTCCTATATATATTTCTAATATATATATATTTCCTATATATATATATTTCTAATATATATATATTTCCTATATATATATATTTCTAATATATATATATTTCCTATATATATATATTTCTAATATATATATATTTCCTATATATATATATTTCTAATATATATATATTTCCTATATATATATATTTCTAATATATATATATTTCCTATATATATATTTCTAATATATATATTTCCTATATATATTTCTAATATATATATTTCCTATATATTTCTAATATATATATTTCTAATATATATATATTTCCTATATAGATTTCTAATATATATATTTCCTATATAGATTTCTAATATATATATTTCCTATATAGATTTCTAATATATATATATTTCCTATATATATATTTCTAATATATATATTTCCTATATATATATTTCTAATATATATATTTCCTATATATATATTTCTAATATATATATATTTCCTATATATATATTTCTAATATATATATATTTCCTATATATATATTTCTAATATATATATTTCCTATATATATTTCTAATATATATATTTCCTATATATATTTCTAGTATATATATTTCCTATATATATATTTCTAGTATATATATTTCCTATATATATATTTCTAATATATATATTTCCTATATATATATTTCTAATATATATATTTCCTATATATATATTTCTAATATATATATTTCCTATATATATTTCTAATATATATATATTTCTATATATATTTCTAATATATATATATTTCTATATATATTTCTAATATATATATATTTCTATATATATTTCTAATATATATATATTTCTATATATATTTCTAATATATATATATTTCTATATATATTTCTAATATATATATATTTCTATATATATTTCTAATATATATATATTTCCTATATATATATTTCTAATATATATATATTTCCTATATATATATTTCTAATATATATATATTTCCTATATATATATTTCTAATATATATATATTTCCTATATATATATCTAATATATATATATTTCTAATATATATATATTTCCTATATATATATCTAATATATATATATTTCCTATATATATATCTAATATATATATTTCCTATATATATATTTCTAATATATATATATTTCCTATATATATATATTTCCTATATATATATTTCTAATATATATATATTTCCTATATATATATTTCTAATATATATATATTTCCTATATATATATTTCTAATATATATATATTTCCTATATATATATATTCATAAAACCCATCTCCTGCACAACATGAATTGGAAAATTTAACAAAGATGTCAATTTCTCCCAAATTGATATACACTTATTGCAATATAATCATCTCTCAATATTTTCAGGGAATTGGCTCCAGGACACCCTCCTCCATACCAGAATCCTTGGATGCTCAATTCCCTTAATAAAAAAGCATAGTATTTGCATAAAACCTAAGCATAGCCTCCTATATACTTTAAATCATCTTTAGATTACTTATAATACCTAATACAATTAAATGTATGTAAATAGTTGATATGTTGTATTGTTTTTATTTGTATTTTTTATTGTTTCATTATTTTTTATTTTTTTAAAAAAAATTTTGATCCTTGGTTGGTTGAATCTACAGATGTGAAACCAATTGATACAGAGGACCGGCAGTACCTATCAAAACCCTGATAAGATTTTTGCAGATATGGATAGAATCATTCTAAGATCTATGTGAAAAGGCAAAGGAACTAGACTAGCTAAAATATTTTGGAAAAAATAAATAAAGTGAAAGGAAACCATCTGCCACATTTTAAGACTTACTGTACTGCTACAGTGATCAAGTCTTTGTGGTATTGGCAAAGTAATAGACACATAGACCAATTGAATGGAATACAGAACCCAGAAATAGACCCACACAAATATGCCAAACTGATTTCTTTTGGTCACAGCTTTACTGGGATATAGTTCACACACCATACAACTCACCTACTTAAAATGTAAAACCCAGTGGTTTTTAATATATTCACAGAGTCATGCTACCATCACCACAATCGATATTAGACCACTTTTATTACCCCCCAAAGAACTTTGTACCCTTTATCAGTGACCCATACTTTTCTGCAACTCCCCCTATAGCTCTAGACCAACCACTAGTCTATTTTCTGCCTCAATAAATGTGCCTATTCTGGATATTTTATGCCCAACTGACTTTAACAAGAGTCAAGAGCAACTGCATAGAGAAAGGAAGGCCTTTCAACAAATGATGCTGGCACCAATGGACACCTATAGGCACCTATAATCAATCAATCAACCAACCAACCAACTAAATAACCAATATTGGCCTAAATCTCACACCCTTAAGCAAAAGTTAACTCAAAATAGATCGTGGACTTAAATGTAAAACACAAAAATATAAAACTTTTACCCCAAAACTAGGAGAAAATCTTCAAGGTCTACAGCTAGGCAAAGAGTTTTCAGACTTAATACCAAAAACATAATCATGAAAGAAAAAATGATAAATTGGACTTAATGAAAATTTAAAATTTTTGTTCTATAAAACTCCTGTTAAAACTATGAAAAGACAAGCTACAGAATGGAGGAAAATATTTGCAAATCACATATGCAGCAAAGGATTAGTATCTAGAATATATAAAGAACTCTCAAAACTCAACAGTAAAAAAGCAAATAATCCAATTAGATCATGGGCAAAAGACATAAATAGACATTTCACTGAAGAAGATATACAAATGGTAAATAGCACATCAAAAGTTGTCCAACATCATCAGCCATTAGGGAAAATAAAATTAAGATCACAATTTTATCACCACACACCTATCAGAATGGCTAAAAACAAATCATGATAACATTAAATGCTGATGATGTAGAGAAACTGGACTACTCACATATTGCTGGCAGGAAAGTAAAAAATGTTACAGCCAATCTGAAAATGATTTGTCAGTTTCTTTAAAAACTAAACATGTAACTACCGTATGACCCAGCAATTACACTCCTGGGCAATTATCCCAGAGAAATGAAGACAAATGTTCATACAAAATCCTGTAGACTAATGTTTATAATAGCTTTATTCATAGTAGCCAAAACCTGGAAACAACCCAGATATCCTTCAATGGGTGAATGGTTAAACAAACTGTGGTACATCCACACTGTACAATAATACTTAGCAGGAAAAAGGAATGACCGATAATACAGACAATAATCTAGATACATTTCCAGAGAATTATGCTGAGTGAAAAAATCCTATCACAAAAGGTTACATACAGTATGATTCCTTAAATATGGCATTCTTGAAATGACAAAACTTTAGAAATGGAGAATAGATTAGTGATTGCCAGGGATTAAGGAGTCGGTGGGGGTGGAAAGGAAGTGAGTGTGGGAATAAAAGGACAATGAGGAATCCTTGTGCTGTTGGAAATATTCTGTATCTCGACCTTATAGTTTTGCAAGATATTATCATTAAGGGAAATTGGGTAAGGTGCACATAGAATCTCTGTATTATTCTTTACCACTGCATAACCTACATTTATCTCAAAATTAAAAGTTGAAGGTAAAAAAAGATTACATACTGAATTATTCCATTTATGGGACATTCTTGAAAAAAAATAAAACTGTGGAGATGGAGAACAGATCAGTGGTTATTAGGGGTTAGGAGAGCTTCTCTTCTATGATCTTGTAGTATGAAATTGCCATACCTGGAAGCAGAACCCAAGTCTTCTAATTTCTGAGAGCATGATCTCAAAAAGCCAGGGAAGATGGCCGTTTTAGTATCCAAGGGATGTTTTTGTCCATCTAGAGAAAGAAGCATTTCACAAGGTAACTGATCATTCAGAGGTCCCACAGTGTGGTTAAGCAGGACAGGAATAAACATCCTTGGGTGCTTCCTGTCTCCTGCATTTGGCTTGGGCAAGGAAAGCCATTTGCTTTGGAAACCAGTCAGAATTAAGCCTAGTGAGAATTAAGTCTACCTTCATCAAGAACCCATCTCCCTCAGGCTTCTCCAGGAGGTTATCTAGGTCCTTTGGTGGGGGCTGATGTAACTGCCAGACTCTGGGGCAGCTTAACGCTCCTACCAGATGACACTGCTGTCAGGGGCAGGACCCCTGGGTCCCAGTGATGGCCCTATCGCTTACTTCGTCACCTCTCCAATAAAAAGCGGGGGCCAGACTTGCTCTTGGGCCCTTTCAGCACCTATGTTCTGAGATTCTGACAGCTGAGATCTCTGAGGCCTGCAGCTACCTGGGGCCCACTGTAAGCACCCCAAGGGCAGGACTGGGGCTGGCCCCCCACTCTGTGCTCAGAGACAAGTGAAGGCAAAGCTACGGCAAAGAGTGGGTAACAGAGGGAATGCCATGTCATCTGATCCTTAGCTGATTAATCCTTTGAAAACGCACTCTGAGGACATGTTCGTGAAGGACGTCACCGAGGTGGGGGAAGAATGCAGCCTGTTGTCTGGGCCCAGGACACAAAGGCCTGTCTGTTTGCACGTGGGCACTCCTGATCCAGGCCGGATCAGCTGCTCTTGTTTCCTCCTTCGCCATCACAATACAACTACAGAGTTACAGTCTGCCCTTCAACCCTCGCCCCAGGAGAACTGGGCAATGGGATTTCTGCCCACTGGGTGCCCGCTGAGCACAGCCAGTAATACCAGCCTCCCGGCCCACTTGGCTCCTAGTGAGTCTAGAATTTCAATAGCCTGCTGCTCCCTGCCCTCATTTACTGCCCTCTCTTATCTTCCCTTTCTCTAACCCTCCCAGACACACGTGTGAGTGGCAGATCCAGGGTGATCTGGACCCTGCTGATCATCAGTGAGCCAAGCCTGGAAGCCTGAGCCATCACCAGCTGGGTGGTGGCCAGCTGTGGCTCAGGGCCACTCTAGAAACACTTGCCTTGGGCTGCCGCTGCCCTGGGCTACTACCCTGATCCCTAGGAAACGGGACATGGGGCGTTCTCCTGAAGAGCCCTTGCCAATGCCCAGCAAGAAGCCAGTGTGGCGTTGGGATCGGAAAGCCTGGAGTGTGAATATGGACTCTGATGTGCTGACTTACAGAAGAAGCATAGGCAAGATTCTTAGTCTCTGTGAATCTTGGTTTCCTTGTTTATGTACGATGAAGATAATCATTATTACCCGATAGGGTTGTTAAGAGGTTTCCATGGGCATTCAAGCAGTGCTTAGCATGGGGTAGATATAGAGTAAGCACTGACATCACACACACACACAGACACACACATACGCACACACATGCACCTCACACACACATCAGCCACTCAAGACCATTCATTTGTTCATCAGTTGAGTGCCTTTTACGTGTCAAACACTGTGCAAGACACTTGAGAGGAATCAGTGATCAAAACAGACAAAAATTCCTGGCATCATGTCATGCAACTTCCAATGAGGGAGACAGACAAGAAACAATAAACATGATAAACAAGGAGAGTATAATAGTATAGTATGTCAGAGGGGCTGGGGCTGTCAGGAAAAAGAACAGAGCAGGGTAAGAGGAACCAGAAGGTGGGAGTAGGGGAAGGTCCAATGTTTAACAAAGTGGTCAAGAAAAGCCTTATTAAGAAGGTGACATTGATGTAAAGATCTGAAGGAGGTGTAGGAGGGAGTCAGGCAGATTTGGGGAGAAGGAAGTTCCAGGCAGAGGGAACAGCCCTGCAAAGTGCCCAAAGTGGAGGTGTGCCTACTGTCTCCATGCAATAGGAGGAGGTTGGCTGTGCTGGGAGAGTGAATAAGGGGCGATACTGAGAGCTGAGGAGAGGAATGAAGGGAGGCTAGATCCGGAGGACCTTTGCATTGTCTGCTGGGGCTGCCTACCAAAATTCCACAAACTGAGTGGCTTAGACAACAGAAAAGTACCAAGTTCTCGTGACCAGGAGTCCTTATAAGGTATCGTGTCCCTGAATTTCCCAACAGGTTTCTTCTTCTTATTCCTCTGCAGAAAGGTATAATTTGGGGACCCTTCCTTTTATCACCTCTCCTGCCAGGCAAGACGGCCTGGGCTTCTGTGAGCTTTTCCTGCCTGCCACTGGTCCTTTCTTTCTTCCTTGAACAAACTATTCAGGCCTCAGAAGTCTCTCATCCTATCTGGGTTTATCTGCAGCATTCCTGATGGGGAGTCAATGTGCATCTTATGGCTCCACTCCTTCCTGCTGTGAGCACCTGAGAATGGTCATATCCTTGCTAGTTTTCTTATCAGTCTTCCCTGACCTGAGAGGCCCTTTCCTGCCTTTGGTTTCATTCTAGTTGGGTTGGTTGGCCCTACCCTGTATCCAGCTAAACCCAGCCCACTGCTTCTCTGGATAGGTATTTGTAGAAGGATCAACCCTAAAAATCAATCCAATTATTATAAATAAAAATTAATAATAATACCCAGTGTGGCCGGGCATGATGGCTCATGCCTGTAATCCTAGCACTTTGGGAGGCTGAGTTCGGTGGATCACCTGAGGTCAGGAGTTCGAGACTAGCCTGGCTAACATGGCGAAACCCTGTCTTTACTAAAAATATAAAAATTTGCTGGGCGTGGTGGCGTGCACCTGTAATCCCAGCTACTCGGGGCACTGAGGCAGGAGAATTGCTTGAACCCCGGGGGGTGGAGGGTTGCAGTCATTGCACTCCAGCCTGGGCGACAGAGCAAGACTCTATCTCAAAAAAGAAAAAAAAAAAAAAAAAAACCAGTGCTAGTGATGGTTCCCTTGTGGCTGGTCATGGCATATATCATTATAATGATTTAGGAAAGTAATTTGGTAATATGTGTGAACTATCATGAGATCTAAGGGTGCTTGTACCCTTTCATTCAGGTATCTCACTTTTGAAAATTTAGCTAAAGAAAATAAACCTGAAGAGGAAAATACTTCATGTAAATAAAAATATACATCATAGAAATTTATAACATGGAAGACTTGGAAAAAACAGCGATGACTAATATTTGTTAAGTATTTATTATATACCAGGCATCATTAAGTTCTTAATATATTATTTCACCTAATCCTCACTACATCTTTATAAGATGGGAACAACGAGATAGAACCTGCAATGACCATGTAACTCCTGTAATTTCCTCAGGCACCTACCAAGTGCTGTAGTTTGGTCTACTGGCCTTGAGGACTGCCCTACAGCTACATTAATCTTCATCTTGTACCCAATCCTTTCCTGCCCCTGCCCCCTCCCTCTAATAATTAGGCTACCACAGGGTAAGTGCTATGACATAGCCAATTAATGACAAGAATCACTACTGATTCTTGCAAGCTCTCCTCCTCCCTCCATATAAAGTTAGGTTAATGACTCTGACAGGACTTTAAGTGAATTGGCTTGATTTTCGTAATTGAAAAAATTGAGGGTAGGGCATTACTTTAATTCCAGCTCCTCCTTCAAACCTTCAAGATCTTCTGGATCCCAACTCTTTTGTTTAATATAGTAACTATCTCTCTCAAGTTTTTTCACTGTAGATCCCATAGCATATGCGCAGTGCCAAGAGACCCTCTCTAGGTTCGGATAATAGTGCTGAAACTCTTCCTTTCCTACCACCTTTTTTAAAAAAAAAAAAAAATTAGGCTGTGTGCAGTGGGTCATGCCTGTAATCCCAGCAGGGAGGCTGGGTGGGAGGATTGCTTGAGCCCAGGAGTTTGAGACCAGGCTGGGCAGCATGGTGAGACCCCCGTCTCTACAAAAAAACAAATTAGTTGGGAGTGGTGGTGTACACCACGCCTATAGTTCTAGCTACTTGGGAGGCTGAGGTGGAAGGACTGCCTGAGCCTGGAAGATCGAGGCTGCAGTGAGCCATGATCACACCAGTGCACTCCAGCCTGGGTGACAGAGCAAGACTCCATCTCAAAAGAAAGAGGAAGAAGGAAGGAAGGAAGGAAGGAAGGAAGGAAGGAAGGAAGGAAGGAAGGAGAAAGAAAGAAGGAAGGAAGGAAGGAAAGAAAAAAGAAAGAGAGAAAGAGGATGGAAGGAAGGAAGGAAACAAGGAAGGAAGGAAGGAAGGGAAAGAAAAAGAGATTAAAGTACTTATGAACTCCTCACATAGTAAGCCCAAAATTGAGCTTTTATCAGCTATCTGGTAGGTCCAAACCATGGGTTGAGTACTGGGTTAGTTCTTTGGCAAACTGCCTGAGTTCTCTGACCTTGAATAGGCATGACGATCCACTTTACAGAGTTGCTGAGCAGATGATGAAGAAGTAGGTGACAGTGCCTGCTACAGTACTTGGCACATCACACACATCCTCAACACGCATCCATTCATTCATTCACTCATTAATTCAAGCTGACTTCTCCTCCATCATTCACTCAACATATGTTGCTAGAAATGTAGATGCAGAGCAGAACTGGTCCTGAGCGGGTCCCTACGCCTGACAGCTGCTGGTGAGCGTAAGGTCCTGGCCCGGATGCAGAGCCCAGGTCTGATTCAGTGCTTGTAGCCCCACCATTTCTATTAGGAGAGGCTGGCTTCCTTGCACCCTGCCCGCCGCAGCTGGCTGCCTTTTCTCCAGAGGTGCAGAGAGTGAGGGAGGCATGAAGTGGGAAGTGCTGTCTTGGCAGAAAGACTGCTTTGGCCTGTATGGGGCCATATACACTTGAAGAATTAAGCTTTTCTGGTTTGGAGTCAGTCTATTCATCTTTTTTTTTTTTTGAGTGGAAACATTATGTTTACTGAGTATATGTTCTTCAAAAGCAAGAAGTGTTTTTCAATCTAAAATTAACACTCCCTTTTAGGAATGATTATTGCCCACAGAGATTCCATGCTAAAATCACAATCCCTTTAGTGGCTATATTTTTTGAAAAAAGGAATGGGTCAAGTTTCCTAAAGGAAGTTGCTGTTGAGCTCATGTAGGTTAATTATTTTTCCAGTGGCACCCCCTCCTTGCCCATCCTCTTGTCACCCACCGACAACCCTAACTTGTCACCCTTATTCCAGACATCAAGCTGAGTCCTTGAAGTGGTTGGAGTGACAAAACAGAATTCCTGGAGACAGTGTCCTAAGGGAGTGCCAGAGGCACTCATTTGTTTGACAACTAATTTTGGAGGCAGGTGCTCTTCCTTGTCTTAGGATCTTCCAGTCAGCAAGGCTGAAAATCTTCCTGCCTCCTGGAGCTTGCTTCTGTGGAAGAAGGCAGTCAGCAAACACATGAACAAAGGCAAGTTCAGGGAGCTGAAGGTGCTGGAAAGAGGAGGAAACAAGGGTTTGTGGGCAAAATAATGTGCCCAATGTCGTGCACTTTGTAGGGGACAGAGCCAGGACTCAGCATGACGTGGATCTGACACTGGAATTCACCTGACTGTGCTACACAGGATCTCCTGCATAGCTAGTGCTTCCACCAGCAGGGGTGACAATTAGACCTTACCTTTGCCTAGTATTTTATACACTTCCAAGCGATTTCCAGCACATCACCTCATTTCACCTTGGAACATTATTATTTCCAGCTTTTCCTCTGTGGCCTGCCACGAATGTAAAGGAAAATGGTAGGAGCCGATCCTCGAGCAACGGAGCCAATTACGCTCCCTGCAAATGTAGAGCAGTTGAATCCCCATGACATGAAGGACGAAGAAAAGCCTTGAATTGGCCATGTCTAGAGCAGAACCTTGTGGGCCGGAATTTAAATAGGCAAAGGTCTTTGCTTTCTCCTCCTGTGACTTACAGAAACTAGTTCTCATTCAGTCTCTGCAATGTGGAAAAGAGTCGCTGACAGCAGCTCCTGTATTCTTAGGTGCTGTGGGAATACTGCAGCAGCTCTCTGTCCTTCCAGTGTCTCCTGGGAAGAACATCTTTCTCTCAAGTGAACAGTGCTTACCCCTTCAAGCATCCAGTCTTAGCAATAAGGTCAGCGTTTGACTGTTTACAAAGTATTTTGGCATACTTGATCATGTTTGATGCTCACGTAATCCCACTGTGTAGCTTCTCATAGTCTTTGTAACTTTTGGATGGGGAAACTGAGGGTCAGGCTGAAGCCACCCAATGGGTATGTTTCTGTGGGAATGGCAGACCAGCTGGGCCTTGAGACTCAGGATTCCTGACACCAAGATTCCTCCTCGCTCTGCCACTGAAAGGACGCTTGCTTTTGTGCTGGCTTTGGAAGGAACACTTTCTAAAATGTGTTATATATTTGCCTGCCTCTTACAGCAGAGGACACTGGGAGTAGGGAGTGTGTGGGATGGTGTAACATTTTCTTGACAAATATAGGTATTTTTATGAACACATGGCTCTCCATTCTGCATAGCATTGTGCCTGGGTATTACTTTTTCTTACTCCACCTTTTGATACCACTGGGCCTGCTTAGCCCTTGTCCTCTCCTAATTTTGAGGATTCCAATCAGAAGATGCTTATTACAAATTGTTGTAGGCAAATTCAGTAAGAGTGTAGATTGCTATAACTCATCTGAGGGGCATTTAGGCAATGAGTTTAAGAAGCTTTAAAAATATTTGGCCAGGTACAGTGGCTCACGCCTATAGTCCTAGAACTTTGGGAGGCTGAGGTGGGAGGATCGCTTGAGGCCAGGAGATTGAGACCAGCCTGGGTAACATAATGAGACCCTGTCTCTCTTTTAAAGGAAATAAAAAAAAATTTAAAGAAGTTTATAATTTTTGATCCCATAATATCCTAAAAGAATATTCAGAAGTGTGCAAAATTATTTCTGTATAAGATTATTCATCATGGCATTATTTATAAATTTTGAAATGGAAAGCAATCAATATAAGGACAATTAAACACTGATTAAGTAAAACACATGTCATCCATGTGATAGAATATTACATAGCCATTAAAATTGCAAAAAAATCCAATCAAATAGCAGTATGATATATTCATAATGTTTGTTGTAAAGCAACACGCACATTTGAATCACAATTTTGAAAAAGTAATAAATAAACACAAATAGAAAAATAACAGGAGCATACACACCAACATTTTATAGGAGTTGCTTCTGCCTGTGGGGCGATGGGTAGTGTTTTTTTTTTTTTTAATGCTTTTGTATTTTCTACGTTGAACAAGTGCTCCTTTTGACATTTTAAAAAGTGACTGAAATATTATTTAGGCATGAAATATTGGCTACATGCTAAATGAACGATCGAGGCACTGAGTAAGGGCCAGGTCAATGGGTATGACTATCAGACATGAAAGTGGCTTGATGAGGCTGAGAAAATGTTTTTGCTGGTTTCTGAACTGGGGGCTCTGTTCTGAAGGTCTCAAAAAAGCTGTTATGGAAGGAGAACTATTATTTGCCTTAAGGATTTTAGTCTTGCTGGAGAGAAAATAGCCCATCAAACTATGAGAGAGCACAGGAAGGAGGGGGTGTCCATGTGGGCCCCACAATGACAAGAGGCAGGAGCTGTGTGTGGGCAGCTGGGCCTCAAAGGGCAGACGGAAAGTCAATAGGGGGAGGAAAGGGGGCGGCAGAGCCCTGCCTGGGTGGCAGGAGGGTTTCCTTCTGCTCCTTCCCTAGAAATCCAAGCCGCTTGTTGTAGCTCTGCTTGGACCAATGAATCCCAGAAGCTGTGTGCTGGGTCAGAGCACGTGTTGCCAGACCATCTGTGAGGAGCCTGACCCAGCCTGGCATGCCATAGGGATGCCCGTGGAAGGGCACAGCGCTACCCAGCACCAGCTGGGAGGGAACCTGCCTAGCCGCCCATTGCCCTGAATAAATCTGGGTTACAGCTGCCAAAGCAGTTTGCCCGGTGCTTGTGCTGTCCTGCTGAGCAGCCCGGTGCAGGCTGGGCAGGAGTGTGGAGGGTGCACGAGGTATGGCTGAGGCCTTACCGTGGCATCTACTGTCTGAATAAGAATTCCAAGTCTCCATGTGGCCCTTTATTACTGATAATATGCCGTGGGTTGTGGGCAGCAGCATATTCATAGGAATACTAAGTGCATACAGGTGCATGTGCCCCAGGCCACCACCCCTACCTCCCCACATACACACACACCAGGCCCTGAGCATCTTTAGATTGGTGGGTCAGTGGGAATGCAGCCCCTGTCCCTTCTTGTCCTCATCCCACAGCCCAGCATGGAGGTGCCATCCTTGTGAAGCCCCGTTGCGGCTGACTGGGCTCCTGGCACCTCCCTCTTCTGGAGTGAGTCAGCCAGATTCTGGGGCCTTCGCTGCTCTGAGAACCTGCCAGAGTTGGGACAAGCCTCTGTCTTCCTGGGTGATTTGGGGAGGTCCACGCTCACTCTGCTCACCTGTCCCAGCTTCCTCAGCTTCACAAGAAGGATCAGGCAGGTGAGAGGAGTCCCTGGCTTACCTCAACCTAAATAAGCCACAAAGTGAAGTGTGACAAGGTTTAACTGCCAATTGTAGTTGTTAATGTTGGTGTGTTTTGTAGTTAACTGCCAAAAAATCTTCTAAAACGATGAGATGCCTTTTATTCATTCATTCAACAGATATTTATTCATTTAATAGATATGCATGTTAAGTGCTAGAAGAAATGGGAATGGAGAAGAAAAGACCCAGCAATTCCACTTTCATATATATGCACCCAAGATAATTAAAAATATATGTCCACACAAACCTTATACACAACTGTTCATAGCAGAATTATTCATAATGGCCAAAAAGCAAAACAACCCAAATATCCATCAACTGATGAATGGATTAATAAAATGTAATGTATCCATAGCGAAATATTATTTGGCCATAAAAAAGGAATAAAATACTGATAGATGCTGCAGCATGGATAAACCTTGAAAGCATTCTGTTAAGTGAAACAAACCAGATGCAAAAGGTGTTATTTCACGATCCCACTTACATGGGATGCTCAGAATAGACAAATCTCTATAGATTTTTGTAGACAGAAAGTAGATTAGTGGTTGCCTAGGTTTGAGGAGGTGGTAGATAGAACCGAGGGGCTAAGAGGAATAGGATTTCTTTTTCGGGTGTTGAAAATGTTCTAACTGTAGTGTGGGGCTTACCTCTGTGAATTCAACTCCAGGTTGAGGGGTGGATGAGCATCACTCAGTTGGCTGGGCTCTGCCCTCATTGCTCCTTTTGGCTGGTATCCCTGGGGGTGTCTTGATTCCAAGTGGGCTTGTTGCAGTGGCTGCTAGACTACAATAAAGCCTCGGTTTCTGTAGATGAAGGCTAAGGCATGAGGTCAGACCATGTGCAGGGCAGTGATTCCTGTAATTGCTAGAAAATCAGGCTATCATAGGCATTTACTCCTCCCTCTTCTGAGCCCGTGAAGGGTGGATTGGTGGCAAAGACATATGGTGTGACCTGATAGGATACCCCCCTGCTCCACAGCCTCCCAGTTTCCTCAGTCCTGCCAGACAACATTTGGGCAAACCAGCACAATCCAGCCTCTTTCTTATCCACTGCTGTCACCCCAAGTAACTCACCCTTGCTCTAAACACTCCTGCATTTTCCTGCAATCATCTCTTTTGTTCATACCATGTTTTCTGCCCTAAATGAACTTTCTTTATCATTGCCTGTTAAAATTCTACTCTTCTGTTAAGATGTGGACCGAACACCATCTCCATTCCTCCCACCATCCAGCATCAGGATGCATCTATCCCTCTTCTGTGACTCCCATCACACCCATTATCCTTTGTGACTGGGTGACAGTACTGTCGCTGTGCTCATCTTCCTATTGTGGATATTTCTGTCTCTCCCATGGACGGTGAGCTCCCTGGGGGCAGGTATGCTCTACAATACCAATATGTGTCCTCCATGGTGCCCCATTCAATGCTTTGCACATGGTACGTTTTCAGAAAATGTCTGCTGAATTATGGTGTAGGCATTTTTCTAACCAGATGGGCTATGTTCTGCAGAAACTCAGCATACAGGAATTCACCATTAATGAGTTTGAAACAAGGGGAACTGATTTTACAAATGGTACCTGTTTGCAAGATTTTTAGCTCTCTCAGTCCATTTACTCACTTAGGGCTGCATTCAGTGGTCAACTTCTGCTTCTCTATATCTCCCTGTACCTTCCCTCAGATCAGCTAGCACATTGCTAAATGCCAGTAGCTTCTGCAAGATAACCTAAGTACAGGGTTTGCACCACTACTGGGAGTGCTCTAAGGGCTGAAGAGGGTGCTGCTAAAATTGAGAGATTTTCAGTTCATTATGTTCTGTTCAGTTAAGCCATCAGTGATATTTCTTCTTTAGACCTTTATCTTTTCTGCCAAACATAAAAATATTCCAACCACTTGCACCCATATTGGTGAATTGCAGGAGGTGACATGATGAATTTTTTAGCAGAAAACTTGTTTTTCCTCTGTGTGATTTGTAAAGGTCTGTTGTCCTTTTGCAGAGAATTTTATTATATGTTAGTGCCAATTTGTTTTCCAGAGGAGCACATCTCCAAATTTATAATGAAAGACAAGCAAAGTGGGACTTCATGGCCTTGGCTGGACACCAAGTGATAGCTAATTTTTGCAGCAGGGAAGACGAAATAACAAGTCCCTGGATTGCAATTTTGGTTTCTCCTTCTGTTCTCAAACAAAATTGTTTAAATAATAAACTCTTGTCTTCATCATAATTATTAGTTAATGAATGCATGTCTGTATTTCAAAAGTATAATTTTATTTTTTAGATCTTAAATGTCATCCTAGGATTGGCAAATACCTTTGGGCTGCTGACCTTTGATTAAGGCAGAAGATGCTGGTGAAATGAATTAATAGTTCATTTAGCCAAATGGACTGGAAGGACAAACAAAAGTCTAGTTGACCAGCTGTTACTCCTGAAGGCTCATGTTAGCTACCATGTGATCTTTAGCCAGTACAGAGAAATGATGAGTATGTCCATTTGGTAGAATGAATGAGTTACATTTAAAACTATATATTTTATATTTACTTGATTAACTTGATTTGCTTGATTATAGATTCTGAAATAAGGATGTCATTGTAACATAACTCCAGCAATCATTTTGGAATCTCATTTGCTGCCAAGAACAAATGAGGATCTTAATTTATTCAAATTCTTATGTCAGAATATAAACTTTACACAATCCAAAAAACCTTTTCCCATGTCTCCAAATGAGGATCTTAATTTATTCAATTTCTATGTCAGAATATAAACTCCACACAGCCCAAGAAAACTTTCCCACGTCTCCCTCCCTTCCCTGTCATGCTTGTTCTTTTCTGCTCAGATCCTTCCTAGTGTGGAGACTCTACCTTGCACACATGCACCCTCACACATGCACACACACACTCCTATCTCCATTCTTTGAGGACTCTGATCTGCTTCGGCCTTCAAAGGTGCTAATAGGTTAATTTATTTCTCATCCACCCAAGTCACATACCATATTTCTTCAAGTCTAAAATGACATTGATTGCAAGATGCTACATTCATTTATGTACCATTAAAAAATTATAACTGCAAGAATCCAGAGATTCGTTAGGCCCTGATTTTAAAGATGTTTAGAAATGATACAGTGTGAGCCTTGCAATCAATGAAACGTATTTAAATTTTGAAGGGATCCTTTTGGAGGCAATACCTTAGAGACTCCAATGGTAAAGTGTCAGGCATCTTGGCGGACTGCTGGGGGAGGGATTTGGAGTCAGATGATGACTGTGTTGTCACACAGTCACATCATGTAGTAAGCTGCTTATTTCATATCTCCAGTGGGACTGGCTCTAGGTGTGAAGATCCAGTGTATAACAAAGTGAAACATACACAAGAAACATGTAGGAGGAGGTGTAGATCTATCTGTCTACAGGAAATTCACAGATGTCCCGTGATGCTGTATAAATCTCATTGACCAGAGAAGCCTGTCCCACAAGTGTTCTGAGAACAACCTATAGTCAATCTCTTTGCCTAGGCACTGGGCTAAGGTAGAGACTTGAGTTCTAACTTTTGTTTTGCTGTTCTCCAGCCCAGCGGCCAAGTGCCCTGGGTGGATGGTTTTTGCCCTTCGTCCTCAGTTCCTCAGGGGAGGCAAAAGACCATGGGCCTTGGGCTTCAATCAGGATAGCTCCACTTTTATCTCTTGGATATTGTTTGTCTGTGATTCTCTATTTTTAAAAAATGTTCCTCTGCTAAATGAAAGCTTGAAAGCCATTGATACAGATGAACTTTATCCTTTTGTCTACTGCTAAAATTCTCAGATTTATTATTTCACTTTAAAAAGGTAGATTATGGAGAAATATTAGACACTTTCTTCTTTCATGGTAGCATCAAGACAGGAGGGCCAAGGGTTATTCATGTGAGAGGTTGTTCTGTTCCAACTGCTTCTTCCTCACTGTTCCTGCTGCGGCCTCGCCTATAAGTGAGCCCTTGGGAAGGAAGCAGATTTGCCCAGTGTCTTGGTCTCCTATTGCTGCTGTAACAAATCACTACAAATTAAATGGCTTAAAACAACATAAATGTATTATTTTACAGTTTTTTAGGCTAGAAATCTGACATGGGCTTGAATAAAGGTGTTGGCAGGGCTGCACTTCTTTCTGGAGGCTCTAGGGAAGAATCCATTTCCTTGCCTTTCACATTTTCTGGAGGCCACCTTTATTCCTTGGTTTGTGACCCCCTTCTTCCATCTCCTCCAGCAATGGCGAGTGAGTACTTCTCACATCTCCCTGATTCTCTTCCATAGTCACATCTCACTCTGATTCTCTTCTGCCTCCCTCTTCCACATCTAAGGATCCTTGTGATTACACTGAGCCCGTTAAATTCAGTATAATCTTCCTATTTTAAGATCACTTGATTATCAACCTTAATTCTATCTGCAATCCTGATTTCCCTATGCCATGTAAGTCGTCTTTGGGGCCATTATTCTGTCTTCCACACCTAGAAATAGGAGTTGTAGTGTGACAGGGCTCGTGAGAATCAGAAAAAAAAAAGTGGCGCAAAACAAGCTGCAAATCTATAAGCTAGCCTATTTTGAGTTGTGACCTTGTCCCCATGTTATTGCTAGATAATGTTTATTAAACAAGGGACTTATGGAGTAGCACATAAATATTTCATGTGGGATTGGTGTCACAGGTTGAGCTTCCCAGAAGCTGACCCAGAGATGGAAACTTCCATGAGGGACATTTATTAGGAATACTCTTGGGATTAACACCTTTGGAATAGAAGGAAAATGAGAAACAATTTGTGCAGAGAGAGGTTGGGCTGCAAAGCAGTCTCAACAAAGGTCTCTGCTGACCCCATAGGGAACTTTGAAGGTGGGGTGAGGGTGCCAGACCAGTATACCTCATTAGATGTGGGCTGCTCCAGGAAGGGGGGTGAGGTGTGACTTTGAGTGAGGCATCTGTCTTCAGCTAAGGCACTTCCTGTAGGGGTCTGTCTGCCAGCAAATCCCCAGCAGCTTGAGGGAATAAGTTCACCAGTTCTAAAGAGAAATCTGGGTGGTGCATCCCAATGCCCACTACAAAAGGACTCTAGTGTAGGGAGCTTGTCAATGTACTGGGGGGAACTCTCCAAGGCTTAGGTCCTAGAGCAGAGAAAGTGTGGATAGGAAATGTAGAGATTTGCCCAGACAGGCAAAGAGTTGATTCAGAAGGGATATTTTTTTCATCTTCTACCTATACCCTAGTCACTGCAGAACTCTGAGGCTTCCTACCCATAGGGAGACAGTATGCCTGCTGGTCACCTCCTACTCATCACTGGGAATCACAGACAGAACAAGTGGTGGCAACACCGGCCTGAAGATTCTGGACAGTGAGTAGATTTACACAGAGTAAACAAGAAGCTGGACTGAGTTTGGTTTAATCTGTCACTCCAGAAACCCACAAGCTGACAGCAGAGTCAATTCCACAGTATTTATGTGCCTTGATGGCTGCTGCTCATGGTGGCTATTTCCCGTGATCACATCTCATTATTCTGTATTACCTTGTCATGTGGAGGAGGAAGGATATCATCATCAATATTCTCTGAATTCCTAAATTATTTCACTTCTTCCAAATGAACTCTGTCTCACCAGCCTTGTGACCTTGGCATCCCTCAGAACTCTACCCAGGGCTGAGAGTCTAGTTTAGCCTTAAGTGAAGGCAGAATAAGTGGCTCCCCGACTCAGGGTCACCAGAAAAATCCTAACCCGTGAGAATCTTCCTACCCTGTTTTCTGATGTCTGAAGTCCCACCATTAGGGCACAAAATTGTCAACTTCAAGCTCTGATCCCAATTAAATGTAGACACATTCAGAAAGAGTCACTATCTCTCAATGAAAGTGCATTTTAGCCAGGCGCGGTGGCTCACGCCTGTAATCCCAGCACTTTGGGAGGCTGAGGTGGGTGGATTACAAGGTCAGAAGATCCAGACCATCCTGGCTAACACGGGGAAACCCACTAAAAATACAAAAATTAGCCGGGCATGGTGGCGGGCGCCTGTAGTCCCAGCTACTCAGGAGGCTGAGGCAGAAGAATGGCGTGAACCTGGGAGGCGGAGCTTGCAGTGAGCGGAGATCGCGCCACTGCACTCCAGCCTGGGCGACAGAGAGAGACACCGTCTCAAAAAAAAAAAAAAAAAAAAAAAGTGCATTTTAGATGTTTCCTGGGGGGGAAATGGGATATAAGTAGCAGTGTTCCAAGTACCAAAACCTCCCTGAGTCACCTGTGAAAAGCCATTTGGCAATAATACCGAAAGCTTTTAAATGTTCACACTCTGACCTAGCAGTTTCACTCCTGTGAATATAACCTAAGGAAACTGATCTCAGTACTGAAAGGACTTTATACACAAGAATGGGCTGGGCGGCCTGGCTCACTCCTGTAATCCTAGCACTTTGGGAGGCCGAGGCGGGGTCGAGGGAGAAGCACCTGAGGTCAGAAGTCCGAGACCAGCCTGGCCAACATGATGAAACCCAGTCTCTAATGAAAGTACAGAAATTAGGTGGGCGTGGTGGCAGATGCCTGTAATCCCAGCTACTCAGGAGGCTGAGGCAGGAGAATCTCTTGAACCTGGGAGGCAGAGCTTGCAGTGAGCTGAGAACGCGCCACTGCACTCCAGCCTAGGCGACAAGAGCGAGACTCTGTCTCAAAAAACAAACAAACAAACAAAAAAAAACAGAGAATGAATAATTTATAATGGTGAAGCTTTGGAAGCCACTTGAATGTTAAACATTTCCAAGATGCTCAGAGAAGTGACAGCGTTATCAACCCAATTTTTTAAAGTCTTGCCGTTAAAAATTATAGGTAGGAAGCGTTTGTACTAACACGGTGAAAATGTTCACGTTACAAAGTGGAAAACAACCCTGGATTCAGCTTAGTATGTGCGTTTTACCACCGCTGTGTAGAAACAAATCCATACACATGGACATCGAATGAAGTGAAACGCGTGCAAGTGGTAATGGTGCTGTGCTTGGAGGCAGAATTGGAAGCAGTGTTAAAGTTATTTATCATCATTCGTGTTTTTAAAATGCCGTGTGATGGCTGCAATACTTCTGTAACAAATGATGTTTAAGAACGGAGCCCTTCACTGGCCGACGCGCGGATGGGAGATAGGAGCCGCGCCCAAGCTCAGGTGGCTGCTGCGGGCAGGGCCGGCTGGGGCCGCAGCCGGGCGCGCTCCCGGCGGCGGACCCTCTGCTATCCTTGCAGACAGAGGGAGGCCGCGCCAGGTTGGGAGGCGCCACGCAGCCTCAGGCCGAGGACCCGCCGCGAAGCGCCGCCTCCGCGGGTTGATCCTCGGCAGCCGCCGTAGCGCAGAGACGAATCCGCGCTCCCCCAGGCTGCCGCGCGAGCTACTCGGAGGCTCCCACGTGAGCAGCGCATCCTCAGGGCCTGGGTGGGCCTGGCCTCCTTGGCTATGAGATGGCACTGCGACAGTGCCCACCTCGTGGGCTGTGTGAGGGCCGAGTGAAATCGTGCATTTGCGGTAAGAAAGTGCTTATCACGGTGCCCAGTCCTAATATGGGCTGCCAGCCTAAGTACAGAGTCACAGTCCCAGCCCAAAGGCCAGTTTCCAGGTGAACCCCTGTCGGGGAGACGACCAGACGTAACAGTCCCAGTCTACACTCCTGCACCGAGCAGGGGACAGTGTGGACGGCAGAGAGGTCCGAAGTCCCTTTAGAATAAGGTTGGTGCTTCAGGGTTGTTAAAAGGATTAAATGAGATGATATCTAAAGGGATTAGCACAGTGGCTGGTGCTAAAATAAATCATTTTCTCTACTGCCACTGCTCTTACAACCAGACACCTGCAACAGCCTGCTGGTTCGTCTCCTCATGTGTAAGCTGGAGTTAGTAGGTGTGTTGTGAAGATTGAGAGAGTACGCATAGGCAGAACCTGGCGTTTAATATTTGGGAAGTGGCAGCAATTCTTTCTTCACTAATCTACAGGCTGCACTGTGGTAGGCACATACCCTTAGCACCGATTCTTATAAGTGCAGGTAAAGAGAGAGAGAAGATATATTGTGTAAGTCGAAGGAGCCAGCCGTGTCCAGGGCGCTGCAAAACCTCAACAGTACTGTACCAGCCGTGTCCAGGGCGCTGCAAAACCTCAACAGTACTGTACCAGGGCCCTCTTCAGTGAATGAATCTCCTCTTTGGCCTGTTTGCTGTCTGTTTGCATTTGCTGCACCGATCAGTTCCCAAACCTGGTCTCTAAAGTCAGGAGCTCAAGGATGCTTGTCCCAATCCTAGAAAACAAGTACAGCATACACCAACAGCAGCATCCCTAAAAGCCAGCCCTACTGGCAGTGCGGGCCCTGCAACCCGTAGGTAAGTGGGACACTCTAAGCTTCTTGGAAACAGCTAACTCAGGGCCTGATTAGCTTACTCCCACCTCCTCTCTTCAGGAAATCAGACTGTGTAAAGTAAGAGAGAAAAGAAAATTGACATAAGTCTATTCCACTGTCTAATGAAATGTGTTTCCCTTGTGTTTAAAGTGAATTGTGGGCTGGCATGATGGCTCATTTGCCTATAATCCCAATGCTTTAGGAGGCCAAGGCAGGCAGATGGCTTGAGCTCAGAAGTTTGAAACCAGCCTGGCAACATGGAAAAACCCCATCTCTACAAAAAATACAAAAATTAGCAGGGTATGATGGCGCATGCCTGTAGTCCCAGTTACTCTGGAGGCTGAGGTGGGAGGATGGCTTGAGCCTGGCAGGTCGAAGCTGCAGTGAGCTGTATCCACGCCAGTGCACTCCAGGCTGGGTGACAGAGTCAGGTCCTGTCTCAAAAAAAAATAAAAGTGAATTGTAGTACCAGCTGCATTTATAGAGCCCTTTCTCTTTACAGTCATGGTGCTAAACTCTCTGATTTCATTTAATCCTCACAACCACCCACACAATGCTGTGTCCATTTTACATATTGAAAAACTAAGAGTCAGGTTAAGAGAGACTTGTTGAAGGTCACAGCTAGTAAGCTGCAGAGAACCAGAAAGTGAATCTGGGTTGATCTTGACTCTAAACAGTTTGCTTTTAACAACTATACTCCTTTGAACATATTTACCCTATTTTCTTCATTAAGTAAAATGCCTTCCGTATCTTAATTTTCAGAACCTCTAATAAAACATTTTGCAGAACATATTTTCTAAGTATCCCCGATCCCCACAAACCAGGCTGCCTTCTCTAACCTTTTAGTCATTGCAAATACATAATAGATGCATGCCGAATTTGTGAGCTTGGCACCACACATGACAGGCTTTGGTTAGGGAATTCAGCTACAAGCAACCAAACCCTCAGAGCCAAAGCCAGGGGTGCTAGGACCCCTGGCCCTGCAGTGGCCCTAATATGGCCTTTGTGTCCTGCCTCAGAGGCCTTTCCCTCCCCACAGTTACTGGGACAAAATGTCCTATGCTTTCACCCTTATGTGGCTCCAGATGTAGGATTTAATTTTTTAAAAATCTGCAATACTGCAGCAGAAATGTAGTTATGAGTCAGGGATGTGTATGTGTGTGTGTCTGTGTGTGAAAGCCAGTCTCTCAGCACCAGCTAAAAATGTGAAGCAGCAAGTCTGTGCTGGGAATTGAGGACACCATATGCTTGCATTTCTAGGTCTTCCTAAGAGTTATATAACTGCCCCCAAAGCCAGGGGGCAGGAGCAGGGCCAGCCGTGGGAGACGTTTCCAAAGAGGAATGCTGAGGAAGGACTGACCTTGAGGAGACAGGGAGTTTGCCAGGCTGTGGAATGTTACCAGCCTTGGGGCTTAAACAAAAACTGTATTCAGAGGGTGAGTGCTCTGTTGAGAACAAACCCTATCTGCCTCCTGCTTTGTCTCTGGTGCTTATCAAGGTGAGCCCTTTCTCTGCAGGTTCTGGATATTGAATTTAGAGGTGGGCACAGCTGCCAGAGCAAGGCCCTAGTAATCCTCCCAGCCATCTCTAATTAGCCGACTTCAGGGCCCTCCCCGCCCCCCCAGCCTTCCGTGTCCTGAGGGTCAGGCAGAGGGGAGATAAGAGCTCTCATCTATTCATAGAATAAGGTTGCAGAAAGGCACCCTGGGAGGAGAGCTGTGGGAGGGAACACAACCAATCAACAAAAGTTATCAAGGGCTCACTCTGTGGTCACCCTTGGGGGAGGGAGGTATCTGATGGGCCCCATCCTGCTGAGGGCCTCTGTACAGTATTCTTTCCTAGAAAACACCCTCCCCACCATCCTCGCTCCCTACTGCAGATCTTACTTAACTAAAGCCCATTATTCTTACAGGCCTCAGTTCAGAGGCCTGAGACCTAGAGCAATGTTTTTCAAACTGTGGGTCATGACCCATTAGTAGCTTGTGTAATTAATTTAGTAGGTTACATCGAGCATTACCGTCCCCCACACCCTCCAAAAAAACAAAGACAAAAAGAACAAAGGAAATAGAAAAGAGGCTATCTGAGCACATTAGACACCATGAAGTTAAGTGTTGTTAGTTATGTGTATGCAGGATCATGATATAAAAAGCCAAATTCTTAGTGGTGATTGTGATTAAAAAAAAAAAAAATTCAAAAACCCCTGGCTTAGAGGCTGCATTTGTCTATATCCTTTTCACTGCAAGTGTCAGAAACCCTGGCTCAATCTAACTTAGACGAGGAGTACATTTATTATCTCACTTAAAGGGAAGACTAGAGGCGGTGCAGGCCCCAGGGTGGTTAATACAGTGGCTCAACTCTGCCACCAACAGTACCATGACTTCATGGTGGGTTTTATCCTCAAACTGGTAGTAAGATGGTTACCGAAGCTCCATGTCATATCCAGAGAACACTCAGTGGGAGGAGAGACAGAGACTAGATCTTCTTGTGTCTCTGAGGAGTGAAGAAATTTTTCCTGGAAGCCCTCTGGCTGAATTCACTATCTCAGTAGAGAATTGTTCACAACTGTATTCCTAAATCCATCACTGGCAAGGGGGTATTGGAGTCTCATGAGTAGATGACACTGTGCAGGAGATCCCCCTGGAGCCGAAGGTGGGAGAGAAAGGTGGATACAAAAGTGATCAAAAAGTAGGACCAAATGACAGAATGGGAGAAGATGCTTGCAGTGTCTAAAACTGACTAATAGCTAGAATACACAAGGAATTCCTACAAATCAGGAAAAAGACAGCAACCCCATAGAAAAATGAGTAAAAGATACGAACATGCAATTTGTAGAAGAATTAACCCTAAAATCTTACAAAATATGATAAAATGCTCAAAATCATTGTTAATCATCAAAAATACGAATTTAAATGAGACTTTACATATGTTAGGCTGAAACAATTATTAATAGAAACCTGCGAGGTCTGAGAAAATTAAAAAAAAAGAAAAAAGAAAAAAAGCCAGCTGGATAATTCCAGTGATTGGCAGGGTGTGCAGACATGGGAACCTCACGCTGCTGGTGAGACTGTAGACGGGTGCAGCCATTCTGGAGGGCAGTCTGGTCTTCTTGGTGAAATTACGTAAATGAATATATAATGTGACCCACAGTTCTGTCCCAGGAGAAATTCTCACAAAGCCCAGGAGAAGACCTGTGTGAGGATGTTCCTGCAGTCTTATTAGTGGTGGAAGGGAGTTGCCCACCAACTGAGTGTCAATTATTGTGAAAAAGAATAGGTCAGATGTGGGGCGTGCACACAAAAAGCACTGTGCAGCAGTTAGAAGCAACTGGAGTATCATAGGAAGGATCGGGAGTACTCATAGCAAAAAAAAAAAAAAAAAAAGAAAAGAAAAAAGAATCTACTTGGTGGTTATGAGTTTTTTTGAAAGGTCATTTTCTGTTGAACATGCATACTGAGATGTATAATGGGTGAAACCATGTCTGGGATTGTCTTAAAATACTTCTGAAAGAAAGAAGTAGGGATGGAGAGGAGAGACTAGATAAAACACAATTGGCAAAATGTTGGTAAAATTGTTCAAACTACGTGATGGCTACATGGAAGTTTGTGATATTATCTTCTCTACTTTTGTGTACCTTAGAGAATTTTCATGATAAAAGTTTAAAAGTGCATACACACACACAAAACAATACCCGTGTTGCAAGAACATATTGAAATAAGAAGATAAACATTAAAATGCTTGGTTACCTTTTAGGAGAAGAAAGGAAGGAGAGCTGAGTGTGGTGCAAAAAAGTGCAGAGTGCTGGCTTTGGAAGCATGTATGCTAAAACTGGAACCACACAGAGATGACCATGACCCCTGTGCCAGGATGCTGTGCAAATTCATGAAGCATTCCATATTTTTATAAGTAAATAAATGGAAAAAAGTGTAAAGAAAAAAGGTCCAGAAAAATTGGGATACCCCAGTGGAGCATGGGATGGGTAAAGGCCAAGGGGATGGCATGTACATTTGGCAGGCAACCAGCAGGGCCTGCCCGGAGCCCATCTTTATTTTCCCCAGGAGCCTCCTCCCAACCCCTGAGGCTTGGTTAGGCTCCATCTGTGGTTTTCTGTGGTACCAGGGGATTCTCCTCTTCTGGCACTTACCACACATCATCTTAAGACCTGCTCATTGCACTGTCTTCCCCACCAGACTGTAACAGGGAGTGGGCCTATGTGTCTGTTTTGCTCAATTCCATGCCCCCAGCATGTGGCACAGGGTCCACCATTCTGGGTGCGCTCTAAAATCTGTTTAGTGAAAAACAGTAGTCAATGTTTGTTGAGTATTATCTCACTTTATTCTCACAACTCTATGAAGTAGGAAATAGTATTTACACCCGTTTGATTAACAAGGAAATGGAGGAGGCTCAGAGAGGTTAAGTGACTTGCCTGAAGTCAGAGCTAAAGTGTGGCAGAGCAAAGATCCAGGCAGACCAGCTGCCATTAGAACCAGTGTTCTCAATCCCTGCACCATACTGTCTTGAAGAGGGATGGAGGCCAGTGGTGTCGAGAAGCTAACACACTTGAAATATTTTTCAGTCACCATCAGACACTCCCAAACCAAGAGCTAATGTGGTGGTACAGGCTCTGGGAGCTGTGTGGTTGAGAAGGGAGTGGAGTGATCAGAGAGATAGGGAACATTGGAAAAGAGATTAATAGAATGTGATAGAAAGTGATTACAGTTGAATCCAAAAGCATCTTCCCTAAATTGTTATGGGGTTGAGATGGTAGGCTGAGGCCCAGCCCACCCCTATGGGGGTGTCTCTTGCCTTCTAGGTAGTTCTTAATTAGTGGTTCTCAACTGGGGGTGATTTTGCCTCCAGCGGACGGACATTTGATAGTATCTGAAGACACTTTTCCTTGTCACAACTGGAGGGAGAAGGGTGATTAATGACATCTAGTGGGTAGAGCCCAGGGAGGCTGCTAAACCTGCTAAAATGCACAATGCACAGGATAGCATCCCCCAAACAGATTGATCTGATCAAAAGCTTTAACAGTGCCGCACTTGAGAAACCCCACCAGTTCTTAACCTGAATGATGGTTCTGACCATTCACCCACTCTGCTTCCACAGTCTTTCTCTCTCAGCTTCCAGAATCTCTAAATACAAGGACATGGCAAAGACACAGTGTTGTCAAGAGAAGCCTGCGTGTGGGCTGGGCGTAGAGAGCCTCACATGATGGCATTTCCTTTGATGGTTCATTACAGCCCAGGGCCACTGTATCATCATCCCACCTTTCTACTCTCTGATGCTTAGTCCCAGTGGTGTGCTGGTTAATGTTTAACAACCAGCTCTCTGGGAAAACAAGTCCTGTTTTGTAGCATTTGACAATTTCCATGGTGTAACTATTCCAACCTTGGCCAATTTAATGTTACCAATGAGAAGTCACCTTGTTTGCAAAATTCCTGAAAATTTAACAAATGAGCTGGTGTGAGCCAGCTCCTGCACACCACTGCTTAGACCCCACCTTCCAATCTTCCATGTTCTCTCATTAGCCACATAAATGCGTACCCACTGAGTCAATGGCTTAACACAATGAAAGTGGGTTTCTCACACAATAGTCTGATATGGGTGTTCCTGATTGAGTGGTTCTCCCACATGGCCCTCCTCCAAGCAGCGACTCAGGACCAGCCTTCTTCTGTCCTGTGGCTTACTTCCTCTAGAAGTTCTCAAACTTCAGTATGCATCAGAGTCATCTGGAGAGCTTAAAATCCAATTCCCCAGAGTTTCTGACTCAGTGGGTCTGGGATGGGGCTTGTGGATGTGCATTTTATAAACAGTTCCCAGGCATTGCTGGTCTTGCTGGTTGGGGGACACATTTTGAGAATCATTGCTCTGAGGCAATGATTTGATTTTTTTTTTCTTTTTTCTTTTTTTTTTTGAGACAGTCTCACTCTTTTTGCCCAGGCTGGAATGCAATGATGCGATCTCGGCTCACTGCACTGCAACCTCTGCCTCCCGGGTTCAAGCAATTCTACTGCCTCGGCCTCCTGAGTAGGTAGGATTACAGGTGCCCGCCACCGTGCCCAGCTAATTTTTTGTATTTTTAGTAGAGATGGGGTTTCACTATGTTAGCCAGGCTGGTCTCGAGCTCCTGACCTCAGGCGATCCACCTGCCTCGGCCTCCCAAAGTTCCCAGCCTGAGGCAGTGATTTTATACGTTGGCAGCACATTGGAATCACCTGGGAAGCTTTGTTAAATCCTGATGCCTGGTTCCACTTCTAGAGTGTCTGTTTTAATTGGTCTAGGATGCAGCCTGATAATGGGGCGGGGGGCGGGGGGGGGGGGGGTGTTTAAAGCTCTCATGTGATTTCAATCAACAGCTAACGATGAGAACCACTGCTTGAGGGCCTTCCAATTTCTTCCACCATGCATCTGGTAGGTATAGAAAGAGAATGCTTTTTTGTGGAAGGGCTTATGGGCCAGGCCTGAAAGTGATATGTACATCAGGCGAACTCCTGTTCCGTTGCCTAGAACAGTCACATGGCTCTACCTCCACAAGGTGGGGTGAGAAATGTGTTCAAGGTGGGTGCTTAGGAAGAAGAAGGGGTATGGTTTGTTGAACAACTAATAAGTTTCTGCCATGCCTACCTACTAGCTACTTCTTTGGAATAAGTATACCTAGCTAGCTGCTCAAGTATATGGACCCACAAGAATCTGATGAGTCCACATTAGTATATGGGAGTCTCTGGCTTTAGGGTATGTTGAGGTAAAAACCACCAGTGGCAACACAGGGTTCTTTTATGTCCCTAGTGGGAAGCAGCTTGATCTAATGGAAAGATTAAGGCTTATAGATATGTGTTCAAACACACTCTTAACCACTTCTTACAGGCTACTAACCTCTCAATTTCCCCTCTGCAAAGGGGATTATATTTACCTCTAGCTACTTCATAGTATGAAATGAAAAAGCCCCCAAAATAGTGCTGTAGGCAGTAGTACATGTTCAATAAATGTTGGTTTCCCTTCCCTTAGAAAACATTGCCTTGTTGGCACCAGTGATAAGGGAGCTGGATTGGGTGACCAGCAAGGACTCTGGGCTTCTCTCCTGGCACATGCACATGGGGTGAAGAGCTGGCTGTGAGCATTTTGCTGTCTCTTCTTTGGGAGAGAACCCATACACAGAAGACTTTTATAGTAAAGGATGAATGTTGGTTTCTGGGACAATATATAGTTGGCAATAATGTCTTCATATGCCTGTCATTTTAGCAAAACCTTAAAAACTTGCAACCGGCTGGGCGCTGTGGGCGCTGTGGCTCATAGCTATAATCCCAGCACTTTGGGAGGCCAAGTCAGGAGGATCTCTTGAGCCCAGGAGTTTGAGAGCAGCCTGGGCAACATAGTGAGTGAGACCACATCTCTAAAACAAACAAACAAAAAAACACCAACAACAAAAACTTACGAGCAGTTTTAAATAGAGCAATAATTTATACTACAAAGACATTCTCTGCATTTACCGAATAACCTCTTTAAACAGCTCTTCTTTCCTACGCACAGATTAACTGTACTGCGTCAGAGTCCTAAATGGGGAAGGGAAGAGATGAGAAGGGATGAGATCCCTGCTTCTTATAGAAGACAGAGCCGGGAGGGACAGTATTAAAACTTCTGTCAGCTGAAGGACAATCATGAACACAGAGGAGGCCTCTCTACAGCTCACAGGAGGCAAGGGAGACATCCCTGTACGCAGACAGCCGCAGCCCGGGAAGCAGATCTGCCCATTCACCTAACAGGAGAGGCAGTGCCGAGCTTGCCTGGGATTAGAGCCTCCCACCTTCTTGCTCCCCAGTTACGCAAGTTGCAGCTTGATCACCCAGCAGCTCCTGGGGGCAAATCCATTTGAGTAACTGTTCAACAGCATGTGCTTAATTTCCAAGAAACTTTCCATGATCTTATGTTTTAACACCAACTCTAACCTTCCCTGTTCTTTGTTTTTCATAAAAACACTGCCCTTCTCCTGTTCTTGGTCCCTGCTAGTGCTTTCTACCACCACAGCCAACACTTCCCTAGCATGTTGGGAGCCCAGGATTCGAGCCCGTCTGGGTTCAAGGCAGATTCGTCCAACTCCGCCACTTTGTGGCTGTGTGACTTCAGGCAAGTTACTTCACTTCTCTGAGGCTCAGTTGTTTCACTTGTGAAATGGTCAGTTTAGGACATTGCCTGGCATGTAACAACCACTATACAGTAAGTAGCTACTTCCATTAGGTGGGAACAGCAACGTGTTCCCCTGTGTTTATCTTCAGGAGACACCTGGAGCACAGTTTGGGGTGGAGATGTGTGTGTGGGCGGGTGTAGGAGGTGAGTGACCTTTTGTTGAACTATGACGAAGGGCCAGGCACTGTACTAAGCCCTTTCCACATTTTCCTTCACTTAGTCTTCATGATAGCCTCATGAGGTAGGAACGGGGGTCACCTCCATTTTACAGACAGAGGCTTGGAGAGACCACATGACTTGCACAGAAAAATGTGCATTGTCCACCTAATATGCCTAGGATCCAGGCTTCCCAACCCACTGCTGAGACTTACGCTGCCTCCGGGCACATGGGTGAGGCGGTGGGGCTGAAAAGGAAACCCAGTGCTTGAAAGTCTGTGGGCACAAATCCTGTGCAGTCCCACCAGCAAGCCTGAGCCCAGCCAGGAGATGCCTCCCACTGTGAGCGCCCGAACATCTATGCACTCAGGTTTGCATCTAGGAGGGTGGCACACAGCGTAGCTGGTGGGAAATGTGAGACCCACCCATTCCAGTCTTGTTCCAGCCTTGCCTCCTCTTCTTAAACACAGGACACCATGGACAAGTCCCTTTGCCTCTACGCCCTCCTCCTTCAGTAGGGAGTGTTGACGCCCTGTGCTAAGTGCTCAGTTTTCTTTGTGAGGCACTGAGCTGAGCACCAGGGATAAAATGGAAAGAACAGATTGGCTTTATGACCTCATAAAGCTTAGCAGGAAAAAAAGGGATATTAAATTAATAATTACACAACTGAGTAATATAATTAATTAGAATTGTGAGTTCTTTGAAGAAACAGAGAGTACTCATCAACTATCTGATGGGAGATTTCAGTCTAGTTGGGGGAAGGGAGGGGTTTGTTGTGAGAGCATTAGAGGCCTAGGACAGGGACTAAAAAGCTCTGGAACCAGGCAGGTCCAGGGCTGATGTTCCTCTTGGTGTCTCTGCCTTTGTGGATCTCTTCTTTACCTAGTACCTTTGCTTGCCATGGGTACCCACTCAACTTTCTAACACCCTAATTCCATGCATGACTCATTCTTACCTTCTCTAACTTCAAAGTCTTGAGAGAGGAAAGGCCTTAACTCACAGACAGGTGGCAAGCCGGGGCATGGATTTCCCTTGGGTAAGGTGTCAGCCCTAAGCCAAGAAGTGGACTCAAAGTAAATGTTAAATGTTAAACATTTAACAGTAAAATGTTAAAATGATGGCTGTTCGGGCAACAGAAAAATGTGCATGCATCCATTCATTCAATAAACATCCATAGCATTAGATGCTGGGGAGGGTATAGCCTGGTCCATGTAATCTAGGAATTCATTATCTGGGAACAGGCAAATCAACAGAAGTGGAAGTGCTACACTAAGGTGTGCAAAAGTGAGGATCCAGACCCAATGGGTATTCACAGGGTGAGTGGATTTGCCAAGTGAATGAAGGTCAGGGGGAAGGTGGGTGGGTTGGGAGAATGCCAAAGGGATTTACAGGATGGCAGAAGAAAGGGTGTCTGGCATGTTAGGGGACTGCACAGGAGTTTGGCTGAGCAGAGGTGGGTTTATGTGTTGGGGTCCAGTGTGAAGATGGATGGTGGAGAGGGACAGCCATATGGGCTTGGAGGATGGATTAGAGCATTAGTTCTTAGATTTTGCTGTGCATCAGAATCACCTGGAAAGCTACTTTTAACAGATTGCTGGGTTTCACCTCCAGTTTCTGACTCAATAGGTCTGCATCAGAGTTTGCAGTTCTAACAAGCTCCCAGGTGATACTGATGCTGCTGGTCCAGAAACACTTTGAGAACTACTGGATTAGAGAAAGGCAAAATTAGGGATATCACCAAAAAGCTGCTTCAGGCACCCAGATGTAAAGGGCACCGGCAGTAGAGAGAATGAATTATTGAACAGCAGCCACTATGAGACTCCCTTTTATGCATAATTTCACTTAATCCTTTTAACAGCTCTGAAAATTCTAGAGTAAAGGAAGCACAAAGAGGCTAAATTCTGTGCCCTTTGTCATCCAGTGATGGGTCACTGTCTGTCTGTTAAAAGATGCAAAGTCCATGTTCTCTACCACAACATTGGAATCCACAGTAATTGGGTGGGGGGCAGAGCAGGAAAAGAGAGGGCTCACCCACCTTTCTGGTTTCTGGCTTAGGCAGTAGGGTGCCAAATGTCATCAATGCCTAAAGCATATTTATTTGTGGAACCTCAAACTTAGGCTTGCCATTGGTACTAAGACTCAAGTGTGCCATGCTCTTTCTGAACAAATGCAGATGTCCAGGACACACTGGATTTGTACATCTGGGGCTCAGGAGAGGACCAGATCAGAGCTGGAAATCATGCCAGGAAGAGTGTGAAGCAGGGAGAGAAGGTGTGGAGGCCCTCCCTGAAGAAATGAGGGGTCGAGCAGGTGAAGAGGGGGCTGAGAGCTAAGGAGTGCACAGAGACAATGACAGAAAGACGGGAGGTCTGGTTTCAGGAAGGGTGTGATGGACGCAAGAGATGCAGCAGAGGTCAAGGAAGGACTAAGATGCATCAGGAGGTCAGTATGGCCTCAACCAGACAATTTCGGCGGACTGGTGTTCATGGGAGCTGGAAGAGGCAGAGGGATGATGGGGAGGTGAACAATTAGGAGGAGTGGCAGTGACTCTTCTAGTTCATCCATGAGGGAGGGTGACAGCCAGAGAAAGGGGTAGGGGTCAGGATATAAGAGGGATAAGACTCCAATTTAAATGCTGAGAAGGACCTTAAGAAGTTGAACATATCAGCGAGGACTCATATATTGAAAAAGATATGTGGTCAAAAGTGTTAGGAAGGCATTTAAAAGGGGGGTCAGAGACAGAGATCTGTAGGGAATTGACAGTGCTGAGGGCCATTGTGAGAAGCTGCTTGTGATGGCTCTGGAGTGATTTTAGCTCCTAGCGACAGGGCCAGCAGGAGAGTTTGAGCGTAGAGGTAGAAATGAGAGCCCAAGCACTCCTGCTTTTAGAAAGCTGGGAAAGCTCTAACCCACAGCAGGCCTGGCTTTGGTGCCAGCTTTACCCCTGAAGAGCAGCACACTTACCTGCTCTTCCTAAATCAAATGTTTGGTTGTAGAACTTTCTATTCAAAGGATTGTCACACAGAAAAGGGCAACGTCTGGTGGAAAATCGGGTGTGAAGTTCAGAGCCTTCCTTTTGCCTGACTCCCTTCAGGGTTTCCCAGAAGACCAGGGCTTCTTAGAGCTGTCAGAGAAACACTGGCTTAGTGTTCTCTGGGGTCCCCTTGTCAGAAGCTAAAGTCTCAGAGTGTTTCAAATCTTTTGCATCAAGAAATGCCCATGACCTTCATCACAGCAGCGTATGTGCGCTGGTCTTCTCCAGGGATGCCGAAAGTAGACATACAGGGAGTCGTGGTATGGATACCACCAGTGCCAGCCTGACCTCACAAGAGACGTCTTGTGTGACTGGCCCTGCCGTCACAGCTGGGCCAGTAAAGTGCCTTCCAGGAGGATCCAGTTGCTACCTGACTCACAACCTTCTAATCCCATGATCTTTTAGTTCTGTTAGTTTCCTCCTAGTTTCCTTATCTTGATCTGAGCAAATGGCTCATTTTAAAGATGACTTGCAGACAAATGTAGAGATCATCCCAGGGGAAAGTGCCCCAAGAAAGGAGAGTCCAAGACCACCTGCCCCTCCCAGTTCTGTGGCTGGAGTGGGTGGGTGCAGCAACCACAGCCCCAGCGTACAGGAATCACCCCTGCCTCCTCCTGCATCGGCCCAGCTTGGAAGTGCACAGCAACCAAGCATGAGGACTGAGTTAAGCTTTTCAGCGAAAAAAGACACTATGATCATCTGGCAGATCACGATCACTGTTTGGTGCCAGAGGTAAGGAGTTTGCTTGTTGTGTTTGCTTGGAGGCAACACTTGGCAATGACAGCCTGGGAGAAGCACCGGCAGTTAACAGCACTCTGCACCACTCATGGCTGAGACTGAGGGGAGCCTTTTACAGCAGCTCTGAAAGGAGGTGTTCTCAGACTTGACCCTGAAGTAAACACATCTCTTTCACCTTTTTCTTAAGTGCCTGCTGGCACATAACCACTTGCTGAAATTGTGTCATTGATGCTAAATTAGGAACACGTTATATGGAAGCAAGGGAACCACTTCTCAGCACACATGCCCAGGCAGACTGTGTGGGGATAGATTTCTGCTTCTCAGATAAGCCCTGGGCTAGAGACACTTGAGATGTGGTGGTGATCTCTGGAGGGAAAGCAGGAAGGCTTCAGGTCTCTGTTTTAGACTGGAAGAGAAGGGCCTCATCTGCAGTTTATTATACTCTGAGGGTCTGGAAATCCTTTAGGCGAGGTGCTTTTCCATCAAAAAGCCAGATGCTAAGGCAGCAGGTGGAGTTACAGTCCTATCACCCCAGGCAGCAGCCAGAAAAAATGGGTCAGGTAAACTCACCTACTCCAAATAAAAGAGCACGGGCACAATGCTTCCTCTTAGCCAGTGGATTCCAAACGTGAATGTGAATCAAAATCACCTGAGGGCTTATTAAGCCACATTGCTGATGCATCTCTGACTCAGTGGGTCTGGGCCTGCCTTCCTAGCAAGCAACCAGGTGATGCTGATAAACTGCTGGTCAGGGACTCATGTTGAAAACCACAGCTCCAGATCACATAGACATCTGTACCAAAGAAGCGACGAGGGCACAGACAAATTCCATTATAATAGCCATCTTTATTTGTAAAAATCCAGATATAAAATGTATTCTTTCAGTCTTTCCGGGTGTTCCTTTTTTACAAAAACAAAAAGGCACATAAAAACCTTCCCCGCTGTCATTTCCACAGATGGATGGTTTTCAGGCAGCCCTCCCCCCTCCCCCCATAGAGCTACATGCTTCATTCCAGGACGTCTTGCTTCCCCACATGCTGCGGTGCTTTCCTACCAGGGTAGAGTTCCAAACTCCAAGACTGAAGTACACAAAGAGGGGGTGGGTGACGGATGCAGAATGTGTGGCCTGATGCTCCACGGCGTGCAGGACGGGGGACTAGTAGTAGGTTTCCTTCTCCACCCAGCCTGTGGGTGGCAAAGAGACAGACAAGACACACTACAGTGAGTCTTCCTTGCTCCAGCATTACAGAGGGAAACGGATGAAAACCAACCGAAGGATGATGGGGGTCGGGTGTGTTAAAATCCAAACATGGGACCTCAACTGTACTTATTTAAATGTTTTTAGGAATACCAAGTTACCTGGAAAGATGGTTTAGATTTCTGACAAGTTTTCACTAAATCATACTTGGTTTGCATTTTAAAGTCTAAAACATGACCAGTCCTCAAACTGTAACTGAGATCTACATTCTGAAGATGTGACTATGGTCAGTTTGCTGGTCCAATCACCTTAGCTAATCAGACTGACCACTGAGGGAGCCCAGACACCTCCCTCGAGGGAAACAAAAAGCCAAGAGAACTACAGCCCCTCCAGCTCCTCCTCCAACCAAAGTCAGAATGCGCATAATTACCTCCAGGGCGTCGCCTGATGATGAGTTTTCTGACTTCGTCATATAGGAAGATGAGAAGAGAGTAGGGGAAGGCACAGAACCACCAGGTAGGTCTGGAAATAGAATGAGGTACCAATTTATGTGCACACAAACACAGTTCAAATAAAGAGAAACTGCACGTCACCAGTGACAACGAAATAATCAGCCTGAAAGGAGAAGCCAAGTACAGTCACAGTTAACTACTGAGTCATTAGCAGAACAAATAAAAATGTCTTAAAACAGATTGCTGCTCCATGTGCCCAGGGCCTAGAGACGCAGAGGAAATCACTCTGCAGACTTTGTAATGGAATCCCTACTCATCTTCAATTTGGATTTCATTAAGACTTGGTTTATAGGATGAGCAGAGTACATTGTCTGTTAACCATCCCAGAGCAACTGAACATTTTCTTTCTTTCATTTCTAAAGTGTTTAAGAAGCTTTTAAGACCATCTGCCTAATATCCCAGCATTTGAAGATAAAGACCTGCCAGTGTGGGTCAAAACCAGTTTATGCATTCCCCAAATTTGATCTCTGACAACAGCATTTGGGATATGCAGCTCTGTGTTCTGAGTCCTGGTCCTGGGGACTGAAAAAAGCTGAGCCCAAAGGCTTCCAGGGGGCCTGGAGGCTGAGCCACACAGTCTCTAGCCTGCTGACAGGCTCCAGGCAGCCTCCGTGATCACCAGCTCCCTGCTATGGTGTGAGAAAGGCTGTCCCTGGGCAGGACTCCAGTGGTCTCCTCTTCTTCCTGTGTGTCTGACATGGCAGCTAAGAGAGATGACCACATTTGACTCAATCACCAAATAACTGAACCACCTTCCAAAATTGGGCAGGACCTGTCAGAACAATCTCTTTGGTGGTGGCAAAAAAACCACGGAAGGACCCAGAAGATGGAAATGCCCCCTTTTCAGTGTAATTTTCCATCAGCCTTTTTGGAAAGCTCTGTGACCTCTCCCAGCCCCATCTTGATACATAATGGCCCAAGCTGACAGAATTCAATTTGGAGACGGCTGGCCCCTGCTGTACACCAGCTTTGTGTAGGGAGCTGGGGATGCACAGAGAAGAAAGACACTGTGGCCCATGCCTTCTAGATTAAAACCTAGCAGGGAGGTGAAATGACAAAGCAACAAGTAATGCCAGAGAAGAGGTGCAAGTGCACAGGCCCTGGAGGGACAAGCTCCAAGGAAACGGGCCCTGAAGGGACTATCAGGATTGGCAGGGTAAGAGGGAACAGAAGGAGGGATGTGGGGAGGAAGGATCTTACCAAACAAAGGCAGAGGAAGAAAGCTGAATTCGCCTAACATGAGCTTGGATGGGTAAGGGGTACAAGATAAAGCTATAAAGACAGGTTGGGACAATGAGACTGACTCTGGATGCCAGTCTCATCTTGCACCACAGACGATGTCTGCATATACCCCACAGGAAGTGAATGAGGCTGATGGGTTTTGGTTACTTTAAGGATAAGATGAGCTGAAGGAAGTGCTGGCAACAGGGGATTGAGAGATGGTCCAGACGGGTCTGAGCAAGGATGAGGACAGCGGGAATTCAAAGGAGACTAATGCTTTAAATCAAAAGCTTCAAAGGAACTTGTAAATGGGTCCCACAATCTGTGGCATTGCACGTTTTAATCAAGTTGCAGTTGCTTAACCTCAACCAGGTATCGGTTACCAGGTATCACCAAGCATACTCAAGGTTGCAAAAAGCTAATGGAGTTTGTGATAAACCCTCTATTTGAAAATTCAAGTTTATCTGAAATGCAAAGTCATTCACTGTGTTTAAGGCCAAAGACTAGCAGTATGCTTCCTTTGATCAACTCTACCCATGACTGATTATAAAGTAAAAGGACCTCAGATCTGTTTCTCCAACCTTCTTTCTTTGAGAGCAGAGGATTCAGAGTCCTAGAAAGGTGGATGACTTGTAATGGGACAGTGACTAAGCAAGCAAATCAAGATTTGAGCCTGGGCGCCTAAGCTCCAGCATACCCCCAGTTGGCCTCTAAAGACAACTGGACTACAGCTGTGGCGGACCTGAGTGCTCAATGTGGTTCACTGTTGAGCAATTCATGGAGCTAGAGCCTGTGTGGCTTTATCTTATCTTGGGCCAAATCCTAAGCACTAGCTGCTGTCATGGAAGCCTCAGGATTTGTTAGTCTGATTTACTGACATGTCAAGCTTTCCCAGTTTTCCGACCCATAGGAATTTTTGTACATACCACTCAAAATTCTGAAAATAACAGCTATTACCACAAATAATGGAGGGAAAAGCCACACATACTATTTCATACTCTTTGGAGCTACAAGAGGATCAACTTACTTGAGGGGATACATCCTAAGAGCAACACCCATTCCAGGGCAGTAGGAAAGGAAAGCAGCCAGGGCCGTCTCTTCAAAGAGGCCAAATATCAAGATCTTGTTCCTAAAATCAAAGTGGGGGAGAAAAAGCTTGAAAGATGCAAATAAAGGTTTATTTCTAATGCTATGCATTAAATTGGCAGATCAACATCTTTATGTATTAGCTGTACTTGAAAACTTGGAGGTCAGATGAAAAAACTAGAAAATTACATTTCTTGCTTCCTAAATCTGCTCTATAAACTAGAGATTCCAGAAACCTGGCTATATGTGTCACATGTTTAGTTTTTGGCAAAGGGTTTACAAATCACCAGTCCCCTTCTTTGAGCCAAGGCCTTGACATGTCCTTCATTACTTACTTCATCCCCTGCTGGAAGACCGAATTCCTCCTGGTCTTACAGATGACCAAGTCGGCCCACTGCACCACCACGATACTGACGAAGAAGGCTGTGTGGCAGGTGAACTCCACGATTTTCCTCTGCTCATAGGTCTGAAATGCAGAAGACAGAAGATGAGCGAGCTCTGGCTCTTCACCTGCATGGCTGGTGGCAGTGTGGCCTCAGTCTTCTGGGGGTTAAGGAGCTCTGACACTGGTCAGGTCAGAGGTGCCCACTCACCCACTGCTGCCCGTAGCTGTCTTCCACATCGTTGATCCAGCGGTCATCCCAGTCCACTCGGAGGCCCAACAGGTGAAGCGGGAGGAAGCCGTTCTCAGCCAGAATCACAAAATAAGTAAAGAAACCGCCCAGGGCCTGGATCATACCTAAGTTGGAAAAACAAACCCGATTACTAGAACCTCACACACAAGGGTACCTGTATAGCCTTCAGCTGATTACTGCGGCAGGCCTGGGAGAGCACATATGGAGGACTGTTTCCCCCTGGTTGATAAAAGCACAGGAAAGAACTGCCTGGTCACTCACAGGCTATGAGGGATGGGATGAAGAACCCCAGGCATACACTCCAATCTCAGGGCCCTCTGCTTTTTGAGTCACTTTTTGGAGCCTACACAAAGACACATGTGCCTTGCTCTCAAAATGCCCACCTGTTACTTGACCAGCTGCTTCTAAGGGCATGACCTTTAGGGGAAATCCACTTCCCTACTTTTTAATCTCTGACAAATGATAACTTCTTTTCCATCTTTCAAAATGCCTACATGCTGCCATTTTTCTAGCCACTGTGGCACTTTCTGACTCTCCTCCACACCTTCAGGACCCTCCTCCCCTGGCATCCAATTTAACCACGCTGCTCCAAGTTCCTCAGGGCAGGGTTTCATCCTAAACCACCAGAGACCTAGTGTTCCTTCCTCTCAAAAGTAGGCCTCCTTGGAGAAGGTCAGGATGGGCCACCAGCCAATTACTTTGTTGCCAACAACTGTCTAATGAATCTTTGCCATAATTTCCACAATGTTCTAATCTGTTCTACTTTATCCAAGTGTTCACAGTTATGTGACCCATTAATCCAGGAGAATAAGACATCCATGGTGGCTTCGCCAGGTTCTCTTGAAGGAACCCTAGGCAGAGGATTTAAAAACAAATGGCATGCTGATTGCCCACCACCTAGACCACCTGTTAGCTAGTCATGCTGCACTGCGGGGGCAGAAGTCCAGTGTGAGCTGGATGGAGGATCACCCTTTGGTGGTGACCTACCAGCCAAACTTTCAAACACATATACTTTCTCCAATGCCTGACTCCATCCAAGTGAGTGACAGATAAGTATGTATCTCCAGGGAAAGCAGCCTGTGCGTCAGTACACACAATTCCTCAGAACCATGCCTCATGTTCCGCAAGGCTCAGTGAGGAAGGACATCCTCATTTCTCAGGCAGAGTTGAGCCTAGTTCCAAGGTGCTCGGTATAGAAAACCAGTTTCCACAAAAGGTAACTGGGCAAACAGCAACAGATGTATTCTCACATGGAAGAGAGTTCAGAGAAACTCCACAGGCTCACCCTGTTAGGGCTCATCCTAGACCTGAAAGTCGCCCTGGATTTGCAGTCTCTGAAATCAACCACAACCTGAGGTGGACACCATCACCTCAGATGCCTTAGATGTGCCAGCTTACCACTCCAGGCTGCAGCTTACCAATCTGCCCATAGGCCATGCTGATCAGCCGCTCATTCACAAGTTTGTCTGTTTTGGGATTTCTGGGCTGTCTCTTCATGATGTCACTCTCAGCCTGCTCATAAGCCAGGGAGATGGCAGGAACCTGGGCAGGGGTGGGGAAAAGGAATTTAGTTACTAAAAATAAGGAAGCCAATATTGTGAACCTTTTGTTATAAAATTCTTGCCCTCCCATTTAAAAATCTTTTAGGTGAGTATACAAAAATAAAGATTCCCATCTGATAAACAAATGTTAACTGCTGCCTTGAAGAGTGGTAATACTGATTCTGTGATACTGGGATTGGGACACACACTGGATATTGGTCCTGAGAATTTCTTTTCCCAACGCCAGCCTCATGGATGCCGGGAGCACAGTGCCAGTGAATGAAGACACAGCTCACACCTCACTACTATCGATCTGTAGCTGTTGTGACACTCACCATGTCAGTGCCCAAGTCAATGCAGAGGATGGTGACAGTCCCCAGTGGTAGCGGAATGTTTGCAATAATAAATATCAGGAATGGGGTGATCTCGGGAATGTTACTGGTTAAGGTATAAGCAATGGATTTCTTCAAGTTATCAAAGATCAGACGACCTATGAAAAGCAAGATTTTTTACTGTTAGCTTATGAGACAAGCACACTGGAAACTGAACATATCCAAGAAGTATACAGAAATGGATGCTAATGGGCAGTATCTGAATAAGATCTTGGTGTACACCTTCAATAGCTCTCACCTTCCTCTACTCCAGTCACAATTGAGGCAAAGTTGTCATCCAAAAGAATCATGTCAGCAGCTTGCTTGGACACATCTGAGCCAGCAATCCCCATAGCAACCCCAATGTCTGCTTTCTTCAAAGCTGGAGAGTCATTCACACCATCACCAGTCACAGCCACGATAGCACCCTACCCCAGAAAAGGGAAAATGGGTTAATACCCATCACTTTTTCTAGCGATGGAAATAGTGCAATGCATGGCCCCACTGAGCACTCATTACAGACACTGCTCCTTTCCTGTTGAGACGATGAAGCCTGAGAACTGTCACAGGGAAGTATTTACACAGGCCCTACACCAAATAACAGAACTGAGAAGTGACAACAAACATAGCCCCCGGCATTAACAAGAGCTACTCAAAGTACTGACTCTGGTGGGTAGCACTCCAGAAAATCCCATTCCTGTATGCACGCCCTGTAGTCTGACCACTCACATCTCTATTGCAAATATTAGGACCCCATATCAGATGACTCCACGGAGGGGTCAGGCTCTGGGACACAGTGGACACCTGGACTTTAAGATGCTTCTGTCACTGCTAAACCATTAACAAGTCACCCTCTCTATGCCTAGGAGCTTCCTACTGGCCTATTTATACTGAGTCTAATACAGTGAGGTATGCATCCATCACCATTGCTCTGTTTCCACTGGAACTCCAATCCCTAAAGGCAATAGTGCCCAAAGCAGCCTGATCCTTGTGCTGGCTGACCTGTCTCTGGCAGCCTTCCACAATGATGAGCTTCTGCTGAGGGGAGGTCCTGGCAAACACAATCTCAGTGTGGTACTTCAAAATGTCATCCAGCTGCTCGGAGGTCATGTCCTTTAGATCACTGCCATGTACTACGCAGGCCTTGGCATCCCTAGAATTAGGACAAAAAAAAAAAAAAAGTCACGCATCACATCACCACCACGTGTCCATCACTTCAAGAGGGGATATTCTTATGCAGATCACTTTGTAAACAAAACGAAGAAAGAATTTTCCCCAGCACGTAAAAACTATTAAGTGTTCGGTACTTTACAGGTTACAGAGCATTTTCTCATTTCAGGCTCATGATGATCTCTAAGGCAGGCCTGTCTGTATTCTTCCTTTCCCTATCTTTATAAGACATGCTGAAATATAACCAAGTTTTAGCTGGGTGTGTGGCTCATGCCTGTAATTCCAGCACTTTGGGAGGCTGAGGTGAGCGGATCACTTGAGGTCAGGAGTTCGAGACCAGCTTGCCAAAATGGTGAAACCCCATCTCTACTAAAAATTCAAAAATTAGCCGGGCATGGTGGTGGGGGCCTGTAATCCCAGCTACTTGGGAGGCTGAGGCAGGAGAATCACTTGAACTCAGGAGGTCGAGGTTGCAGTGAGCCAAGATCATGACACTGCACTCCAACCGGGGCGACAGAGCAAGACTCCAAAGAAAAAAAAGAAATATAACCAAGTTTTAGAAAATGGCAGAGCTGACAAGACCAAACTCTCCTCTAACCCTAACATAGGGTGAAAGGGCCCTAAACTTTAAAACCAATTTGCTATTATCTATTTTACGTCATTGCCAAATGTTTCCTGTGTTTGCCTGAATGGCCTAAGTAATTGTCCCTTCCTTATTTTATTATGTTAGTGTGGACCTGGAAAGTGTCAAGATGCTAGGTGCTAGGCAGCAGAGCTCGGTGGTTAACAGCATGAAATCAGAAGCTAGACTGCTGAATTTACTGCATGACTTCACCAGTTGTGAGGTACTTCAAAAGCCTCTTGAATCCTTACCTTCCCTGCTCTGCAAATAATAGGTCACCATATCAAGCTCTTAGAACAGTAAATACCATCTAAGTGCTAATTATTATGACTTGCTCTTACTTAAAACCCTCCTTAGGAATGACAAGGTTGCTTTCTGGCAGTGCAGGTACATTTCCTACTCAGAGCAAGCCTAGATGCAAACCATTATAGAACCACGCTGAAGATTTTAAACCATCACTATTTGCTCGTTCACAGCAGACTGTAATTTGAACTTCCTGCCTTACCTGGGGTTCACCTGGCTGACTGGGATGTTGAGGCGGGCAGCAATGTCTTCTACGGTCTCATTGCCTTCTGAGATGATGCCCACACCTTTGGCAATAGCTTTAGCTGTGATTGGATGGTCTCCTGTGACCATGATGACCTGTAATAAACAAGACAATGTGTTGAATGCAACTGCCAAGTAAATGACCTTAAAGTCTTATATCCAGTAGGCAAGAGTAAATACTAAGGATGATTCGGCTTAGACTATCAAAAGGAAAGGAATGCAAATATAAAACTAATAAACATCGATTAGCCAAAAATATAAACATATATATCCACAGAAAGGAAACACAAAGGCAATACTCAGGTTTTATCTTGGTACACAATCACTAGCATACACAATGTCTATTTTTCCTTCTGCAGAGTTATATAAAAATACTTGAAAATTACTAAAACCAGCAAAAAAAAAAAAAAAAAAGGGATAAAAATCTGATGCTGGTGGGACTGTGAAGACACCACATGCTACTGGCTAGCATTCTCAAATTGGCACAATTTGGAGGAAAAGCTACATGTGACAAGAATTCAAAATTGTTATTTTTTGATGCAGTGATTATACTTAGAATATACTTTAAAAAGAAGCAGTCAGAATGGTGAGGAAATAACTTCTACAGAGCTTTTCAGGGCAGTATTAATCCTGAGAGTAGGTCGGGTGTGGTGGCTCACGCTTGTAACCCTAGGTGGGCAGATCACCTGAGGTCAGGAGTTTGAGACCAGCCTGGCCAACATGGCAAAACCCTATCTTTACTTAAAAATACAAAAATTAGCCGGGCATGGTGGTGGGTGCCTGTAATCCCAGCTGCTTGGGAGGCCGAGGCAGGAGAATTGCTTGAACCTGGGAGGCGGAGGTTGCAGTGAGCCGAGATCGTGCTATGACACTCCAGCCTGGGCAATAGAGCAAGACTCTGTCTCAAAAAATAAATAAAATAAAATCCTGAGAGTAAAAACGGAAACAAATCAAATACCCAGCAACAGGATATTAGTGCACTTGAGTAATATTCAGCTACTTAAAAAAAGACAGATACAGAGAGGACACCAAACACTCATTAACAGTTAACTGAAAACACAGAAGATATGCCATTCATTGCATAAGGTACATTAACTTAGAATAATGCAAGTATTTTAAAACTTCAAGTCTTTTGCTGTTTTTTACTTTGCTTACATTTCTTTTTTAAACAACTGCTTTCCAAAAAAAATTTTAATTCCTTGTGTGTTTACACCATCATATTTTAATACTATTTGGTCTTTTCTGGGTGGAAGTAAAGCTTTGGAGATGAGAAATTAATACTCCAGGTGAGATAAAACAGCTGGCCATCTGGACCTCAAAAGGCAACATTCACTGAGTAGGGTGTCCCAAGGCACTAACAGATGAAGCCAAGGAGGCGCCTGGGCACTACCTTAATTCCAGCACTTCGACATTTGCCCACGGCATCAGGAACGGCCGCCCGTGGAGGGTCAATCATGGAGATGAGCCCAACAAAGCACAGATTATCGATAGGGAAATTCACATCGTCAGTGTCAAACTGGAACCCTTCAGGAAACTGTTCATCTGGCAGAAAGAGGTGGCAGAAACCTGCGAGGAGGACAGGAGCCTTTGAAAATTTCAGTGACGCCGGGCAGTAAGAAGGACAACAGCAGCCTATTCAGCCCACCTACCTCTCTCTGGAATGTTTACTTTGGAAAATTTTTAAAGTCTATATTTTTATAACAGAGTGAGGGTTTTGTTTAACATTTATGAACGATAGAGTCACTGAAAAAAAAAAAAGCATTCGAAAGACAGAATCCATCACACCAGGCCTCAAAGGAATTGGAAATTGTTTAATGTGGAGAAGACTGAATTGATAACACTAACTTTGAGCACCAGGATATTGGGGTTCTAGACTTGCCCACTGATGATGACATTAAGTTATTTGGATTTGGCAAATCATGGAATTATCTGCCTCAGCTGCCTTCTCTGGAAACATTAAGGCCATACCTCTGCTCTCTTGTTCATTTAACTGAAACATTACCGAGCACCAGCGTGGGACATCATGCTAGCTACTTTTGAGGATAAGTACAGATCAGATGCATTCTGCCCAGAGGGTTTATCATCTAGTATAGTAAATACAAGAATCAAGATAATGTAAGACATTCTTTTCAATGTTGTATGATGTTACAATGATCTTTAACGTGCCACGTGGACTCAAAGAAGAGAGACTGCTTCCACTTTGGGGTGGTGGAGGTAGGGAAGTGAAAAATAACTTAAGAGAAGATAGCAATCCTTCGGTTGGATAGACACATATGAAAGATACCATGAGTTAGATTTACCCAAGTTAAGAGAATAGGAAGCATTATATAAATAATGAATGTAGTATCTGTCAACCTACAAAGTATTATAAATGCCACTTTCCCAAATACATTAGACAATGGGTAAAGTGAACTTCTCAGCCTCAGTAGCTGTCAGGGTAGAAAAAAATAGGTAGCATCTTAGACTAAAAGTTTACCGTTAGTCTAGTTTCTGAGCTGAGCACATTAAGTGCTCATGTAAATTCACACCCATTCCAAGGCAGTCAGGAAATAGTATATCTAACTTAGACACACTAAGAATTAATTAACTTTAATTTAATTAGGCTTATTAGTCACGTCCATAGCAACAAAGGTTAGATAAGAAAGATCTTCTTCCACCACTTTTTTTTTTTTTTTTTTTTAAAAACCAACAGAACTGACTAGCATGAGACCAAAGGTCTAAGTACAAGTCAGAAGCAAACCATCAGGACGTTGTTTCTCACAGCCCAATACGCTGAACATTTCTCCAGCACTTATTGTTTTCAAAATAATAGGGGGCAAATAAACAAATAGGAGGATTGCCCCTAAAAGATGTACAGGAAGGTCAACAAGACATAGAGGTTCATAGGATCATTTGTTAACTGTCTACCAGACTAGGTTACTGGATAGAAACGTGCCCAGGCACTCTGTTACCAGGTTATCTGCATACCTAGGACTCGTTCTCCGAGGCCCCCCAGCTCCAAATAGGCATTCTGAAAGGCGTCTTTCAGCTCCTCATCCAGGGGCTGCTCCTTGCCGTGGAGGAGGATAGAGCTGCAACGGTCTAGGATCCTTTCCGGGGCGCCCTTCATCACCAACAGGTGTCGGGGCTCCGACGTGTTGGGGTTCTTATGAATGGACAACTGTGAAGGATTGTTGAGATATAAACATTGGATGGTTGGATGTGTGGCAGTCCATGGTGGAAAACAAAGCTTCACTTACTATTTAGTATTTGCTATAAAAGACCCAAGATCCCTTCTTTCTGAACTCTCAAGTATCTTATACCTGTAACATACTTTGAATGCTACAGAAAAAAAAAAAAAAAAAAAATGAGCACTATGATGTATTCATAAATTCCTGACACTCATTCACATTAAAAAAGAACACATACAAAATTTCAGAACACAGGGATTGGGGCACACTTGTGCACACACACCTCCAGCCCCCTCCCCACACGCCCACACCCACCCCACATGCCCACACCCACCCCAAACCACAAGTATTCAAAAGGGCTCAACAGTGTTTTGCAAGAGGCTTCATTTATCCTGCTGATATTCAACTAAATTATGACATTCTATATGTAATCAAGGGCAAAATTTAAAGCTAAAGCTTATAAAACTCCAAAGGGAGAATATTTCCTCTTCCTGCTCATGTACCTCCTCTCTTTGTCCCCCAGCTTGCCCTCGCCCTCCGTGTACCCATCAATCTTCAGACCTGGTACTTGTTGGTGGAGTTGAAGGGTATCTCGACGATTTTGGCGTATCTTTCTCTCATCTCCTTCACGGAACCACAGCACAGCTCTATGCACTTTAAGAGTGCTGACTCAGAGGCATCTCCTGCAACTGCCCGCTGTGAACAGAGACATCATCTGTAAATTATCTCCAAAAAATTTCACTGAGGCATCACTAAAAAACAGGAAAAATAACTCAAGACACATTCCAATCTTGTCAGAGGTAGCAGAGGATGGGCAAGAAGGAAGCAGTGGTGTTAAGTGGGACAGGAGTCCCTCTAGCCCAGACTACTGCTGTTCACAGCGCTTCAGACTCAAACCCCAACGTCCTTCCCCGCCCCACAGCAGCTTCTAGTGAAAGAAGGGTGTGGGAAGGTGTCACCTTCCCTAGAAGAGGTATAACACACCCTTCCAACCTACTGCACTCTATTTCTATCTTTCCCTGGCCTACTGAAAAATCTCAAAGCCAATGCTATTCCCAACTACCTATTTCTGGTTACTTATCTGAAAATACCAAGTGAGAGACTAAACATTTATAGCACCTTTCATTACCGCAGAATTCATAAGAAAATGCTTAAGGTCTCAGGACTGGGGACAAACTGCCTGTGTCAAGGGCAAAGTAGAAGATTGTATATTCTAATCATAGCTGCGCAAAATTAACTGGGCCTGAAGGATGTGAACTGAAAGCTATTACCAGCTCCAACAGTAATAAAATCGAACCACGTAACATTGTAGTTAAAGCCCATGCTTCAGTGACACACACATTTTCTGTGATACATGATGACACACTTATATTTTGACATACTGAAAGCATTTTCAGTTGTAAACAACTTTTATATAGGTAAACCTTTCAGAACTTTAACATGTAAGGCTGCATATGCAGATGAACAGATCAATGCTCAGAAGTATAGCAGCTCCACAGAGCAAGGAAGTTGGCTGGGTTTGGAAAGAAACACAAAATAAGTGGGGGACATTTTAAATAAGAGCCAGTTATTTTAATAAAAGCCATTTTTAATAAAAGCAGAATAGGGCTGCTTCCCCCTCCCCGCTTTTTAGTAATAATGCCATCAACATGGCCAAACTCCAGAAATACTTGGAATGCAGCTTCTGCTACCTTTCTGGGGTTTTTAATCAGGAAAGATTTGATCCTTGTGGGACCTGATGCTCAAAGCCTAGAACGTTTCCACTTTGAGGTAAAGAAAAACATAAAACATTTATCTCAAGTTTTATTCCCAAGATAAACAACATTATCCTCAAATCAGTATCAATTCAATGCCAAGAAAATCTCCTTTGCAGAATAAATGAACCCTGTCCTCACCACAGAAGGCATTTGAGTTACATCCAAGCCATATTCCCTTTGGCAACTTAGTTTATACCCACAACTACTACAGGCAGCTTCGCAGAGAATGTGGGACCCAGAGAGCCTCACATAGCTTTCTTCTCCTATAGGACTTTGTACAATTCCCGATCCTTCTGAGACTGCATCTTCACTTGGGCAGCATAGTAAAATCTCAATCATTTCAAACTGCATCAGAATTCCACAGGCTAAGGCTGGGCTTATTTTGGCCTGGAGCTTATTTTTACATCATTAGTAAACAAGCTAAGAACCAATAAGATAAGATAAGCTGAGCTATTTCAGGAAAATAAATGGCTTAAAGGATTTACTGGAATCTACTGTATCCTAATATGCAAATACGCTTATGGAGTCATTACAGCCCTCAGCTCTCACTGTCCACTAGGTTAGGTGATAACATATAAACTCAGAGTAGTAAAAGTAGATGAATTAGGTTTTTCAACAATAAAGACTGTCTTCCGTCTCCTCCCATCCCACTTTGATCATATTTTTACTGCATCTTCCCTTTTTAATCAACCTATATGGAGCAGGGGGTCCTATAATACATCAGGATCTACAGGCAACACAATGTAAGTTACACACAGCAAAGTACTGCACAGACCACTCCAGGTGTTCTACAGTGAACAGTCACACAGACCACAAAGGTAATTTGCTACTTTTAACACTCAAATGGCAGTTCTCGTGTGCTGTCTATATCCCTCCAAAAGGCAACCCATTAGTTAACTCTTGAGTATACCTTAAGAATAGGTAGGTTTTCCTGGTTAGCCTGAAACACTGCCCTGTTACAAAGACCTGCAATTCTGGACAGAGCAAGCCAGGTAGCTGAAGTCTTGTCAAAAGAGACACCTGATGGAGGCAAGAAAACACAACAGAACAATAATGCATTAACTTCAAAGGCTATGTTCTCAGTTCTCCTATTAAAGTCCCATAGAAATCTGCAGTGATACATCTCATTTCCCAATTAATGAAACCAATCACATTTTAGGCATTCTTCAATCACATTTGTAGGGCAATTTAAAGTTTCTACTGACATGCAAAAAATCAATATCCCATACCCTTGACTCTTCACTAAATGATAAAAAAAAAAAAAAAAAAGAAAGAAAAAGCTGAAAGCTTAAAAAAAAAAAAAAAAAGAAATTTCATGCAATTTCTTAAAAGAAAAAAAAACCAAGCAAAGTGAGCAGGTGGCTGAGGTGTGTGGTAGCCCTGGCCTTACCACTCTGATTCTCTGTTGTATCAGCTTCATGGATTTGATTGTCAAACCACATGTGGGCCACTGTCATCCGGTTCTGAGTCAGAGTTCCAGTTTTATCTGAGCAGATGGTGGATGTGGACCCCAAGGTCTCCACAGCTTCTAAGTTCTTCACTAAGCAGTTTTTCCTCGCCATGCGTTTGGCAGTAAGTGTCAGACAGACCTAAAAAATATTAGGAAGATTATTACTTCACTCAACCAGGTTGGAATTCTACACAGATTCTTGCTATACCCTAATGTGGAAGAAATTTGTCTAAAATTAAATCTCTCCAACCGTCTTCTGAAGTTTGAAGAAATAATAAGGGGAACCCATACATGAGGCTTCCCCTTCCTTCCAGAAAAGCAATCTATTAAGAAAAATAGTAACAGGATTCTACCATATCCTATCCCCCTACTTGATCCCAAGTTCTTCTCCTTTCTCCACTGCACTGTTCTGGACCACGTGATAATTTAAAAGCAAAATGTATGCTTTGGGGTTATCTTACGTATAAACAAATGCTGAGGTTTTCTCACTGTCAAAACTCATCATGTGATGTGGCTCTCAAGAAAAACTATATCAAACATCCAGAATAAAACATAAGTTGGCAATACCTTAGAATAGGATAGCGGAAGAGTGTAACATTCATGCAAGCTGATCTGAGTCAGGGTGACCATCACCTGCCTCTTACCGTGACAGTGGCCAGCAAACCTTCTGGCACATTGGCTACGATGATACCGATGAGGAAGATGACAGCCTCAAGCCAGGTGTACTCAAGGATGAGAGAAAGGATGAAGAAAGACACACCCAGGAACACAGCCACACCCGTGATGATGTGGATAAAATGTTCAATTTCTGCAGCAATGGGGGTCTGGCCTCCTTCGAGCCCAGAAGCAAGTGTGGCAATTCTTCCCATCACAGTGCGATCCCCAGTGTAGACAACAATACCACGTGCGGTGCCTTAAAAAGAAGGGGAGGGAGAACTGTACCTAATTGTATCTAACCTAAAGGAAGCCACAGATTTTACACAATTACATAGGATGACTAAAAAAAGAAAAAGAGTTGATAAAAGCACACTTTTTAAGGGCCAGCTCTTTGGTTGTACGTGCTGTTTGGCAAAGGGACTTCTCTCCAGTAGCAGGACAGCAGCTCTAACACCCATGCCAGACTGGTGTTGTTGACAGAAGGCAGGGTGGAAGTGGAGGGAAGGGAAACTGCCACAAGGTTTCCTGCCAGCTAGGAAAACACCTCTGCTCTGTGCTTGACACAAGTTGTCAGAAATGGAGCCAATAAAACAAGAGATCGTCCCTATGGTTTTGATTTTGTTAATGCCCAAGAGAAATACCACGCCATGCTCAAAGTGCCCAAAAATGGCCTACCTTCAACACAATTGGTTGAAAAGAAGGCAATGTTCCTCGTCTCCAGGGGGTTTTCATTTGTGAAATCTGGAGACCTAGTCTGGGGTTCTGATTCACCAGTGAGTGAGGAGTTATCCACCTATATGTGAGGAAAAGAAGAAAAATGTCATGTGAATACACCAGCTTTATCATGGGCTACTGTACCCCTCAAATCAAGCTGCCCAAACAGCAGAGCTAGCTATGAGGTTTGTTAAAATAAAAGATCTACCTTGCAGCCATTTGCAGATATGATTCTGAGGTCAGCAGGAATTCGGTCCCCTCCTTTTACTTCTACCAGATCCCCAACCACAACCTCCTCTGCATTTATGCTCATTTTCTCACCATTTCGAATCACAAGGGCTTGCTTTGGAAAGGAAACCATTTACACTGTTAGTATACCAACAAAGAGAAGGTAGTTTCCAAAACAAGAAAATAAAATCAAAAATAGTCATAATCCTAATTACCTGAATACAAAACAAAGGTATTATTCACTTTTTTATTTACACAAGTTACAAAAGCTTGCTCGCCAGTTTAAGAGATACTGCTGTTACATGGTGTGCCTGTATTCAGAGTTTACATTTAAAAAGAAAGGCTACCACTTTTTGGATAGAAGGAAAATAGGTTGGTTTTGGGTGGGGTAGAAGACATTCGTCTCTCTGATGAGTCATGTAATACTTGGAAAACCTTAACTTCACACTAATTCACAGGCTGACATGCTTGGGGCTGTCAAGTCATCCACTGGGGAAGGACAAAGCGTCTGGTACCTGAGGGACCATGTTTTTGAAGGATTCCATGATCTTTGAACTTTTAGCTTCTTGGTAGTAGGAGAAGCATCCAGTTATGATTACAACGGCTGATAGCACCACACCCAGGTACAGCTGGAAGGGAAAAGACAAGTTAGGGCCCGTGGCTCTACACAATAATTAGGGACATTCAATTAATTTTTTGACTGAATAAAAAAAAGATTTTTAATAGAGAAACCAAGATTTCAGAAATACAGAACTCGTGTTTTCTTATTTATCCTGCTAAAGACCACACAGGAAGGGTCAGAAATGGAGTCAGTCACACCAACACTTGATCAGTAATTGAACTTTTAGAAAGGTTCTAGATGCATCAGTTTCTCCTGCTTTATAAAACAAAGATTGTTTTTCAACCAACTTGTGGATTTTGAAGAATGGCCACCAAGCATTTCTGGACAGGTGAATGTGCCAACATGAAAAGCTGTGCTCTGCCATCCAGTGGGTGGCGGCTGGGGCCTGAGCAGAGCTGCCTGCTCACAGGAGCACATGCAGGTGGGCATCCCACTTGTAAGAGCATCTACAACGTGGGTGGTAGAGAGAGGAAGTGGAAATGAAGGAAGAATGGATGAGCCCTGAAGGCAACAGCTGTTCATAACCATTAAGTAATGAGTGGTAATTGAGAATAAGTGGGAGACAAAGACGGAGAAGATATCTGATGTGTACTACAAATCCATATGCTGAATTACAGAACTCACATTATCATTTTGAGGTTCCTCTTCTGTAGCAGCTTGGATGCTATAAGCCAAGAAACAAAGAATCGCTCCAATCCACAGTAACATTGAGAATCCCCCAAAGAGCTGCCGACAAAACTTGATCCATTCAGGAGTAGTGGGAGGGGGAGTGAGGGCGTTGGGACCATCTCGCGCAAGGATCTCAGCTGCACGAGCACATGTTAATCCCTGAGAAGCAGTGGAATATAAATAACTAAGGCAAACTGTACCAGCACTTACAAGCCAATATACCTACCCGGTAGCTGGACAACTGCAATAAGGATTTAAGGAAGAAACAAAATGTCGCAAGCTATAGAGCCAAGGTAAAACCTAGCAAATTCCTCCATGAATAATTCTGCTGATGAGCCAGCCCCCACAGGGTTCAGGCAAACAATATGCCCAAGGAATCCATAACACCCAGATTAAAACTCTTTAAATTGATCCATCAATAAATTTGAATTCAGCCTGGTTTCTTGTAAGTTTTAGATCAAGGGATTAATGTCAAATTGCATTTCTGCCAAAAAGGTATCTATTTTTACAAATCCATTCAGTTTTGCAAATGAAGAGCTTTGGGTTTTCTGTGTATTGATTTTGTCGGGAGGGGAAAAAAACCCCTCTACAAACATCAAAGGAGAAAAAAACTTCCTGTAGAAATCCTTTGGGTTAACAGCCAAGTTTTAAATATACAGCTTGATTCTTTGCTTGTCTGGCAGGGAAGGGCTCACCTCCATGTGCATTTTAGCCAACTCCCAATAAACCTGTTGACTGAAAAGTACTCACTGGAAAAAACCACTCTACTAAAGCCTGCTATTTTTCTTTTTTTTTTTTTTTTTTTTTTGAGACGGAGTCTTTCTCTGTCCCCCAGGCTGGAGTGCAGTGGTGCGATCTCAGCTCACTGCAAGCTCCGCCTCCCGGGTTCACGCCATTCTCCTGCCTCTGCCTCCCGAGTAGCTGGGACTACAGGCACCCGCCACCTCGCCCGGATAATTTTTTGTATTTTTAGTAGAGATGGGGTTTCACTGTGTTGGCCAGGATGGTCTCAATCTCCTGACCTTGTGATCCGCCCGCCTTGGCCTCCCAAAGTGCTGGGATTACAGGCTTGAGCCACCGCGCCCGGCCAAGCCTGCTATTTTTCTAATGGGCCTTAAACCCAAGATTCACTGACAGCAGACAATAACATATAAGCTCTCATTAAGAGATGAAAATATGATCACTTTTATACTCTCAAAATAACAAGTCAAAAAAGAAATATTTCTGTCTAAAGTTTCTATCTGTATTTTGTGCACGTTACCAAACATTTGAGTGCTATCTACATGCCAGGAACTGAATTCAGTGCTTTAATTAACTTGTTTAATTCTCATGACAATCCTTTTTTAGGCATTATTAACCTCATTTTACAAGTAAGGAAACAGACCCACAGCATTTGAGTAATGGGCATAGGTCGGAGAGAGCACACTTCATTAGGACTCTAATAAAAACTTAAGTGAGATGTGAAGTGGCTAGAGACCGCCTAGCACACAGTGAGCACAGAATCACCGTTGGCATGTTGTTCTGAGTTGAGTTGAGGCCTCCTCTTGGAGCTTAAAGTGCTTGTGTCAAGAAAAACGCTCTCAAACCACGTTCTTCTCTACTTTTTTTTTTTTTTTTTTTTTTGAGACGGAGTTTCACTCTTGTTGTCCAGGCTGGAGTGCAATGGCACAACCTTGGCTCACTGCAACCTCCACCTCCCAGGTTTAAGCAGTTCTCCTGCCTCAGCCTCCTGAGTAGCTGGGATTACAGGCATGCACCACCACGCTGGGTTAATTTTGTATTTTTAGTAGAGACGGGGTTTCTCCATGTTGGTCAGGCTGGTCTCGAACTCCTGACCTCAGGTGATCCACCAGCCTCAGCCTCCCAAAATGCTGAGATTACAGGCATGAGCCACCGCACCCGGCCTCTTCTCTACTCTTACACCACAACAATCAACACAGAATATGACTTCTGTGAGCAAAGGTGTGATGGTTTCTCCCTACCACCAAGGTTGCCTCCAATTCAATTCCAACACTATCTACCTGGAAAATCAGAAAAGTGGAACAAGATTAGAGTCCTGCCTTGCGACAGGTGAAAAGGAGGGCAAGAGAGAGATCCTGTTTCTTGAAGCCTGCTGCTGAGGTCTAACACACCCAACATTATAACAAAAGACTGTAATAAGGGCTATGGGAGTTATGAACCAGGAACTGTGGGCAAAAACCAATATATATCAGAATACCACAGTACCCATGGCTCTTGATGCCTTACTGAAAAAAATGCTACATATTGGCTTGCTATTCAAGTTATTCCCAGACATTTCAGTGATTATCTGGAAATAAGACACCCCTAGACTATTTACTTTTGTAACATTTGCTACCCATTTAGTATCAAAATCCTCTACATAACAAGGATACATAACGCCTATTTTATGAAAAGGTTTCTTTAATTTTTGTACAAAACAATTTCCAAATAAATGACAGAATAACTAAACAAATGATAGTATAACCATAACACATTGCAATGGGCTAGCTGGGAAAAGTACAAAAATGTGAACTGTTGAAGATTCAACTAGGTGAAAGATTCAACTGAATTTAACAAATGTAAAAAAATAAAGGGAAAATTTATCATCAAAAGGTCAAGGCATAAGCATGGCTTTGAAACCAACTGCAAGTCCTGGTGTTCCCACTTACTAGCTGTCAACTACTATAAAATAGGGAAAAGAAAATAACATCTACTTTCCAAAAGTTTCAGGGAAAAGAAACAGTAGCATATAAAAGCCCAAATTCTGTGCATGTCACATGGTAGATACGCAGATGGTGCCTGTCATTTTCTTACTAGAGCCCCTGAGGTTAGACCTGTATGTAATACAGGGGAAAATATAATATGGAAAACTAGGATTTTGTACAACAGCTTTCAAACTAGAACTTACCCGGCTCAAGTCTGTTCCATATTTACGATGAAGTTCATCAAGGCTAAGTTTATGATCATCCTAAGGGGAAACGGAAACAAAGAAAATAGTTAAACAGTGTAGTATTAAAAAATGACAGAAAAAATAGCATTACTCATTACTATCATTAAGCTTATTAAACAAAGTGCAGATGTTTTCTTCAGTGCAGAAGTTGGTACACTTTTCACCATCACTTTGTGGCTTCGCAACCACACAGCTATCATTGACAGCTCTTCACTGGAAAATGGCTAAAGCTGAGTGACGGTGGCCCATTACTATTTGCCATAACACTTCAGAGAAACCCAGCAGCTCTCAGGGATCTAGTAAAACCTTATCTGCCTTCTCTGATGACCAGGTCGATTCTAGACAGGTTAAGTCTATGGAAGCTTCCATTGCCTGGAGAGGCTGAATTTCCCAATGTTTGATATAATACAGAGAAAAGCAAAGACTCATGATATCAACCTAAGTTCCTTCTGTTATCTCTGGTTATGCCAGAGTGACTGAATAAGTTTTCCTACCCTCTAACAGCTTTTAAAAAGTGTATGTTCAATATTAACCTCTACGACTAGATGAGATCTGTACAGCTGCTGTGATCTCTTTTAATATATAGGAGTTCTTTGACCAAAGAATACAGTGAGGTCTGGGGGATTAAAAATCATGGATTTTTAGTAAGGAAGGGAATACAATATTCCTCCTAGTACTTACCATAGAAACTTCTTTCTTCAGTTCATCCATGTCCCTGTCTTTTTTGCCCTTTTTGCCCTTTTTATCACCTTGTTCTGAAACAGCTGCGGGCTCATACTTATCACGTCCAACCTGTAGGAGAACGTGGGAAAAGTGAGGCTATGAATTATGAACCTCATCTGAAACTGAAAATTCTGGAGCAGGGGATTTTGGTAGTTTTTAAGGTAGTCATAATTTGGAATAGTCATTAAGATAATAGTCACGAAAATGTATGCCAGTATATTGCCTACTACATAAGCAAAGCAATCTACTATTAATACATTGGCTCAAGATACATTCTCTCCATCCAAGAGCATTAAGAACACTTCTGAAGCTACTGGTAGGCTTCAGAATGGCCCTGCCAGCGCCATTTCCTTTTGGGGTTAATGAGGAGATTTTTGCTATCAAAATCCCTATTCTGCAGCCTTCCATCTTCCCTACTGAAATAATGAAACTAACTTTACATTATTAACTTAGAGTGCAATATTGTGCTTATGAGTCCGTATTCTCAATCAGACAGGCTTGAGTTAAAATCCTGGGCTTTACCACTTACCAGCAGTGTATCCTTAGGCAAGTTACTAACTCCTACATTTCAATTTCCTCTTCCACAGCGTGGAGATAAAGAATATTGCCAACCTCATTTCATGTTTTTAAGGATTAAATGATACAATACATCTAAATGCTAGTACTTTTATATTGTTTATATTCTTTGCTTTGAAAAGACATTATTACATATCAAATTTAAATATCTTTAGTGCTCACATAAGAACACTGACCTTTACCAGCTTCTCATATTAAAAAGTCAGCCTAAGACTCCTTAAAATTCTTTGCATAAGAGATAAAAAAGGGAGCGCCCAGCCCATTCTGTAGCCTGAAAATAAAACCTCCAAAATGAAAGTCTCTGGAAATGTTTTGACATAAGCAGGATGTAGGAAAAGCGTGTGCATTATCACATAATTCACAGGATCCACCTACGCCTCTCGAAAACTGGAACAATTTTTAAAGAAAATGTTGATTCTATAGTTTAAATTTAGATTGTTCCACTCCCCCACCCCTGTTGAAAAATCCTTGAGCTTATATCTACACAAAGCCTGAACTTGGTGCTCCAAAGCTTAGCGGAGCAGAAGAGCCCCTTGTTCCAGACACCTCCCGCTGAAGCAGCCTCCCACAACTACAACTTAAGGCCAAAAAGTAGACATTAGCAATTTTCTTAAAATGCATGACATATGGTGCTATTACTATTATTTTGTGGTTCTCCTTTACTCATTTCTAACTTTCCTAAGTGCATTACCAGCTACTAAAGCAATAATTAGGAACTCGTGTCCAGATTATAATTTTATTGTGCTGAAATGAAAAACGAAAATCAAAACGTATATGTGTGTTTCAGTCATAACTAATACAGTCGCAAATAAAATACAGTGTTCGCTTAAATTTAAAAATATCCTCTTAAGACTCCAAGGAGAAATCCTCCAAATTCACCGGAGTGGCCCACATGTAGAGACACATTATTTACCTTTTTAACTTCTGTGGTCACGTGTGCAGCACTACTTGACTAATAACTTCTTCCAACTGGGTGAGTTCTTTAGTTTCTATCTTATCTATTAATGAAGCAGGTCTAAAGATAGTCAACATTCTTGACATTCTCTCCATTATGGAGCAACCACATCTGTTGGTGCCTCTTTCGGTACAGCTCTTGGTGCCAGAGTTTAAATGAAAAATAGTAACACATACAAATGGACAAATAAAACAAAAAGGAAAAGGCAGGTCATCTACCAGAAAGGAACCACAGCTAAAGTGGTATATTTCCTTCATACCTTTAATGAGAAAGCACAACACTTAAAAAACATTTTAAAGACATTGCCTAAGGAGCTCTAAAAGATTTATGTGACCACTTTGTATTGATTTTCTTTTTTTTTTTTGGGATGGAGTCTCACTCTGTCGCCCAGGCTGGAGTGCAGTGGCGCGATCTAAGCTCACTGCAACCTCCGCCCACGGGTTCAAGCAATTCCCTGCTTCAGCCTCCTGAGTCGCTGGGATTATAAGCGCTCGCCACCACGCCTGGCTAATTTTTGTATTTTTAGTAGAGACGGGGTTTCACCATCTTGGCCAGGCTGGTCTTGAACTCCTGACCTCGTGATCCACCCGCCTCGGCCTCCTAAAGTGCTGGGATTACAGGCGTGAGCCACCGCGCCCAGCCTGTATTGATTTTTAAAATACAGCTCACAGATTCTCTCTGAGCAAGTTGAATATCATTGAAATATATTTCAATAAATGAAATAGTTATAACCCCTCAGCTTCATCATCTGCATGCTTTGCTTATTCTCAGACTTCCAATATCTTCCACTTCAGAAGAGAGAGGATAACTAGAGCAGCTAGGCTTTGAACACGTTCCAAAGTTTTACCCCAACTTACAAAATAAATGTCTTGCCCATAGCTTCACCACTATCAATGCTAAAGTTAGCTGGGAATCTAGAGTCCCTAATAATTCTCCCTTTTCTTTATCCATTCATGCTAGGTAAGGCAAAGTTTTAAATGAGGCTATTTGTGGGTGAGACACATGGTAAGTATTAACAAGTGAAACTGCTATTTCTTCAAAATTTTAATTTTTTCATTAGGCAATGTGTGTCTAGAAGAACCAGGCACCTTATACAATTTAGTTCTTCTCCACAAGTAAAATAATAACTTAATATTAGCTTATTCTGGTGGGAACCAAATATTACTTAAATCCCTATCAGTCTCAATTACCGCAGTCTCAAAGCTGCAAAATTCAGAGTCAGGGAGTGCACACTGGGTGAGATGAACAGTGGTAGAATCAGGTAGGACAATGTTTCCTTATTATTTTTTAAGGCATTAGGGAAAAAAAAAGGTCATGGGAAGGGTGAATGATAAATATGGCATTTCCTCGATCAACTACAGTAAACTTCCTGTTCATCTGGGCAATGGGCACACACTTCCTACTTTTTCAATTAGAAAGTTCAGGTCACTTCCCCCCTCCCAGAGGACTGGGAGTGATTAATCCTCACTCTCATCATGTTCCATGTAAGGGCACCCCCGCCCCTTTGAGCATCTCTGAGGAAAGGTATGATGGAAACTCAACAGATTATACCATTCTCTGAAGGGCTACTCATAAAAATGAAGTTGGGTTATGGGTTTTGTTTTCCCCTTCCATTCTAATTTAGGAAGTGGAAAGTCACAGCAAGGGCAGGGGCTTACCCATGGTGACACAGCTTAGCACAGCGTCATCATTTCATCCTGTGCTTCCCATGGATTCTATCCTCTCAAAGATTAACTAAGAATTTTGCTGTTTGATCTGGGTAGAGGGAAAAGGTGCCCAAGACATGAGAAGATAAAATTCTTGACAGGAGGAACCAAGGTTAAAACATGTGACAAGGTTCACTCACTTAAAAATATATACCAAATCCTCACAGTCCTCACAATGAGTGAGACATTCCCAAGACCTGCTAGAGCTGAGGATGTTCCTTCCTCTTTTTTGGCAATTAGCTATTTAATAGGGACAGGGTTGGGTATAGATATGACAGACATAGAAATTATCCCAAAATAAGCAGGAGCTTCCATCCCAGAGGTATATTGCTTCAGGTCTGCATAAGCTATAGCCACCGCCAAAGGCCTTAATACCCATCGCAAACACCAGCCTCCAACAGGGCAGGATGCGAAGGCTTTCTCAACCTGCATTTTTCCCACCATATCAGCACAATGTCCCGTGGCCAGCAGGGAGCTCAGAATTCTTGAGACTTCTGAAATTCCTGCTGAAAAAGTCTAGAGGGTACTTGAAAGTTCAAGACCCACCATTCCCTCCAGACAGGTCTGCTAATGGTGTTGAGTCTGCCAATTTATTCTAGTGTTGCCACATGCTGGCTACATGACCTTTGCCTGTCAGCCTTAGTTTCCTCATCCCTAAAATGGGAATAACACTTGGTATAACTATTAAAGAACCTAGAGAAGGCATTTTCATAGTCTGATTAGTCAAGAAACCATCAACGCTGAAAAATAAAACACCTTAAAAACTGGACTATTTCCAAAGCCCACAAACAAAAGCTTTTGACAGGCAAGAAGGGCCAGAAGGACGGCAAAAGGAAGTGCCCCAAATGCAGCCCATTTCAGAGTTGCCAAGAAGATTGCAGAAACAACACCTCTGGACATGATTTGGCAAATACCACTTTAGCAGGAAAGTTGTGTGATGGACTCTGATCTTGCTGGTTCCCTAGAGTCTGCCAAGTCTGGGCTACTCTTAATGTAAAAGGTAAGGGGGAGGGGTGCTTTCTCATTTTCCTGGTCGATACATTATTAAATCATGCAACACAACTGTGTATGTAGAAGTACTCTCAAAGCGCTACACAAAGGCTATTATTATAATTTGGTCTTAATTAACATATACATTACTGCCATTTTTCGCTTTCTACGAAAATTCTTTTCAAACCTTTGAAGAAAAAACTCCTTTGGCATTATTTTTCATTTGATCTTATCAGTGAAAACTTAAAGAAAATAACAGTCAAGAAATGATCTAGCCCAGTTTATTACATCTCCATTTGCTCCTAAATGACTAAGTAGTTTAGTTTATGTGCAAGGAATTGTCTAGCCAGGGACTGGAGGGCTAAGGGATGGCCGGGGTTGAGGGAGGACACTGTCATAGTACCATGGCTGCTATCCAGCCCCAGCAGCAGCACATCACTGCAGGAGCAGCAGTTCTCTGCAGAGGAGGTGAGCCTGAGGGGCCACCATGCCTTCATATTCCTTCTCTTGCCCACCCAAATATGCATCCTGGAGAATATAATTTACCAAGGCCAAAGCAGTAGATCCCTTTGTGAGCCCAGTTTAGTATATCCAAACTTGGGCAGCCCATCAGCCAGCAAGGGTCAAAGAACAGCGACAGCTCTAGCCAGCAGGTTCCCTCAACCCAAAAGAACATGACCTAACCTTCCTCCCCAATCTGCCTGCATGTCAATTCTTAATGAGCCTGACAGCCTACCCTACCTGCAGTACTGTACATCCATGATCATTCAAAAAATAAAAATTCTAAAAGGTGTAAAGAATCAGTGCACTTTAGATATACTTTTGCTTTTACAGTTATTAAGAACAACCAGACAAAAACTTCAGTTTCTTCAATGGAATATTCTACCTCTACATTAGGTGCATGGGTTATGAAGGGTTAAAACTTTATACTTATTCCTTAACTCCCCCTATTTGCTGACCACCTTACCTTCCTTTTTTTCATTTTACCAGATTGCTCTGGTTAGAGACAACTGATTAATAATCAGCGTATGTATTATGAGAGGACTAGAATTCCCAATAAGTCCTGATCACTCCTCAATTAGTACCCTGAAGCCTAGGCTACGAAGGAAAATGACTGCCAGGCTGAAGAGGATAAAGGCTGTCCAAGGCCCTAAAGAAATGTCACATGAATTGAATAAAACAAATATGGTACCATGGAAGCATCATGTGGAAGATAAAAGAAACACACAAGAGGATAACCCCAAAGTGCATTAGGGACCTGCCCCTACATGGTAACAGACTAGAAAGAGAAACCACAGCTCACCGATCTACATAGCAAGGCCCACTGAGTCACAAAATCTTACACTGATTATCAGGCTCCCAAACAATACAAGTCCCAAGGACAAAGCACAAGTTACCATGAATCAACTTATCAAATCACCGAGACAGCCAATAGTCATTACTAAATAGGGTTTGAATAAAAGCAGAAAGAGATCACGTGCGGATATATTTCATCATAAGTCACAAAGGAACTAGTGAGTGAGGTCTAAAACCAGATAAAGAGATTCACTGTAAAGTCACAAAGGAACTAAGGAATGAGGTCTATTGATCAAAAATCCCTTTGCTCAGGACGCAAATAAAAACCAAACCAAAGACAAAGTGTAGGGTGAAGGGTACTTCTTTCGTAACAGAATCTGCTATCCGAAACACCAAATAAATATGAAGAACTTCTTGTGGATTCCTGACAACAGATTTCAGCACAACTAATGAGGTGAGTCATATGCTAAGAACAGTCTCTCTCTGACTCCAGCCAAAGAATACACACTTCCTCTCATACACTCAATTCATAGCAACGTGAGAAAGTTCAGACCTGACTAGGTTCCATATCCCTCCCCCAAAATATATAAATGGAGAGTTTTAAAAATGAGTGAGTAGGTTTTACAGTTCTCTCTACTGCACATTATCATGTACTGGACATGTACTTTCAGTGTAATCTAGAACTGGACAGCTCTGGCAGGGATGGGAAACATTTTGCCTGGTGCTTTGCCGTCCAAACCCAGCCACTCTGATTACTGTGAGCCCATCTGATCTGACACTCGGGTTTCTTCTTCTAGCCTGTTGGCTGGCAGAGAGCCCTGGGCAGCTAGAAGAAGTCAGCACAGCACAAATGTTCAGGCTCCCTCTCATCACAGAAGGCCGAAAAGCCCATTTTATTTCGCAAGACTTCAAAAACGTCAAAATGATCATCAACCGCGAACAAAGTCCTTCACCTGAAAAGTGAAAGTAGACAGAAAGATGCTATTAAACAGGAGATTTCCTTGTTGAGCGAAGATAACAGTTGCAATAATGTCAATTGACACCTCTACTTGACTTTCCTATGAAGGGCAATTAACAGTATTTCCCATTATTTTCAAACCTTAATATGTTCTCATGGTGACAGAAAAACTGCTCTCTAATTGTGAAAGGGCTAATGACTTACTGACGAACAACAAACCCAATCTGTAAAGATTTGATCTTCTCTTGGCTCTAATTACTATACCTATGTAAGCCCAATAACAATAGCCACAACTCAGGCTGGCACGGCACTCCTTCCATAAACAGAACATAGATTACTTCACTTGATCCCCAGGATGAACATTCTATCCAAGAGCCAGATGAGAAACTGAAGCTTCAGGGCTTTTATTTTATTTTATTTTTAAACCTGTTTGTTTTTAAGTGAAGAAACCAATTTTACTTTACCATACAAAATCCTTCAAAGCTATTTTAGTTAAAGCCTTTCTTATTCTTAAGTTTAGATATATTTAAAAGAACATAACCTGATTTGAATAGAAAGTCACTTATCTGTTCATTTGTTGCTACAATAATCAGAAAACAATGACTGAGGGTACTGGAATGGAGCATGGATGAGTGCCAAGCCTATTGTGCTATATGATGTTGAGTTCACTTTTATTTTTAAATGCAATTTAGGAATAACCTTCCCAGGAATCTGTATATTTTAAGTGTTAGCCCTCATCTGGGCAAACATCTAACTGGATTTTTAAAGGCATCTTTTTTTGTTGTTTTTTTTTTGGTTTGTTTTTTGGGCTCTCAGGTTTACCACTCTCTCCCCATCTTCCCAGGTTTAGGAGGCAGGCCTCTCCCTTTCCTACCCTCCCACCCGAAGGTGAGTCACTAGAGTGTTACAAGCTTACTGGCAGGGAACACTACAAATTAACAAACAGTAAGTTACCAAAAGGGGATACACCCTTATAAAAGGGTACAGAAAGAACCTAAGAAGCAGGGAACTGTTACACGCTGAACAACTGACAGGCAAAGGGTGAGGCACAAGTGCTCTCTCCACCCCCCAGCTCTAGGCACTAGTTCTTCCTGTAACTTGCTCCACTAGCTCCCGGCCAGGCCCCGGCAACTTTCCACTCTGAGGCCTCTGCCTTACAATGCTTTAAGTCTAAAGTACTAGCTTTATATAGCAGCCAGAGGAGCTTTAGTCACACTTTGAAGCTGTGCTCCAAAAGGGCAGCTGATAACATTACCATACAACCAGGATTTCTGCTGACATGTGCATCCCCCCTGCCACCTTCACTGGAATCTTTTTTCCCTGCGCCTCCTTAAATCACTACTCATAAGCTATAATTTATTTTTTAGGCAAATAATATTCAAACTAAATCCAGAATGCAGTGAAAGACCTGGTGAGACCCCCCTCCTCATCTTTTACACACTTGAGAAGACAAACTTTCCCAAATTTCTAAACAGTTATGGTGTGTACCTCTGGTGAGTGAAACAGTTGCCGGTGGTAGGCCTAGCTGACGGTTTAAGCCGAGTCACTGGCAATAAAACCCAGTAAGAAAAAAAGAGACAAAATCCTATTTCATCCAGGAATGATTCAGCAAGAGCTGTTCTTTCATTTTCTTACCAAATGCTTAGGAACTAGACTTTTAAGGACATATAAAATCACCTGAAATATCATCAAAAGCTAGGCCACAAAGGGTACTGAGGAGAGGAGGGGAAGAAATTTACAATGACCTTAAAAATTAGCTGCCGGCACAGGCTTCCTGGTTAACCAATTATCAGCAGGGCTTTAGTCACTCTCCACCCACATTTTAATCCCCATGTGGAAAAATCCCAACATGAAATATTCTTCTGAACATTTGGACGCTCACAGTAAGTCACTGAGGACAAACACACACACACAAGTAAACTAATGTTCAATGTATCAGAATACTCAAAATGCTAACTACCAGCCAGCAGCCAAGCAGTTCAACATCCCAGTGTTCGCAGCTGTAATTTAATCTTGTGTTTGCTAGCCACTATACATTTTGTTGTAAGACATCTGGGTTTAAGCTCTACTAACTATTCAGGTGGGTTACTACCGCATCACTACTGTGCATGTGTGTCTGTGTGTGGTTATAAAAGACAACTAGATAAATGGACATAACTTAGATAGCCAAACCATCTCCATGGCCTATTAATTCAACATCACAAATACCCCAGTTTCATCCGAAGAATAAGTTTTGAGTTCTGTATAAAGAACTCAATGTTAAAGAGTAAATGTATGTTCAGGCTCGAGGAGACAGGCTGTTCAAGAATCAGGGACGCCTAGTCTGTCACTAGCCAACCGTTTGACCTTGAGCAAGTCACTTCACCTTCCTAGGCTTGGGGCACACATCTGTGATCTCTAAACCTCCCAAAATTAGCTCAGGAAGTAAACTTTTTTCTTTTTCTTTTAAGGCAGGAGAGACAAAGAATGAGCTTAAGTGCTTGTTTGTTTACAGAAATGATCAAGGGTTTGATGGTGAGGTAGAAGCACAGGCCACCAACCCAGACTCCATCAGGGGAATGGAGAGGCCCTGTACTCCGCTCTTTGATGCCACTTGACCTGGACCGGCCCTCCACGCTGTATGCTTTTAAAAGCGAGGCGAGTTGTGCATTTCCACTTGTGCCTGTTCTCCCCACCAGGTCCAAGTCTTTCAATTACCTCCTTTAAAACTCATTTAGAGTCCCCAAGGAGTGCAGCCTCCCTCTGCTCCCGTCACTCTGTCTACACCCAGAAGCCTCAGGGCCTTCAAAGACCTACTCAGAGTCTGCACTGTGCTAAACCCTGGAGACAACGAAGTGGATTCTCTCCCATTTGTATTCTCATGACATGGTCACTTTCACCCCATGAATTCCGAGGTTATTCGGTGTAAATTTTTCTCAACTGGACTTTGGCTCATTTGGGGTCCAGGTCCCAGTCTCCTGCAGTAGCTACGGGTAATAGCTACGGGTAATCAAGTCTTCGCTACAGAAATGTAGGAAAGCGGCGTTGTGACGATATTCCCACCACGCTCCGCGCCGCTCTCCAGCCCCAAGACCCCTCGTTTCCCTCAGCGACCGCCCTTTGGTGCTTCCGCGACGCTGGAAACCGGCAGAGCATTCCTACCACCGTAATTGCCTGCAGCCTCCAGTCCTTTTTCGGGTTTATTGTACCCTGAGGCCCTGGTGGGTCTGCCCATCCTCCTTCAGGGCTCGTCCCTTCAAAAAAAATCTGCATGCCTCTCCCCAACGTCGGACGACAACTCCAGTTGCTATCGGTGCATCCTGTGTTCACGGAAAGTGGCCCAAGAAAACCCTCAAAAGTATACCTTAAAGGCCATCTTAGGGCAGTGAAGACACACCCTTTCTGGCACCAGCCTGCCCAGCCGGCTTCGCACTCAGGAGAAGCCAGTTTTTTCTTTGGGGGAGGGCGGCCGCCTCTGCGCGGAGCCAGCTAAGCCCCAGCGCCTCCAGGATGAGCCCCGAACCCGGAGGCTGCCCCCGCCGGAGCCGGGGCCGCGGCGGGAACGGAGGCCCGGGAGGGGCCCCAGCGGAGCGCCCCAGGGGAAGGGGAGGAGCGCGCCTTTCCTCAGGGCACGGAGGGCGGAGGGAAAAGGAAGGAGAAGGAGGTGACGGCGGTCACAGGGAGGGGAGCCAGGCTCAGGGATGCCGGCTCGGTCCCGGGGCCGCCCCCGCTGCTGCAAGCCCCCTCCTCCCGGCCCCGCGGCTTCCCAAGCACCGCCTCTGGGAGCCCCCGGCCCGCTCGGCCTCGGGGGCGCGCAGCCCCCGCCCGGGGGCCGCCCACCCCCCCCCAAGCAATGCCGCGCTCCAGCCCCTCGGCGCTCCCTTCCCCCGCCCCCCCGTTACTGCGCTCCCTCCATTTCCAAACTGCGTCGTCTTTTAAGCCGCGCGGCTCTGCCAGCCCACTCTGCGCGGCGCCGCTTCCTCCTCCGCCGCCTCCCGCTGGCCGCGGTCGCCCTCCCGACTTCCTCCTCTTCCCCTCGAGGGCTCCCCAAGCCCCCTCCCCGAGCGCGCCGGACACTCACCCCCTTCCCCATGGTGGCGGTGCTCGGTGCCCGGCGCCGGGTCCTGTCGCTGGAGAATCAGAGAGAAAAGCACAGAGCAGCTCCCGGCCGAGCGAGCGGGGCCGGGGGAGCCGAGTGGAGGGAGCTAGGGCTGCCGCGGGGCGGGAGGGAGGGAGGGCGGCCGGCGGCTCGGGCCGATGCCGCCGCCGCTGTTGCTGCCGCCGCCCGGGCTGCTACCGCTGCTGCTGCCACGTGTCCGCCTCCTCCCGCCGCTCCTCTGCGCCCCAGACCCCGCCGCAGCTCCAGCCCGCGCCTCCTCCTCACTTCCTAAAATATGCAACCTGCGTGCTGGCCCCGCCCACGCCGCGAAACGTCACCGTTACCGGAGCAACCTGACACCGGCCGTGGGCCTGGCTCCGCCCCCTCCCGAAACCCCGCCCACGGGCCGGGACAGCGCCTGCTACGGCCAGTCCTGGCTCCCGGCAGGAGGGCGCCCGGGTCTGGGACAAGCGTGTCCACCGTGTCCTGGGAGGGCTGCGGGGCGCTCCTGCTGGCTGAGCAGCGGGGACTCGGCGGCCTTGGCCCTCCCACGCCCCTCCTCCCGCTGCCCTGCGTGACCCGCCTACTATGTAGGGCCCAAGAGGTCCGCAGTGGGTGCGGTACGGTCTCGGAACTGGGCTACCCCAATCGCCGCCGACCCGGCACCAGAAGTCGTGGGCAGAACGGCTTTTCCAGCGCTTCGGCGATCTCCTCTGGGACTCAAGGATGCTGGAGGGGGCTGGCGCTCGGGTGTGATTGCAGCCAGCGCCTGACTGAGGGACTCCGCCCCTCTGTGGAATCCAGGCCCCGCGCCCACCTGCGGATGGCCTCCCCAGGCGCTTGGCGCTTTCAGAGTGCCTCCTGTGACTTGGGGTCCTCTTTATCCACTTCCCACTTCGTCATAGCTGGAATGGATCTGAACTGGCATCGCCAGAAGTTTCAAGCGCCCTCCTCCCACCACCTCTCTGTCTTTAAGATTCCAAAATGAGAATCCAAAGGGCGACCAGCGAATTCATTCACGCTATTGTGTGAATGTAACCTGCTTGTCCAGTGTGGGGATTCTCTTTTTAGGGAAGAAAAACCTGAAACCCTAAGGAATGCGTATTTTAGCTAGAGGAGCTAAATCAAGGGGGAGGCGTTTGAGGACTTGCCAGGTGCCTCTCCACGCCTCCACCTGTCGTGGCAGCATCTCCAGCACAGCCTTGGGTTCTCTGGGGGGTCCCAGGAAACCATCCCTTTCCCTGGAGATCCCTGGTTCCACTGCACTTTGGGGCTTCTCTGTCATTATAGCTTTTGCTTCTTAGCAAGAGGCTGCAATGGCTGAAGTTCTCCAACATTTTAAAAAACAAAGTATTATTAACAAGGTTTGCAGGAAGTCAAGTACTCTGGGAAAGGCCAGGATACTGACTGTCTAAGCAAAGGTTCCTAAGTTAAAGCCAACTCTATCAACTTCAAGTATTCATGTAGCATGAACAAACAAGGATATGAAGCTGGAAAAAATGGGGAAGGAAAGAAAGAAGGGAAAAACTAGAAACTGTGTTGTCAGTTACATCATTAGGGTAATTCTCATCCCTTCTTACAAGACAGTTTCTTACAGGAGTCTCTTCTTCCTCAAGAATGTATTGTTAAGGGTTGATGTCTCCTAGAGTGATCTAGAGACTTGGTTCAATCATTCTAGGCCATGGAGAGCAGAGGAATTGTAAATAGAATTCAAAACCCTGACTGCCTGGAGAAGAGCCCTCAAATTCAGAACAGAATTTGGGGGCTCTGGACTGTTAATAGAGGGTTACAGAGTGTTCAAGGATTCATCTCTAAGCTTCTAGAAAATGCTTTCTTTACATGCTTGATAGCCTCAGTTACTGTACTTTGTAAGATGCTTTTGCTTGCTAAAGATAGCTTGTTTAAGATTAATTACTCCTGGGCCGGGCACTGTGGCTCACGCCTGTAATCCCAGCACTTTGGGAGGCCGAAGCGGGTGGATCATGAGGTCAGGAGATCAAGACCATCCTGGCCAACCTGGTGAAACCCCGTCTCCACTAAAAATACAAAAAAAACTAGCTGGGCATAGTGGCACATGCCTGTAATCCCAGCTACTTGGGAGACTGAGGCGGGAGATTCGCTTGAACCAGAGAATCAGAGGTTGCAGTGAGCTGAGATGGTGCCACTGCACTCCAGCCTGGCAACAGAGTGAGGATCCATCTAAAAAATAAATAAATAAATAAAAATAAAAACAAAGATCAATTACTCCTTGGGCCCTGGTCTGAATGGGAAAAGTGCTGCGGCAACAACTAAATATATAAAGCATGAGTTGGAACAATGTAGATTTCTCCTGCCAGCTGATCTCCTTTTTCTCCCCTCATAAGTAAACTTCCCATTCATTCACTCAACAAAATAACCCTGATAGATCAAGGCACTTCCCTTTGTCTCTAGAGCTATTTATTTGGCAACTGAAAATTGCTGAAGGTCCTTTCAGGAGGATCCCAGAGTTCTAGCTGTGTTCCGGTGTGAAGAAATGGCAAAAAATATAAGAAACATTATCTTAAATCTGTATTTTGCTTTTGATGCCACACAGTAATTTCAGATGCACAGTGCCCTTGACCCTTGAATTCTCAGAAGTCTTTGAGGTAAAGAAAAAGGTAAGGCATGACCAAGACTGAGGTGCAGAAAGAAATCTCAGATGTGAGAGAGACACCTTGGAAAATAGGTAACCAAAGGAGGAAAAGTCCTTTTTTTTTTTTTTTAGAAAAAGCCTTCTTTTCTTCCCTTGGAAGAGGGCCTTCTGAATGAAATGAAACCTTATAGATGAAATATCAAGCTCCCTCATTTTATGATGAAGAAACTGAGGCCCAGGGAGTAATTGGTATTGAATATTCCAAGAATAGTGGCAAGACTTTCAGGTAGCTTTTCTAACTCCAGTGCAGGCGACAAATTTGGATTCTAGAAGAGAGGGTGAAGATAGCAAAGGCTCTCTATTCTGTCTGCTGCTTATCCTATCAACTCTTTTCAAGCTCCTAGCTTGGGGCACAGTTAAACTGATTGGCCTGGAGACTCAGCATTTATAGACCTTAAGGCTGCCAAGTATGGATGGCTTCGAGGAGAATTTGATCACAACTGTGGATGGTTGCTCCAGTCATTGTGAATAGAGTCAGCAGATGTATGAAAAATATGATGCAAGTCAGTTTTTTGAGCCCAGAACGCTAGCACTTTGAGTATTTGCCAAATTGAATAAACACACCATTGCAATTAAGGGCTTTAAAATATGAGTTGGAGCCCACACTAACTTAGCATTTTCCATAGGACACAAAAATTTGGGGGATCTATGAGCTAGAGATCTGGAAGGACAGAATTTTCTTTGGCTTTGCGTGCTCCCGAGTTAGCATGGAAACAGTCATAAGCATGCATCTTTATCCTTTACCTATTTCCAACATTATCCAGAATTTTCCATGTTACCCAGAAATCCATTCTTGCTGCTTTAAAGTCAACTGTCTTCATCATTCAAAGTTCCTCCTAGCCATTATCTGTGCCTCCATTGCAAATCTCTGTGCCTCCACTGCAAGTCTATTTCCTTTTCTTCTGTTCAGCAGCAAACATATCACCTGTCTTTAAAAGCACAGTTCTGGGTGCATTGCTGACTATCAAAATCTGTCAGCTAAATAATTGTGACTCCTATAACTTTTCCTCCCAGACTCTCCATTTTTACTTTTTTTTTTTTGTTTTTTTGAGACGGAGCCTTACTCTTTTGTCCGGGCTGAAGTGCAGTGGTGTAATCTCGGCTCACTGCAACCTCTGCCTCTCGGGTTCAAGGAATTCTCCTACCTCAGCTTCCTGAGTAGCTTGGATTACAGGCACGCACCACCGTGCCTGGCTAATTTTTGTATTTTTAGTAGAGACAGGGTTTCACCATGTTGGCCAGGCTGTTCTCGGATTCCTGACGTCAAGTGATCTGCCCGCCTCAGCCTCCCAAAGTGCTGGGATTACAGGAGTGAACCACCACGCCGAGCCATTTCTTCCTTTCTTTTTTTTTTGAGATGGAGTCTCGCTCTGTCGCCCAGGCTGGAGTGCAGTGGCATGAACTCGGCTCACTGCAACCTCCGCCTCCTGGTTCAGGCGATTCTCCTGCCTCAGCTTCCCTAGTAGCTGGGACTACAGGCGCCTGCCACCACGCCTGGCTAATTTTTTGTATTTTTAGTAGAGACTGGGTTTCACCGTGTTAGCCAGGATGGTCTCGATCTCCTGACCTCGTGGCCTGCCCGCCTCCGCCTCCCAAAGTGCTGGGATTACAGTTGTGAGCCACCATGCCCGGCCCCCGGAGCCATTTCTTAATCCTTTTGAAAGCTCCTTGGTATTCTTTTAAACATATTTTCTCCTGTTAGTGGTGGTTGAAGACTTCAAGTTGTGCCTCTGGGAAACTGGGAAATTTGAAAGGGTCTGCATTTACTTGGTAACTGTTATAGGTTATCACCAACCACAACAGAATCAAGTCCTTGGTGTTTTACTCAGCATCCTTTTAACCCAGCTGCCCTTTAAATAATTTGCTGTTATTAGTAGCGGTCTTTGTAAATAAAACAGTAATAAAGGATTCTTTAGTTGTTTCCTGTGTGTTTTATACCAGATCCTGAGCCAGGATTCTGCCTTCTCCTTTAGCACTCTCTCCCAATACAGTTCTACTCCCCTTACCCTAGTTCACAACACTATGTGATGTTACAATATGCTACATTTAAAAACTCACCAACTGTTTTCTGCAAATCAACAACCACTGAGGCATTGGAAAAAAAAAAAATCAAATGGTAACAAAGAAGGGATCTGGACTGAAAAATATTCCACTGCCAGAGTCCCATCTTCATCCAACCAGCAGAGACACAGCTTCAGGCAGCCTTACAGCTCAGAAAGGGCAAGCCCAAAGCTGGGAAGAGGTGGCAGGAGGTAACTGGCATCTAACCCTTCCTGCTTTCCAGGGGGCACAACCACAAGCACTAAGGAAATAAGTGCCATCATCATGGTGGATAGATTTGCTATTCTTGGCCTTAAACTCTTCTATGGAAAAACAATTGAGAGAGTTCTGTGGAAGTTGGTCCTACTGGGAATAATATTCTTCCATAGATGCCTTTGCATTGAAGCTGGGTTTCAGAGACTGTGCAGATTTTCGTTTCAGTAAAGAGCTACCTTAAGAGGAGAGAATACAAAACCATCAAAAAATGGTTTGGTTCATTTATAAGAATGGAAGTTTTTGCAACAGCAGAAGTAACCAAAAAGTAGGTCAGGTGCAAAAATAGTAACCAGCTCAATTCATTTTTAACAGCTTATGTTTTACTCTGGAGGCTTCCATTTTGGCGATGGTGACCTCTACATGTGGACTCTTACAAATAAGCTCCTAAGAAGGGTTCCCCCTTTTCCCCCCCTCTTATAAACAGCGTACTCCAATCCTTAACTTTGGTACTGTATAGTATTTAACAGAAGTAAGAACTAATTCATGCAAAAAATCAGAATAAACATTATTGAGTATCTACTCTGAGCCTAGCACAGTGCTTGTTGCTGTTGTATAAAGATAACTAAGACACATTCTCTACCCTCAAATAGCTCACCATCTGGTATAAAAGAAAGACATGCAAAGAGATATTAGTAACACAGTGAGAGGTGCTGTATATATGCAGGCCTTCATGGGGGCATGAAGGAAGAAGTGGCTCTGTCTGCAGAGTGGGAAAGGCTTCCCTGGCTGGGATTGTGAAAGATGGATAGGAGTTCACCGAATGGCAGCATGTTAGTCAGGACCAGGGGGATGCAAGCAAAAGTAGCACATGGGTAAGGTCTTCAGGACAGAAACAAACCGAGTGTTGGAGGACTGGCCAGAAGATTAAAATGGCAAGAGCCTAGGTTGTGAGAGGAATGGCAGCAGGAAGTAAGCTTGGAGAGGTGAGCAGAGTCCAGATTGTGGAGGACTTGGATGCCATCAAAGGGCTTGGACTTTATCCTATGGGCCATAGGGAGACACTGCGGGGTTCTAAGCAGGGGCGGGTCATGATCAGATTTGTGCTTTGGAGAGATTTCTCCAGTAGATATGCCTTCATAGCCAGCACATGTATGAAAGCTTCTCTGATCACATTATTGAATTCAGAATCTCAAGATACCTATATCTCCTTGTATATTTTTGTCATAGTATGCTAATTTTATTTTCTTCCTTTTCTTGTGCACACACAGGCAGCATGCCTTAACCCCCATTACCATCCCTATTGTCTACTACTTCTCTTGAACAGAGCTTTTGAATTGCTAGATATGATGAAAAACTGGAATTAGGACATAATAATTGGTCAACATACAACTCCTTAGCCCTCAGAAGATAGTTCAATTTGCGGGGATGGCTCAGGCATTTTATCTGATTTCCCAGTGTTTTTTGCTAAGCTGAATTCCAAATAGGCCAAGGACTTCGTTGGTTTCCAGTTCTCTCAGAATCCAGCGCTTGATGCAACTCCACTGACTAAAGAAATGTTAAGCTGCCTGGTAAGCAATCTCATGTTTGAAGACCAAAATTATAGAGGATAAAGAAAGGAAGGAAGAAGCCAAGTTAATGAATAATTTAGCTTCAATTGTCCAAATACTGAGGTGAGAGGGTCACTTGAGACCAATGATTCAAGACCAGCCTCAGTGATATAGTGGGACCTGCCTCAAAAAAAAAAAAAAAGTTGTCCAAATAGCTCAAGTTAAAGATGTCCCTGCCTAACACATCTCAGCTTTTTGCTTTTTTGACAAGTCCCTGTCAACTTAACATTTGACGTCTGGTCATGGACACAGTGTTAGAGTTAACAGTGAAGACAGCGACGGTGGTGGCGGTAATGAAGGTGATGGTAGGAGGTAATGGGATGGTGGTGATGGAGGTGGTGGACCCAAAATAGTTGATCACATGACAGGATTCTAACCAAATACCTTCTTCAAACAATGTATGTAAGCATGAAGCTTTTTATCTAGAAAAACTATCTAACTTAGTAACTCTACCAGTGGGCTGCTATGAGAAACAATTGACATGATATACTTAAAGCACTAGAACATTGCCTGCCATGTAGTAACTGTTCAAAGAGAGTAAGCAATGATCTTGTCTTGATTCCAAATTCCTACTCAGCCTGGGAGATATAAGGTCCAAGGAAGAATGAAGGCAGCTACAAAAATTTGTCTACAGGAGAGAATGAGAACAGAATTTACTTTATGCTGGCTCACCTCTTCCCACATCAATCTCCTTTATCCAACAAAGAACCCGTCTACTGAAACACAGCCAGCCAAGTGCACCGAATTGGGTGGTAGAGGTCAGTCAGCACTCCACCTGTCTGAACTGGTCTGGTTATTACCAAACTTCAGGCGAGGACCAGGAAAATAAGTCCACTAAAACATCAGAGCCGTAGCCCAGCTGATTGATTTTCACCTTCAGAATAAGAAGCCTGAATATCCAGGATCTAGACTGCATGGGCTTCCTCAGGAGAAAGAAAGCATTGTCTCTAAATGCAATTTAAAACCTTTAAAACCTTTTCTTATTTTTCCTTTTTACTTAAAAAAAAAAAAAGATACCATCTGCTAATGCAATCACTAATTAGTGAGGGAGAGTTATTCTAGCTTCCTAAGAACAAACCCAACAGGAGGCTGAGTTTCAGGACCGTCACTCCTGCTCCAGGAATAAGCAGCCGAGTCAGGCAGACACAGTGCTGCAGGCTGGAGCTGCAGGGAGCTGGCAGAGGCCAGGGACCCAGTTCCCTCCCCTGCCTCTAATCTCATAAACCAGAAGTGCTCAAGCTCAATGTATTCTTTTTCCCCTGTCATTTTTCATAATGGAAAAAAAAAAAACACTGTTAAAGTTTTGAATTAAGAAACAGTTGCCATCTGGGTAATTGAATTCTGCTTGAAGCAGGCCACCTGGTTCACATCAGCGGCTCTTGGCAGGTATGGAAGTGTCAGCTAAGGTCCTGCATTGACTTCTAAACACAGGCTCACATTCCATGAGCAGTGGAGAAACCTTAATTTCAAAATAGTGAAAGCGGTTTTATATCAGGTTACCTCAATGCATGGTAGATTTCTTAGGCTGCAGACACGTAAAATTATAGCAGTAATGATTGGTCATGTCCATTCCTAGCCACGTGCTGCCTTAAAAAAAAAAAAAACTGCAAAGCCAATTCCCTTTGGCTTCCTGTTTGGACATTCATGTCACAGAAATATGTGTGACTTAAATCACCTTGCTCTCCTAGAGGATTCAGGAGGCTGAGTGTTTCTAGCTCCTCCAATAGTGGAGAGAGGAGAGGGCAGCCTGGGAGAGATGTCAAGGATCTACCTCAGGTTTGGATGCCAAATCCTACCCTTCTCTGCTGCTTTCTTCATTGCCAGTTTACTCCTGTTCCTCCAGGGGAGGCACAATCATGCAGCATGAACGGTTTGTGGAAGTTGCCGTCCTGTTGCCCCACCTCAGACTCTCATTTATTAAGACAAACATGCACCTCCCCAGCCGGAGCTGTCTGGGCCAATGATGCTGTCCATCTACATGCACAGACAGAGCTGATGTCAAGAGAAAGGGTTGGCTAGGACAAGATATAGCATAAAATAGAACTGCTGTGAACTTGGGTGGTCTTAAGCAAGTCCTTTGAGTCCATTTCCCATGTGTCTGAAATGTCTGCAACAGAGTTGAGTGCAAGTAGGAGCTTTGCTCAGGCAGCGTTGGATTCGTGAATTGAGAGGGTAGATATGCATAGGATAGAGCTCTTGTTCACAAGTAGGTTGGGTTTTACAAAGAGCACTGAGCTTATGGAATGAGAATTCTACACCAGAAATTTCCCCTCCTCTTTTACAGGGTGAGATTGATGCTGAGAGGGTACATGTGCTTTCTCCAGGGTCACAGAGCTGCTGCTTAATGTCAAAGCGAGATCCCCAGCCCCTTCTCTTTCCACTGCATCACGCTGTTTCCTTAACATTAGGGGCCACTAGAAAAGAATCAATTCTGAGAGCAGAAATATTTTGCTTCTAAACAAAAAAAATGAGGCTTATCCAAAACATGTAATTTAAAAGACCAGCTCCTTTAAAACAGAATTTTCCATGATGCCCTGTGTACTTATGTGTCACACAAACACACACACACACAGACAGACACACACAAACTGTTTTCAAGTTGAGAGAATCCATGGAAGCATCTTCCTTTTAACAAAATGTTGTCAAGGCAAAATTATTGTTATTATTATTATTATTATTATTTTTTTTGAGACAGTCTTGCCCTATCACCCAGGCTGGAGTGCAATGGCGTAATCTCGGCTCGTGCCTCGGCCTCCTGAGTAGCTGGGATTACAGGCATGTGCCACCACACCCAGCTAATGTTTGTATTTTTATAGAGATGGGGTTTTGCCATGTTGGCCAGGCTGGTCTCAAACTCGTGGTCTCAAGTGATCTGCCCACCTCGACTTCCCAAAGTGCTGGGATTACAGGTGTGAGCCACCACGCCCGGCCTTGTCAAGGTAAGGTTAAATTAAAAATTTTTTACAGGGTTCACAGGCTCAGGATTAGCTCCCTCAGCTTCTTTCCTGGGAAGCCACTTCTCCCTCCAAAGACAGTCCCCTGGGCCCTGCATCACACCTGCACAGGGGCTCCTCAGGCTGCTGGGTGATGTTGCTCAGCTCCACTCCATGGCCATCTTGGCTCCAGTAGAAGCCAAGGAGAACAGGAGGATCCTACAGAAAAATTCTGATGAGGACAGGCAGGGCAGCTGCTTGAGGGCCCGGGCCTAGTGTGCAGGTGGAGCAGGCCTGAGCAGATACTGGGGATGGGGAGTGAGGCTAAGGCAGCCTCACGTAGCCTGGACCAACTCCCAGCAGGCTCACTCAACCTCATGATCTCCTTTCTTAATCCAATAAAGGGCCACTTGCCTAAATTTGAAAAGGTGCCATAATATTATTTCATCCACAATATCCTGTCCTCAGGCATTTAAGTTCATGAACTTCCTCCTCAAAACTAATTTCTGTCCAATAAGACTCTTCCAATATTGATCTTGAATCACTAACATTTTCAGCCTCTGAGACATTATTGTCTCTTCATTCTCCTCCTTCTTGCCAAATGAACATTATCTCAACTCTCCTGGTTCCTTGGCCCACTCTTACTTCTCTCACTGATGCCATGGAGTCTATCTATCCACATCTTTGCCTTTATGTAGAATAGCCTCTTCTCCTGGCTTTAATCAGGTAAGACTCCAACTTCTCACATCTGAATCCTTGCTTAGAATTCAAAAAAATCAGATTCCTTGTGCTTTGGAATAGAGCGGTGGTGGGGAAAGTACTGATTCTAGGTCCACTTGCTGGATAGGGATGCAGGGAAGCTGGAGGGACCTGGAGTCTCAGTACCCTAGGGACAGAGGCTGTTGTCTTAGCAACACAACTCCCCTCTTTCAACACAGGCATTCAGAGATTCCTTGGGTAACCTCATTTTCCTTGTTCAGGCTACTCTTCTTACCATATCTCACTGACAATAAAAGATTAGGCTTTTGTAGGAGACCCATATTATGATTTTTTTCCTGGGTACTCCCACAACCTCTACAAACATCAAGGAAACAGGTCTCTCCTAGGTACTTTTTTTGAGGGTATTGGAGCATTGGCCAAGTATAAAATATCCAACAATACTGCAGTACATTTCTGGAAACCACATGGAAAATCCTAAAACTGATCTTACCCGTGGGATCTGTGTTATAATTGGATGTTGCATTCTTGACCAAAGACTTGGCATCAGATAAATCACAGATACTAAATATGTCATAGAGGCAAAGATTCACAAAGATTCACAGTTTAAATCAGTAGTTCTCAACCCTGGCTGAGCCTTAGGATTGTCAAAAGAGATTTTTTTAAATACCAATGCCTGCACATCATTTGGGACCAGTTAAAGCCAAATCTCTATGGGTGGCGACAAGTAACCAATTTTTTTGTTGTTGCTTATTAAGAGCCAGGACCAAAAGAAAGACATAGTTGTCATTTGGCACTTTAAAAAGTTAAAGGAGCCACTTGAAAGTAAGTGAAAAGATTTACTGATTCTCCAAATGGAAATTCAGAGATCCCACATTTGATGAACACGCCATCTCACATGGTGGTGAGACAGGGCATATGGCACGTGCTGTCCACCAGCACGTGAACTAGTGCCCCTAGGTGCAATGTTTGAAGGCTAATGACTAGTGAGTTAATACATATTTACAAATATTTCATGATGAGCATAATGTCTCTGTATTGGGGACTGGTTTAGGAGTCTTTGGAAAAAAATAGGCGTAGTCCCTGTTCTCAAGCATTGTTCAGGGAGACAAGAGCACAGTGATTCAGAAGTTAGGCTTCCAGCAATTTAGCAACATGGAAACATTGCCCTTTGCTGACAGTAGGATTCGTATCTGAAATTATCTCAACCGGATAGATCCAATTGTTTAAAAGTTTTGAAAATCTGCAGCTATAGCTGGGCGCGGTGGCTCACGCCTGTAATCCCAGCACTTTCGGAGGCCAAGGCGGGCGGATCACGAGGTCAGGAGATCGAGACCATCCTGGCTAACACGGTGAAACCCCGTCTCCACTAAAAATACAAAAAATTAGCTGGGCATGGTGGCGGGTGCCTGTAGTCCCAGCTACTTGGGAGGCTGAGGCAGGAGAATGGCTTGAACCCGGGAGGCGGAGCTTGCAATGAGCCAAGATTGCGCCACTGCACTCTAGCCTGGGCAACAGAGCAAGACTCTGTCACAAAAAAAAAAGAAAAAGAAAAAGAAAAAGAAAAAGAAAAAGAAAAAGAAAATCTGCAGCTATATTCCAGGATTCTTCCCTTCCCTTAGTAGAAGGTTAGAGACAGCTGACCCACGGAGGGAAAGCCTTGGGCTCACTCACACACTGGGCCTCCTCTAGAGACACCCAGTGCAGAGAGGAAGGCAGTCCCGCAGGGCCAGACACCCAGAGGCCCCAGGGAAAGACTGTCCCTGAGCATTTCTCACCAGGTTTATGTAAGTAAAGAGGAGGATAAATCCTGCCAATCCAGGAGGTTGGTTTCTATTTCAGATTCCAGTTCTTTGCCATGAATTATATGATTAGAAGCCAGGCATTTCATGATGCCTCAGTATTTCCATTTAAAAAAGAAGAATAGGGTCTATTCTTTACCTATTGAAACAAATACCTTACAGATAAATTAAATTCTGTTCAAAGGTATCTAAGCATTATTACGAATTTTTTTCTGATTTTTAGACTGACATGTTTACTAAAGACAACTCAGAAATTACAGAGAAATAGTTATATAAGAAAACAAAACTCACTCATAATCACACTCATAATTCCATAATCATTTCAAACACAAGAAAACACAAAGACATTCTCTATGTGTGGTTTTATACCTGTTTATACAATGATTAAGATTATATAATGAACATTTTTGTGTATCTTAGAATAGCATTTAAAACAGATTATTTCATGACTGCATGAGAGCCTGCTTTATGGCACTACCATGATTTGTTTATTCATTGTTAGATACACAACATAAATATTTTTTAAATTTAGGGGAAGGTTAATAATCTAAGAAATTTTGTTTACTATTATTTACCATAATCCATCTGGAGATTTTAAAAATATGTGGACATCAGTTGGAAATAATCTCAGAAGCACAGAAAATGAGATTTAAAAAACAATCAAGAGCAATTTTATTTTTAAAGGTCAGTTCACTTATAAGAGACACAGAGAACATGCAATAATTGCCTGTAACTACATTTCCATTGACTTCTGAGTGGTAATTTTATCTTTAACACCCCCTGCTGGTTTGCCTTGTGGTTTTAGTGTTATCACTTTCTTTTTTTTTTTAATTGTAATTTCATTAGAAGTCTGACATTTTCCCAGTCCTATTCTCTTCATTCTCTCCCTCGAAAAATAAAGTAAGAGGGGTATGAGCAAAGGAAAACCAGAATAACTGATTATTACTTTATAGAAATTCACCCCTCACAACTCCAGCCACCGTATGTAAAGGAAATACGCCAGAGAAGCACAAAAGAATGAGGAGATATACTCAGGCTTTCTTTTAAGAACTTTATAACTTGTTGCATTACTCATTTATTCAAGGTCATTGCCATAGACTCTATGTCTCATATTACTCCACAATAATTATCTGAAAGATAAACCCAGGAAAGTGTGGATTCACAGGTCAGGGCCAATGTATGGTCATCCTTTTTTTTCCCTAAGGTTACAGGCAGATCAATTCAAAGCAATGCTTGAGACGGCACTTACCCGAACAGTTGTTTGTTCCACCAAAGCACCTTATAGTAAGTTTCTGTCCTCTCATTTTGCTTCCTACCACAAAGATGCCCTCTAATGCCCATGTATGATGTAAAAAAATCAAGAAACAGCTATTACCTCATTTCTGATAGATCTGGACTCCCTTTGTTCATTCAGATAGCATTTATTGAATGTCCATTCTGTGCTTAGCACTGATTGACGCACGTGAACAAGATAGGTCATGTCCCTGTTCCTCTAGAGTTTCCAGCCTAGTGGAAGAGATAAATAATAGCAAAGGAAACAAACAAACAAACAAACAAATAAGCAAGATAATACAACATAGTAATCAGCTCAAAGAGAACCATGAAGCAGGTGGTCGTGGTATGATAGAGTAGCTAGGGAAGAGGCGGGGTGGTGTGGGGAATATTTTTGTTAGTGTGGTCAGGGAGGGCTGCTATTGAAGAGGTGCCCAGTCATTTACCTTCCGTCTTTCAACAAGAGTGCTGCAAGCTTCATTCTTCAAATCCTCTTCCTGCCATGACTCTCATGGCTTAGTCTAATGCCTTCCCTCTATCCTTTCTGCTTTGGGATCCTGGGAAGGGTTTGCAGGGGCTGCACACCCCCAGCATTTCTCATTATAGCCTACTTCTTACAAATCTACATTCACTTTACAACCATCTTTAATCCCAGTATCTCCATTATGGAAACATGAGATGAGATTGGAAATAAAAGGGATGCCTATTTGTTTCAACTATATTTTAAAATGTGCATATTTGCATATGAATACAGATAATTCTATTGTGCTATTTGGGATTCTGCTAAAATCATCTCTCTGCAGAGGAAAAGTATTGCAACACCCACAGTAGCTTTCACCCTCACACAAAAGACCGGATTTCCAGAGAAAATGTTTCTTGGGCTGCCTTAGGAAGTCCAGGGCCAGTGATGGTCTTCAGGGTGTGGGAACTTCTCTTTTCAGCCACAACTGATGAACGTACATGTTATCTGGAGACAAGATTATAAATTTTCTTTGATGTCCTTGACTGAAGTAACTTTGGTAATAATTTTTAATCACTGGAAAACAGTTTTTGAAGTTTATAATGCTTTCCTGCCATTACTCTTCTCTTGGCTGTAGCTGATTTAAGTATTTCTTGCCTTTAGATTCAAATAGCAGGGCTTTGGTTCCATGTGTCAAATTCTGTGCATGATAAATCTATTTTCTCTTTGAATTTTTGTGACAACTTCATTAATCATGTGTTAGGAATGAGGAAGCTGAGATTCTGAGGGATTATGGCCAGGCTCAGAGTCAGAGGTACAGAAAAGATTTCACTCAAGTCTTTTGATTTCAGTTCAACTGAGTACCTCTCAGGCTATAGCTGTCTCCTGTCCATGTGTATATACCACTGAACTAAGACTTTAGGAAAGTAATATGAAATTTAGTATTCAGGTAACCATCTTAATGAAGATTCCAGTTTTATTGGGGCTGCTAGTTACCAATGGAACAAGATGTTGAATATGTGCATGAATATATAGATATTAAATATGATTACAAACAAGAGGGCATATCCCTCAGGTGTTGGCTCCCTCTTCTCATATGCAACCCTGAAGAGACCACAGGGTACAAATATCAAATATAGCATGAATTTATAAAATTATATATAAAGATATAATTTACTGAAGCAACAAGTGTCTGGTATTATAGTAATAAAGAATGTGTGAATCTTTACTGAGAAAAACACTTTAGCTCTATTGCTCTATTAAAGGAGAAAAGAAAAGAACTAAACAAATGACTAAGGCAATTTATTGTTGCTATTATGTCGTTTGTCTCCAGATTTTTTTATATATTTCATGACAATTCCAATCAAAATCACAGTAGGAATTTCTGAAATTATGGTAAACTGATTTTAAATTTTATAAGAAAGCATAAAGTCTCTTGTGTAACAAAGCAATTTTGAAAAAGAACAAAAGAATAGAACCGTTTTACTAGAAAATGAGATTTGAGAAAGACATAGTAACTGATGTTATAAAGTTTAGGTGTAGAATAAGCAAAGAGACCAAAGGGAAAAATGAAAAGTCCCCAAATCAAACTGCATCTGTGAAAAATAAGTAATGATGGGGACAGCTTGACAAGTGCATAGCAAAAGAAAAGGCCAATTTAGAAAATACTTCAGAGAGAAGTATTACTATAGGGAGAAAAATACAGTTGAATCTCTATATTGACCCATTTTAAAAAAAAAGCTCAAAATGGAGTAATTTCAAAATGTGAAAGGAAACCTGTAAAGTGAATAGAAGAAAATGTAGGGGAATATCTGTTTGCCCTTGGGTGGTAGAAAAATTATTAAAGCCTCATATGCTCAAGCTGTCAAGAAATAAATTGATGAATTGTACACTAATCAAAAATGAAAGACTTGTGTTCAATGAAGGGCATCGTGAGCAAAGTTAACAATGACAAGTGACTGGTGACATTCTAGAAGTCTTTGCAATGCCTAAAACTTTTAAGGTATCAATAGCTAGAATGTACAGGAGATTAATGCAGGTCAGCATTAATAAAGATAGAAAAAAATGATAGAAAAAAAGACGATGCGGATAGGCAATTCACAGAAGGGGAATCCTGAGTGGTTAATAATCTCCTGAAGACATAGATACTCAACCTAACCATCAATCAGAGAACAGCACAGCAGAGCACTATTGAGACGGTACTTCAAATCCATCAGATCGGCAAAATCTATACAATCAGACAACACCAAGGGCTATTGAGTATAAGTTGGAACAAAACCTTTGCCCTACTGGTGTGGGAAGGTAAATTACTATAGCTCTTCCAGAAAGCAATATAGCAATTTTTATAGAAATCTTGTATGCACGATCCTATGACTCAGCAATCTCCTTCCTGAGTACACGCCTCAGAGAAACTGTCCATAGTGGAAACTGAAAGTTTCTGTTGAGAGGCCTAGGTGGATGGATCACTTGAGGCCAGGAGACCAGCCTGGCCAACATGGCGAAACCCTGTCACTACTAAAATACAAACAACTAGCTGGACACGGTGGCACATGCCTGTAGTCCCAGCTACTTGGGAGGCTGAGGTGGGAGAATAGCTTAAACCTGGGAGGCAGAGGTGGCAGTGAGCCAAGATCACACCGCTGCACTCCAGCCTGGGTGACAGAGCAAGACCCTGTCTCAAAAAAAGAAAATAAAATTTCTCTCCATGGACAGTTTCTCTGATCCTCATATAAAACAGTAAGTACAGTAAATTTGCAAGGAGGTTCATGAAAGAGTTTTTCAGGATGAGGGTCCATCCTGAAGTACATAGATGATGTTTGGTGTGTGCATTTGACAGAAAAGTGTGCAGCAGGCAGAAGTATTAAATTAGATTGACATGTAACACACAGATATCTCTCAAAAACATGATGTTGAAGGAATTAAACTTAGAAATCAAGTAAGATTTCCAGCACAATGTAATTTATGTAATTTAAAAGCAAAGACATATAAAGACTTTCTTATGGTATACATTTATCTAAACAAACATTTGCAATTTGGACTGGAAGGACACACATTAAATACAGTAGAGCGGGTGCTGGAGAAGGGAGAGAAGTGAGAATTGAGGCTGTAGGGTGAAAAGGAGAAAATAAAACGAAAAGGGGCCCTGCACAATATAGGAAGGATATGACATGGACCTAAGAAAATGAGTGATTCAGTACTGCATAGAAACTTCCCAGGAGGGGAAAGGTCAGAGTGGTTTGGGAATATCCAAAAGGCTTTTCAAGAAAGAGTTGGAATATGAATAGTTATGGATAAAGTAATTAGTACATAAAGATGATGGTTAATCACGTCCAGGATGTCCAGAATAAAAGTCTCACTGAGAGTGAAATTAGAAAGAATCAAAATGCAATAGAAAATCCTACATAGACATGTCTACATTTCAGTAACATTGTATATACTTTCTTTTCTCATCGATCTTGTTCTTTAAAACGGAAATCTATTAAAAGTGGCTACTACTATGATGCAAAGCTGAGTGGCAGTGCTTACTTTTAAGAACTTTTCATGTATGTATTAGAGATACATATGTTGATTATGAAAAATGAAAATATAGAGTCTTATAAGTCTTCTACTTTAGTTTTATTCTTGAGGTGCTTATTTTTAACAACCTTCCTTCCTCCCTCCCTCCCTCCCTCCCTTCCTTCCTTCCTTCGTCCCTCCCTCTCTCTCTCTCTTTCTCTCTCACTCTCTTTCTCTTTCTCTCCTTCTTTCCTTTCTTTCTTTCTTCCTTTCCTTTCTTTCCCTTCCTTCCTTCCTTCCTTCCTTCCTTCCTTCCTTCCTCCCTCCCTCCCTCCCTCTCCCTCTCTCTCTCTCTCTTTCTTTTCTTTCTTTCTTTCTTTCTTTCTTTCTTTCTTTCTTTCTTTCTTTCTTTCTTTCTTCTCCTTCCTTCCTTCCTTCCTTCCTTCCTTCCTTCCTTCCTTCCTTCCTTCCTTCTTTCCTTCCTTCCTTTCTTTCTTGCTTTCTCTCTTTCTTTCTCCTTTCTTTCTCTCTTTCTTTCTTTCTTTCTTTCTTTCTTTCTTTCTTTCTTTCTTTCTTTTCTTTCTCTTTCTCTCTTTCTCTCTTTCTCTCTTTCTTTCTTTCTTTCTCTCTTTCTTTCTTTCTGACAGAGTCTCACACTGTAGCCCAGGCTGGAGTGTAGCAATCATATTGGCTCACTACAACCTCCACCTCCCAGGCCCAGGTGATCCTCCCACCTCAGCCTCTCAAGAAGTTGGGATTATAGGCATGCTCCACCATATCCAGCTATTTTTTTTGTATATTTTGTAGAGATGGGGTTTTGCCATGTTGCCCAGGTTGGTCTCAAACTCCTGGGCTCAGGCAATCCACCTGCCTCACCTTCCCAAAGTGCTAAAATTATAGGCATGAGCCCCTGTGCCCGGCCATTAACAAACTCATGCATTGCAATTGAGTCCTTGTGTTGCTTATAGAAAAGTATACATTCATTTTGATTCAGAAAACACACAAGGCTGAGTGTGGTGGCTCACACCTGTAATTCCAGCACTTTCAGAGGCAGAGGTGGGCAGATCACTTGAGCTCAGGTGTTCAAGACCAGCCTGGGCAACATAGCAAAATCCCATCTCTACAAAAAATATAAAAATTAGCTGGGCATGGTGGTGTGCATCTGTAGTCCCTGCTACTTTGGAGGCTGAGGTGGGAGGATCACTTGGGCCCAGGAGGTCATGGCTGAAGTGAGCTGTGTTTGTGCCACTGCACTTCAGCCTAGGTGACAGAGTAAGACTCTGTCTCAAAAAATAAAATAAAACAAAGCAAAATAAAATAAACAGAAAACTAAAAATATAATGGTTAAAAATCCACCTTCTTAGTTATTTTGACATCCAAAAGAGAGTTTCAAGGTAGGTAAAATAAGATGACAGAATTAAGATAAAATATTACTTGTACAGATGACAATATGGACCTAAAGTGACAAGATAAAATTCAACACGGATAAATATTAGCTCCAGCATTTAAATTCAATAAAATCAATAGCCCAAATAGAGAATGAGAGAAATCTGGCTCTACAATAGTCAATGAGAAAAGGATCTGGGGTATTTAGTTGACCGCAGGCTTAATTTGAGCTAATGGTATGTGTCTGCTAAAAAAATTAGCTCAGTATTTCGGCTGCATCAGTGGAAGTGCAGAGAGCAAGTCACAAGCAACCACATTTAACTGTACTCTGTGCTGGTCAAGTGTCATCTGGATGATAAGTCCAGTAGTAGACATCAAAATCTGTTAAAAAATAATAGGTTTGGTTATAAAAATAACACATGCTGAAAAAGATACACAAATGACCAATAAGCACATGAAAAGATGCTCAATATCATTAGTTATTAGGAAATGCAAATCAAAACCTTAATGAAATACCACTTCACACCCAGTAGAATAAACATAATAAGAAAGATGGGTAATAACAAGCTTCAGCAACAACGTGAAGCAATGGAAACACACATACCTTGCTGGTGGAATTGTAAAATGGTGCAGCCACTTTGGAAAAACAGTTTGGCAGGTTCTTGAAAAATTGAACATAGACTTAACATATGGCTCAGCAATCTTAGACTCCTAGGTATCTAAGAAATGAAAATATGTTCACACAAAAACTTGCAGCATTATTTACAATGCCCCCAAAATGGAAACTACTCAATGCCCATCAACTGACGAATGAATAAATAATGTATATATCCATACAACAGGATACTATTTGACAATAAAAAGGAACAGAGTGCTGATACATGTACTATAATGTGGGTGAATTTCAAAACCAATCTATTCAGTGAAATAAGCTAGACACAAAATGCCACATGTTGCATTACTTCTTTTCTATCAAATGTCCAAAATAGGAAAGTATGTAGACACAGAAAGTAGACAAGTGTTTGCCTAGGGCTGGGGTAGGAAAGGGAAGTAATTGAAATGGGAGCAAAGTATCTTTTTAGGGTGATGGAAATGTCTGAAGTTAGATTGTAGTGATAGTTGCACAGCACTGTCAATATACTAAAATTCATTGAACCATACACTTGAAATGAGTGAATTTTATGGTATATAAATTATAACTTAATAAAGACATTAGAAAAAATAGTACATGTTCATCATAAAAACTCAAGCAACATAAAAAGAAATTTAAGCGAAGAAAACAACAAAAAAGGAAATATAAACAAACAAAATGCCCCAAATTCTATTACCCAGAAATAGCCATGATCAGTATCAATATTTAAGGAATATCTATATATCTATGTCTCTCTCTATATATATATTTTTTTAATTTTTTTTTTTTTTAAAGATCGAATCTCACTCTGCTACCCAGGTTGGAGTGCAGTGGTGTGATCTCAGCTCACTGCAACCTCTGTCTCCCGGGTTCAAGCACTTCTCCTGCCTCAGCCTCCAGAGTAGTTGGGATTACAGGTGCCTGCCACCATGCCAAGCTAATTTTTGTATTTTTAGTAGAGATGAGTCTTCACCATGTTGGCCAAGGCTGATCTCAATCTCCCGACCTCTGGTGATCCACTCGCCTCAGCCTCCCAAAGTGCTGGGATTACAGGGGTGAGCCACCACACCTGGACATTCTAGATATTTTTTAAATGCACATCGACAGGCACAAACAGAGGTAATGAGAGAGAAATAATTTTGCACAATGGTATCATACAATTTGTGTTTTTTTCTATTAAATTATTAAAACAAACTTTTCTTGAATTTAATGGAATAGGTGTGTTTTTTTAGGAGGTGACTAAGAAAGAAGGCTCCAAAACCAGACTCTTTGTGTTTGTATTCTGGCTCTGCCACTCATTAGCTGTAAGATCCTGGCAAGTTCTTTTACCACTCTATGCCTCAGTTTCCTCATCTACACATAATGCAGTTAATAACATCTATCTCACGGGTTTGTTATAATAATTAATGAAACAATTTATGTAAAAAGGTTGGCACAGTGCTTGACACAGAGAAAGCATTCAGTAAGTACTTATTACTGTCATATAGTAATTACTATTGCAACATCTTTAAGGCAGGGAGAGTAGGAAGTCCAGGATGATGAAAATTTAAAATCGTGTCATTCAAAGAAATAGTTAATGGTCACTGGAATGGTTCACCTGGAAAGAAGGATAAGGGGAAATATCATGACTTTTTATATTCGAAGGCCAGGCCAGGCATAGTGGCCTATAATCCCAGCACTTTGGGAGGCCGAGGAGGGCAGATCACCTGAGGTCAGGAGTTTGAGACCAGCCTGACCAACATAGTGAAACCCTGTCTCTACTAAAAATACAAAATTAGCTGGGCGAGGTGGTGCATGCCTATAATCCCAGCTACTTGGGAGGCTGAGGCAGGAAAATCTCTTGAACCCGAAAGGCAGAGGTAGCAGTGAGCCGAGATCATGCCATTGCACTCCAGCCTGGGCGACAAAAGCGAAACTCTGTCTCAAAAAAAAAAAAAAAAACTACCATAGTAACCATTAAAAATTTTTTTTTCTTTAATTAATGAGACAGGGTCTTCCTCGGTTGTTCAGGCTGGAAAACAGTGGTAAGATCATAGCTCACTGCAGCCTGGATCTCCCAGGCTGAAGCAATCCTCCCACTTCAGCCTCCCAAGTAGCTGACACTATAGGTGTGTACCACCACACCCAGCTGGGTTTTTATTTTTGTAGAGACACAGTCTCACTGTGTTACCCAGGCTGGTAACCCTTTTTAAGTGAATGGTTAGGTGTTATTAAGCAGATTCACATTGTTGTGCAGCCATCACCAACATCCATCTTGCAAAACTCTTCATCTTGCAAAACTCTTCATCTTGCAAAACTGAAACTTGATATCTATTAAACAATAACTCCTCATTCTCTCTCTCCCACAGGCGCCTGGCAACATGATTCTACTTTCTGTTTCTACTGTTTTGACTACTCTAAATATCACATTTAAATGAAATCATAAAGTATTTGTCTTTTTGTGACTGAGTTACTCAGCAAAATAACCTCAAGTTTCATTCATGTTGTAGCATGTGTCAGACTTGCCTTCCTTTTTAAAGTTGAAAAATATCTCATTGTATGTATATACCACATTTTACTTTTCTATCAATGGACACTTGGGTTGCTTCCACATTTTAGCTATTGTGAGTAAATCAGCTGTGTACATGGATGTATGAATGTCTCTTTCAGACACCCTGCTTTCTGTTCTCTTGGATATATACCCAGAAGTGAAATTAATGAATCATATAGTAATTCTCTTTTTAATTTTCTGTGGAACTGCCATACTGTTTTCCACGGTGCTCTATCATCATTTTATATTCCTACCAATAGTGCACGTAATTTCCAATTTCTCTATATCTTTACCAACACTTGTTACTTTTTGTTTCTTTTAATAGTAGTCATCATAATGGATGTGAGGTGGTATATCACTGTAGTTTTGATTTACATTTTCCTGATAATTAGTGATTTGAGCATCTTTTCATATGATTATTGTCCATTTGTATATGAAATGCCTATATAAGTCGTTTGCCTAATTTGGTTGAGTTTTTTGCTATATTTGTCGTATTTTTGTTGTTACTGAGTTTTAGGAGTTTTCTGAATATTAATCCCTTATCAGATACACAATTTGCAAATATTTTCTCCTTTTCTGTGGCTTTCCTTTTCACCCTGTTGATATTCTTTTTTGAGTATAAATTTTAAAAAGTTTTATGAAGTTCTATTTGTCTATTTTTTCTTCTGTTATTTGTGCCTTTGGTGTCATATTCAAGAATTCATTGCCAAATCCAATGTTGTGAAGTTTTGCCCTTTGTATTTTCTAAGAGTTTTATAGTTTTAGATCTTAAATTTAGGTCTTTGATCCACTTTGAGTTAACTTTTTGATATGATGTCAAGTAATGGTCCAATGTCTTTTCTTTTCTTTTTTTTCTTTTCTTTTCTTTTTTGTATTTGGATATCCAGTTTCCCTGGCAGCATTTGTTGAAAAGACTGTGCTTTCCCCATTGAATGGTCTTGGCATTGTCAAAAGTAATTTAACCATTTAGTCAAGGGTTTATTTCTGGGCCCTTTATTCTATTTCATTGGTCTATATGTCTGCCTTGTGTCAATATCACGTTGCTTTGATTACTGTAGCTTTGTAGTAGTTTTGAAATCAGAAAGTATGATTCCTCCAGCTCTGTTCTTTTTCCTTAAGATTGTTTCAGCTATTCATGGTCCCTTGAGATGCCATATGAGTTTTTACATGGGGTTTTCCTATTTCTGCAAAAAACACCACTGGTATTTTGGCAGGGATTGCATTCAATCTGTACATTGCTTTGGGTGATATTGATACCTTAACAATTTTAAATTGCATTGAATCTGTACATTGCTTTGGGTAGTATTGACACCTTAATAATTTTCAATTGAATTGAATTTGTACATTGCTTTGGGTGGTATTGACATCTGTTAATCCATGAACATGAGATGTGTTTCCACTTTTTTATGTCTTCTTTAACTTCTTAACGTTTTGTAGTTTTTATTGTATTAGGCTTTTGTCTTTTTGGTTAAGTTAGTTATTAAGTATTTTATTCTTTTTGATGTTATTATGAATGAAATTATTTTTATAATTTCTGTCTCAGATTATCCATTGTTAGTGTACAAAAATGCAACTAATTTTTATGTATTGAATTTGTATTTTGCTACTTTGCAAAATACAAATGAATTCATTTATTAGCTCTAACAGTTTGTTTGAATTTTAAGGGTTTTCTACATATAAGGTCATATCATCTGCGAACAGAGATAATTTTACTTCTTCCTTTCCAACTTGGATGTTTATTTCTTCTTCTTGCCTAACTTCTCTGGTTACAACATCCAGTATTATACCCAAAAGTGAGCATCCTTGTCTTGTCTCTGATTTTAGAGGAAAAGCTTTCAGTCTTTCACCGTTAAGTGTGATGTTTGTTGTAGGTTTTTCATGTGTGGTTTTAATTGTGTGGACATAATTTCCTTCTATGCTTAGTTTGTTCAGTGTTTTTATCATGAAAGAATGTTGAATTTTGTCAAATGCATTTTCTGCCTCAATTGAGATAATGATGTGGTTTTTTTTTCACTTCATTATGTTAATGTGGTGTATTGCATTGATTGATTATTTATGCTGAATCATCCTTGCATTCCAGGAATAAATCCTACTTGGCAGTGACCTATTATATGCTTTTAATATGTCTGTTGAATTTAATTTGCTAGTATTTTGTTGAAAATTTTTGCATCAGTGTTCATAAGGAATATTGGTTCATCGTTTTCTTTTCTTGTGGCGTCTTTGTCTGGCTTTTGTAATAGCGTAATGCTGGCCTCATAAAATGAGCTAGGAAATGTTCCCTGCTCTTCAGTTTTTTTTTTTTTCTTTTTGGAAAAGTTTGAAATGAATTGCTACTAGTTCTCTTTAAATGTGTAGTATAATTCACTAGTGAAGTCATTAGGCCCAGGGCTTTCTTTGTCAGAAGATTTTTTGATTACTGATTCGATCTCCTTACCTAGTTATACCTAGTTATAGGTCTACTCTGATTTTCTTTTCCTTTGTGAATTAGCCTTGGTAGGTGCTGTGGTTTGAAACAAACTATAGAAATGATTCCTGTAAGTACAGTTTTTGGGTGCTATGCTTTGAATGTTTGTGTCTCTACCAAAATTCATGTTGAAACTTAATCCACAAGGGTACAGTACCAAGAGGTGGGGATTTTAAGAGGTGATTAGGCCATGAGGGCCCTGTCCTCATGGTTGGGGTCAGTGCCTTATAGAAGGGATTGAGGAGGCAAGTTCACCATTCTCATTCCCTTTTGCTCTTCTACTCTTCTGCCATGTGAAGACACAGTATTCAGGGTGCCAACTTGAAAGCAAAGACCAGGGCCCTCGCCAGACACTGAATCTGCCGGAGCCATGATAGATTTTCCAGCCTCTAATGCTGTGAGAAAATAAATTTCTGTTATTTATAAATTACCCAGTCTCAAGTATTTTATTATACAGTACAAATGGATGGAGTAGGTTTTGTGTTTCTTGGTTTATCTAGGTTGTCCAATTTGTTGGCATAGAATTATTTATAATATTCTCTTATAATCCTTTTTGTTTCCATAGAACTGGTAGTAATGTCTCCATTTTCATTTCTGATTTTAGAAAGTTGAATCTTCTTTCTTTTTTCTTGGTTTTTCTGGATAAGGGTTTGTCAATTTTGTTAATCTTTTCAAAAAACCAACTTTTGTTTTTGTTTATTTTCTCTGTTTCTTATTCTCTATTTTATTTATCTCTGTTTTAATATTTATTATTTCCTTCTACTAGCTTTGGGGTTTAGTTTATTCTTTTTTTTTTAAGCTCCTTAAGTTGTAAAGTTAGGTTATTGATTTGAATTCCTTCCTTCCTTCCTTCCTTCCTCCCTTACTTCCTTCCTTCTTCCCTCCCTCCCTTCCTCCCTCACTCTCTCAATCTCCTTTCTTTCTTTCTTTCTTTCTTTCTTTCTTTCTTTCTTTCTTTCTTTCTTTCCTTCCTTCCTTCCTTCCTTCTTTCTTTCTTTCTTTCTTTCTTTCTTCCTTCCTTCCTTCCTTCCTTCCTCCTTCCTTCCTTCCCTCCTTCTTCCCTCCTTCCCTTCCCTGCTCCCTTCCTTCCTTCCTTCCTTCCTTCCTTCCTTCCTTCCTTCCTTCTTTCTCTTTATTTCCTTTCTTCAACAGAATCACACTCTTTTGACCAGGTTGCTGTGCAATGGTGCAATTAGAGCTCACTGCAGCCCCAAATTTCTGGCCTCAAGCAACTCTCCTGCCTCAGTCTCCCAAGTAACTAAGACTAAGGGTGTGTGCCACTATACCATACCTGGCTCATTTTATTATAAGCATTTGTAGCTATCAATTACATTAGGACTACTTTTGCAGTGTTGTGCAAGTTTTGGTATAGTATGTTTTCATTTTCATTTGTCTCTATTTTCTAATTTCCTTTGTGATTACAGAAGGACAGTTTATAATAAAAATGAGTCAATCCATCAGGAAAACATAACAATCATAATAATGTATGCACCTAACAACAGAGCACCAAAATATATAAAGCAAAAACCAACAGAATTGAAAAGAGAAATAGGCAGTCAAACAGTAATAGCTGGAAATTTTAATATTTCACTTTCAGTAATGGATAGAACAGCTAGGCAGACAATAAACAAGATATGTATGACTTTAACATTATAAACCAACTAAATGTAAGAGATTGCTGCACCCAACAAGTGCAAAACACACAGAATACATATTCTTCTCAAGAGCACATGAAATATTCTCTAGGATAGACTAAATGCTAAACCATAAAACAAGCCATAACAAATTTAAAAGAACTGAGATTATACAAAGTATGTTCTCCAGCCATATGGAATAAAATTAGAGATTAATAGAAAGATCTCTTTACATGAGCAAATATATCATCAAGTAGAAGTGGATGATCATCTGTTAGGAATATCAGCCTTTGCTTTCCATATGCACATAGTTCTGGTGCTGGCTACACAGCCCTTTCATCCAAAGAAACCTCTCACTCAAAGAAGGTGTGGCCAGGATATTTCCAGCCTCAGTTAGGGCTCTAGAAACTTAATCTCACTGGAGAATTCTAGGAGATTGCATAGACTGTGCCTCAGAGTTATTTTCGCAGAAGATGGTTTATTTATATGTTAACTCCCTGTCAATCACTGTTTGAAGGTTACTTCTAGGCATTAAGTCTCTGGAGATTCTAGCTCATCCTGTACTTAATCCAAATCTATTCCTGAGGCCAGGACAAGGCAGGGAGTTGCAGTTGTTCACATAAGCAGATTTGGAATAGAGAGTGAACGTCAGGGGCCAGCATCTGACACAACACCCCAGGTCTTTGTTCTGGGTGTTAGGCCCATAAAAACAACCAATCAGTCACTAGATTTATCTACTTGTATCTAATTAATTCCACAAATATTTATTTAATACAGAAGAAGTGTCAGGTTTTATACTAGGAGATGAGACTTTAGTGGGGGAGTAAAGCAGTCTTGGTCTCTGCCTTTTACTCCCCAGAGGCATTTCAAACCAATCTGCCTAACACTGGACCCATTGTCTCCTCCTCCAACTTATTCCTCTTTCTTTATTTTCCGTCTATGTAGATGATCTCCCAGACCCAAACTCAGAAATCTTTCTTGACTCTTTTTTAACCTCAATATCCAATCCATCACTATACTTGCCAGTGTCATCTCTTACCTCTCTGGCCCTTTCTCAGTATGTGGTGTTTTAAACATGTATTATTTGTTTAGGTGATAATACAACTAAGCAAGAAAAGGGTTTCAATGATTTCCTTAGTGGTTGCCAAGCTGAGTTTTTGTGGCTCAGTGATTGTAGTTTTCTGCTTTGTTTTTTTCTGCAGTTAGGCTTGAAGCCTTTGAGTACAGGTGCCACACCTTACTTTTTTTCTTACCCCACAATTCTGGGCACAGAGCATTGTGCTTTCCTTAAGCCACAGCATTCCTTACCCCACGGTTCTGAGCATTGGCTGAGCACCAGTGTCTCAATAATATTTGCTGTGTGCTGACATACCCTCAGCAGCACCATCTTATCCACTGGGCACAGGAGGCTTGGACCTACAATACTTTCAGGGGTGCATAAATATATTTTAGTTTTTTTGTTTCTTTTAAAATCAGGAAAAATGAATATTACATAATGAAAATAATAAATATATAAATGAATACAGTCTGGATTATAGTTGTCTTTATACCAGCACAGTCGTAAAATATAATTTTTAATATTTTTTCTTTCTTTTTATGGAGGAAAGGGCCCATGAAAGCAAAATTGCCTAGGGTCCATGAAAGTGATAATGTAGCCCTGGCTCTCAGTTCAGCATCACCTTCTCGCCATGAAGTCAGAAGCTCTGGACTGGGTTGGGGGCTCCACTACTGTTGTACCCTTTCAGTTATGCTTGAAGAACTAAGAGAACTGTGTATTCTGCCTTGTTCTGCCTCTTTTTAAGATTCTAGGACAAATATATCCCTAAGGCCTTTTGGACTGGTTGAACTGAAGATAACTTTAAATTTAAGAGGCTCTAACTTCCAACATGGGAGATAAGATGAAAAAAGAAACCCAGACAGCCTGCTTTAATTCTATCCCAATCAAACTTTTATTTTAAAGAACTATTTAAAGGACCTGACATATGTGAAAAACAAAACTCTTTTTTTAAACCTTTAGCGATATGACAAAGCTCCTGAAATGAGACCCCCTCCTTCCTGCAGCATTAGATACCCTGTGAGTGCCAAGGTATGGGCTATGCAGGGCGAATAGCTCTGTTTTGCCTGTCCCAGGGCCATCTGTGATACAAATTGTGTGCTTCCTGGACTCCCTGCAAGCTGCAAGCTGCAAGCCTTTGCCTAGCAAATCAGGTTAAGATGAACAAAGGCAGCCATGAAGGGGGATGTCTCAGAAGGGCATTGCAGGCCAAGGGGTGTGCATAATGTGTTGGGTAAGGATGGAGTGAAGCAGGTTGGGGAGGCAGAAAGATGTTGCTAGGCAACGAGCCCCGGTGCCTTTGTATATGCAGATATATTTTGTTTGAAGCAGCAGCTGGCAGCCACCACCTTTTTTTCTCTCCCTCCTCCTCCTAACCGTGCCCAGAACACAGACCTGGGCTATAGCTCTCAGAGAGGTCCTGGGAGGATAAAGTAGAGAGCCTGGTTCACGCTGTGGAAAAAACCATGTGTATGAAAAGGCAAATAACTTTACAAGACAGCATAGACCTGGTGGAATCTGGACATTACATTTACTAACCAAGATCTTGGGCAAGTTGATTGACTCTCTCTGACATTCAGGTTCCTTGGCTGTAAAACTGGGGACATAACTTTCTTACAGGAATATTGTAAAGATTAGAGAAAATGTATGCAGACGACCCAGGCTGGTATCTGGGACATAGAAGATGCCCAGTAATCTGTAACAGAGTGGTAAGAGTGTGCGCTCAAGCAACAGGTTGCTTGCATCCTCATCTCAGCTCTGCCTCTTAACTGCAGTGTGGGGGTAATGATTGTACTTACCTAACAGGGTTATTTTGAAGAGGAAATGCATTAATGATGCAAAGTGCTTAGAATAGTGCCTGGCGCATAGTAAGCACTCAATACATGTTAATGATTATTTATGATATCATTGCGTAGCATGTCTGCATGCATCTGCAGAACAGGTGAGTGGGTGCTAGAGTCGCTGATGTGCATGAGCTCATTTTTAAAGGGCTTTCCATTTTGACTGGCCAAGACAGGGGAGAAACTTGTGACTTTGGTGCTGTGTTGATTGAGCAAGGACTTTTGTGGAATCTGGATTCTTCAGTGAACCGGGTGACCTTGGGCAAGTTACCTAAACTCTTTCTTTATAAGAGACCACTTTGTAAACTGGGTATAATAAGGGCACTTACTTTGGTTGATAGTGAGGGTTAAATAAAGTGACTTGTCAGGTGATTAACATAATTCCTGGCCCAGAGAAAGCAGTCAAAACCTGGTGGCTGATACCATTTCTGGAAATAAACAAACAAGAGAGGTTGGTAGCAGCATGGGGTCTGTGTCCATTCCAACTAAGCCACATCAGGAAGGGCAACAGGTGGAAATGGAAGAAGTTCTGTCTTTGGGATGAGGATAAAGGAGCTGAGACAGAAGCAAAGCTGCTTCAGCCTCCAGGTGCCCAAGAGTGACGTGGACTAGGTGAAATGTCCTTTTATTTTCTTCATGGATGACCACATCTGTCCACTCTGCAACTGGAAGGTTGAAGGCTCAGGGCATCATACCCTGGCATTCTCACAGTGAGAGGGGGGTGCAGGGATGGGGGCAAAGTATCCCAAGAGGAGGCCCTCAGTGAGGAGGGCTTAGTAGAAGTTGATGGTGATGGGGTCTACAACATAAGGTGGGAACCAAAGTCTTAAATGTTCTAAATATAGTGACTACTATTAGGGCTCCATCTGGTGAAACCTGAGGCCATCTGGGTAACATGTGCTTAGTTTTATACTCTAGGAGTTAAGAGGAAGAAACCTCACCAAGAACTAGGGCAATTTTGCATAATCTCAGGAATCAACTTGAACTTTATGAAAGAATGAACTCAAACACGTGGAGAAGAAATGGCAAGAAAGTATAGATGAGGGAAGTCTAAGCAAAGGTCCAGTTGGAGGAATGAGCTGCAGTGATGAGCTTAAATATTTTGGAGTAGAGCGGCTTTGTGGAAGACTTCAAATCCTTAGCTAGAAAGTTTGAACATGCTCTAGAGACAAGGGTATTTGTTAAATATTTTCGAGCAAAAGGATGATAGAAAAGAAGTCCTGGTTCAGGAGAATATGGGGAAAAGTATGTAACGTGGCACTGGAAGGCCTGGGTTTGAATCTTGACTCATCCTTGCCTTGTGACCATGGACAAACCATGAACTCTTCTAAGCATACAATGAAGATAATAGCCCATTTTTCCAGGCTAGTGTTAGGATTCAAGGTGTCATGGGAAAGCAGCCTGTCAACTGTAGATTTCTGGACCTATCTTCTGTCCTCTTTTGTTTCTTGACTCAGCTTCATGAAGTGTGTCTTTCTCTGGGCTTCCCTGGCACCTTTATAGAGTGGTGCCAATTAGCTGCTATGGGATGCCAAAACCAAATATCCCTTGAACTATCCTGTAAAATAAGGAAATTAAAAGGCTCCTATAACCAGAAGTCTATAGGTAGAGTAGACTTCAGGATTGGCTTCAGCCAGGGGCCAGATGCCTAGGTCCCTGCAGTACTCTTGGCTGTGTCCTCTTTTGTGTATTGGCTCCACCCTCAAGCTGGGTTTGAGATGGCTGCAGCAGTGCTAGGACTGAAATCTGTGCATCAGAACATCTGGAGAAAAAGAAACAGGGTTACTTCCAGTAGCATACCCTGAAGAGTAAGGAAGGTTTTCTCAGAAATCCCAGTGAAACCTCTTTTTACAGCTCTATTTCCCAAAGTGATCACACACCTATTCCTGAACCAATCATCAGCAAGGCAATGAGTTACCTTTGGATCAATGGTTCCCAACGGGGGATGTTTTTGCTTCCTGCCTCTATTTGCCCTGAACCTGGTATATTTGGCAATATCTGGAGACAGTTTGTTTTTCACAGCAGGGGAACAGAGAAAATGTATGTCACTAACTCTAGAGGATAGAGGCCGGGGACACTGATAAGCATCCTACAATGCACTGTACAGGACATCCCTCCAAAACAAATAATTATCCAGGTCAAAATATCAATAGTGCCAAAGCTGAGAAGCTCTGTTTTGGACTAATTAGCCCTGCACTCGTATGGGAGTACAGCTCGTGGCCATGAACATATGAGTGAGGAGCAGCTACCTGTGCAAAATTGAGACTTGCCTAGGAGAGTGGCACTAGATTCTGAAACATCAACCAAAAATGTACACTGCAACTTTGCTCCATCATAGCCATTTATCTCCTTGTATGGCCACTGCTTATTCATCCCTTTTATTAGCTTTCTACTACTGTGTAATAAATTGCCATGGACTTCATGCTGTGAAACAACACAGAGTTACTATCCCACAATTTCTGTAGGTTAGAAGTCTGGTCATGATGTAGCTGGATGCTCTGCTAGCATCTTACTAGGCTGAAATCAAGGTGTTGGGTGGGGCTGCAGTTCTTATCTGAGGCTTCGTGTCTTCTTACACGCTCATTCTTTTATTTTTTGAGACAAGATCTCCCTCTGTCACCCAGGCTGGAGTGCAGTAGTGTGGTCATGGTCCACCGCAGCCTTGACCTCCTGGGCTCGAGTGATCCTCCCACCTCAGCCTCCCGAGTAGCTGGGACTACAGGGATGTGCCACTACACCCAGCTAATTTTTTTTTTTTTTTTTTAAGAGATGAGGTCTAGGCTGGTCTCAAACTTTGGGATCAAGCAGTTATGCTGCGTCAGCCTCCCAAAGTGCTGGGATTATGGGTGTGAGCCATCACACCCAGCCCAGGCTCATTCTTGTTACTGGCAGAATTTATTTTCTGTGGCGATAGGACTGAAGTCTCTGTTTGCTTGTAAGCTATCAGCTGGGGCCACTCTCAGCTCCTGCAGTGCCTGCATTCCTTACCCTGTGGCTCCCTCCATCTTCAACCAGCAATGATGCATTGAATCCTTCTCATGCTATGAACCTCTGGCTTTCTCATCTGTTCCCAGAAAACTCTGCTTTTAAAGAGTTCATGGGATAAGGTTAGGCCCATTCAGATAATCTCCTTATTTCGAGGTCAACTAACCTGGAACCCCATTCCACTGACAAAATTATTCACAGCAGCACTAATATTTGTGTTTGGCTGAATAAGTGGGAGAAAATATATGTACACAAAGGCTGAGAATCTTGAAAGGCCATCTGAGAATTCTGCCTACCACATCCTCTATACTTCTTGTCTTAGCCCATTCAGACTGCTATAACAGACTGTCTTAGACTGGATAATTTATAAACAACAGAAATTTATTTGCATAGTTCTGGAAGCTGGGAAGTCCGAGTCAAGACACCAGTAGATTCGGTGTCTGGCGAGTGCCTTCTCTCTGCTTTATAGATGGCACCTTCTCCCTGAGTCTTTACATGGCAGAAGGGATGAGTGAGCTCCCTTAGGCCTCTTTTATATGGGCACTGATCCTATTTGTGAGGGTGGAGCTCTCACGACCTAATCACCTCCTGAAGGCCCTATCTCTTAATACTATTGCATTGGGGGTTTAACCTGAATTTCGGGGGACTCATTCAGACCATAGCATCCTTATTCCCCAGACTCTAACCCTCAGAGTCTGTGTCCCAGTCACCTTTGTGTCCCTAGATTCCAGAAGAGTAACTGGCTAATTTTTTTTCCTGATAAATATTGCTTGAATGAATGCAAAATAATAAAACAAACTCATTTTCTTTTTTTGATAAAATTACTAGATTGGTCACAAAGTGGACGTTATAAGCAAAGGATGGTAGAATCTTGGTGTTAGAAGGTGCATATGTCATAGAGGAATCTCTCAGTCATTCTAGGAAGCCACATATTTAGTGTGGGGTTCATCACAACTAGATATCCCTGACGCTAAGCACTATATTCATCACAACGCAGACTAAAGTTTTGCATTGCCTTTTTGGCAGACTTGGCAAACTGCTGACATATTAAATTTGTGGTTGACTTCAAGCTTTTCTGCATTAACTAGTGTTGCACCAGGTCTCTCCCATTTTGTACAGGATTTTATGCTGCTTCCTACTCATTTTCAGGGGTTCTGACTTATCACTTCAGCCTGTTGGAGACCCTTGGAGGGAATTCTGATTTTATTGTTCAACTTCTTTACTTTCCTAACTGTGTAATACTTGAAAATCTAATGAGTGCATTTTCTTTGTCTTTGTCCAAATAGTTTATAAAAATTTTGAATGAAGCAAGGCCAAATTCAAAGCCCTGAGGTATATTATCTCTTTCAAGCTGACAACAATGATTCAATCAACACTCTTTGCATAGATTGCTCAACCTATGATGAATCAGCTCTTACTTGTATTTCTTCATCATACCTACAGGCACATTATGAAAGCCTTAATCAAATGCTTGGCTGAACCTAAGGTATACAGTATAACACTGTATTATACTCCCAGTTAGATGACACGTATCTTTTGCAATCAGGTGCATTCACATGTCAGGATAGTTTCTTCCAAATGCTCAGTTATATCCTGCCTTGAAGTACTTCATAGTGTTTTAGTGCAGAGGCATAGGTATCCTTTAACCCTCAGTTTTTATTTGTTGCCTTCTAACATTTTCTAAGTAACAGATGATTCTAGTAGCCTTTATTGTTGATGTGTGAGCTGGCAAGCATTTCTACTTTGTCTGCATGGCTCATGGGAAATTCGATTTAGGAGAAGAGATGCCTGTCCTGACTTGTGAGGATTAAAGGTGGGGCTGCAGGGTAGGTGCGAATGACTTGACCCCCTATTGAAGGGATTCTCCTTGAGGCACCTAGTTATTCCCTATGTTTTTCTCTTTGGTCAATTATTTACACTTGTACTTTTCCCCACCCTCCATCAGCACACGATAGGAAAATCAAAATACCCTTGTTCATGGGAAAAGGTTGGAGCTACACAAACTGGAGTTCCTTATTAGTCCATAAGGTTTTCTTTTGATGAAAGATTGAATGCTCCAGGACCCCTAAATGAATCAGTGATACTGTATGGATAGAGTTGTTTTTAGAACATCGGTGAACTTTAAAAGGGAGAAGAGAAAGAGAGTGGAGAAAAATGTAGTTGTAGCATCTTTGAAATGGCCCTCAATGATCCCTGTCTTCTGGTCTTCACACCCTTGTGTAGTCTCCTCCTGCACTGTACTAAGGCCAGCCTGTGTGACCAATAGACTGCAGCAGAAGTGATGGTATGTCATTTCCAAGATTAGGTGATAGAAGTCATCGCAGCGTCCGTCTTGATTGCTCTACCTCTTTTTTTGACCAGTCACTCTAAAGGAAGGCAGCTGCCTTATGAGCATTCTGGAGAGAGGCCCATGTAGTGAGGAGCTAAGGCCTCTGACCACTAGCCAGCAAGAAACAGAGGCCTCATGCTAACAGCTGTGTGAGGAACTTGGTGGTGGATCTTCCAATCTGGTCCAGCCTTCAGATGACTGCAGCCTCGGCCAACATTTTGACTGAACCTCATGAGAAACCCTGACCCGAGCACCCCACCAAGTCACTCTTGGTGTCCTGACCCCCAGAAATGACATGAGATAATGTATTTCTATTGTTGTTGCTGGTAAATCCTGAGATAATTGGTTACACAGTAAAATATCACATATACTAGGAGATGCTGAATGAGATGGTTGGATTTCCTTAAGGGAAGTGAATAAAATGCTAAGTTCCTAGAAAACAGTGAAAGACTAGTGAATTTCTAAACTCAGAACACTGAAGGATAATGTTATCAAACTTGCATAGATAGGCCTTTTATCATTTTTCAAAAGTGTCAAAAATAATACTGTTCTTTGTAAAAAATACACACACAGATATATAAGATAAAAAGAGCAAGTGCCTTTCTTCTCTTCTGGTGTTACTACTCAGAAGCAACTGCTCTATTAGTTTGGGTTTTATCCTTCCAGGTCTTTTCCCCATCAATTATAATCACACACACACACGCAATTATAAAATTTGACGTGTGTGTGTGCTGTTCGACAATTTTTTTCATTTAACAATATACCATAACTCCTTCCCATGCCAGTAGACTTGACTCCAAAGTAATTGTTTTAAAGGTACATTATATCTCATACTGTGGTGCTCCATAATTTATTTATATATTACCTTAGCTGTAATAATTCTTAATGTTTTACTAATTAATATATTTATGTGCCATTATACACAGTGCACAGTCAAGCATCTTTGAGCACATGTACAAATATTTCTTTAGGATAAATTCCTAAAAGTGGAATTGAGGGTGAGAGGTGTGTAGATTTAAAATTTTGATAGATACAAAGTGGGCAGATCGTGTGAGGTCAGGAGTTCAAGACCAGCGTGGCCAACATGGCAAAACCCCATCTCTACTAAAAATACAAAAATTATCTGGGCATGGTGGCGTATGCCTGTAATTCCAGCTATTCAGGAGGCTGAGGCAGGAGAATCATTTTAACCTGGGAGGCAGAGGTTGCAGTGAGCTGAGATTGTGCCATTGCACTCTAGCCTGGGTGATAGAGCAAGACTCTGTCTCAAAATAATAATAATAAAATAAAATTTTGATAGGTAATGACTAATTGCCCTTCACAAATGTTCTGATTTCTTTTCCCAACAACATTCTCATATCCTGACACCAAATAGTAAGAATTTTAAATTGCTGATTTGATGGGCAAAGATTTTCAATTTGTCTATATTTGCATATTTTTGATTTCTGATGAGCAATCTACAGTTATTTGAATTGTTCTCCTATAAGTAATATGTCATCTTTCTGGCTACTTTCAAAAGTTTTGTTCATCCTAGTTTTTAGCAGTCAGATTATAGCATGACTGGTCATAATTTTTTGGGTTTATCCTGTTTGTAGCTCACTGAGCTTCTTGAATCCGTAGGTTTATGTCTTTTGCCAGATTTGGGAAGTTTTTAGCCATTATTTTTCCAGTATTTTTCCTCTGCTCTGGGACCCTAATGACACAACTGTTCGAGATTTTGATATCGATTCACTCACTGGTCCCTGAGGATTTGTTCATTTTTTTTTCCCCAATTCCATTTTTCTTTGTTGTTTATATTGGATAATTTCTACTGGTTAATCTAGTAAGTTTAAAAATTTTAGGTTTTATGTTTTTAGTTCTCAAATGTACATTTGGATCTTCTTTATACCTTCTGCTTCTCTACTGAGACTTTCTATCTTTCCATTAATCTCAAGAGTCCTCTTCCTTACTTCTTAGATTTTTTTTATAATAGCCCCTTTAAAGTCTATCAGAAAGTTCCCACATCTGTATCACCTCAGCGTTGGCATCTGTTGGTTGTCTGTTTTCATGTGGGTTGAGATTTGATGGTTCATTTTATTTTGAGGGCTGTAGGCAGAATAAAATCTCATCAAAGATGCCCATGTCTTAATTCCTCGAACCTGTGAATATGCTATGTTACATGACACAAAGGAATTCAGGTTGCAACGCATTAAGGTTGCAAATGCAATTATGGTTGCTTGTCTACTGACCTTGAGGAGAGGAGAGTATACTGGATTATCCAGGTAGGCCAAATATAATCACAAGCATCCTTAAATGCAGAAAACATTTCCTGGCTGTGTTTAGAAAGGGTTGTGACAGCAGAAGAAGGATCAGAGAGATGTTACATTGCTGACTTTGAAGATGAAGGAAGGGGTCCATAAGCCAAGGAATGTGGGCAGCCCCTAGAAGCAGAAAAGGGAATGGACAGATTCTCCCTGAGTGCCTCCAGAGGGAACCTGCCCTGCTGACACCTGAACTTAGTCCAGTGAGACTGATTTTGGACTTTCGACCAGCAGAACTTTAACATTTAAAACGCTATGTTGTTTGAAGCCACTAACTGGCTTAAAACGTAAATGGCCACTAAGTTTGTGGTCATTTGTTTCAGCAATAGAAAACTAACGTGCTGAGTAACTTTGCATTGTATCCTGACTGTTATGTTATGAGACTTTTGGTTTTGTTTCTATACTTTATGACTATTGATATTAATGCTTTAACGAGCAATTCAACCTAGGTGGATTCAGGTGGAACATTTTGCCAGCCTTCTGTGGGTTGTAGTTTAATGTCAATTTTGTTGTTCAAGCCTTTGTAGCTACTCAGATCTTTCTCCTGTTTGTGCCAAAGTCATTCCTCATAGCCTTTGGTGTGCTGTTTAGGATCAGATCCACACATGCCCAGTACAGGATTGAGCCCAGGAGTTTATAAACAACTGTATGTGGCCACTTCCCTGAGTTATTCCCTTTTTGGGCTCTCACTAGTACCTTTCAGTTCTCTGTGGCTCCTCTTTAATATCCTCTGGCCAGGAAGCCAGTGCTCTGTTTACCCTGCTGGGCTTCATGCTTCCTATGAATGTGGCCACATTTGGGCCAAGTAGTAGGAGAACAAAGAGAGAGGGAAAAGAAAGGAATGGGGGTTCCCTATCCCCTTGACACGAGAGCTCCTCCAATCACAGTGGAACGGTTCTCTGTGGGACCCCACCACTGCTGCTGTCACTGCCACTACTGTGGGTGTCACAGGATTGCCTGGGGTAGAGTGTGAAAGAATGAAGAAGAGAAAGAAAAGAGGGAAAGGTGGGATTTCCCCCACGCTCACTCAGCATTACCTGCACCTTGAACCAGAACAAGGGGGCACTCTTTCTATCCACACCTGGTGCTCACTTCTGAATTTTGGGCTACCGCAAATCCAGGCTAGGGGCTACAGAGCAGAAAGGGAACACTCACTGTTGATTCAGTGACAGTTTGAGTTCTGGTCTTCTTTCTTAATCCATCTGCTACCATTTACTTTTCAGAGTCCTCAAATAGCCACTCCATGTGTTCTGTTCAGATTTTATTGCTGCAATCAGGGTGGAATGTGCTTGCCCCTGCCTCTCCTCTTGGTGGCTGCTAACACATTTTCCCTTAGGGGTTCTGTTCTATCAGGGCAGGCTGTGTCATGGCCTCACCACAGCTCCCTCTTTTCTTGCTGCCCTTAAATGAACTTAGGCCACAGCCCAACATAAATCAATCGTGAAAGAGCAGCACTCTTTATCAGTGCCACTTACCTGTTCCTGCCCACCCTGTGTTCTAGGACTTTTATTGGAAAAGCCACATAGAGGTCAAACTCTGTCTAGCTATCCAACTATAAAGAAATTCAGACAGCGTAATGCAGCGTTTTATGAGCAACAAGTAGATCTGCTGGGAATGACAGAATCCTCCCTATGAATTAGAAGCATGGAAGGATTCGTTACACTTTAACACGTAAGCATGTTACCTCCAACAAACTTTTGCCTTTCTAATATAAACTAGTTCCTCCTCACTGAAGAGCTGGTGGAAATCTTTTGATGGTGTGGCTAAGAGAAGGGAGTTTGCTCCGGTGTGAGCTTGTCCTCTTGCTCACATCTCCGTGTGTGCCTGAACTTTGAGAAAGCGTTCTTTTTTTTTTTTTGAGACGGAGTCTTTCTCTGTCCCCCAGGCTAGAGTGCAGTGGCGCGATCTCGGCTCACTGCAAGCTCCGCCTCCCGGGTTCACGCCATTCTCCTGCCTCAGCCTCCCGAGTAGCTGGGACTACAGGCGCCCGCCAACACGCCCGGCTAATTTTTTTGTATTTTTAGTAGAGACGGGGTTTCACCGTATTAGCCAGGATGGTCTCGATCTCCTGACCTCGTGATCCGCCCGCCTCGGCCTCCCAAAGTGCTGGGATTACAGGCTTGAGCCACCGCGCCCGGCAGCGTTCTTATACAAGGAGGTTCCTTATTGTGTTTTGGGAACGCTGTAAGTCACTGCTTGTGTTCAAAGTCCATCTATTGTATTGCAAGGGCAGCTTTTCATCTTTTCCTTTATACTCTGAGAAGTGCTGATCCTTACTTTACATATTTTTCCCTTAATGTTTTTCCCTGTTTGCTTAATATTGCTGCTTGGTTTCCTAACCTGAGCAGTGTATTGTCTGACCATCTGCTTCTGTTTTCTGCCCTTTTGTTTGTGATTGGTCTATGCCAAAAATAATGGGTTTTTAAACTCCTTTTATTAAGAAAAACAGATAATCCTCACTGGGCAGAGAAAAAGGGGGGCCAGGATGCTTCTGTGCTACCAGTAAACATTCCTGCTTAATTATTTCTCACCCAATTGTCATGCAGGCCAGTGCTTATCAAACATTAATATGCATATGGAATCATCTGAGGATTTTATTAAAATGCGCTCTGATTTAGTTAGTCTGGGATGGGAACTGAGGGTCTGCATTTTAAATACACTCACCCATGATATTGATGCTGCTAGGCCTGCTGTCAGCACTTTCAGGAGCTAGGACAGAGGCTACACAAGAGCATTTATCATTTGTATTTTAAGAGCTTTACTGATAGTGGCAGTGGTTTAAAAAAGAATACAAAAAACAGACCTGGGAATGTTACGTTGTTTAAGACATGTTACTAAGCTCTTCTGATCATTGTCTCCGGTTGGTTCCCTGGGAAGCTTACTCTGAGATGGAGATTAGCATGTGGGGACGTATTAGGTAGAGCTCCTCTCTGTGTAAGAGGCAGAGGAAGCCGTGGAACTGTGATGCAGCCTCTGAAGGAGAGATGCTGCCTTAGAGTTGTCCTGAGCTCAGGGGAAGAGAGCTGAGCCCTTATAACCAACTCTGACCAGTCATTGGATGCAGGCTGCCCCAGGAAGGGGTGTGACCTTGAGCAAGGGGACTCTCTTCACTGAGGCACTTCCTGTCCAGAGCAGGCAGCTATGACTGTTTGTGGCAGGGCTTTCGGTACCAGAGAGACCATGTGGTGAAACATCCTGGCACACATGCAGTGTGGACCCTGGTCTTTCCTCTAGCAGATGAGCTAGTTTGAGCCCTCCTCTTCATTCTTATGCTGAAATTAACACCCTCAAACATAATTCCTTCTCACTACCTGGGCCTGAAAAGCCAACTGCAGTTGTCAACTAGCGTCAGTTCAAGCCCCTCGGTGGCTGGTTTACATTTTTAAAAATTTCTAGGCTAGATTTTTCAACATTGGGAAGATTCCTTTTAACATTTCTTCATAGCTTCCTTCTAAATCAGAGGTTCTGATGGTCATAAGAAAATCTCTATCTGAGACTGAGGGAGTGATTTGAGGCCTAAAAAGAAATGTTTCTCTTCCTCGCAGAGAACAAAGGCCATGAGTTATACATAGGCTGAATTAAAAAGAGAAGCGTTAGGACTGAAAAAGTCCATTTGTAGAGGAGTGAGGATAGAAAGAGAGTAGGACAGGCTGTTTAATGATTTAAACTTATGCCCTATTGCATAATGTGAACTTTAACCTCTGCTAAGTATAGTTTGTGCCCTGAGAATCCTTCACACTTTAGTAAAAATAGTTGCACACTTGAAAGGCGCATGTGTGTGATGACTGCAGGGAAAAGGGCTGGGAGGTGCTGGGAGAGGAAGGAAGAGAAGCCAGGAACCCCTGGGGCAGGGTATCTTGAGTCATCTTGCCATTTGAATGCTCCAGGCAGCAATGGAGGGAGTTGTCCAACAGAAACAGCAGCGGGAGGCAGCTGGAAGCAGCTGGATGGTAGCCTGGAAGTTCCCTAGGCAACTGTGTAATGAAGCTGTGGGCTGCACCAAAGTCCACCACTGCCTCCATACACCTTGCTGCTGTTGGTACCTCCCACCTGAGCTGAACTGTGACCTGTGGAGGACAAAGCTGCCTGCACAAGGTAGATTCTTGCAGCCCGAACATTGGGAAATCTAGTCCGCCAGTGTGAGAAATGTAGACATTGAAGAGTGTGGGTCATGGAAAAGAGCCAGATACCAGGGAGTGGGAGCTCACTCAGGGCCTGGGCAGGAGCTCTACACAAAGGAAGGCACAAGAGCAGAGGACCATACATGCCCTACAGTGGACTGGAGACCCCCTTGACTGGGAGGGATCACTGTGTCACCGCTGGACACAGACTGATTCCAGAGATCAGGGCCAGGGTTGCTGGCAAAGAATCAAGTGTCCGGGTGGTGGGAATTCTGAGTTCAACTCCGATGCATGGGCTAAAGAATATACAAGAGGAATAAAGAAAAAGCAAATCTGGGTTTGCTTTTTTCACTGGGGTGACTGTAGGAACCGAAGGCATCAATTGTTGCTATTTACTTACTCCAGCTCCATGCCCTGATCCCTGTGGCACCAGAATTTTCCATATGCTTTCTGTACAGAGATGAGAATGGAAATGGTATCTGACGCCCCTGGGAAGGACTGTGATGACTTATTTGTGCAATCACCTGAGGCATGTTATGAGGGCTAGGTTGTCAGAGAATCATGCCATGCAGGTAGAAGTAACGCAAAGTGTGTCTGACAGAGAGCAGAGATGTCTCTGCCCCAGCCAGTCTCTGCCAGCCTTCACCCTATTCCCTAAGAGATTCTTCTGATGGCTCGATGCACATAGGAAAAACCTTATACAAATGAAGGCACACAGAAACTTCTCAACCTGAACAAAATGATGCAAAACGTTGAAAGGATAGAACCACATCCTGGGGGATTATGTGTGCCCAGCCATTGATTTACATGAATATTTATTCCAGCAAGAAGGGAGAGAGCAGAAGCCAGGAAGAATTCAGCTGTACGGATCCTGTACTAAACACTTTTTCACAAATACCATAATTATCTTTCCTTTTATTCTTACTTCACTAGATGACTTCAGGCTACTTCTTTGCTATTGCCACCTAAATGTAGGAAGAAGAGTTAAACTTATTGAGAAACTACTATATACTTCATGTACTAATCTACAACAACCCAATGGGATAAAAAAAATTTTTAAAAAACACATGAAGGAAACTCAGAGAGAATAGGTGTATGTGTCAGGGTTGGGGATTTTAAGCCCAGTTCTGATACCAAAACCGTGCTCTTATCAAACCCAGTTCTGATACCCAAACCTTGAGATAAGGTGATTCTCAACCCTATCTGCCTACGCACATCACCAAAGGAACCTTGGAAAACACTAGTGCTCTGGACCCACCCCAGGCCAAATAAATAAAAAACTCTGGCTATGTAGGTTGGCACTGTACTGTAAAAAACACCTCCCTGAATGACTCTAATGCATCCAGGCTTGAGAATCACAAGGCTCACTATACTTCCTCCTTCCCATTACCGGCAGGACAAGCCCTGTGTTCCAGCCATCTGCACACTCCTTGGCTCTTCAGAAACATCCCAATCCTTCCAGCTTGTCCACAGAGGCCCAACAAATGAAAAAGACATTTGAAGGCCTAAAGATAATTCTTTTTATAACAAATGTGTGCAAGACATAACTGATGCAGGTATTCTTGTTAGCAGCATATAAATGGGTCTGATGAACACAATTTGAATTGTGCTGGAAGCAAAACAGCAGCTCTGAGAGATGTTTACTAATTGCTTTGCATTTGTTACATGATGTAGTAGGAAAAGCGCTGCATTTGGAGCCATAAACACAAGATTCTTGTTTCTGTCTGCCTGCTAGCTAGCTTTAGTGTATGAAGAAAATTTCTTTACCCACCTGGACCTCAATTCGCTTACTTGTAGAATGTGGGTGTAGGATTTGAGGATATCTGAAATTACTTCCACCATCTGCCATGTGGATCAGGACATCACTGCTGCCTCAAAACCTTACAATATTCATCTAGAAGAAGGCTGTGTCATCTAGTCAGTGAGAGTTTATCTTAAATTTTTAAATCTTTTTATGTAAGAAAAAGTTATGAAATCACAAAAAGCTGTTTTCCCAAATAAAAATTAGGCCAAGTTCTCTCTGTCTCTCTTAATACCCTTTAAAGAACAGTCTGAGGTAATTTAGAGAGTCTAATACTTTTGCTTAAATGTTCATTATAGGTTTCTTCAGTGACATGTGCGACCTTGACTTTTAATTATTCAAGAGTGGCAAGTATGGAAACTAAAGTGGATTGTTGACACAAGATGCCTGGAAATAAGGTAACCCTTCTCTCTTTTTCTCAAAGTAGTTTTTGATGGAAGTATTAAAGATGCATTCGTTCTAGAGAAGATTAATTTAGCCCAGTGGAAATTCTGTAATTTAGGCATTATTCATATTTTCTGACAATGAATATTAGAGGAAGTCCAAGGACATAGCCCAGTGAGGCTTTTACTGGCTTGGGGCTTGTACGATGCAGATGATGCCCAGAGACCCAATTGTAGGCCTGTCCTGGAATGGGAACTGCCAATTTCCTAAAGGGCTGATTTGCAGCCTCCTACCAATGCCTTTCTAAGGCACCACGGAGCAGTAGATGTGCTCTGACAAATGGGCTGAAGTGTGCAAGGCTCTGCTGAGAAGTCAGCCACTTAATTGTATGTGCGAATGGGAGCTGGGAGCAGACACTTAGTGATATTGATTAATTCTGTGTTTCCAAACTGAGCTCAGAGGTGTCCAGGGTCTTGCAAGATGTCCCAGAGGAGGACTCAGAAGGAGCAGGAGACGCTGAGCAGGGAAGGTCACTAGAACCGCCTTCTGATGCAACCTTAGAGGCTGTAGTTTTCTGCGTTGCACCTCTCTAGGTTTTCTTGGGGAAAATGTCCTTTGGCAAAGAAATAAAACCTTGACTTGAACTTCATCGGAAATTGCTCTTTCTTAAAAAAGTTATTCTCCAGAATTCTGTCCTTAGGTCTTCTCTCACACTACATCAGCAAGCACTTTTCCTTCTAACACCCTATGACCTGTTGGTGATGTTTCCTTGTGTTGCTTCTACTAAACAACTCTTCCAACCCCACGGAAGTGCATTCTCACCTGACTCAGCCAAGAAATATTTAACCAGCATCTACTCCTGAGGAGAGTAGCATCTTTTTCACGTCCATAAGCAGGACCTACAGGACCTCCTAAAAGGAATCCTCCCCTCTGTGAAGATGTATATATATATTTTTAAATAGCACAAGTTAAAGAAGAGTTTCTTACCATTTGCCTGGGCCCTGAAGTTCAGCCTTTGATTGGCAGATGGGTGATCATGCCCACCCAGGTCACTTCAGGGGCCAGCAATGAGCTTGGAGGGGCAGGATTCAGCTTGAACTCCCATCCCACTCCCTCCCACCCTCTCCAGAGCTCACAGGCCAGTTAGGCTTTTCTCTCCCTTCTTTTTTCAGGGGACACTACCTTGGGAGATGGCCTGTATAGGCCCAGAGTGAAAGGCTTCACATTCCAAGGAGTAATCACAAACTGGAACAAATCCCTCTAGAAAGTTCACAGGTGCAGACTGTGAGAATAGTATGTTCCAGTCTGAGGTACTTATGAGCCTGAATACCACGGCTCCCGGCTGGCACAGGTGTTTACCGAGAGCTGGACAACCCATTTTTGTCTTGAGGCAGGCTTTTTGCCCCATTAACAGTTCCGTTTCAACAGTCTGGTGGTTTTAGATTCACTTCTCCCCTCCTCACACTGCTTAGCCATAATAAAGATAGGCTATGGAGATCAGATTTCTCTTTGTACAGTGTGTTTTCATTCCTTCTGATTAAACATTTCCTGTGTTTTCCTAGCCTGTGACAATCCTGTCAAAGCCTCAGTCCAGTTCTCGAGCCTCCAGCCCTTAGCCCCAATTCTTGTGAAATCAGGATAGGGGCTACATTCTCTCAAGGCTTAGGGCCCAGGTTTTCTTCCTAAGAATACATCTTTGAAGATAACAAGGGATTGTTGATTACTTGGAGATACCCAGGCCCAGATGCAGGTGTGCCTCATCTTTTGCATGATATACTCCCTGAAATGAGAAAGTATTTTCATGCATGAGTGCATACTTAAATTCATTCTTTAAGGGGAGGAAAGAAAACTACTTTTGAAATTGCTCCCTAATTAATCTGTAGGTTTGGATTTTTGTAAACATTGAGTTTCCTTCTGGTCTAATTGTGACTCTCCCAACTCACCACCCCCGAACGCAGAGCACTTCCTTCTCCCTGTGAATGCCCCCATTGCTCCTCTGTTGTCCTGTCCCACAGAGAATGAGCCCAGACTCCCTTCTACTTTTCTGCCATTGTTCATCTTACTCTACCCCGGGCTCACACAGCCTGCTTCTGAATGGTGCCCTTGTGGGTGAGATGCTTCTGAAGCCTGTGGCAGGAACAGCGAGTGCCCTGGGGCTGCCTGGTGTGGGATCCTGCTTGTTTGTGGTGGTTTGGCCAAGCCCAGATGATAGCCTTGGCAGTATGAATAGGATCCATGTCAGTGCCATGTCAGTGTCTTGTTTATCCTGAGGAAGAGGAAGGTGGACAGCATTTAGTTTTTGATGACTTGTGGCAGATGATGTCTTTCTTCCTGTGGATGATTTCTGAGCTATGATAATTCTTGGGATCTCACTCATGCAAAAATTAATGAAGAAGAGACCCTCGCTACAGGATGAGCCATCGGGGTAATTGCTTTGGGACTCCCTTCTCTAGGAACTGTGGCAACTGAGGAATTTGGAGGGGCAGTGCTGGGGATCACACTCACCCCCAATTATTACTGGCAAGCATATTCCTGTCTACGGCCTATTAGTGATGTTTCCTTGCATTGCTTCTACCACCTAAGTGTTGTGTTGGATTTTGTGAGTACCACTGACCACGGCTGACCTTGATGTCCGTTTAAAGCAGAATTCACTGTGTGTGGATATTATGAGGCTAGTAAACAGGGAGACATGCCCTCTGTCATGAACCTTGACTTCAACTCCATTGGAAATTGCTCTTAAATGTTGTCCTCCAGAGTTCTGTCCTTAGGGTGTTTCTCGTACTACATCCTCCATGGGCGATTTCATCTATTCCTGTGGATGTAACTTCCACCTATATGCTGAGGTCTTCTAGATTCAGGCTTAAAGATTTCTCTAAGACATCTAGATTCACACGTCTCACTACCCCTTGTTATCTCTATGTGGGTGTCTTCTAGGTGCCTTGAATTAGATACAGAAAATTTAACTCATTACCTTCTTCCCCAATCAGGTTTTTCTTCTGTGGCACTTCTTCTGGTAGGTTGCATCATCATCATCACATACATATAAACTCAAGACAGAAACTTAGGCATCAGCCTAGAGCCCTTCCTCTTCCTTTGTCCCCATTTCATGTTACTGACCTGTTTAAAAAACGTCAACCATTCCTATCTCCTTCAGAATTGAATTGAAACTTTTTAGCATGGCACAAAGGGCCCTTGTCATCAAGACCCTGAGTGTGTTCATATGATCCATGCACTTGCTTCAGCCAAGGGTAGCTTTGGCAGCTTTCTGAATTAGCTATTTTTTTGTACACACAGCCTCTGCATACGGTTTTTTTGTTTTTGTTTTTGTTTTTTAATTCTGGGAACACCCTTCGCTTTCTTCTCCTTTACTAATTTCCATTGCTTCAAGACTGCTCTGGTGTCCTCTATAAAGCTTTCTCTGACATACCCCCTTCTCTCTCTAACAATGTCCCACCATGGGAATTAATAGTTATTACATTTCTGCTGGGGACTTAGTATTTTGAATATATTTACATATCTTTTTCTCATCTGCTCATTAATCCTGTAAAAAAGATATCATTATCCTGGTTTAATAATAAGGAAACTGGGCTCATAGAGGTAAAGAAACCAGGGAGCATATTAAAAACGCAAATTTTCAGGCCTTCTCCCGAGTCTCTGAATGAGAATCTCTGTGGGTTGCTCCAGCAATTTGTTCAAATGGTTTCTCCAGGTGATTCTGAGGCACACTGAAGTTTGGGGAGCACTGTATCACAGAGCTTGAAGAAACTGCATGGACCATGAAGAGAGCAATTTTGGAATGGTGGTCCTCAGGAAAGGACTTTTCTCTCAAGTGCTTGAAAACCAACTTGATGTCACTTAGACATAGTCAAGACATGGTTTTAAGATGGAAATTAGTTGAAGAATCAACTGGAAAATATATGGGTTATATAGGCACAGGCAAATTATAACCAAATACACCACTGAACTTTAGGAAAATCCTCTTTGAGACTATGACTATAGACAAGATATGATCTTGTTTGACAAACAATTACATCTCCTTAAAGTGTCCTCTGGGAAAAGAGTGAATTGGGGGCAGATTGTCCCAAGTATATATCATCTTTTTTATTTTAAAGCCATTCATCTTTTCTCCTGGGTTAGTAAATGTTTCACTTTCCAACTTAGGACTATGGGGGGGGGGTGTGACTAGGGTTTAGGGTGATTGTCAGGAGTTCTTATTTTTTGTTAGGGGTCTCTTGCAATTGAAAGTCTTTCATTACCAAAGCTATGCATTCTTTTCTAAAGATAAAATTTCAGTCCAATATGGGACATTTAGTGAGTAAATATCCTCAAAAGGATGACCTCCTACTGAGTCAACTTACAGAACTGACCCTGCTAATAACCAAGAAGTGACACAGGGTATGTTACAGGATATTTATGGGGCATCCTTAACTACTAACACTGCTGCTGAAAATAATAATAATAATACCTGCTATCTATTAAGCATCATTTTACAGGTAAGGATACTGAAACTTAGAGAAGCAAAGTAGTTTGTCCCAAGTTATAATATGGAGTTATTAACAGGTCTTTGCAGAGAATTCAGGATGATACAAGATGAAAACAATCTTTTTTTCTCCCACCTACCTCTAACAACATCATACACTCTAAGTATCTTGAAATATCATTTACACTCAGTATTACATCAAAATTTTGGTACTTATTTAACCTGCTTCTAAATCTTATTACTTAATGAACCAATAATGAGGTAGAAATATTACCATAGCACAATTTTTATAAGTGTTCTGATAGCTTTTAACATTATTATATCTCAATAAAAATTATCTACTCTGTAATCTTATGCACTTTATTTCATGCATTTAAAAGCCTCATACTGGGAAATGGTCCATATGCATCAATCTCAATTGCTAAAGGGATTTACAATATTAGAAAAACAAAAAAAGGGTAAGAGCCCCTGTGGGTGGTTGGGCTTGAATTTGAATTCAAAACAAGCTCTGACTGATCATAATACTCATTTCTTTTTCTTTTTCATGCTACCTGTCCACTTGGTGTATTTTGGCCCAAGGTTATCAGTACATTGATGATGCTCTTTGTCAATACTCAGAGTTGTAGCCAACCAGAACTATTCAGGCACAAAGGGAGAGCAGCTGGGAATAGGGAGTGCCTCTCCCGGCTGTAAGTCACACTCTGGGTTAGTCCTTCAACTGAATCCAAAATACTTTGGCTTTGAGAATGAACCTGTGTGCCCGGTGACAGAGGAAATTTCAATTGGCAGCATTAATAATGTTTATTGAGTGCCAATATGTGTTGGTTTCTATCCTGGCACCTTAAGAGAAGATTAGTAAATATTTATGGGGCAGACACAATGCACAGGCATTGTGATAGGCAGTGTGAAGAAAGAAGGGAAAAGACTGAGTTTCTCTTTCAGACTAAGCAGTCCAACAGGGCAAAAACAAGCAAACTATTTATCGAATTATTTATCAGAAGTTGGGGATGGAGAAGCCCAAGGAAGAGAAGGAATTGGCTAGAGCCACGAAGGGTAGGCAGGGTGGATGGATTTGGGGGTAGAGGAGGGCCTGGAGCCGTACAGGAAAAGGCAGAGTGTTTTTGGCAGAACTATGATTGACTGTGTGACTGTCACACTCTTGGGCAATGGCTTACCAGTCCCTACGCAACCTGGAGCCCCACAACCTCTCCCACCTCTCCCCATGCTTTCTACCCTTCTCACCCCAGGACAGCTGCTCTTCTTTGAACAGCTCTGGCCTGCTCCTGACTCAGTGCCTTTGCGTTTGATATTCCTTTCCCAGAAACGCTCTTCCCTTGATATTCTGCAGGCCCACTTCCTCATCTTGATGTTTTCAAGCAGGTGTTACCTTTGGAGTAAGGCTTTTCTGATCACCCTGTTGAAAGCCACAATCTGTCTCCTCACCCCAGCACTCCGCCCATTTCCTGCTTTAGTTCCCTCCAAAATAGTGATTATCACTGACACTGCATCAGTGTTTCTTAAACTTGAGTACTTATCAGAATCACCTAGAGGGCTTATTGAAACAGTCTGCTGAGCCCATCCCCAGATCTCTGATTCAGTAGACCTGGGGTTAGGCTCAAGAATTTGCATTTCTAAAACGTTCCCAGGTGATTCTGATGCTGCTGGCCTGGGAACTCACTTTGAGAACCAGTGTATTATAAATTTTATGTCTATTGCCTGTCTCTTTCCCCTAGAAGGTAAGCTGTTTACAGCAGGGATTTTTTGTGCTTTGTTCACTGTTGTACTTCCAGTGTCAAAATAGAGCCTAGCACATTGAGAATGTTATCTGTTGAGCAGAGAAGCAGATGTCGGATGCTGGTGTGCAGTGTGAGCCAAGTTTAAAAAAGAAAGTTCAGGCCATATCCTCGCTCAATTGTTATAGAAATAATACTTTATTATTATGAATATAACATTTATTTTAACAAAAGCAATTACCAATTACTGAATGTTTCTACTGTGCCAGGCCATTTAACAATGAGGTTGGGAGATACCATATGCTTTGCTTTGCCTCAGACCACACAGTGTGTGTAGTAGGTGGCTTAGGTCTGCCTGACTCCAAAAAGATGGCCTTAACCACTGTCCTACAAAGCTGTCTAATGATGGACTTTTGAACTTTTTATTTCAAAATAGTTGTAGATTGACAGAAACGTCGCAAAGATGATACAGAAAGTTTTCATATACTCTTCATTCAGCTTCCTCTAATGTTAACATCTTACATAACCATGGTACATTTATCAAAACTAGGAGATCAATGCTGGCACAATACTATTAACTAAACTTCAGATTTTATTCAGATTTTACCTGTTTTTCCACGAGAATGTCCTTCATCTGTTCCTGGATTCAATCCAAGATGCCATTGTCTAGCAATTTTTAGAGACTTACTTCTTGAGAAACTTGAATGTGGGCCACATGAAGTCCTGAAGATACAAAGATGAGGAAAACGCAGTACAGCCCTTGAGGTGCATATGACAGGAAACAGATCCAGGAGTAAAGGGGTCCTCCTGGGACAGAGGGAAGCTCAGGGTGTTCTAAGGGCCAGAGCAAAGTGGAAAGGCAGGCCAGCCTTGGAGTTTGAGAAGGCTTCCTGGCAGTCAGGCAGAAGGAGCAATGTGAATAGATATTGAAAGTCACTGAATTTCAGCAGAGGGAAAGGCCAGAGGGGGATAGCGGTTCAGGAGAAGCAATAGGAAGAGACTGGTCGGGAAACACCAAGAACTGAGACATTATCCATCGGTGCTGGGGACTAATGAGGCTCTCTTCCAGGGTGCCAACATAGTGAGCTATTTGTTTGTATTGGACTCTTCTGGCTGGAGTGTGTAGGCTAAATGCTTATCTTTTGATAATAAACCTAACTGTTTATATAAGGCTTCCAATATCTATTTATTTATTTATTTATTTATTTTTATGTAGAGACAGAGTCTCTCTCTGTCACCAGGCTAGTGCGCAGTGGCACCATCTCAGCTCACTGCAACCTCTGCCTCCTGGGCTCAAGCAATTCTCCTGCCTCAGCCTCCCAAGTAGCTGGGATTACAGGCATCTGCCACCACGCCCGGCTAATTTAGTTTGTATTTTAGTAGAAACGGGGTTTCACCATGTTGCCCAGGCTGGTCTCAAACTCCTGAGCTCAGACAATCTGCTCGCCTCAGCAGCCTCCCAAAGTCCAGTGTCATTTTATTATACAGTCATGCACCATATATATATATATATATATATATATATATATATGATGGTCCCATGAGATTATAGGGGATCATATGTAGAAATCTGATATATGGGACTTGATACTGGCATTGCAGATCAAGCAAATTGTGCTGGGACATTTGGTTTTCCATATGAAAACACATATAAATAAAAACATATGTACCATCTATGTTTGTGTAAGTATGCTCTATGATGTTTGTTCAAGGACTAAATTGCTTCAGTACACATTTCTCAGAATGTATCCCCAGCGTTAAGTGACATATGACTGTACTTATATATGGGAGGCAGTATAAGATAGCAGTTAACAGCACAGGCTCTGAAAAGAAGCCTCTTGGGTTGAAATTCCACCTGACTCCACCTTTTCCCACTATATGACTTGGAGAGTTACTTGCCTTTCCATGCCTTGCTTTTTCCCACTTGTAAAATGGGAATAACACCAATACCTATCCCACAGTGTTGAAAGGATGAAATGAAATGGTGACTGTAGCACTTAGCACAGTGCCTGTACACAGTAAACAATCAATGAACATCAGCTATTATTGTACAAGTATGTATCTATTTCACACCATGTCTGTATTTAGTAGATGAAAGCCAAGATACCTGAATAGCCTGAATACCATTTTCTAAGAGCTTTCATATATAGTCTCGTCATACCTTCAGCATGATTATTGTACCTGTTTTATAGACAAGGAAAGTAGAACATAGCAAAGTTAAATGACAAACCTACAATCAAGGAAAAGGGCCAAGTCTTTTATTTACACTCCCAGATTTTTTATGCCACTACTGGAACATTGACCAAGGTTCATTAACATAAAGGAACAGTTAGAAAAATAATGAACTGTCTGTTCTTTGGGTCCTATCTAGAAGATAAGCCTTTATCAGCAGTTTTACTGCATGAAATATTTTATGAGTCTGCCTTCCTGTGGTGAAATGTCAGACTTGTGAACATTTGAGCAACCTGCAAATGCAGACTGATTTTACTTGCAGAGGGCCAAAGAACCCCTAGGGTTTGATAAATTGTTAGTTGTCATAAACACAGCTCACAGATTTGGCCCTTGGAGATAAGTCTTAGGGGTTGAGCAGACAAGAATCAACTCCCTGTGTAACTTCAGGTGAATTGTTTAACCTTTAGGATCCTCAGTTTATTATCTGGGAAGTGGGGATTCTAATACTGTAGGTATAAAAGACGTATGCATTGTACAGATCCTGGCATTCAGAGCGTTCATTAAGCGGGAGTCATCTCTTCCTACTCCATCCCTTTCTCATAGTTGTAAATTATCTTTGACAAAGGGCATGAGATAGCATAGATGTATAAGGAGCTCTAAAAAATACAATTTTACCAGAGGTGTTAAACATAAGGTAGGAAGAGACTTTAAAAATCGGTTTTCGGGTGGATAATAAAACCAAGATGTGTTTTTCTCCATTAAAATCTCTGAGAATTCAGAATCAGCAGTTGGATGCTGTAGTTTTCACTTTAACTACATTTGAATTTTATTGTGCTAATGAGGGCTGAAATTTTGATTCCATTGGTGACTTCAAGTGTCTTCAGTGGCCTGGTGTCATTGTGGAGGACTGTATGGACTGCTATGCTGGACAGACCTCATCAGCAAGGGAGTCCTGACCATAGCAGGCCTCAGCTGACATATGCTTGGGCTCAGAGCTGAATGCCATGTCACCTTATGTCTAAAATGTGTTCCGGATGTTTCTCTCAATGAGGTTTCAAACATATTTATGTGTGAGTGTATATATATGTGAGCATATATGTATATCTGTGTGTGTGTATATATGCATAAGAAAGGAAAATATATCTGAAATAAATATATAAAAGAAAAGAAATAAATATGTATATGAAAGGAAATAGCTGGCAAATATTGCAAGATAGCTAGTCACCAAATTCATATTCAAGGATCTTATACACACATCTGTGAGCTGTCCTACCTTCCAAGCTGAATTCTCAGAGTGACAGTTCTTAGAAACACTATTCCTTTTCTGGTTAAGTGGGTCCATGTTTCAGAGGGAGCTCCCGTTTCTGGTGACTGTGACAAAGCTGCTGTCGATCAATATTTGAATAGGCTCCTGTGCAGGCAGGGACACACCGAGAGGCACAGGTGTATATGTGCATGTGGCCCCTTCCCATGGCCTCTCTGGCCTGTCTAACTATACTCGGAATAAACTGCCCAATAGCAAATATTCACTGGAGAATAGGTCATTGTGGCTGAGGCGACACTAGCCAGCCAGTCCTTGCCTAGATGTGTTATCTGTGCTCCATAGACCCTGGGCTAGCTGGTGGTTACTACTCACTCAGCCAGCACATTTAGCTGTGCACTGAAGCTGACAGGAGCTAACAGGACCAGGTTTCATTTTCCTGCAGGGACTGGCCACTCTCAATTGGCTTTCTTCTAATATTTAAAATGAATTTCAGATCTGTTCCCAGCAATGGCTGAATGTGGTCCTCATCTTGCCTGGGCATTAGGCTCCCACCTATGTTCCCATTTCATGTAATCCTAGGGCTTTGGCTAATATTTGCCAGTAACTGGTGATAACCAGAGTGTTCACCTTTCCATGCTAGACACTTATGCTGACCTTCACAGTGGGAATGGGCATCCGAAGACCTTCTATATGCTGACCTTCACAGCGGGAATGGGCATCCGAAGACCCATATTCCATTTGTTTTTGTCTCTACCCAATTAAAACTCATAGAAAACTCATTTAGCTCTTTTTCATCTGTTTTGAAATCCATTAAATAAAGATTATTATCCTTGTTCCATTTACTGCCTAAGAATGTGGTGGAGATAAAATAGGATCACATATATAATAAGGTAGCTCAAAAATTAAGAGGCATGCAGAAATGAAGGTGATGGTACAGTTGTAACAGGGAAGCTTAATTGCTTTGGATTCCACTGCTGCAGAGTTTCCCGACATCTTAGAGGAAGCAGCACCAAAGTGTACCTTTGCCCTGTTATAAAAAAAAGGATTTGTTAAATAATTGAATGATGTGAAATAATATATGAGGAACATGTTTAACCTATTTATGAGAATGATAGGGTTTCATAAACTTAGCAGCAGTCATTTACAAATTAAAAATTCATGAGTCATTCTTCTGTGTTCTCCACAGTAAGTAATGGAATACCTTGACATAGCAACACTTAGCTGTGAAAATAAAAAACCTAGCACTAAAAGGGAACTTTCAGTTCATCTAACCCCAAAACCTCATTTTACCAGTGATGAGACTGATTTTCAAGGATAAATAACTTGTCCAAGTTCTCTCAATCTGCTGGAAAAACAAAAAATAAACCAAAATTTCGTGTCTGCCACCATTCAGGCTGACTCCTTTGTTGGCTTGATTAAAGACCAGTTTTTCAGTTCTGAAGGACTAATTCCTGTTTCTTTGCAACGGGAACTTCTACAGAAACACAGACTCACCAGTTATGAAAACTTGAATATTGCCTCCCTTTCTCCCTCGACCAACAGTGGATTCAGGTTTTATGGGGGGCCTGAAGCTTTTTAAATTTGGAGTTTCCTCGGTCAAAAAAAGAACCAAAATCGTAAGTTAAGAATTAGGTACAAATATGAATATTGGTTTTAATTTTTTTTTTTTTTTTTTTTTTTTTTTAGAGACAGGGTCTCCTTCTGTCTCCCAGGTTGGAGTGCAGTAGCAAAATCAGAGCTCACTGCAGCCTCAAATTCCTGGGCTCAACGGATCCTCCACTTCAGCCTGCCAAGTTGCTGGGTCCACAGGCATGTGCCACCATGCTTTGCTAATTTTAAATGTTTTTGTAGAGACAGGGTCTTGCTATGTTGCCCAGGCTTGTCTTTGACTCCTGGCCTCAAGCAATCCTCCTGCCTCAGCCTCCCAAAGTGCTGGGATTATGGGTATTGAGCCACCATGCCTGGCCTACCTATTTAGATTGAGAGAAGAATCCCAAGAAATTAAAAATTTTAATGTTGATGGCACAAATATCACAAATCCAGAAAAACAGCGAAATATTTTTATTAACTCCCTGCCACCACTCCAAAAACCTTTTTAAAAAACATCTTTGGGCTGCAAACTCTTTGATTACTTCTTTATTATAATTTTGAGATGTCACTACCTAAAGTGAAGAGAAAGATAATTTAACATTTTCTCTGGAATGGTCGATCACAAATTTTTTTTATTACTGATACTTCTAAAAAAATTGTCTTTTAGCTTTCCAACTTGTTATTGGGAATGTCATGAAAATTTTTTGTTTGTTTGTTTGTTTTTTGAAACGGAGTCTCGCTCTGTTGCCCAGGCTGGAGTGCAGAGGCGCGATCTCAGCTCACTGCAAGCTCAGCCTCCCGGGTTCACGCCATTCTCCTTCCTCAGCCTCCTGAGTAGCTGGGACTACAGGCGTCCGCCACCACGCCTGGCTAATTTTTTTTATTTTTAGTAGAGACGGGGTTTCACCGTGTTAGCCAGGATGGTCTCCATCTCCTTACCTTGTGATCCGCCCGCCTTGGCCTCCCAAAGTGCTGGGATTACAGGCATGAGCCACTGCGCTCGGCTGAAAATTTTTATGATTTTTTCAAATTTGAAAAAAAAGTCTATCATTTCTGTCATATATTAACTGTTCCATATATATAGGTACACAGGTTTATAGGGCATGTACTCTGCCATTCTGCTCAGAGCACATGTCCTACAAACGTAGGAATTCTCATAAACTCTATTTCTCAAAATTCTCATTCAAAATAACAGCAAAAGGGGCTAATTTTTTTGTAATTGTATACACTACATTTTCAGGCGTCTTTATGATAAGAGAGAGCGTGCAGTCTGATGAGGTGTTGTGGGAACTGAATCTTCCACTTACAACTTTCCACATCTGCTGTTTGAAAGAATTCTCTATATACAATCTTTGGCTTGATACATTTCAGACTTTATTTCTCTTCCACTTTCCATCTGTAACTGGTGCTGGGAGCTGAAGGACACGTTCTCATTTCCCCACGACCTCCAGCCCTGCATCTGATACCAAGCAGTGGGTGCATCCGCACAGCGGTGACAGGAGTGTTTCAGAAAGCCATTTGTGCTCTGGAATGGCTGGCAGTAACATAACTATGCGTAGAGGTAGCTGTGACCTACACAAATATATCTTCATAAACACAAACTAAACTTGTCACTCATTCATCTTTCCCTTAACTGCATTCCAGAAATGCCTGCAGCCCCCTCCAATGCTGCCCCACCCAAAGAGATATGTGAGGGAGTGGGAATCCGAGTGAAAGAGGCCGCATTCTAAATTGCAAAGCCTTATCAGCTTTGCAAATTTTACAGTGACAGGTGACCATGTAAACACATTGGCAAGACTCCTCCAGGGCCCTGCAAGGGGCCAATGCAAGGGACAGGTCCTGAGGTTAAGCTTCATTGACCTCATGGTGAAAGGGAGGTCTCTAGTCCATGGAAGAGAAAGAGCTATAGCTCTCAACATTCTGGACAGAATGTAGCATGCAGCTACAAGGACAGAGTTGAGGCTGTTGTCTGGACAAACTGAGAAGCAAGAAGTCTCAGGTGTTTAGTCCAGGTCAGGTCAGTGGTTTCACCAGCAGGTTCTAGCATAGGTAACTGCAATAGCGTGCACTAGAGTAGGCGTCCTGCTACATTGGACTGCCTGGGAGAGAGGGCCCTGTGGTGCTAACTGGGTGTCATCGTGTCTTCTGTTCACTGAAGCTCATCCTTCATGGGCCAAGACAGCAATGAAAAACCAAGTTACCAATTCCTTGAAATGACGTCACTAAAAAGCAATCACTTTGTTACAATTTAAACATAATATTTGCATCTAAATTTGGACTATTGCATCCTAACAAATATTTATGTTCTGTACACATCAGCTAATATTAGAGACAGTCTGGTGACCAAAGAGAGAACATCTTATTAAAAGTAAAATTCTCAGCCAGATGTGGTGGCTCACACCTGTAATCCTAGCGCTTTGGGAGGCCGAGGTGGGTGGATCACCTGAGGCCAGGACTTCAAGACCAGCCTGGCCAACATAGTGAAACCCCATCTCTACTAAAAATACAAAAATGTGCCAGGCATAGTGATGCGTGCCTGTAATCTTAGCTACTCAGGAGGCTGAGGCAGGAGAATCACTTGAATCTGGGAGGTGGAGGTTGCAGTGAGCTGAGATGGTGCCACTGAGCACTAGCCTGGTGACAGAGCGAGACTCCATCTCAAAAATAAATAAATAAATAAAAATAAAAGTAAAATTCTCATGGTGGGTTCAGATCCCACACAGACAGCCATTGTCCTGGGGTCCCGTTTCCAATTTATCGTAATGCTCTGTTTTATGATATGAGCTTGAAGAAAACCAATAAAAAAATTTTTTTTCTGAGTATTCTGAAATGTTAATTTTTCATCAAGTCAGTTCGGTGTTTGACTCTCTATAGAACTGAGACTCTTAGGGCAATGAGTCACATCTGTGTCTCCTGCTTTCCATTCTTTCTTCAGTCTCCATATTTGCATTTCTGCCCTATTGCAACAGCCTTTTAACCAAGCTCTCAGAATCCAGATCTCGCTCCCCTAGTCCACCCTACACTTTGTTGCCACTTAAATGCTCTGAACTGGCCTTGATTAGGTTCTCCCTTCCTTGCCAGCTTCACTGGCTCTCCCCTGACCACTACAGGCTAGCGGTGGTGCCCAGGACGCTGCGTCCATCCTGCAGCCTTGAAGGGAGCGCACTGAGGATAACGCTGCCACAATGAGGATGGCAGAGAGGAAAAATGGAAAGAGCCTGAATCATGGAGACTCAGTCAACCCTGGAGCTGCTCTACCTTGGGACTTCTTAATGTGTGTAAAAGGACATTTTCCTCATTGTTGAAGCCATTTTGATCTTTTTCATTTGTAAATGAAAATTTACATTCTCTGTAAATTGTAGCCAAAAGCATTAAAAATTACAGAGCTATTTTGCTAACTTGGGCAGGAAGAAGGAGCAGGATATACCATGTCCACTTGGTATTTTTAGACATCACATAGAGATAGTACATAATGATGGAAGAGATACATGCAAAAAAGAAGCAGTTATGAAATCAATCCCTATGGAGCTAAAGTAGGAGCTTTTCTAAGGCAAAAGGCTGGGTTTATGAGAGGTGTTGCTGAGTAAAAAGCAACAAGAACTCTGCAGAGGTTATCTGTGGCTTTGTTCTATTGAGGACTTCTTTTGCTCTTCCTTTTTGCTCTGTTCTACGGAGAATCATTCCTTGTGATTCAGGTAAGGCTGAACCTGTCACAGGACTGGGCTGGAGATTGAGGCCTGGCCAGCAGGACGTGGCACCCCTCAAGCCACAGTGATTGGTTGAGAAATAGGCATGTAGATTTTCACTAAGATTTGATGTGGTTAAAATAGACCCTGGGAGAAAGAAAGGGTGCTCTTCTCCCTACCTCCGGGGTCATGGGTTGTAAGGTTTCTATCCAGAGGAGAGAGCCCTATGAAAGTAAAGCCAGTCAGAACTCAGAAGAAAGTTGCACTGAGAGATGGGGAAGATAGAGCCCCTGAGTGCAGCCATGCCTGAGGCCAAAGTCTACCTTTAGACTTGTCATGACCATGAACACGTTTTGTCCTTGATGTGCGTGAGTCAGTTTGCACTAATTTTCTGTCAGTGGAAGAGGGAGGCCCTGGATCTGCCATTGTGATCAGAGTGAGGCCAGGCGGAGAAAAATGTGCAAGAGATAAGAAACTGTGAAGGCAACATGAGGCATCGTGCAGTAGTCACAGCCTGGTAAGTAGGCAAGCATAGGTTTGGAACTGATTTGAGTTTTAACACCAATTTTTCTACTTACCACATTAATGAATCTGAGGCCACTTACACATTCTGAGTCTCAGTTTTTTCATCTGTAATATGGGAAGACACTACTTGCCTTCCAAGTTTGTTGTGAGAATTAAGACAACATATGTAAAATACCTAGTACAGAAGCAGGCAGATAATGCTCGCTTAAGAGATGTTACTTCCCAGCATCATAGACAACACATATCAAAGTTACTGCAATAAAACCGTTGAAATTTACTACAAACGTTCTTTGGATTTTCCTTTCTCCTTACCAGCTTTTGCTTTTTTCTCTTTCTCTGGCTATTTAATCCTAGTAGTTTCCATTGAAAATAATAGCTCCCGTTATTAGAACACGTACTTTGATCTAGTACTTTACATACATTATCTCTAATCTTGACAGTTATGAATCAAAGCAGGTAGCAGCCATTTTACAGGTTGGGAGACGTGTGTTCGGAGAGATTAGTGACTGGTCTACCCTGTTAGTATAAGACAAAGCCAGCACAGCATTTCGATGCAACTGGTGGGGGAGGAGAAACCCCAGTAGCGTTGTTTACTGTTGATATTTTTCTTTCTCAGGAGAATTATGAAAGACATACTGTTGTTTTAAATTTCAAACCACAGTTACCTGTGTAACTAAAGAATCTGTAAGTCCCTCAATAGGAAAAAGTGGAAACTGACCCAGAGGATGCCAGACAGAAGGATATATCCAATTGCAGTTCTTACCAGCATACAGGTAAGAGGTGTTCTTGAACTTCACATAGGTTAATCCAAAATTGAGATTTTTAGATGAAATTAATTCCAATTAAATTAAAAAAATACTTCAGAATTATGGAGGTAGAAGGTGAGATTCAAGCTAAGTGGACTTTGCTTTTATTATAAAAATGTACAAAGCCCAAATATCTCCCATTATCTTCACCAACCCCTTTCTCCATTTCCCACTGCAATCTGTTTTTTCTTTTTTTAATGTAGGTGATCCAATTCTGATCTGCTTCACTGTCTTCATTAGGTCATAATGAAACTATTTTTGTTCCTATGGAAACACAAAAGTTGCAAAGACATGTCTGAGGATGTTGGTTGCAGTCTGTTTATAAAAACAAAAAAGTGCCTGTCTTTATTGCTGATGTCCAGCAATAACAGGAGTATTTCCCTAAGTGGAATGCTATGCTCCAGCTAAAAGAAGAGATAGGGCTATAGGTACTAACATAGGATGATGTTGACAATATATTCAAATGTTTCAAAAGTTAAGTTGCAGGATGATACTCAGGATATAACCTTATTTTTATATAAAAATAAAGAGAAAAGAATTTTTATAAAGGAAAAACCTGGAAGGAAGAACACCAACCTATTACTAGTGGTTATTGAATTATTGTTTGGAGTGGTATCACAAAGGACTTTTTTTGCTTTAAACATTTCTATATAATTGTGAGACTAGGGCCTTTTTTTTTAAACAATGAGCCAGTTTTATTTCTATATTTAGAAAATAAAATTAAGATTTTTTAAAAGTTGAAATTCATATCAAATTGATCAGTACTTAAGAGGGTATGATAAGCTATTAATTGATATTGTTGTGAATATTAGTCTCTGTATTCTATATACTTTGTCCTGTGTTTGTTTCCACAGCCCAGAATCATTTTTCTAATTATTGACTTTGTGTGAAGGTTTCCCCCTTGTGTAACAGCCTGCTGGCCTTGGAACCCAGCCGCTCTGTCTCCTGATGTACTGGAGCTTCCTTTGTCTTAACTTGGAAAGATCCCACCCAGGGTATTATAGCCACTTCGTTCTTCTATCTGTGAGATATCAATATTACATCTATGGTTCCCAAGTACAATTAAAGCAAGATTAAATTTTAAAAAAATTGGCCTGGTACTGTGGGTCGTGCTTGTAATCCCAGCACTTTGGGATCACCTGGGGTCAGGAGTTTGAGAACAGCCTGGGCAATATAGCAAGACCCCATCTGTATTAAAAATAATAATCATAAATTTTTTTTCTCTCTGAATATTTAGATCAGATACTTTACCTTCATTCTCTAACATGTATTCTGCACCTGCTTCTTGCCAAGCACTTGATAGGTAAGGCACAGTCTCTGTGCCAAGGTGCAGAAAGCATCTTGGTAGAGACAGACAGGTGGGCAGCAAGAGTGACAACACAAGGTGACACCTGTATTGTTACACATGCTGTCTTAGAACCCAAATGTGTGTCTGTATTAGATGCTGGAAGGGCAAAGATGAGTCAGATATGATCCTTGACCCCTAGAGGCTTATAGTCTAAGCATATATCCAACAGAAATATGATACAAACCATACAGGTAATTTAAATTTTTCTAGTAGTCACATTAAAAAAAGAAATAGAAGAAATTAATTTTAATCATATATTTAATTTAACTCAATATTTTTCTAATATTATCTTGTTTAATTTTTATTTTTTCTGTTTCTCTAAGTTTTTAAAAATATGTATTTATTTATTTATTTGCTAATTTTTGAGACAGCGTCTCACTCTGTTACCCAGGTTGGAGTGCAGTGGCTCAGTCATCGCTCACTGCAGCCTCAACCTTCTGGGCTCAGTCAATCCTCCTGCCTCAGCCTCCTGAGGAGCCAGGACTATAGGCACCTGCCATGATGCCCAGCTAATTTAAAAACATTTTTTTTAGATACAGGGTCTCCTTGTGTTGCCCAGGCTGATCTCAAACTCTAAGTGATCCTCCTGCACCTAGGCCTCCCAAAGTGCTATCATAACAATTGTGAGCCACCACACCCAGCCTATAATATTATTCCACCATATGATCAAGAGAAACATGATCATTGAGGTATTTTATATTATCTCTTTCATACTATTTCACATGTAGTATGTATCTGATATTTACAACACATCTCTATTCAGACTAGACACAGTTCAAGTGCTCAGTAGGCACACGTGGCTAGTGGCTACCACATTGAACAGGGCAGATCTAAGGGGAAGATGAACTTATAAATAGATCATTTTTCAACAACATGTTCAGAGCTCCCATAGGGCATGCCTCGCCTAGGTTGCTGTGGGAGATAGTCCTCACTTACTGGGGTGGGATGTGTGGGGGAAGGGGGAAGGGTCAGGGAAGGCTTCCTGGAGGAAGTGGCATGTGATCAGAGGTAGCCAGATGCACTACGGGAAGACCATGTTTAGAGGTGAAATAGACCTGAAGATGTGCTCAGTAGCTTCAAACACTGCAGTGCATGAAGGGCTCATCACTACTTTGGTGGTTATAGCTTAAAAAACAAAACAGAAAAACAATTTTTTTTTTTTAAGGGAAGCTTTTAGAGGATAGGACAGGAATGAGGTAGAAGGGGAAGTGCAGAGGAAGGGCCAGTAAAGTGGGAAGCTTTGCTACTCAAGGGTAAACTTGACCTGAGACCAGAAAGGTGAGGAGCATTTTGCCTGGGCAGTGCCCAGTTAGTGGAGGGCAGGCTGGATTTCAGGCCCTGGTGGGCCCTGCAGCCAGACCTTTTATGGATTCCGCAGGCTGCACAAACTTCCAGGGTGGCATTCATTCTGCTGTTCTGTTATGCTGCCCCCTCTTAGGCTGGGCTGTTTCTCCACATTTACATGAAATAAGTGTACTGGAGCTGGTTAGAGAATGTGACTCTGATTACTTTTTTCTGGGGTTTGCCCGTAGGTGTAAGTTTCTAAGTGTCCTTGAACCTTGCTGAGGTGCCCCATAAGGACCAGGGAAAAATACAGTCCATGCCTTCTGGGGGCCTGTCTTTCCAAACACTAGCTTTAAGCTGGCGCTGCCATTTAAAGGGCATCTGTGCTTACAGACCTGGAGAAGGAATGCCACGTGTGCTCAGCATGTGTCTAGGCTGCGGTTATCTGAGCAGGACACCAATCCACTGTGCAACCTTCGACCAGTCACCTTGCCTCTGTGCGTTTCCTCTCCCTCTGTGAAAGTTGAGGTTGGGATAGATGACAAAGCTCAAGGTGTTGTGACTAGGAATCCGTAACTAACTGGAGCAAACTTGCCCTTAGCAAACAATGCCCTAGGCTGTCCCCAGTCTACAGCCCCCAACTACGACACACACAAAGCTGAACATTTGGTCCTCCCAACCTCTCCTGAGCAAATGCTTGCTGAAACCCAGGGAAATCTGGTTTCAGAAATTTCCTTATGCAACAGTTTTTCCTCACTTTATGCTGCTGGTGCTTTAAGAAACACAATATTAGCAAAATGGATTATGCTCAGAATAATTCCTAGGAACTGGATGGACCAGTTTGGTGAGAAGCCCAGGGCACCTTCAATTAGGGACTGGCATCTCTCTCCTCCCACAGCGCTCCCCTCTCACTGGGATGTAATGGGATGACAACCAGGAGTCAGGCTAGGTCACAGGATGAGAAGTCTGAGCTAGCTGAAGCTGCCTGGGACAGCTCTAGCGTATCCTTGCCTTGGCCTCGGCTCACTGAGGCTTTAATAATGCAATAATAACCAGCTTCTAAAGCACACAAGGCTTTTGGAAAGAAGGAGATAAAAGCAACTTTGTTCTGTTCTTGCCCAGAACAGCATACATCCATAGGTGTTCCCACAGAAACTGGCCACGTGGCTGCAGCTGTTGTTGGATTTCCCCCCTTCTCCCTTACTGAGACGCTATAGATAGCTTAGAATGAAAACGGCACCCAGAAGAGACACTTTAAAAAGAAAGGAGAAGGCCGGGCGCGGTGGCTCATGTCTGTAATCCCAGCACTTTGGGAGGCCAAGGCGGGCGGATCATGAGGTCAGCAGTTCAAGACCAGCCTGGCCAACATAGTGAAAGCCCATCTTTACTAAAAATACAAAAATTAGCCAAGTATGGTGTCACACACCTGTAATCCCAGCTACTCGGGAGGCTGAGGCAGGAGAATTACTTGAACCTGGGAGGCAGAGGTTGCAGTGAGCCGAGATGGGGTTTGGGGGAGGGGAGAAAAAGAAAGCAGAGGAGGGAAGAGCAGACTGGTGAGCTGGATGTGCTTTCTGCTGAGTGCTTCTCTTCCAAAGACTGCTGGCCCCTGCAGGGTGCTGCGTCCACTCCACCAAAAAGTCATCACCAGCCCGATGTGACCCTTACTGCAGTCAGAGCGTGGGTGGCTGCACAGACAAAATCATTTCTCCTCCATGCTCTGCATTCTGCAGGCCTCATCACCGCACACCCCGTGGAGGGGCAGCCAGTGCTCACCTCGCCCTCCCTGCCACTGGGACCCTGCCCCGCCTCCCTCCTCTCCAGCTTCCCCACCCCCACTTGCCCAAATGCCTAGGTTATATAGTGGCTTCTTCATCCCTAATTCTTTCATTTTGTTCTTTGCAGAAGGAAAACCCCTCTGCTTAGGGTGGAAACCACTCTCCACTACGTAGAGTCCAAATTGAGAGCTGGATGGTGGATGGGCTTAACCCAAATGGACCCACTTCTGCCTCTTGTGTTACAGAATGAGAAACAGAGCCCAGACAGCGAAGTGATGGGGCCAAGGAGACATAGCTGGGGCCATGTTGGGAGCTATTAAGCCCTATGCTTATTGCTATGTGTGTGCAAAAACAACAAGGTGCTTTATTTACAACCTCAATTGTCATCTTAAGGAGTGTGGGCCCTATAAACTGTGCTGGGGGAGGAGTGGGTCCTTATTTAAGCTGTATTGTGGGTTGATAAACCCTTGGTGGCTGTCCAGCAATGGAGGAATTTGCAGAACATGTATGTCTAGTAGGTCTTTTTTTTTTCTTTAATTATTTTCTGTGGAGTCCTTCTTCTCTCTCCCTCACGAAACTGTCAGAAGATTCTCCACTGCTCATTAACGTTCTATGAGTGGATCTTGGCGAGGCATTCAAAGAGTTGCTGAGATCTGTGTCCAAGTTGATATGCCATGAACAGACAGCTACTACAAATGCCTGGCTGAGAGAATGAGGAGTCAGCTGTCACATGTCTACATGTGATATCTGGGTGCTACATGGAAGTCCACAGGGGGCTGACAGCCCTTGTCATAACGGCCTATTTAGAACTGATTTTGAGTTTGCATGTGGTCTTATAGCTGTTTCCAGTCAGTCAGAAAGAGTTGCAGCATTTCCCACAGCTGCATGCCAGGCGAGATATCTTTGGCTGTCTTTCTCAGCTTCTGGGCTGTCTGGACGGAAGCCTCCCTCAGGCCATTCTAATTTGCAGTTCCATTTACCAGTGGGCTGCTTTCATGTTCCTCTCTCGGCCAAACATTACTCCTACATGCTCACTCCATCATTGTGGGGCTGGGACAATGCATGCTTCAGCATTGGGAAATGGAATGTCTTTCAAAATATTCATTATTTTAAAAATACTATATTGATGGCTCCTCCTTCCTGTTCCAAACTGCTATGGTTTCCTATTGCCTATGATATCAAGTCTAAAGTCTCAATCCTGTTATTTAAAGTTGTTTACTTTTTGGCCTTAACCCACATGCATTCATTTATTCATTCATTCACCAAATACCACTTTGGCCTACAAATTTAAAGTGCTCCAGTAGCTTTTGTCTCCTACTTAAAATAATTTCCTTTCTACCCTTCCCTGAGGAGTCCATGAGAAATTTCGTCTTTATGCTGCCATCCATGCTAACCTGGGCTCCTGGATTTCTCTTTCCCTCTGCTCTGCCTAGTCGAATCCATTTCCTTCAGCTGTTAGCTCACAAGGAATAGCACTCAGTCACCTGGAAAAGAAGTTCAAGGAGTGGCTGTAAGGCTATACCTGGATTTAGACCAGAGCTGGCAAGACATCAAGTTCCAAGGCAGATCCAAGGACTAGCTGCTCCACCTCTCTTGTTTTGGCTGAATGGTCTCTATTTTTCTCATGCTATTGTCACTTACGTTGAGTGTTTGCTCCTCTGTTGACCAGCTCGTTCTATCTACTCGTGACTTTGGCTTACTCATGGTTTTGGCTTGCCCTGGACTCTCTGGTTCCTCCGTTACCTTTAGGTAATACTGGAGGCAAGTCTTTTAGCATCTGCCTGTGCTGCCAGCTCTCTCATTTTGGTTTTTCAATTTCAGATTCCAGGAGGGAATCTGGTTGATGCAGATTATCTTTTTATGTGGGTCCAAGTTGTAGATCTCAGGCTGCCCAAGTATGAACCACACCCTTGAATCAGATGCGCTCTCTGGTTACTCAATCTTGGCTGGTGGGCAAGGATCCAGCTCCCTCAGTGGGGACCGGAATTGGGATATTTCCATATGGGTAGCTTCAGGCATGAGCTGGCACACACCTTTATTACAATGGCCTTGAAAGCCTAGCTCATGTAATTGCTGGGCATAGTGGCTTATGCCTGTAATCCTAGCACTTTGGGAGCCTGAGGTGAGCCGATCACCTGAGGTCAGAAGTTCAAGACAAGCCTGGCCAACATGGTGAAACCCTGTCTCTACTAAAAATACAAAAATTAGCCGAGTATGGTGGTACATGCCTGTAATCCCAGCTACTCAGGAGGCTGAGGCACAAGAATTACTTGAACCTGGGAGGTGGAGGTTGCAGAAAGCTGAGATCATGCCACTGTACTCCATCCTGGGTGACAGAGTGAGATTCTGTCTCAAAAAAAAACAAAAAACAAAAAACAAAAAACAAAAGCCTAGCTCAGGTCATATCTCCTCTGTATTTCTCTTCTCAATTACTTCTTCACTTATTTAGTATTTATAATATTGTATTTTTAGTTATTTATGTCCATGCATTTGTCTTTTGTAAACTAGATGATTAATAACATAAGTTCTGAAACTTAGAAGCCCAAGAACCATAAAACCAAGGCTAAATGACCTCCCAACCTGAATTTTTAGTGGCATTATGATTTCAAATATTCTCTAGTACTGTCCCTGGAAATTGTTGAAATATTTCAAGAATTCCAATGTTTTTGAACTTTTGTCTGCTTCTCAGAATATCTCATATGTGGAAGTGACACAAAAATTTTATGTCTCAATTTTTGAGGTTGAAAACATGGCTGCTGTATTCCCTAGATGTGGTGATGGAGGGCAGTTGACATTGGAGAGAGAATAAAGAAGCAGAATGTTTGGTTGGGTAACTCATTGACTATAGGGGAAGAGGAAGAGTGTAAACTTTATTAATAGAATTACCCATGTTTTCAGCTTGGATGCTTGATGGAAAATGGGGAGAGAATTCTAAAATCAGAAAAAGGGGGGAAGGTTGAATGTGATCCATATTTTATAGACCTTCAATATTACATTGATAATATTTATTTAGTGCTCACTCTTCATCACGCACTGGGCTAAGGCAGTTGATACCAACATGAATAAGACATAGTACCTGCCATCGAAGTGTTCTGTCCAGAGGGGGAGATATTTAGAAAAACAAAAGATTATAATTTAATATAATGTGCTAAGTACCATAATGAAAAGAGACTCGTGCAAGATATAGTGGTAGGCCAAAAAGAGGAATAATCTAGACCTCTTGGGAAGGTCATAGGAAATTTAAGACAAGACACTTAAGAAGAGCTGGGAAGGATGATCAGGTGATTGGGGAGGGCATTCTTGACATCAGAAATATCTTTTGAAAGGTAGGGATAACACTCAGAGGACTGATAGGAAATGAAGCTGAGATCAGATCCTAGAGAACCTTAAAAGGCAAGCTAGTGAGGCTGGATTTTATTCTTCAGGGGAACGGGAGCCATTGAAGAGTTTTAAGCATGATAGTAAGGTGGGCAGATTTGCAGTTATAAAATGATCACTCAGGTAGCAGTGTGAAGGATGAATTAGATGGGGATGAGACAGAAGGCAGAGAGCATGGTTAGGAGGTTGCTGCAAGAGTTCACCAGAGAGATTAAGAAAGTTGGATCTGAGGGAGCTGCAGTAGTGAGAGAAGAGAAGAGAAGGCTGGAGAGATGTTACAGAAATAGAATGCATAAGACTTGGCAACTGACTGGATGGAAGGATGGGAAAGGAGTCCTGTGTAATTGGGCAGATGGTGATAATAATATCTAGAACCAAAAATACAGAAGTTGGTTTTGGACAAACTAATGTTCTCCATCAGATTGCTGCTTCCCTGAGAACAGGGACTATGTTTTATTCACTTTTACATTACCTGTACCTAGTACAGTATATGGAATGCCTACTGATTAGAGTTTTGAGCATGTGGATTTAAAACATCTGAGGGATATCCAGGTAGACAAATCTAGTACTTAGCTTTGAAATTCAAGTGAGAGAGAGATGTGAACTGGAGAGGCACATTTGGGAATCATCATATATAATGATGAGTGAGCTCACTGAGGGAGTAAGACCAAAAGATGGTTGGGAAGAAGACCTTGAGTAATAGCAATATTTAAGGGGCAGGAAAAAGAAGAGGAGCCATTTGCAAAAATGAGAACATGGTGTCATGGCGTCATGGAAGCCAAAGTGCAGAGTATCCAGAACATGGAAGAGGTAAACAGGATCAAAGGTCACTAAGAGGTCATAGCTCCCAGGAAGTATCAATGCAGTTAACTGGCTGGGCTCTGACCTCAGAATAATAGATTGCCATTCTAGCAAACCCAGTCCACATAGATACAGTCTCAGGCCCACGGCCTCACTTTCTTCATTCAAGAAGCCATAGCATCAGAAGACTAAATCTGTCCTGCTTTTCACACAGTGTGCTTGTAAGGGTTGAATGAGATAATATGGTAGCAGCTCATAAAATTTTTGGCTTCAGGACTACTTTATACTCTTAACTTATCAATAACATAAACAAGCTTTGGTTTGCATATGTCTTTCAAGATTTTCCATATTATAAATTAAAATAAGAAATTTTAAAAATTCAACTCATTTAAAATTAGCAATAATAAACCATTCTATGTTAACATAAATATTTCATAAAGCATCACTATATTCTCAAAAACAACTTAGAGAAAAGAGTGGCATTGTTTTATAGTTTTGTAAATTTCTGGAATGCCTGGCTTAATAGAAACAGCACTTTCTCCTATCTGCATCTGCATTCACTCTGTTATGATATCACATGTCACGTAACCTCCAGAAAATCCTGCTGTACTCTTATGAGAGAATAAAAGCCACAAAGGGCAAATAACAACTTGGTATTCTTATAAAAATTGTTTTATTCTTAAAGATCACCTGAAAACATCTCAGTGATGCTCAGATATTCCCAGACCACACTTTGAGAATTGCTGATGTATGTGAATTCACATTGGAAGCTAGAAAGTTCACAAAATGGTGTTTTGATCACCCTGAAAACCTATACCCTGGGAATCAAAAAGGAATCTCTCTCACGTGGCTACAGTTTGCCCCCAGAAGAACATTGTATATGAATAACATTGTTCCAAACAGGCCAAGATATAGTTTCTAGTCCAGATTTCTTACTTTCTCCTTCCTGGCAATTAAATGAAAAATGTAAATGAGAATGTGCTATAAAAAGGCAGGCTGTTAATCCAAACTGTAAGTTAAGATCTTGTTATTTCCAGGCCAACCACAAAGAAAATAACTCTCTCTCTCTAAATATATATATATATCTCCTTGCGCTCTCTCTCTCTCTATATATATATATTATATATATATATACAGCGGCAGCAGCAAAGAAATATTTTGTGCTAGAAAATATCTATTTAACACAAAAGAAAACAGAGAATCAGTAATGAAGGAATAAAGGAACAAAAAAATACATAAGGTATATGGAAAAATAAACAGCAAAAGCACAAATTAAATTCTACCTTGTCAGTAATTACTTAAATGTAAATGAACTAAGCTTCAACAAAAAAGCAGAAGTTGGCAAAATGGATTTTAAAAATCCTTAATTCAATTATATGCTGTCTAGAGGAGACACACTTTAGATTGAAAGACACAAATAGGTTGAAAATAGAAAGGTAGGAAAAAATATAACATGCAAACAGTACCCCAAAGAGAGAGAAAGCATACAGAAAAGAAAGTAGTTAAACTGTCTTTATTTGCAGATGACATGATCTTGTATAAAAAAAATCCTAACGAATCCCACTAAAAATTATTAAAACTAATAAACAAGTTCAGCAATTTTTCTGGGTACAAGATCAATATACCAAAATAAATTGTATTTTTATACGCCAGCAATGGACAATCCAAAAATGAAATTAAGAAAGTAATTCCAAGCACAATAGAGTCAAAAAGAATAAAACATTTAGGACTAAATTTAATAAAATCAATGCAATATTTGTACACTGAGAAATGCAAAACATCATTGAAAAAAGTAATAGAAGTTTTAAATGAATGGAAAGATGTACTGTGCTCATGGATTGGAAGGCTAATATTAAGACAGTAATAGTCCCAAAATTGATCTTCAGGTTCAGTGCAATCTCACTCAAAGTCCCAGCTGCCTTTAAAAAATATATATATATAGATAGACAAGCGAATTCCTCAACTTAATATGGAAGTTCAAGAGACCCAGAATAGTCAATGCAATCTTGAGAAATAAGAACAAAGTTGTAGGACTCATATGTCCTGATTTCAAAACTTACTATGAAGCTATAGTAATGAAGACAGTATGGTACTAAAATAAGGATAGACACATAGATCAATGGAATAGAATTCACAGTCCAAAAAAAAGTCCCTTACATTTATGGTCAATTGATTTTTGACATGGCTGAAAAGCCAGTTTGGTGGGGGAAATAATATTCTTTTTAACAAATATGCTGGGACAACTGGATATTCACATACAAAAGAATAAAGTTGGGTCCCTACCTCACACCATATAAAAGTTAATTAAAAATGGATCATGCATCTAATGTTAGAGCTAAAAGTATAAAACTCTTAGAAGGAAACATATTTGTAATCTTTGTGATCTTAAATTAGGCGATTTGTTTTTAGATATGAAATCAAAAGTACAATCAACAAAAGAAAAATAAATAAATTGGACTTTATCAAAGCTAAAAATGTTGGTGCTTAAAAGAACACTTTTAAAAAAGTAAAAAGTTGACTCACTAAATTTGCAAATTATATCTTTGATAAGGGACTTAGGTCTAGAATATATAAAGAACTCTTACAACTCAACAATAAAAAGACAATCTAATTAAATGAGCAAAGGATATAAACAGACATTTCTTCAAAGAAGATATGCAAAAGGCAATAAGCACATGAAAAGATACTCAATATCATTCACCACCAGAGAAATGTAAATCAAAACCACAATAGGATACTGTTTCATACCCATAGGATAGCTATAATTAGTGTTGGAAAGATGTGAAGAAATGGGAACCCACATATTACTGGTGCAGATGTTATATAGTACAATCACTTTGAAAATATAACAGATAGAATAGTAAAGAATAAAGGGATATGTAGAATAAAGAACTCTTCTTTCTGGCAGTTACTCAAAAAGCTAATCATAGAATTACTGTATGACCCAGCAATTCCACTTCTGGGCATATAGCAAAGGGAAATGAAAGCATGCGTTCACACAAAAAACATACCTGAATGCTCATAGCAGCATTATTTATAACAGCCAAAATGTAGAAAGAGCCCGATTTTCCATTAACTGATATATAGATAAATAAAATATGACATATCCATACAATAGAATATTATTTGGCTATAAGGAAAACGAAGTACTGATACATACTACAATGTTAATCAATCTTGAAAACAGTATGATGCAAGTGAAAGAAGCCAGATACCAAAGGCCACTTATTGAATGTATTTATATAAAATGTCTAGAATAGGCAAATCCATAGAAACAGAGTAGATTAGTGGGTGCTAGGGCTGCAGTGGGTAATTACTGCAATGACTGCGATTTCTTTCTGTGGTGATAGAAATGTTATGGAATTAGTGTGATGGTTGTAAAACTTTGTGAATATATGGAAAGTCACCAAACTGTACCATTTAAAAGGGTGAATTTTACCGTATGTGAATTTTATCTCAAGGAAGCCATTTTTTTTTTAACGCTAGGTGTTTTTGCACTTATCAGCAGTGTTACTTTTGTCTTCTTTCAACCCATCCTCTATCTTTGTTGCCATAATCTATACAGTTCCCAGGAGTCTAGAAGTTTGCTTCCAAGGAGGCCAAATCTGAGTTCTTTCTAATTTGGACTGTGGATGGAGATGCCGGTGGAGGTGGAAATAGCTTTGGAAAAGGGATCAGAAGATGGAATTTACATTGTGATTCTCTCCTTGAGCTTTGGCAAGTCACCTTGTTTCTCTGAGCTTCAGGTTTCTGTTCTGAGAATAAAAATGACCCTGGCCCTATGCACCTTTCAGGGTTGTAAGTGACAGCAGACACCCTGTGAGCAATCTACTTACTAATTAATCCTTACTAAACTGTAAGCACTACACAAATATTAGTCTTCGTGATCAGGATTTCCATAGCTTGATGCCAGGGTTTAAGGATTATGAGGGGAGATATAACCATCATCCCAGGCCTCTTTAATCACAAAACCCTAAGGAAGAACTGCTGGATCTCAAGTTTTACTATTGTTGCCCTGAGCTGCCTGGGAACAATGGTGATACTCTCTAGTGCCTGAGAGATGGCTGTTATTATTTTAAGTGTTTATTTAGATTACCTTTCTTTTAAGGATTTTCACTTATTCAACCCACTGCTTTGCTTTTTTTTGTTTATTTATTTTTGGTGTTTAAAAGCATTGTTTATGAAAGCAAGGCATTCTTGAGCTTTGGTCAAACCTTGATACATGTGGATCATGGATTAAAGGTTTACCCAACAGAATGATTTCTGACTGTCTTCCTAGAAGGAACACAATGGGTAGCATAGATTTTAATGTCAGCCTGGGTTTAAATTCCAGTTCTACGACTTTCTAGCTATAAGACCTTGAGCAAATTTCATTATTTAACATCTGTGAGCCTCAGTTTCCTTATCTATACAACAAAGATTTCCAGCTTCATTGGATTTTTGTGAGGATGAAAAAAGATGATACTTAGCCCAGGGTGCAGAATGCAGTAAGAAGTTAATAAATCTAGTGTTATTACTGGGCCTCGACAATGAGTGATCAAGGTCAGAGTCTCAGCTTAGGAAAGAGGGTGGCAGGGCTGGTTTTGGCAAACTGGAAGGAAGAGGATTAGACAGTTATCAATTGCCTCCTTTGTGCCAAGTACTTTTCCATATGCTCTGTCCCTTGATCTTCACAACTCTGAAATACAGCTATTAATTCATATTTACATGTGACAAAACAGGGGCTCAGAGAGATTAAATAATTTGTGTAAAGTCACACACATTATTAGTTGTCCATTTGAGTCCAAGCCTGACTGATTCCCAAGTCCAGGGTCTTTCTTTTATTCTGTGTGACCCCAACCCTTTTATGTTGCCTTGCATGGTCCCCATAACTAAACTGGCCTGCCCTTTCCCAAGTACCTTCACCTGTCACATCTCTCTCCTCCTCTTGCCTCCACCCCCAACCCAGCCAACCTCTGGATGCATGCCTCGCTTTCAGGTGTTTCAGGCAGAGCAGGACTTGGATGTGATGGGATGCTGTAGAGCTGGCCAAGGGCTGAATGAAGGGTTGAACCAGATGAACAAAGGTCTCTCCAACCTTATTCATCTTTCAAGACTCCTATCAAATGCCTTCTCTGAGTCCTCCAGGGGGAATTAGTTCTTCTTTCCTTTGTTCTCCCATAGTATCTTATCTAGACCTCTGTTAATATATTTACCATTTTATTTATTTATTAATTTTTTGAGACAGAGTCTCACTCTGGTGGCCCAGGCTGGAGTGCAGTGGTTTAATCTTGGTTCACGGCAGCCTCGAACTTCCTGGCTCAGGTGATTCTCCCACCTCAGCCTCCCGAGTAGCTGGGATTACAGGCATGCACTACCATATCCGGCTTTTTTTTTCTTTTTCTTTTTTTTTTTTGTATGTTTAGTAGAGACAGGGTTTTGCTACTTGCCCAGGCTGGTCTCAAACTCCTGGACTCAAGCAATCCACCTACCTTGGCCTCCCAGAGTGTTGGGATCAGAGGCATGAGCCACTGCGCCCGGCCATAATATTTAAACCATCTGTTTATTTGTCTTTCAAGCTGAGTAGAGTCTGTATCTTTCTCATCTTCTAATCTGCAGCCTCAATTAAGAATTATTTAATGGAGGCTAGATATGGTGACTCACGCCTGTAACCAAAGCAGTTTGGGAGGGCAAGATGGGAGGATTGCTTGAGACCAGGAGTTCAAGGCTGCAGTGAGCTATGATCACATCACTGCACTCCAGCCTGGGCAACAAAATGAAACTCTGTCTCTAAAAAAAACACAAAAAACAAAAAACAAAACAAAACAAAAAAACAAGAATTATCTAATGGAGAGCTTCTACACATTTTTCCAAAAAGTGAAAACAATCCAAGTGTTGATCAACTTATAAATAAATAAGTAAAATGTTGTCTATTGATACAATGGTGTATTGTTTGGTAATAAAAAGGAATGAATTACTGATAGATGCTACAACATGGATAACCCATGAAAACATTATGCTAAGTGCAAGAAGTCAATCAAGAAAAGGCCGCATATCATATGATTCCATTTATGTGAAATGTCCAGAACAGGCAAATCTATAGAGACAGTAAATAGTTTACTAGTTGCCTAGGGCTGAGGAGGTTGGGAAGAAATGGAGAGTGACTGATATGGGTACTGAGTTTTTATTAGGGGTGATGAGATTGTTCTAAAATTGATTGTGGTGATGGTTGCACAGTTCTATGAATATACCATAAACCTTTGAATTGTACACTAAATAGGTGAATTGTCTAGTGTGTGACTTATATTCCAAAAATATGGTTTTATATATATCTTATATATAAAATATATATAATTAATTACATATAATATGTATTTTATATATAATAAACTGAGTAGAGTCTATATGTTTCTCATCTCTTAATCTACAGCCTCAATTAAGAATTATTTAATAGAGGCCAGGTGCGATGGCTCATGCCTGTACCCAGATTTTGGGAGGCTGAGGCAGGCGGATCACCTGAGGTCAGGAGTTTGAGACAAGACAGGCTAACATGATGAAATCCCGTCTCTACTAAAAGTACAAAAATTAGTTGGGTGTGGTGGTGGGCACCTATAATTCCAGCTACTTGGGAGGCTGAGGAAGGAGAATTGTTTGAGCCTGGGAGGCGCAGGTTACAGTGAGCTGAGATCGTGCGACTGTACTCCAGCCTGGATGATAGAGTGAAACTCTGTCTCAAAAAAAAAAAAAAAAAAAAGATGTGGTGGCCTCCATTATATATATATATATATATATATATATATATATATACACACATATATATATATATATACATATATATATAGTAATATATTAAATGGTCTCCATTTATGTATAATATATAATATATAATGTATGTATATTTGTATACTATATATAAAATACATATTATATATTATATAAAATAGTATTATGTTATAGTAGTATATGTTATGTATGTAGTTTTATATATATATAACAGAATTCAACAGTATTATTGGAATATAATTCATATACTAGACTATATATATATATATACACACACACACACACACATATATATAAAGCTAAATAAAGGAGAGAGAGAACACATAGTTTATTCAGCAAAGGAAGGAAGTTCTTCATGGCTGGATCATTGAGCACAAGGAGAGGAGTCTGAGAAATGAAGCTGAGAGAAAGGAAGGGGCCGGGTCTCAAACGGCCTTGTTGAGCATGTTAAGGAGTTTTGATTGATTCCAATCTGAGGCCATGGAAAGATTTGCAAGGGTTTAAATAGAGGGATGACATACTCAGATGCACAGTTTAGAAAGATCTCTAGGGATGTGGGTGAAGGCAGGTCTAGGGAAAGTCAGCCTGGAGGCAGGGAGACAGATATAGGGGCCTTGTCACAGGCACCTAGGTGAAAGTCAAGAGTGGAAGGGATCAGGGACAGTGTAAGTAGAAGCCATAGGTCTTGAGTGTGGTTGGCTGTAGGAGATGAGAGTTGATGAGGGGAATGAAAGCTGCGTTTCAGCAAGGAGGAGTGGTTTAAAGTGTGGAGTTTCAGGTGCAGCCTCGGCAGGCTAACTGGCGGTGGCACAGATGAATATGAATCTCAGGACAGAGAACTGTGTTCTTGGCAGTGAAGTGAAGTACTTGACAAGTGAGACAGAATAGAGCCTTGGAGGAGAGTTGAGTAAGGTAAGGAGACAAGAAGGACTGGTCCTGTCTAAAGTGTTCCTATTGTTCTTCTCAAGATGATTCTTTGAGGAGTTTGGTTTTGAAGGAATGGTTGGTTACAAAAATAATAATAATAATAATACAAATTAAAAAAATAAAGGGAAGGGCTTGGCTGATCTTTCCACTTTTTGTGGCTTACAGATTTCTTTCAAGTGTTGGCTCTGAATTTCATAACTTTTCTCTGGAGCCTGGGTTTCTTTCTTTCCCTTCCTTGAATCGTTTCTCTTTCTTTCTTTTGTTCTCTTTGGTTTTTTAATTTAATCATTGACGATGGCTAGGACTCTCTTGTGGGGAAAGTCTTTTGGTATTTGATCTGAAGCAGAATTTTGGGATATCAAGTCCTGTGTTCTTCCAGGCAGGTTCCTGGAGTGCTCAGCTCAAGTGACTGCTGAAATGCTAGAAAGTTTTCTGCCTCATGGTTCATTAACCAGAAACATCCATTTCTTGCCTACCTTCAGGAGCCTGTTACTTCACTCAGTGTAAAAGACTTTGAAGTTTAGAAGTGGTAGTACAATCCTTAACATAAGACCTTTGAAAACCACTTTGGAAATCTGTTGGGCAGTATGCACTGCAGCTGAACATGTGCATTCCCTGTAACCCACCAAAGTCACTCCTAGGTATAGGCCCCACAGAAACCTGGACATATACTCATCAAAAGACAAGACTTGTAGTTGTGCTATGGATAATAACTATAAGCTGGAGACAACCCAAATACCTACTGATAGTTTAATGGAGGAATAGATTGTGGTCTCATCACACAATGGAATACTATACAACAATAAGAATGAACCATATACAACCACACACAAAAATATTGAGAGGTGACAACATGCTAGCAGCCCTCGCTCACTCTCCACGCCTCCTTGGCCTCAGTGTCCACTCTGGCAGTGCTTGAGGAGCCCTTCAGCCTGCCGCTGCACTGTGGGAGCCCCTCTCTGGGCTGGCTGAGGCTGGTGCTGGCTCCCTCTGCTTGCTGGGAGGTGTGGAGGGAGAGGCGCCAGCAGGAACCGGGGCTGCACACGGCACTCACAAGCCAGTGCAAGTTCTGGGTGGGCACGGGCTCAGCAGGCCCCACACTCAGAGAGGCCAGCCCGTGCCACTGGCCCCAGGCAGTGAGGGGCTTAGCACCCAGGCCGGCAGCTGCAGAGCGTGCGCCAGGTCTCCCAGCACTACTAGCCTGCCTGCACCTCACTTGAATTCTCGCCGGGCCTCAACCACCTCCCTGCAGGGCAGGGCTCGGGAGCTGCAGCCCGTCATTCCCAAGCGCTCCACCATGCCTGAGTGCTCCCCCTTCTCCCCCCAGTTCCTGCACGGCCCCAGCCTCCCCGACCAGCGCCACCCCCTGCTCTGGGCACCCAGTCCAATCGACCCTGGCATGGCCCTGGTGCAGGATCCACTAGGTTAAGCCAGCTAAGCTCCTGAGTAGGGTAGGGTCTTGGAGAACTTTTATGTCTAGCTGGAAGATTGTATTTGCACCAATCAGCACTCTGTGTCTAGCTAATCTGATGGGGACCTGGAGAACTTTTATGTCTAGCTAGAGGATTGTAAGTGCACCAATCAGCACTCTGTGTCTAGCTAAAGGTTTGTAAATGCACCAATTAAGGCTCTGTGTCTAGCTAATCCAGTGGGGACTTGGAAAACTTTTATGTCTGGCTAGAGGATTGTAAATGCGCCAATCAGCACTCTGTGTCTAGCTAGAGGATTGTAAATGCACCAATCAGCACCCTGTCAAAACGGACCAATCATCTCTCTGTAAAATGGACCAATCAGCTCTCTGTAAAATGGACCAATCAGCTTTCTGTAAAATGGGCCAATCAGCAGGATGTGGGTGGGGCCAGATAAGGGAATAAAAGCAGGCTTCCCAAGCGAACAGAGGTAAGCTACTCAGGTTTCCTTCCACACTGTGGAAGCTTGTGCTTTCGTTCTTTGCAATAAGTCTTGCTGTTGTTCGTTCTTTGTGTCCACGCTGCCTTTCTGAGCTGTAACACTCTCAGTGAAGGTTTGCAGCTTTACTCCTAAAGCCAGCAAGACCACAAACTCAGTGGAAGGAACAAACAACTCTGGACATACTGCTTTTAAGAGCTGTAACACTCACTGTAGAGGTCTGCAGCTTCACTCTTGAAGTCACCAAGACCACAAACCCATGAGAAGGAGGAAACTGTGGACACATCTGAACATCGGAAGGAAAAAACTCCAGACACGCCATCCTTAAGAACTATAACACTCACGGCAAGGGTCAGCGGCTTCATTCTTGGAGTCAGCGAGACCAGGAACCCACCAATTCTGGACACAATATGGATGAATCTCAGACACATGTTCAGCAAAAGAGGCCAGACATAAAACGCACTTACTGTACGAATTTTATTTACAAAAACAGGTGAAAGGGGTAGTGACTAGAACTTGGCATGGGGCAGCTTTTGCGTGCTGGCCATGTTCTGTTTATTTGAGTTCTGCTCACGTGAGTGTGGAGGTTCAGCAGGTTATACTGTATACGTGCTTTTATAGAATGTGTATTGTACTTTAATAAAATCTTTTTTCTATTTTAATTTTTTTGGATTCAGACTTTTGCTGTTACCTAAGAAGGCCTATTGATTTTATATGTAGAATCCAAAAGGTGTTACTATAGGTGTGGTTATAACAGTGCCGAATAATTGTGATTATCACCTTTTGGCACCAATATGTAATCCAGTGCTTACCCAGGACTGGTGGTGAAAGTGGACTGTCCCAGGTGCAGGCAGGAGTGCGTTGTTTGTGGGGAATTTTTTTTTGGATGAAGTCTCATTCTGTTGCCTAAGCTGATGCGATCTCTGCTCGCTGCAACCTCCACCTCCCGGATTCAAGCAATTCTCCTGCCTCAGCCTCTCATGTAGTTGGGACTACAGGCACGTGCCACCATGCCTGGCTAATTTTTTTTGTTTTTTTTTTTTGAGACAGTGCCTTGCTTTGCAGCCCAGGCTGGAGTGCAGTGGCATGATCTTGGCTCATTGCAACCTCTGCCTCCCAGGTTCAAGCCATTCTCCTGCCTCAGCTTCCTGAGTAGCTGAGACTACAGGCGCATGCCACCTCGCCTGGCTAATTTTTTGTATTTTTAGTAGAGACGGGGTTTCAGTATGTTGGCCAGGCTGGTCTTGAACTTCCGACCTCGTGATCCGCCTCGGCCTTTGGAAGTGCTGGGGTTACAGGCATGAGCCACCGTGCCAAGCTGTGTGCAGGGAATTTAAAACAATAATAAAATGGACTAAGAGTGAGTTTGCTTTTAAATTGTTACTATGCACTGGCAACTCTTAACAATATCAGTGATAAAATACATCCCTCTCCTCAGTAAATAATTTGCTAATCTAAGTTCTAAACAATTGCTGTGACTATTGTTGAGCTGAACTGGCTGTTCCCACTGCCGTGCCCTTAGCAGGCCAACGACGGGAGTAATAACTGTCATTATAGGTGTAGGTATTTGTAGGTATGTGCATTGTGTCAGAGACTGAACTTGGTCCTTTTTGTACATAGGTTTTATTTTTCCTAAGATCTCTCTTTCTGTCACCCAGGCAGGAGTGCAGTGACACAATCATGGTTCACTACAGCCTTGCCTCCACCTTGCTGGGTTCAAGACATCCTTCCACTTCGGCCTCCAGACTAGCTGGGACTACAGGCTTCCGCCACCAAGCCCAGCTAAGTTGTGTATTTTTTGTGGAGACAGCAGTTTCACCATGTTGCGCAGGCTGGTCTCAAACTCCTGGGCTCAGGAGATCACCTGCCTCTGCCTCCCAAAGTGCTGGGATTACAGGTGTGAGCCACTATGCCTGGGCAGTATATAAATCTTACTTACACCTCAGAGCTGTATGCATTAGGTATTATCATTCCCATTTTACAGACGAGAAAACTGAGGGTTGTAGAAGTTAAGGGACTTGCTCAAATTCACTCAGCTACTAAAGATAAGAGGGAGGGAGGATGTATCTAAGTCTCCTGAGTGAAAGCTCACTTTTCCACTGGGCTTTTCTGTCCCTGGGTACCAACTGCCACATGGAAGTCCCTTGATATGTATTCGCTGAATAAAAGGGTAAGTGGGTGAAGACTTGATCGTTTTTTAAATTAATTTACTTTTTTATTTTTTAAAATGTCAATTTGTATTTTAGATTTGGGGTACAAGTGCAGGTTTGTTACATGCATATAACAAACTCATTAAAAGATAATACTTGTAGTTGCACTATTGATAATAACTATAAATTGGAGACAACCCAAATACCTATTGATAGTTGAATGGAGGAATAGATTGTGGTTTCGTCACACAATGGAATACTTCAATGTGTGATGGTGAGGTTTGGGAAACGATTGATCCCATCACCCAGGTACTGAGCATAGTACCCAATAGTTAGTATATCAACCTTGGCCCCACTGTCTCCCTCCCTTTTTAGCAGTCCCTATGTCTATTGTTGATATCTCTATGTCCATGAGTGCCCCAGGTTTAGCTCCCACTTATAAGTAAGAGCATGTGGTATTTGATTTTCAATTCTTGTGTTAATTCGCTTAGGATAATGGTCTCCAACTGCATCCATGTTGCTGTAAAGGATATGACTTCGTTCTTTTTGTGGCTGCATAGTATTCCTATGGTGCATATGTACCACATTTTTTTAAATCCAGGCCACCATTGATGGGCACCTGGTTGATTCCATGTTTCGGCTATTGTGAATATGGCTGCAATGAACATATGAGTATATGTGTCTTTTTGGTAGAACAATTTATTTTCTTTTGGGTATATACCTAGTAATAGGGTTGTGGGTTGAATGGTAATTCCGTTTTTAGCTCTTTGAGAAATCTCCAAACTGCTTTCCACAGTGGCTAAAATAATTTACACTCCCATCAACAATGTGTAAGCATTCCCGTTTCTCTGCAGCCTCACCAGCATCTTTTGTTTTTTGGCTTTTTGACAGTAACCATTCTGACTGGTGTGAGATGGTATCTCATTGTGGTACTGAGTTGCATTTCTCTAATGTTGATCATTATTTTATCTCAAGGAGGAGGTTTCACATGAATATAACTTCTTGCCTAAGTTGGTTTAGGTAAGAAGACTCTTCATGTGCCTCTTTCCTTCAAATTTTAAGGGTAAGTCTCTTGAAAAGTATAGTTATTTATCTGGTTATGTTTCATATATGTAATCTACATCTCATAAATATTTTAAGTAGTTTTTATGACTCTCATCTTACAGATGAGGGAACTTTGGCTTGAGCACTCAAGTAATGAAGCAATGGTCATGCAGCTAGTATGAGTGTGGGAATTAAGAGTGGTTACTGAAATGAACTTTGAGGTCTAGAAGACCAGTGTTGGCTTTACCTCTTAGCAATGTGACTTCAAAAACATTAGTGACAGTTTTTGAATCTCAGGTTTATAAATAAAACAGGACTTCTATAAAATAGGAATTATACTAATGTTTACCGAAGAGGCTGCAAACTCAAATGCCTGCAGGAGCCAGGAGTAGGGAGCTCTGCAGTGTTGGTTAATCACTTGGCTCTTGCCTGGTTCAATACTGAGGGAGGCAGTGCTGGGAATGGAGCCTGGGTTGGACTTCGCTTTTCAGGCCTGTACTCATTCATTCCATCATTCTCTCAGTCAGTATTTCTGGAGCACACAGGATGTTTAGCATGGGTCTAAGCTCTGGAAATGCAAATTTGAATAAGGCTTACACCCTTTCTGCTTTTGAGGGAAATAAACATGGAGACAACCAATGAAAACATAGATTATATCTTTAAGTTCTGGGAATCTCATCACAGCAATTCTAAGACTAAAGAGGCTGTGCTCTTGGAGCACATCTTCTATTTTTTAGTAGGACAATACCAAAATGATTCCAGCCTGGCAAAGAACTCTGTTTCAGTAAAGCCCTGGAAAAAGTGCATTTTATAATATTCCTCTGGAATTCATTGGGCACTTACAGACACTCAAGGCTGGGAGTCAAGTCATTGAGTCAGTCAACAAACCTGTAAGCACAGTGCTGATCACCCGCAATAGGCTCTTTGGGCCTGATGAAGCATGGGACAGCAATGAATGTGGGCCCAGTCCTGTCCTCTAGAGGTTCACAGCCTAAGACAGGCAAGCACATTCAGATAGACACCTACAGACCAGAATAATAACATCAACCAAGCAGCACACTCCTGGGTCTCCGCATACCACACAGTATCTCTCATACCTCCTAGATCCCCCTCATCCACCTATTTTTGTCTTTTCTGCCCAGCACTCACCTCTGCTCTCATTCACTCTCTTTCCTGGAAAACCCAGGCCAGGAGCTTTCTCCCCCACTGTTCAAAATGAACCTATGAACACATGTTCAATATGTTTATCTTTGGGCTTCCTGAACAAATACTTCAGTCTATTCGTGGACACACACCTCGTTCAGGTCTTACCACTGCAGGTCGCTGATGTGGGCCTCCAGCTGCTTGTTTATGTGTGTTCTTGGTTGTTTGAGGGTCACTTGTGTTTATTTGTGTGGATGGGAGCAGAACAAGATATGTGAGTAGTTGTGAGTAAGATCCATCTTAGGCCAGACTTGGTGGCTCAGGCCTGTAATTGAAACACTTTGGGAGGCTGAGGTGGGAGGATCAACATGATGCTGGGAGTTGGAGATTCACCTGGGCAACATAGCAAGAGCCTGTCTCTAAAATAAATAAATAAATAAGTAAATAAATAAATAAATGAATGACTCATCTAGTTTCAGAAAGGACTCCAGTGGCCTATTTGGATAATAAAAAAATAAAGCAGTATAAGTTTAAAGTAGTGAGAAAAAAATAAGAAAATTAGAAGTCAGGGCTAAGCGGAACACGAGTCAGGCAAAAAGAAAAGCTGCATTCCATAGTGACCTCTCACTCACTGGGTGAATAATGTGTGAATATGAATGTGTGGGTTTTAAGCTAGGAGTATTCCAGATACTTGTACATCTATTTCTTGTCTTCCCAGGGCTGACTGAGTTCTCTGTTCCAGTTCCCCTCAGTCTTACTTGGTGGGGGACGAAGGGGAAGAGATTCGTTGCTCTCCTTTCCCAGCAATCTTATCGTCTCCTTCCTCACTCCACCAACTGTTCATTTTTGCTGTTTTGGCTTTTTGTTCAGGTGTGTTTTGGGAGTCGTGACTGAAAGATTAGCCAGGGTAGAGGACGGAGAAAACACTACCTCTCTTCTCATCTGCCCAGGAAGGCCTAAGGGAAGAGGAGGTGTTGCAGGAGATGGTGGGACAATGGAAGAAGGATGCTTGGCAGAAGGCAGGAGCAGAAGGTCACCCTGGTGACTTGGAAGAAGCATTGGAGGTAAGCATGGGATAGGAAAGATCAAATCATTGGAGGAAAGATGAGAGAGACCTTTGGAACAGAGAAAAGCTCCAGGCCATATCCCGGAATGCCAGTAGGGAGCCTGAGGCGGGCTCCACAAGGAGGGCTGCTGGTGGGTGTGCCCTTGTTGGCTCCAGGGTGAGGACACCAAGGGAAGGCAGGGAGGATGAGCTCCATTCCACGAAGAGTGAGGCCAGTGTCTTGGCTGAGACAGTGATGGGGGAGGCTGACCAGATTTGTATCAGAAATTACTTAAGCTAGTCAGAGCCAAACATCCAGATTCATGGGTGTGGTTATTCCTTAGCAGCCTGGAGACAGCCAGGGCCCTGGAAGATGAAGAGACCAGTTCTGAAGTCCTGGACTGTGTTATCTACAGAAAGGCTCCGTTGATTTCTTGAGGATTTTGTGCAAAATAATACAATGAGGCCTCGACAGAACCTTGCGATTCCATCCATTAGTGTTGTTAACTAAACCCATTAGACTTGCATAGAGGCCTTTGACTTCCTGAAGAAAAGCCACCTTCTTGTTGAAGGATAATGAGGCCCATGGCCCTACCTGCATTGAGATGGTCCAAAGGTGACCAAGAGTGAACAGAGTTGAGGGAAAGAGCCAATCCTTGCCCGTTCTCTCCCTTGTCTCTCTTTACTGGAAAAATACCATCCACTTTGTTACTGCATTGCAGGAAACTCAGGACTTATTAGAGGGTCACCCATGAGTTTGGCTAGTTCACTGTAATAGCATAAGATACATCAAAGTTTAATTGCTTGAGAGAAAATCATGTGTTCTGTGTGAGGCTGGAAAGGGTCATGGAAGGAGAATGAGATGGATTATGAGTTCATGCATGAGCATGGAAGCTGGAACCACTCCAGACCTTCTCATTCAAAGCTCCTACTATGTTCCCACCACCTGCCAAGCTCCCATACTTTTCCTGGATTTTTCCTCATATGATCTGGAATGGGTCTACGGATGTTTATGGGAGCCTTTTGATCAAGTGTTGTGCCTTTTACAAGGGTGTAGCAACTGTTTCAGTTTCTAGTGCAACACACAAATTTTGTCACTGTTTTGGAATGTGCTTGGTGGGAGGTGGCAATCAGGTTATTGGATGATAGCTGATGTTTATGGATTGAAGGTTAGAGGAGAGTGACCTAGGTAGGAACTTTAGAGACAGAAAACCCTGTGTTTTTCTCTGCATGTAAGTTGTAACTGACTTCCAGGAGAGGGATTCCAGTGTTCTGGATCCTGATATATAAGAAGATATAAACATGAAGAAATAAAAATTTGGGTTATACCTCTTCAGTTTTCCTTTTTATTAAACCTCTATGTCTTGGAAGAAACACAGCAGATTCTCACACTCTGGAGATATCCATAATTAAGTTCTACATGTTGAGGATGAACAGTTCTTAATGGAATCTGTGATTTGAGGGCTCTGGGGTAGGGCTTGACACGTGAACGGAGGAGTGAGCTTCCAGGTGTTTTTCCTCACATGTGAAATTGCACTTGCCAGCATACTCCAAAGAGTTCTGGAAATTACCACGCTTTCATCAATGTGACTGAGAAAAATTGATACGCTGGAAACAGGCATGCAGGGTAATTTGCAAAATCTCAGAATCAGGGAAGCTATAAATATGGGCATTTGCAGTCCTAAGTTGCAACATGTTTCTGACTCAGTCTCCTGCCAGTGTGGATTTGTACTTGCCCATGATTTGTTGTTTCTGGCTTACCCTGGGGCACTGGAGGGCTTGGAGACTTCTGCCAGAACACCTAGGATATGTAAAGAATTCCTGCCAGAAAACAATAAAAACACTACCAACCTAACACAAAGGGGCTATGCTTGCACTGTTTGAGAAAACACTACCTTCTTGGAGAACTCCACTGTCAGCTGGTAAAAGGCAAGATCAGTCCCTCTATGACCAGGTAGCTTCTGACGGTTCCCATGACCTTGGGCTGTCCAGCCCTGACACCCAGACAGCTGTATGCAGTTGGTTATCAGGGGAATGTGTGAGAAAATATAGATGAATTACTAGTTTTTACTACTGGAAAACACCTGAACATCTATAACCAATGAAATCTTGCTTCTTTATACATTATCTTAAAGATCATCATATGTAAATTATCTACCTAGTAGCTTTCCACAAATTTAAATGTTGAGCTGCTTAATAATAATCTCTGAATTTGCCCTTTCTCCTGCTTCTACAGAGAGCTCTTGCATGGTGGTAGAACCGAGGACAGCCTAGACCTTCTGATTGTCAACTCCTTGTTCCATTGGGTCCAAACCTACATGTCTGAACTCCTCTCAACAAAGACTTGTCGAAGTTATTAATAACTGGGGAACATGTATTCAGTAATTACACGCATCAGGCTCCATGCTTTCTGTGCAGTATGTAAATTGATCCATTGTCATACTAATTATAAATGGCTAGTATTATTGCTGCTTTACAAATGAGGTGTATGACACACAGGGAGCTAAATAATTTGCCTAAGGTCACACCACTTGTAAATGGTGAAGCCAGGACTCAAGGCCAGGTCTGGCTACCCCTGAATTTGATACCTGTATCCTCTATATCTCTGTTTTCTCCCAGACCAAGGTCTCTGTACCTCTCTGCCAACAGAGAAAAGGGTTCATTCATTCATCAAATGTTTGTTGAGCATCTACTGTGACTCAGGCAATATCCTAGATCAAGGATTGTCAAACTTTTTTCCATAAAGGACCAGAGAGCAAACATTTTAGGTTTCCTGGGTCATACGGTCAGTCACTGTGATTCAACTCTGCTGTTGTAGTATAAGATTGTGAAAGCAGCCATAGACAATATGTCAATGAATGAGCATGGTTGTGTTCCAATAAAGTGTCACTTGCGAAAGCAGGCTGTGGGCTGGGTTTGGGCCAAAAGTTCTACCCCTGCTCTAGGCACTAGAGTTATAATAGCAAAAAAATAAAATAAAATAAAAACACAAAAATGCCTGCCTTTGTGGTTCTTCCATTCCAGAATGGGGAAGTAATTGTATTTCTGGCTCATTTATCATGTAAAAATTGTCATAGGATCTTGGAGTTGCTGAGCACCTAGAGGTGATCTGTTCAGCATTTTCCTTCCAGGGCAGCTTTCCACTCAGAACTCTCTTGGCTAGTGAGGGTTCATTTTGTGTGCCCGGATCTAGTGTCACCTCACCTTCCAGGGGACCCATCCTTGTCACATAGTCCTTGCTTATCTGTCTTCCTGACAATTTAACTCATATCCTACTCTGTTTGGGCAGAGGGCCCCACATTTTAGCACATCATAATCACTTTTGGGGCTTGAAACACTTTGATGGGCTCCACTCTCGAGATTCTGATTCAATAGGTCTGGAGTGAGGCCCAAGATTTTCCATTTCTGACAAATTCCCAGGTAATTCCAATGCTGCTGGTTCCTGGACCACACTTTGAGAACCAGTGTTCTGTAGCAGCAACAAGTGAGCCTAACAACTCCTCTTTCAGTTTTTTCGGATATTTGATCATCGGTCCTGCCTAAGTCTTCTTCCGGCAAACCTCCAAGGCCCTTTGACTTCTCTGCCTATGATAAGTAACTTAGAAATAACAAGCTCTGCCACCACCAGTTGGGTTGAATACCTGGGATACAATGCTGGTAGCCACCAAGGTCACTGCAATTATACACAAACAATGAAAAACAGTGAAACCATGTCTCAGGGACAAAGGGGTAAGAACCAGTGCAATGCTGAGACTGTGGAAAAGAACATTGTGACAGCTGTCAGCAAAAGCATTTCAGTTCCCCTTCTGCATGTGACTTTGGGCCAGTCATTTCCCCTCCCTGCCTGTCAGCTTTCTCATCTGCAACGTGAAAGTAGTCTGAGGTCTTTCTAGCAGTGGGAATGCTGATATTCTTTAGTAGGTGGGGAAATCTAATAGACATCTCCAGTACCTCCCTCCTGGGGATATCTTAGGGGAACACTTACCCAGGTTGCTCTCCATTGCCAGCAGTATGCAAGATCTGCCTATATATCAACTGTACATTCAGTTCTGTTTTCTCCCATGAGTTGCTTTGCACTCACTGAGTTTGTGTTCAAGCCTGATGTATTATCATCACTGGCTTATGTCAATTAAGCTCCTTTCCTTTGTTCTAGATCTATGAGCAGAATGTTGTTTTGGGACCTCAGATCAGCATTTTGTAAACCCACAGTGGTAATCTCCTGTTCCTGCCTTTTGGCCCTGTGAAGTAATTCTGTTGGCTTCCAGGACTTTTGCAGGGCCTAACAGTTCGGAAGCTCCAGGACCATCTAAGGTGACTTAAGACTCTTCTTCCATCCTGAGGTTCAAATCTCAGCCACAAAGCAAGAGATCTATGGTTCCTGGCACCTGGCTTCTGGAAAGTTGAACTGTCATCTACCTCATTGTCTGATCATGCAGCTCAGTAGCCCTTCAGTTTAACAACTACAAAACGAATATCATGGAGGGCTCTCGGCAAGGTTTCTTTAGCCCAGGAAAATGTAACATTCAAATTCTGGGCAATATTATCATGTGAGTTCAGTTTCCTTCCTGTGAAAAGCTTCCCACAACAATTCCCATAAGGAGAATTAATCTGGCATAAGGAGTTTGGGCAAAGAAGGCTGCTAGGTGGGTCAGCCATCCAGCCATCCTCAAAAGTTGTGTAGCAGGAATCTGGTGAGCAACTGAGTTAGTGGCTGCTGGTAGGAAGTTCTGAGGGCATTGGAAAATAAACCTGGTGAGGGAGGAGAAAGTACTGCTTAGACCAGCAGCAACTTTGATATGCTTGGTTCATGTAACAGTTACTTATTCTTTCTAAGCCACCTATAATTATTTCCAGAAGAGGCAATCAATCTCAGTAAAGTATTCAGATTCTGGAGTCAGACCACCACGGGTTTTTAATCTTGGCCCTGTGCTTTTCTCACTGTGTGTCCTTGGTCAGGTTTCTTAATCTCTTGAAGCCTTTGTTTTTTCTCTTTGTAAATGAGGAAGATAATACCTACCTTTCCAGAACTGAGGGTTACGGGAGATGATATACATGACAGTGTTCAACCTATAGATGTTAATACTATCACAACCTAGTTCTGGAATATTAGCCCAATTGCTTAATTTGCAATAAGCCTTCAATAAATGTCTTGTGATTAAGTTAGATACTATGGGTAGACATCCCAATTATTGTTTACAAAATATGTGGTAAGAAGTAAAGAATGTATTTGTTGGAGTTCTTCATTCAACAAACCCTTTTATCTCTGAGTAATCTACAGTGCTTTTAGAAGTTTAGAGACCAAGAACAGTGTGAAGTTTAGAATTCCATAAAGAACATTCATACAGAAGGAATCTCAGATGTTGTATACTGAGTCTAACCCACAGCCTACCCAAGGTCATGCAGCAGATTACTGGCAGAGCAGGGAATAGGTACCATCTGACTGGAATTGCTCCAGTGCATGTGTTTTCTCTGTTGCTTTACAGGCCACTTTTGGGCCACGTCATTAAAACCACTCAGGCTAATGGTGCCAAAGCCACAGTGACCTTCATGCTTCAGAGGCCAGGGCCAGAACAGACACAGGAGGGAGCTGGGGGTAGGGTGGGGAGTAGCTCAAGGAAGTGGAGAGGCAGTTCTGCAGGCCTTTCTCAACTCAACCCCCTGCTCCCCACACCTTATCTTTGGCCCATCCTCCTTCCACCGCACCTGTTCATAAGTACAGATATTTGAAGACCTCAGCCTCCTTACTCATTCAATCCGTGTGTCATCTGCTTTCCCTTCATGGGAGAACAACTGCCAGAAAAACACTGTAAGGGCAGCCATAAAACTTTCATTGACTCTACTATTTTTGCATCTTTGGTGTTAAAACTTTTGACTCTATCCTGATCAGCTCTCCCTCTCCCTGTCTCAGGTGGTTGCCTTCCCTGGAAGTCCAACTGTTCCCAAAGATTCGCTGCAGCAACATTTGCTAGTTCCCTTGTAACCTCCCAACACTCCCCCAGTGCCACTCAGGCATTCCCACTGGCCTCAGGTTTCAATCATGAGGTACAACTGGGTTTTGATTTGGAGACCTGGAGGCTTTGGGTTCTATAATGGGCCATAATTTTTTTCTCTCTATTTATACCACAATTTATTTTCTTCCCTCAACTCTCTTTTTCAATAAAACTAGGTCCTTGAGGGCAAGAACATAGGCTTGTTCTCTTTGTGACCTGCAACTGCCTCCTTGCCTGGAGCAGTGCCTGTCATGTAGCAAGTGTCAGTACATGGGTGAATAAACCCCGGAATGCTTCTCTCTTCTAAGACTTCATTCTTTTGCTAGGGCTTCCCTGGATGGGCTTGGAAAGAGAAGCAAGGAAGGCTCAGAAATAGACTGTTCAATGTAAGGGTGCTACAATACAGGGGGTTTTTTGGTGCTGGAATCAATTATTCCTGAAAGGTTGCTAGTGGGGAAGCAGCTCTCTTTAGTCAATACCAAGCTTTGCAAGTAGTTCCTTTTTTTTTTTTGAGACAGAATCTCTCTGTGTTGTCCCGGTTGGAGTGTAGTGGCATGATCTCGGTTCACTGCAAACTCTGCCTCCCAGGTTCAAGTGATTCTCCTACCTCAGCCTCCAAAGTAGCTGGGATTACAGGTGCCCACCACCATGCCTGGCTAATTTCTGTATTTTTAATAGACACAGGGTTTCACCATGTTGGCCAAGCTGGTCTCTAACTCCTGACCTCAAGTGATCTGCCTGCCTCAGCCTCCCAAAATGCTGGGATTACAGGCGTGAGCCACTGCGCCCAGCCAAGTAGTTCGTTTTATGTAGGAATACTAGTGTCAGTCATCAAAGGGTTTAAGAAAGTGTTCTTTTCATAATTTTTCAGATAATATATTTTTTTCCTCTGATCCATCTATCTAACATTTATTGAAAGCCTTTTACGTAAGAAGCACCATGCTGACAGTTTAAACCACAAAGATGAGTGAAGCACAGACCTGCACTAAGGATCACTTACAGCTGTCACCTTCCTAATACATCAATTCAAAGACAATGGAGTGTAAGGAAAGATAAGTGTGCAGAGTATTATGGGGACGCTGCAGTGGTCACTAGACTAGCTTGGCAGTACTGGATGGGAGTAAGGCCTTAAATAACAGAGAGAGTGGAGAAAGAACACTGAAAGCAGAGGAGCCAAACAGCAAGAGCAAAGGCCTGGGAAGAGGGCCATGGTGGCAGGTGCATAGGAACTGCCAGCTCATCAGCGCTGCCAGGGCATGAAGTAAGAGGCAGGCGGTGGCCAGAAGAGACAGAGAGGTATACAGGGGATATCTTGGAGAGCCTGATCAGCTACTAGAAAACAAAATGCATTTGTTTATTTGTATTTTAAAATACAATCAATATAGGTATACTCCCCCCAAACAAATTTTAAAATGAAAAATTTCAACTAGAAACCTATTAATATAAAATGAATCTAAAATTCTCTCTCTTTGACCACCTCCCTGTCCCCAGTTCTTTTTTCACAAAGGAAATAAAAACAACTTCTAAGTCATCTTTGCAGGAAAGAAAAATGCATATACTAGAATATTTGAATATTTACATGCATATATTTTTTATTTACACTAATGATCATGTACAATGTTTATTATTCTGCACTTTGATATTTTAGGTGTTTTCTTTTTACCTTATGTATTAGAAGTCTTCTTATCAATAATAACCTTGAATGTAAATGAATTATGTTTTCCATTTAGAAGCTAGAGACTGGCTGAATGGATAAAACAACAAGACCCAAATATATGCTACCTCCAAGAAACTCACTTCACCTGTAAAAACACTCAACTGAAAGTGAAAGGCTGGAAAAAGATATCCCATGCAAATGGAAACCAAAAGTAAGCAGGAATAGCTATACTTATATTACACAAAATAGACTTCAAGTTAATAGCTGTATGAAAAGACAAAGAAGAACATTATATATAATAATGAGACCAATTTAGCAAAAGAATATACAAATTATAAATACATATGCACCCAACAGTGAAGTACCCAGATACATAAAGCAAATATTAGATCTAAAGAAAGAGATAGACCCCCATTACAATAATAGTTGGGGACGTCAACACCCCACTGTCAGCATTGGACATACCATCTAGACAGAAAATCAACAAAGAAACATCAGATTCAATCCACACCATAGACCAAATGGACCTAACAGACATTTCCAGAACATTTCACCCAACAGCTGCAGAATACACATTAATTTCATCAGTACATGGAACACTCTCCAGGGCTGACCATATGGTAATACACAAAACAAGTCTCAAAATTTTTTTAAAAATCAAACTCATATCAAGCATTTCATCTCACCATAATGAAGTAAAATGACATCAGTAACAAGAGGAACACTCGAAAGTACACAAATACATGGAAATTAAACAACATACTCCTGAATAATCCATGGGTGAAGGAAGAATTTAAGTATAAAGTTAAAAAATTCCTTGAAACAAATGAAAATAGAAACACAACATACCAAAATCTACGAAACATAGCAAAAGCAGTATTGAGATAAGTTTATAGCAATAAATTCCTACAGCAAAAAACTAGAAAGATTTCAAATAAACAACCTAAAAACTTCAAGGAACTAGAAAAACAACAACAAGCCAAGCCCAAAATTAGCAGAAAAAAAAGAAATAATAAGGATCTGAACATTAATGAACAAAATTAAGACTAAAAAAAGGACAATAAAACAAAAATGTTTTTTAAATATTAAAAAATAGACAAACCATTAGCTAGACTAATAAAGAAAAAAGAGAGAAGATCCAAATAAATACAATTAGAAACAAAGAGAGACATCACAATGGATACCAAATAAATACAAAGAATCACTAGAGACAAATGTGAACAAATATACACCAGTAAATTTGGAAACCTAGAGGAAATGGATAAATCCCTGGATACATATGCCCTACCAACATTGAACCAGGAAGAAATAGAAAAACTGAATAAATCAATAATAAGTAATGAGATTGAACCAGTAATGAAAAGTCTTCCAATAAAAAAAGTTCAAGATTGGATGAATTCTACTGAACCTGTAAAGAATTAATACTAATTCTTCTCAAGCTATTTCAAAATATTGAAGCAGAGGGAATTCTTACTCTCTCATTCTATGAGGCCAGCATTATTCTGATACCCAAACCAAACAAGGACACAACAAAAAGAGAAAACTACAGCATCCCTGATAAACATAGACACAAAAATTCTCAACAAAATACTATCAAACTAAATCTAACAACACATCAAAAACATAATTCACCATGATTAAGTGGGATTTATCCCAGGAATGCGAGGACTGTTCAACATACACAAATCAGTAAATGTCATACATCACATCAATAAAATGAAGGACAAAAGCAATATAATCATCTCAATAGATGCAGGAAAATCTTTTGATAAAATTCAACCTCCCTTCATGATAAAAACTCTTTTTTCTTTTTCCTTCTTTTTTGAGACAGGGTCTCACTTTGTCACCTAGGCTTGAGCGCAGTGGCATAATCATGGCTCACTGCAGTCTCAACATCCTGGGCTCAAGCAATCCTCCTGCCTCAGCCTTCTGAGCAGCTGAGACTACAGGTGGATGGTACTATGCCTGGCTAATTTTTTTTTATTCTTTATACAGACAAGGTAAAAACTCTTAATAAATTAGGTATAGAAAAAAGTGCCTGAACCTAATAACGGCCACATATGAAAAACTCACAGCTAACATCTTACTGAATGAGGAAAAGCTTTCAGAATTAGAACAAAAAAAGGATGACCACGCTCATCACTATTAATCAACATAGTACTAGAAGCCTTAACCAGAACAATTAGGCAAGAGAGAGAAATAAAGGGCATCCAAATTGGAAAGGAGGAAGTCAAATTGTCTCTCTTTACAGATGACATGATTATATAAAACTAAAGACTCTCAAAAAAACCTCAGAACTGATAAATGAATTTAGTAAAATTGCAGGATACAACATTAATATACAAAAATCACTGGCATTTTTATACATGAACAATGAGCTAGCTCAAAAAGAAATCAAGAAGACAATCTCATTTACGATAGCTCCAAAAATTAAAATACCTACAAATAAATTTAACCAAAGACTTGAAAAATCTCTACAAGGAAAACAATAAAACATGGATGAAAGAAATTTAAGAAGATACAAACAATAGAAAGACATCCCATTCTCATGAATTGAAAGACTTAATATTGTTAAAATGACAATACTACCCAAACAACAGATTCAACACCATCCCTATCAAAATACCAAGGACATTGTTCACAGAAATAGAAAAAAAAATTTTTTTAAAAATTTGCATGGAAACACAAAGGACTCGGAAAGGATAGCTAAAGCAAACCTGGGCTAAAAGAATAAAGCCAGAGGTATCACACTACCAGATCTCAAAATATACTTTAGGTCAGGTGCAGTGGCTCATGCCTGTAATTTCAATACTTTGGGAGGCCAAGGCAGGAGGATCATTTGATCCCAAGAGTTTGAGACCATCCTGGGCAACATAATGTGACCCCGTCTGTATTACAAACAATTTTTAAATTATTTTTTAAAAACAAAACAAAATATACAACAAAGCTGTAGTAACCAGAATAGCATAGTACTGGCACAAAAACAGGTACACATAGACCAATGGAATACAGAGAATCCAGAAATTAATTTACATATATCAAGCAACTGATTTTTGACAAAGGTGCCAAGAACAATCATTGCAGAAAGGACAGTCTCTTCAATAAGCAGTGCTGGGAAAACTGGATATCCACATGCAGAAGGATAAAACTACACCCCCACCTCTCACCCTATACAAAAATCAACTCAAAATAGATCAAAGACCTAAATGTAAGACCTGAAACAGTAAAACTTTTAGAAGGAAACACAGGGGAAGTGCTTCAGGATATTGGTCTGGGAAAATATTTTATGAATAAGACCTCAAAAGCACAAGCAACACAAGGAAAAATAAATGAAATTATACTAAATGAAAAAGCTTCTACACTGCAAAGGAAACAATCAACAGAGTAAAAAGACAACCTACAGAATGTGCGAAAATATATGCAAACTGCTCATCCAACAGGGGATTAACATCCAGAATATGCAAGGAACTCAATCATCTCAACAGCAAAAAAATAAACCATCCAATTGAAAAATGGGTGAAAGATTTGAATAGACATTTCTCAAAAGAAGACATACAATTGGCCAACAAATACATGGAAAATGCTCAACATCATTAATTATCAGGGAAATGCAAATCAAAACCACAATGAGATATCACCTCACCCCAGATGGGATATCTATTAACAAAAAGACAAAAAAATGACAACTGCTGGTGGGGATACAGAGAAAAGGGAACTCCTGTACATTGTTGGTGGGAATGTAAACTAGTACAGCCACCATGGAGAACAGTATGGAGGTTCCCTAAAAAACTACAAATAGAACTGCCACATGATCCAACAATCCCATGAAAGGAAAAAATAAAAGAAAATCCAAATAAAAGAAAATCATGATATTGAATATGTACAATTATTATTTGTCAATCTAAAAAATTTAAAAACAAAGCAACAATAACAAAAGAAGTCTTCTTAAATCAGAATATGCAGATATATGATATTGGTTGCAATAGCTACAGAATTCTCCACAGTATGAGTGTGCAAGATTTATTTAAAATCTCCCCTGTTGCTGGACATTCAGGTTGTTTTTTGTTTTTGTCTATTACCAACATTGCTACAATGAACATTTTGGTTAATTTATTTATAAAACAACTATTTATTGAGCAATTGCTATGTGCCAGGCATAGTTTTAGAACCCTGGAATATAGTGTGACATATATTGACATATATTCTTTTGTGAGGATATTAAGAAACAGAACGAGAATTGCTGCATTTGAGGAAATGTGCATTTCTGGTTTTGATAAATATTTCCAAAATGCTTGCTGAAAGGGCTGCAGAAATCTATATTTTCTTCAAGAGTATATGCAAATGGTTAATTTCCCCATTCTTGCCAACACTGGGTATCATCAAACTTTAAAACTTTTGCCAATCTGATAAGCAAAAAAAAAATGGCTTCTTGTTACTATTTTGACTTGCATAATTATGAGTGAAATTAAGCATCTTTTCTTGCTTGTTGGCCACTTGTATTTCTTTCTTAATAAACTGCATGTTCCTGACAGCTGCACGGTTTTCTATTGAACTGTTGTCTTCCTACAGATTTGTACTTGTTCCCCATAAATTACGGAAACCAGTCAGTCCTTTGTCATATGTATTACAAAGCTCTTTTCCAGGTAATCTTTTGTCTTTTGACTTTGTTTGTGGTAATTTTTGCAATGCTTCTTGGTAGAAATAACGTTCAAGTTGAGTCTTGAAGGGTGAGTGATGATACTAATTATTAACTCTTGCCTAATCCTTCTAAGTGCTGAGTGTGCTTCTAAGTGCTTTAATATGTGATAACTCATTTAATTTTTACAACAACCCTAGGAGGTAAAACTGTTGTCATCCCCACTTTAAGAGGAGGAAACAGAGGCATAGAGGCAGTTAAGTAACTTTTCCAGGACCTCATAGCTGGTGAGGGGCAGAGACAAAAATCAAAACCCTGAAGAGCTATTTGCAAGGTAGTCTGGGAACAGTAGCAAAGGCATGGAGGTGAAAACAACACAAAATATCAGAGGAATTGCAAGGAATTCCCGTGCATTTGGCATAAAGATAGGCTGCTTCATGGGGAAGGAAGGGAGACAAAGTATCGAGGCATCAGGGCAGGTTGTGTCTTGGTAAGAGGCACATTAGTCTTGTCTCCTGAGCTGGGGCATAGATTCCTTGAGCTCAGGGTCCACATCCAGACCCCATATTACATAGCATCCTGTAGAACATATCCCAGCAGATGGGAGAAAATTGAAATATCTGTTGTTGTGTGTGATATAAGGCATTTTATAGGGCTTAGCTCATGACTCAATAATATTTTCTGGGTCCCCTGACTTTATTCATGGATCCCCAAACATGGAGTGGTCAGACCTTTTATACACAGCTCATGCTCTATTCTGGACAAAATGGAGTCTCTGCTTTATGTATCACTGGCAGCAAATGTTTCCTTCAGCTGCTGTCTTCAGTCCCACCATCACAAAGCACATGTCAAGGCTGTCTTCCCTGCTCTTAGTGTGAACTCTGAGAGGATAACATAACCCCAAGTAAACATAGTTATTGAGATAACTCTGCCACCCTAGGTCATGTGATGCTTCCAAAAACAGATATAAATAATTTTGGATTATCTGTTCCCCTACACTTAACATATTGGTGTACTTCCTACACAAAGGTGTAGGAAGCCCTGTGTCATGGGCAAGGGATTCTGGAATGACCAAATGTGCATTCAGTTTCTTTCTTTCTTCTTTTTAAATGTTGAAACAGGAATCACTCAGGCTGCATCCTCTCTCCCTTCTACTCTCCCTGAGATGAGAGAAGAACAATCATCAGTGGCAAATGCAGTTGTAGCGAAGTAATGCCAAGAGCTGGCCTCATGCGCCACAGAGAATGCTGCGTCTCCTCCTCGTGGCTTCTGGGGCTTCTCACGCTGAGGAACTTCTGTAGCCACAAATCATATAAATGATCCCTGAAAGTATAGTCTTTCCATTTCTTACTAATGAAATCATGCTCTGCTCACCTCCAACTTTACAGTGTTTGGTAGCTTTGTCATAGGCTTCTCATTGCTGAGGCAGGAACCATAGGAATATTGGCCTCAGAAGCAGTATGGTGAGGGAAAAAGAGTCTAAGATAAGGGACCTAATATTGCATCATTGCCTAGTGGCAGGGATGGCAGAACACTGTGATTACCCACCCTGTGCCCGTGGCAGACATTGCTAATCAATCATGCACTCTTATCTACTGAACCTGAGGAGCTTCAGACTCCTCAAAATGGTGGCCCTGAGTCACATCTCAGTTAACTGCACTTGGCTCTTGAAACGAAATGTATTTGTTATCCCCAACCTAATTGTTAAAAAGCTGTAGTTTTGGAGTCACACAAATCTGAGCTTAAATTTTGGCTGTGTCATCTGAGCAACTTAGCCTCTCTAAGCTTCTGCTCCCACCATCATCACATCCCTCAGAGAGTGTGTGGGAAGGGCAAATGGGGTAACATGTCTTAAGTTTCTTGAAAAAATGCAAAACCCAGTTCCAGTGTCAAATCCGAGGAGTTATTTAGAATCTCTGGACTGCTCCCAGTTTCCTTCCAGGAAAAATTAGGGTTGTGAAAGTTGTCAAAATCAAAATGGAGTCACTAATGTTAAAAAAAGAAAGAAAGAACCCTGACAAACGGAGCTGGGAAAGGCCATGAAGAAAGAGTTCTCATACATGTATGCCTGATAACAAAAACTGTCACACAAGATTCTGTAAAAACCATGACTTTGCACAAAGGCCATTGCAGCCTTACACAAAAAAGACTTCTGCGAGGACATCTGCCCAGCCACTGCTTGTCCAAGCCTAGACTGGCATCACCCTTGTTATTGATCTTTGGAGCCAAGGATAATTATGTCAAAACAAATATGTAATCCTTCTCTTTCTTTCTTTAAAAATCTGTCTTCCTTTACCTCCCTGAACATGTACATAGTTTACTATGATATGCATATTCCCAATACAATGCTCTATTCCCAGGTAAATGTCTTTTTCTTTTAAAGAGACTCTCTTTGTTTGCTGTTTATGTTAACAGAGAAAAAGATTAGACTGTCTCTGAAGTCTGTCTCTTCCAGCTCATTTGACAGGACTGGGCTGCTTCCCACTCATGCATTCGTTCAATGATTTTGCCTAAGTGCCACTTCAGCTTGGACAGGCACTGTTCTAGGCTTTGGGGCAGGAGCCCCACCTTCTAGGAGCATATATTCTAGCGGGAAGATAGACAATAAACAAATTATCAAATCTGTTTTATGGCACATTACAAGTCAGGCAACATCAGCAGATGGAAGTACCACAGAGAAAAATAAAAGTAGGTGGCTGAAGAGAGGAGCCTGGGCAGATTCCAGGGCTGCTGATTCTGCAGTGAGAAGGAACTAAGTGCCCTGCAGAAAGACTTGAGGCTGGAGGTTAGCTCTTTGTTCTAGCAAAACACTTGGGAATTATGAGAAGATTGCATTGACTGCCACCCCTGTTCCCAGGCTCTCCTTCTGAAAGAAACTTGTGTGGCTGCATCCATACCACAGGCCTATGTGCAGCATTCCTCCCTGGCTGGGCCTGGGGGCCTCACAGTTCATTTCCTGTTCTTTGGGATGGGGTGAGGAGTGGTCTACCTGGCCTCCACCTATGCAGCCAGGGGCTTCCACTCACTGTTGCTCGGTAGCTTCTGGGCTGGGGAAGAGCAGAGTTCTCTGGGTCCACTCCATGGCCCCTTTTATCCTGGCATCTCCAGCATGGGACTGCGGTGGGTGGCATCTTCACCTGGGAGTGGCTAGGGAAAGTCATGACAGCCAGTGTGATGAACAGGCAGCCCCTGGAGGCCCAAACAGGAGGTGGCGAGAGTGGCAAATGGAAACGCCCAAGAGGAGAGGCGAGCAGTGGGCGTAGGTGAAGAGCTAGGTGTAGGTGCATACCTTCATTGTGCAGGGAGGCAGGAGTGTGGCAGAGCTGACTGTTGGCGTGCAGGATTCCTGGAATTAGAAGGCAGCAAAGAAGTCTGTAGACAATCAGATGGAGCATCAGGACAAGAGCACACTGGCATGAACTCCAAGAACACTGGCCTAGGTGTCAGCACACCCTGAGTTGACATCCAGGCCACCTACAATGGCAAGAAATGTCTCATCACTATAATGTTACTATTCAGGCAGGGCCTGCCTGGGTGATGACCAGGATGAAGATGCTCAGACCATCATCTTCCTCCAGGATGAGTGCCACACAAGCACGCCATGAGGCACCTTAGGGACATGGTTGGCATCGACACCATTACAGGGATGTCCAGATCGGAGACATAATGGCAGGTGCTAAGGGCCAGCTCCTGAGCAAGAAAGACCATCTGTTGCTTCTACATGCTGAGGGGTTAAGGCTGCTGGCATCAAGAAGCACTTTCAGAAATTCAAGCCCTGAGAGACCTCCATTCCCTTAATAATGTTTTCCTACCACATGGCTCAATTTATAAATTTATAAAATACATCCGTAGACTGGGATGAACTGCTACTGAGCTGATATTTCTACAGGAATCAAATCTGAAAGTGAGGCAGTGCTGGGCCTTAGAATCTAGCCTGGGCTGGCTCAGAGCAGAATTGGGAAGCAAGGTGTGGTGGGTTGAATATGTCCCCCCAAAATTCATGACCACCCAAAACCGCAAATGTGACCTTATTTGGAAATAGGGTAGTTGCAGATGACATCAGTTAAGATGAGATTATACTAGATTAGAGAGGGACCTAAATCCAATGGTGTCTTTACAAGAAAAGGAGAGGACACATGGGGAAACACACCGGGAAGAAGGCCGCGTGACAATGAAGGCAGAGATTGGAGTGATGCAGCTGCAAGCTCAGAAATGGCAAGAATTATTGGAGCCACCAGAAGCTAGTGAGAGGCAAGGAGCATTCTTCTCTGGAGGCTTCAGTGGGAGCACAGTCCTTCATTTTGAGTTTCTAGCCTCCAGAATGTGAGGGGATGCATAGCTGTTGTTTCCAGCCTCCCAGTTTGTGGTAATTCATTACTGCATCTCTAGGAACCTAATACACACACACAAAATTTGTTTTAAATCTGGCTCTTCAGCTAGGCACAGTGACTTATGTTTGTAATCCCAGCACTTTGGGAGGCTGAGGTGGGCAGATCACTTGAGGTCAGAAGTTCAAGACCAGCCTGGCCAACATGGTGAAATTCATCTCTACTAAAAATAATTTTTTGAAAATTAGCAGAGTGTGGTGCCACGTACATGTAATCCCAGCTACTTGGGAGGCTGAGGCAGGAGTATCCCTTGAACCTGGGAGGCGGAGGCTGCAGTGAGCCAAGATTGTGTCACTGCACTCCAGCCTCGGCAACAGAGCAAGACTGTCAAAAAAAAAAAAAAAACTGCCTCTTCTCTGTGAAAGAAAGAAAGAAAAGAAGAAGAAAAAGAAAGAAAGAAAAGAAGAAGAAAAAGAAAGAAAGAAAAGAAGAAGAAAAAGAAAGAAAGAAAAGAAAGAAAGAAAAAGAAAGAAAGAAAAAAGAAAGAGAAAGAAACAAAGAAAGAAAGAAAGCATCAACCCTATTTATAGTTATTTCTGTTTTTTTTTTTTTTTTTTTTTTTTCTATATTCCTCCTCCTGGGTAGCCTTGTCATGTGGAGGGTAAGAGCCACACAGCCTGGATTTGACTCCTACCTCTACAACTCACCAACTCTGGGGGCTGGCCAAATCTCTCTGAGCCTTTGTGTCCTCATCTCTATGGGGCCTATTGAAGAGTAAGTGAGAGAGCATGAGAAAGCTCAGGTATAGGCCTGGGCTGATGTGGGTCCTCAGTGAGTGCTGGCTGCCTTTCCTCTGTGGTGAATGCCACACAAGCACACTATGAGGCACACCTGGGCCCCCTCTTGCCAGCCCGAGCATCATGCCAATCACTAGGCATTCCTGAGTGCTGTCTTCTTCAGACAGTATCCTCTGTGTCAGCAAGATGTTTTTGTCCCCCTAACAACCCACCCGTATCTAGTACTTTAGTGTGATGTTCCAAGGCAGCAACATTTTCATCTATCAAGAATTAAGAGCCTGCAAGAAGAGATGGGATGGAGAGCAGGATGATCCAGCTATAGAGAGTCAGGCTGTGCTGCTGTGTTGCACAATTCAAGAAGGTCACCGTTTATCATGCAAACCATACAAATGGTTTCCCCTAGAGTTGGGTATTATGGTGACCCTGAGGTGGCCTTAAAAGTATGGAAGAGTGAGGAGATGGGAGAAGAAAGGAATCTCCTCTTCCTCCTCCTCGTCCTTCTTCTTATTGTCGTTCTTCTTCTTCTTGTTCTTCTTCTTCTCCTTCTTCTTCTCCTCCTCCTTCTCTTCCTCCTTCTCCTCCTCCTCCTCCTCCTCCTCCTTCTCCTCCTCCTTCTCCTCCTCCTCATTCTCATTCTCCTTCTTCAGAGACAGTTTGTCACTCTGTCGCCCGGCCAGCAGTGTAGTGGCACAATCTTGGCTCACTGCAGCTTTGATCTCCTGTGCTCAAGCGATTCTTCAACTTCAGCCTCCCAAGTAGCTAGGACCACAGGTGCATGCCACCACACCTGGCTAATTTTTGTATTCTTTATAGGGACAGAGTTTCATCATGTTGCCCAGGCTGGTCTCGAACTTTTAGGCTCAAGTGATCCACCTGCCTCAGCCTCCCAAAGTACTGGGATTACAGGCATGAGCCACTGCACATGGCCCTTTCTCTTTTTTTGGATAACGTAATTACACACATTGTTATGTCTGGAGAAAGGTATGTGTATTGGGGATTAGGGAATTTGGAGAGGGAAAATGCTCAGATATTGAATCCATTTATATGAAAAAACTTTGCAAGGGAAGAGGTGGGGAAAGAACCCAGTGAATCCTAATACTAGAGAGAGAATGGGAGAGAGGGACAGAGGGATGGGGATGGAGGGGAGAGAGAGAGAGAGAGGAGAAAGTTATGTTTCCCTCTTACGAAATCTCAGTGCAATCACCCCCGGGCTGGCTGACAACAGGCCTAGGCCAACAAAGGCAGATTACACAGTGCCTCCCTGTAGCAGGCCGGCTACCGGCAGCTGTCACTCATCTTTCAGGGGGCTGGCTGCAGGCACCTGCCACGAAGAGCTTTAAAACCTGACAGAAGGGATGGCAGGGAAGCCCAAAAAATGCCATCAAAATGCTAAAACCACAAATAACCAAAGTGAGGAAGGCAAAGAGAAGGCTCTAGATCCTCATGTGAACTGGCGATGATCCTGAGGGAGCCTTGCATAGCTGGAGAGGGGTGCACCTGCCAGCAGTCATCAGGAGACGTCAAAGGAGAACAAAATGTGTGAGAGCTAAAAGAAACCCTTCATCTCATGGAGGTGGGGAGTAGAGTGGTGGTTACTAGAGGTTGGGGGTGGGGAGAAGAGAGGTCGGTTATTGGGTACAAAAGTACAGTTAGATCAGACTAATAAGTTCTGCAGGCCAAGCACAGTGGCTCGCGCCTGTAATTCCAGGACTTTGGGAGACCAAGGCAGGAGGACTGCTTGAGCCCTGGAGTTTGAGATCAGCCTGGGCAACATGGTGAAACCCCTGTTTCTACAAAAAATACAAAAATCAGCTGGGCATGGTGGTGTGTGCCTGTAGTCCCAGTTACTCGGGAGGGTGAGGTGGGAGGATCACCTGAGCCTGGGAGGTAGAGGTTGCAGTGAGCTGAGATTGTGCCACTGCACTACAGCATGGGTGACAGGGTGGGACTCTGTCTCAAAAAAAAAAAAAAAAGTTCTAGCTTTGACAGTATAGTAGGGCAACTATAATTAACAAGATTTCAAAATAGCTAGAAGAGAGGCCTTGAAATGTTCCCAACACAAAGAAATGATTTATGTTTGAGGTGATGGATATCCTAATGACCCGATTTGATCATTACACATTGTATTCATGTATGAAAATATCACATGTATTCCATAAATATGTACAGATATTGTGTATCAATTTAAAAATACATAAACACTGGAGGAGGTTTGGACCCAGGAACTAGAAAAGGAGGGAAAGTAGTGTTAACTGAGAAAAATAGGCACTAACTAGTTCAATTAGGGTTCACAGTTTATATTTACTGAGCATTTATCACCTGCCAGGAACCATTCTAAGTAACTTAGGTTTATTATCTAATTTAATTTCAACATCAGCTATGTAAGGCATGGGAGGTTATTATCTCCATTTTACAGATAAGATAATTAAGTCATTGGTGATTTAAATAACTGGCCCAGGGCCTTTCAGCTAATAAATGGCAGAGCCAATGCTCAATAAATACTAGATAATTTAATGAATAAAAGAATAACAAACTAACCTCTTCCCCTGAAATATTTTAACAGATTAATAGATCTTTGGACAAGGTTTATGAGAAATCTGTCACAGTATTTGACACAATCTCTCATAAATTGTTGTAGAATTGGAGAACTGAGGGTGGAGTGATAGTATAGTTTGGTGGGATTTGTTAACTAAGAAGGCTCAGTCCAGAAGGCCTCCAGTGGCATTTTCTATTCCTGTTCGTGTTTTGTCCATTTTTTTTAAAGTCTCTGACTTGACAAATACATGCCTGTCAAATTTGAAGATGCCCTACTCTGGGAGAGATAACTGGGGTATAGAAAGATATAATAAAAATTCCCAGTAATTGGGCAATAAACTAAAATGAACAGCGTGAAATTTAACAAGGATAAAGGTAAAGTCCTGCCCCAGAGGCTCAAAAAGTTAACTATTCTGTTATAACCTGGGAGAGACTCAACAGACATGGATGAAGACCTTAGCATGGAAGATGGCTCCAACCTCAACCTGAGTTGTCAGTGGAATGTGACTCCTTAAGAACCAAATGCAGTCTGAGTTGTGCTGATAGTTTTATATACCCACAGTGAAGACATCCCATAACATTTTACACTGGTTAGATCCCTTTTGTTTTTTGAGACGGAGTCTTACTCTGTCACCCAGGCTGGAGTGCAGTGGTGCGATCTCGGCTCACTGCAAACTCTGCCTCCTGGGTTCAAGTAATTCTCCTGGCTCAACCTCTCAAGTAACTGGGATTACAGACGCACGCCAACACGCCCAGCTAATTTTTTTTGCATTTTAATAGAGGTGGGATTTCACCGTGTTGTCCAGGCTGGTCTGGAACTCCTGAGCTCAGGCAATCCACCTGCCTTGGCCTCCCAAAGTGCTAGGGTTACAGGCGTGAGGCACCCGCCTGGCCCAGAGTTGGTTTTAGGCACATTTTAAGAGGCATACTTCTGCATGCCCAGAGAAGGGCATCTGGTGAAATCTCTGTAACCGCTTTACAATCAGGATGTAAGAAGGTATATGGATGCTGACCTTAGAAGATTGAAGTCCTAGGAGATATGTCATAGCTGTCTGAAATTATTTGAAGAATTATCCAAATAACTCCAAAAGGCCAAAGTATAAGATCAATGGGTAAAAATTACAGAATGGCAGACCTTCACAATGCAGAGGTATACCATGCAGATTTTTGTCCTCAAAATACCCGAGTTACTTAATTTCTCCTGCTCTTAGTTTCCTCTTCTGTAAAGTAGGGCTAATAACAGTAACTCTTTTCACAGGAATATCGTAAAATGAAGTTGAAATAAGACATGTAAAGTGCATAGCCCAGTGTCTAACATGTAGGAGTCAATTTTAAAGGGTTAGTATTTACTTTACTTTATAATAACTTTAAAAACACATGGAGATGCCTAATAATGGAAGAGATTGCTTTCGAAGGCAGTGAGCAAACATCTTGCCACTGAGCATTTCTAAGTGTTTGCAGAGGAGCTGTGGAAGGGACTCAACCACTAGGTGGGGGATTGGAGTCAGTGGTCCTCAGGGTCTCAGCCATTGAATGATATTCCGTGATTCTACATATCTACTGACCACTGTCAAAGGTGAAAAAGTCTCAGTGTTCTCCTAATCACAGCCGAGGATTCAAAAGCCAATTGAACCACAGGTTCACCCAAAGCGTGACTTGTTCCCAAGCATTGTCACAACAGTCCCAGGTAAGGACCTTATAGGTAGACATCTTTTGTCTTTCCTACAGTCTCCCTTCTTCCACATTCATTTTACTAAGTAATTCACCCTCAATATCAGTTGATACAATTAGGGGGAAGCTGATTCCACCTCCCAGACCCAGAGGTTGGCCAAATGCCCAGGCTTGGCCAGTTCATCCCCTTCTCCTGGCCATGAAGATTTGTTCGAGATATACACGTGACCCACTCAGTCCAATAAAAGCTTCAGGATGATGCTGAGGCCACTGGGAGAGATGTTTTCTTTTTCCCAAGGTTGTTAATCTTAAGCCTGGAGCACTTGGTGGCATTATTTGAGAAAGAATCTAATAGAGGAAAAAAATAATTTGAGAGATGGAAAGAAACAAATTCCTAATAAGATTATTTTAACAGCTAGATCCAGGTACTCCTGAAGTATTCCTGAAGTTACCTAAGCCAGTAAATTCATCTTTTCCTTTAAGTTAGTTTGAGTTAGGTATGTCTCTTGTGACCCAAACACTAATGGCCAATCCTCCATTCTCCTCTCTTCAGGAGAATAATAGCTACAGGAGGCTGGGGGAAAATTACAAATTACTTTGGGCAATTCCAGTAGAAATAAGAGCCCACATATGACTGCAATGACATGGGAGACCCCAAGTGAGAACCACCCAGCTGAGTCCAGTCAACCCACAGAAGGATGAGAGATAATGTTGCTTTATTGTAGAGCTACAGTAGGTAAGTGAAACACACATTCAATAATGGAACCTGAGAAAATCCTAGCACATACAGTAAAAGCATAGAGCCCATAGTTAAACCTCCATTTCTTTTCTGAGCTGCTTGATGGCTCTCATTGAGGTACGATGCAAAGTATATAGGTATAGATGCAAAGGTGTAGATGCAACATGTCACTAAGTCATGAACGACAAAGTCCCTCTAGGGTGAACAACCAAGTTATAGAGAGTAAGAGGCCTTTTAAGCCCCTTTGTCTACCTTTCTTCGTATCAGTGGTTAAGATGACAGCCTTTTGTAAATTCTAAAGAATTTTCTTTATTCTTCCTCATCCAATTCACCTCTCTCTTATTCACCCAGTCTGTAGGCATACATAGTTAATCTTGTTTTTGGTCATAAAGGGATTCTGTTACAATGTCAGATAAATCCTTTTCACCTTCCTTCAAGGGAGGAATTAAGTCAGGGAAACTGTTTTGCTCCTTGGAGTAGTTGTTCTTTAAAATGAAGTTATTGATTAGGCAATGTCTATAAAATTAAGATGTACGTACTTAAGAATCCCAATGGTAAGACTTTATTCAACAGACATTTACAAGAGTTTGCTAATATATCTGTACAAGGATGCTAATTGGAGTGTTCTTACAATTGAGGAAGGAGGAAATGAATTGTCTACCCACAGGGGACTTGTTGAAGAAATGATGGTACATCCAAATGATAGAATCTATGAAGCCAGATGTTTAAAAGAAAATGAGATAGATCCATATGTATTGATCTGAAAAGAGCTCCAGGATATACTATGATGTGGAAACAGCACTCCTACCACATTGTGCGGCTCTGGTGGGCACCATTCACACTGTGTGCTATGGGAATATTGCCCCTGTTCAAGACACCCTAAAGTACAATGTGGGTGGTGTTCCATGAAGTTGTGCAAACCTGAGGTGGTTTTGGTACACTAAAGATGTTTAAGGACAAATGGAAATGTAGGGGTATACATACATTATTTTCCCATGGGAAGGAAAGAAAAGGCACTTAAAAATGTACGTTTAGGAGGGGGATAAGTCAGGGGATGGGAGCTTTCACTTTTTATTTTGTACATATATATTATCTAATCAAGTACTTCTACAATTATCTGAGGTTGGGGGAGAGGAGATTATGGGCCATTTTTTTTGTTTTATTCTTTGTATGTCTTTTATTTCCAAATATTAATGTGTAGCTCTTTGTAAAGAATCCACTAAGCTTTTTCAAACATCAAACATAATTTTTGAAGATTATTCGAGTCAAGTTATCCACTTTTCTCAGGCAAAGCATATTTCTCTGTTGCAAACTTCCCTGTTATGATATACTTGTTTCTACTTGTGGCCCTGAAATTCTTGGGTAGGCACATATTTTCTGTCCCTGGTGCTATTAGAGGAATGTGGGATTGGGGTGGCAGGTGGCTGCTGCTCCCCGCCTCCCCTTGGTCAGTCCCTGCCAGGTGGCCCACGCCATCAGACTCCTCGGTGCTGCTTCCTGCATGCCAACTCTCCGAGCTTGTTTAGAAGAGAGAGATGAGTCAGCAGATTTGCCTGATGCAAGGCTGGCCTGGTGCCAGCATGATGCCCTGCCTGGTTTCAGCCACCCAACTTCAGCAATAACTGGGAAGATAGGGTCAGAGCCACCTCTTGGGTTCTGGAAATGAGCTCATCTTCTTTGGCTGCCCTGAGGAGACAGACAGCCTGGCCAAGGCCGAGGAGGAGGGTTTGAAGACTCTGAACTGAGTGCCTCCAAGCCAGCACAATGAGTGGTGGGGATGGCACTAGGAAGTATGAGGAACGCCAACACCACAATAATTGCAGGCGGGGGCACCGGTTGACAATAATTTCCTCCCCCATATTTCTCAGGAACACCCTCTGTTCCATTTCCTCTGCCTCTTCTTGGCTGAGGACCACAACTATCAAAAGCCAAAGACAGGAAGAACTAAACAATAATTCAGGTACATTGATAAAGTTGGGGACTTCCTCACTGCCAGCCCTGAATCACCATCTCTTTTCAGCGTTTTCTCCTATTGGTCAGTTGGACTGAAGGAGCCCGAACTCTGAACCTGGTACACATACTCATGCCCCATCACTTCTTCTGACAGGTGCTCTCTCCATTCCAGGCTCTTCATGAATCAACCACTCTTCATTCACTGGGCGGGGGCCAGGTGCTCTGTTTGACTGGGTGTTCCTGCTGACTGAGGAAAGCACCAGCTTATCTCGATTTTCATGGTATGGTCTTCACAGCAGCCTAAGGGTCCCCATGATCTTTTGTTGCTTTCCATGGTTTTACCTGCCTTGTACTTGAGTCGCTCGTTTTCCGAGGCAAAGGTGTATCCCCATTGTCCTTCAAGGCAAAAGCCCCAAAGACATCAAACATTAGGAGTCCTCTTGCCTTCCATGCAACAACAGTACAATTCAACAGATGGTTTTATGCCAACAGTAGCTCCTGCTGGGGGACTCTGCTTTGGAAGAGAACAGTCTCCCTTGTCAGGAGACTGCAAATGCAGCTACCACTGGGTATATAAGGGGAAGACAAGTTTATTGACTGTCATGCTTGACATTGTAAGAATTTCGATCACCTATATTCCTCCTAATAATGCTGAGTGGCAAACATTTTTGCCCCCCTTTTTTTTTATAGAAGGGGAAACTGGAGTGTGGATGGATTCAGCCATTTGCCAGGGAAAATCAGCTTAGATAGAGTCCCAGTCTGTCTCCTGCAAACCTCTGACGGCCTCCTTCTGGGTCAATGAGTTGACCCCACACACTAAAGAAGTACAGTAAACAACTCCTTTGCTAGTGAATTTGCAGATTGTGCGTTCAGATAGACCCAACTTGCTACCTGCACGAATGCAAAGTGAATGTGACCCAGCCTACGGTTCACTCACAATGGGGGCTCGGTGCCAACCTGGCCAAGAGATGGCAAGTTGCTACCTGTGACAAATACCATCCCTGCCTTAATCTTAATTCCATGAAACTCTCTCATGTAAGATTGAAGGAAAAACAAAGGAAGCTGCAAAATCCTCCCAAGCTCCAAAATTCAGGGCCTTTAAGCCAGGGGCCCAGTTAACATGTTCCTTCTTGTGATGGCAACCCCAATTGGTATAAGCCATTGTCCTTCCAGGTTACATGGGCCTGGCCTCAGAGCCTTTCCCTACTCATAATAATATGGCTGAAAAACTGCTTAGGGGCTACTGGCCCCAGGAGACACCTTCCTTTGGGTATTGATAGCAGCAGCTGTTCCATTCAGAAAAGCACCGTGCAGGCCTGGCTTTTGGCCCCATGGTTGTTATCATGAGGCTAGAATGGAGCCTCTTGGGCCCCAGCTCTGGCCGAACCATTACAAAAGTCAAATTTCAAACAGAGTCAGCTCTCAATTATTCAGACTAATGATTCAATTTGTAGATCTTCTTCCCCTTCTTCACTCTGTCTCTAGCCTTCTCTTTGCCAGCTGCCTTTAGGCGCTCATCATTAATACACCCACCAGAGGAGGACAAGGCAGAGGACATAAGATCAATCAGTGTTAGAGCCTGTGGGTGATTACAGTAAAGGATTTGTTTAAGAAGCAGGTGGAGTGTGGATTTTACGTATTCTTGCTAATCCCATTCCCACCTATTATGGACAATGGAAAACTGCCTTGAGTTCTTTGAGCGCCTCTGATTTGCTGTCTTGCCAGGAGAAAACAATAGAAAGACCAAAATCTACATGCCCAGAGCCAGGGGGTCCCAGGCTGAAACTAACTGGGCTAAGAATGCAGCCATACCTGCCCTCTCAGGCACCAGACCACACCGTACCAGACCATCCTGCAGGCCCAGGGTGCAGTGCCTATCTACCCAGAAGCTTTAGGGTGTCCAAGGGAGAGAATACAGTCATGGGTTCTTAGTTTCTGTTTCTGGTTGGACCAGTAAATCTCCTTCCTCATCCCTCTTTTCTGCTTATTACTAGAGACAGAAACTAAAAACCATGGCTTCAGGCTGCTAAAACCTAAAACAAAACAAAACAGAACAACAAAAACAACAAAATAGGGCCAGTTGGACAAGGTTGTCTCTTATGGTGGACAGCAGACATTGGGTTTGCGATAAATGAAACACTCAGGGCTTTTCTCCCTTGAATGGTTGAAATTGTGTATTTCCAGACCAAATAAATTAGCAAATAAAACGTGAAAACTAATTCTAAAAGCATAATTCACAACTGTAGCAGTAGCCCCGTCTTTCTCAGCAAAAAAGACTTACAAGGTTTAGGACGGGTTGCATGCCTAACATAAAGAGCAAAAAAGGAGACTATGATTTTATTTTATTAATAATAATAAAAGCTCATATATTGATACCTAAGTGCCAGATGCTAGGCTTACTGAGATATACGAACTGTCTTATTTAATCTTTACAACAACCTTGGGAGGTAGAAACAGCAAATGAGACTTAGAGAAATTCAGTGACTTGCTCCAGGTAGCAGGTTGGAGTAGGTTGTCCCATCCAGTTGGTCGACCCCACGGCCATTTGATCTACCACATTGTTCCACCTTTTCTACAGTGTGATCCAAGCTACATGTTTTAGCCTCTTCTCTTGACCAAAACTAGAATAAGCATGATTACTACCATCATCACCACAAAAACCCCAGTAACATAGTTGTGAATTCCCACTTTCTGTTCCCTCCATATGGCCTCTCCCGTGTTTTTTTTAAAAATACTCACCATTCTCATTTATTTTTATTTATTTAATTAATTTTAGTTATTTAGAGACAGAGTGTTGCTGTTGCCTGGGTTGGAGTGCAGTGGCACCATCATAGCTCGCTGCAGCCTCAAACCACTGGGCTCAATGTCCTCCCACCACAGCCTCCTGTGTAGCTGGGATGACAGGCACATACCACCACACCCAACTAATTAAAAATTTTTTTTTTTTGTAGAGACACGGTCTTGCTATGTTGTCAGGCTGGGCTGGAACTCCTGGGCTTAAGCAATCCCCACTCCCACCCTCAGCCTCCAGGCTCCCATATGGCCTCTTGATTTCCAGATTTCTAGACTGAGGTCTCCTCTATTCTGCTAGACAAGACATTCCATTCAGCAGAGGATTGTGTGCATCGCATGGTTCTTGTATTTGTGTTTTCAGCATTGTTAGTTGTTCTTATATAGTTATTTCACTTTTTCTGTGTGTTTGTTTAATCTCCCCAGAGTGAGTCCACGGGGGGGAATCTTGTCATGCTTCATGCATGTTTTAATTTGTCACTGTTTCTGGCGTGATGCTGGGTATACAGGAAGTCCGTAATACCCATTTTCTGATTACTGGGTTAGTTGGGAATAAAAACCACGTAGAACATACCTCTGTTGAGCTTACCATGTTGCTTAACACAACACTGGGCATATATAGCAGATACTCAGAAAATGTTTGTTAATTATTTGAGTATCTGACTACCCAGAAGAGGAATGAGTCCAACAGTTACCAGCAGGTATATACACTTTATATATATCATCTACTCTAAATCTCATGATAATTCTGTGTGGTAAGTGTTTTCTTTTTGTTTATTCGTCCAAGAAAAAATGAGGTAGATGTTATTTTTACTTTTCATATAGCTGTGGGAAAAAAAAGAAAAGAACATTTTTATCTGAGGAATATGAACCCCTTTATCAGGCCCAGAGAGGCACTGGAATGAAAGGGCTGTCAGGTCACTTCCCCTTGAGTGAAATAATTGTCGTGAAGCCACTTGCTATGCAAGTGCTAGACTAACTGAAGGCAAATGGCCATAACATGCCATACACACTGTAGTTCACAAGGTATAGATAATCACGAACCAATGTTATTTCTGCAAACCAATGAGAATTCCTGATGAACAACAACGTTTATAATCTCCCCTTCCTGATTTGTCCCTTTTTTCTTTAAACACTGGAGCCTCTCTTTTGTTCTCCAGAGCACTCCCCAAGGCAACTTGAAAGTGTGTCCCAGGCTGGAGGCCTCAACCTTGGCCCAAATAAACTTTTTTTTTTGAGACGGAGTCTCACTCTGTCGCCCAGGCTGAAGTGCAGTGGCACAATCATAGCTCACTACAGCCTCAAACTCCTGGGCTCAAACAATCCACTAACCTCAGCCTCCTGAGTAGCTGGACTACAGGTGCGTGCCACCACACCCAGTTGATTTTTGTATTTTTGGTAGAGACAGGGTTTCACCATGTTGGCCAGGCTGGTCTCAAACTCCTGACCTCAAGTGATCCTCCCACACTCGACCTCCCAAAGCCTGGGATTACAAGTGTGAGACACTATGCCTGGCCCCAAATAAACTCTCCATTAATTTTGTCTCAGGTTCTTCCTTTAGGTCTATACAGCCCCACGTCCTCCCCTGGTGATACTGAAGCTAGGACTCATGTGCAGGGTCCTTGGCAGCAGAGGGAGGAGGACATAGGTGCCAACTAGGATATCAGCCTGGGACCAGCAAGGATTGCCCCTAGAGACATCCCAGGTGTGGTCATAAGGTTAGGAAAGCAAGGATCTAGGATCCAACAAGCCAGGACCTAGGGGCAACTGAGAGGTAAGCCTGGGTGTCTCCAATGGCAGCCCCCAGGAACAGCCTGTGGGGAGTTTCTGTTGACCTAGACCCTGAACCTAGTTCTGCCACCAGGCTCTACCCATATTAAGACTTGCTCTTTGGGCAAATGACAGCAACCACTCCAGCCTATGACTTTCCAGTTGTTCCTGGACCTAAGCTGGTACCAGTTGGATAAATCTGCATCAGAACAGACAGAGGGCTCTCTGGGAGTCTGTGGGAACTTGGGGGAATGGCAAGATAAGAGACAGCCGGATTGAAAGATTTAACAAAGAAAGCATTGCTTTCCATGGGACAATGCCCAGAGAGCTGGTTTTGAAGCTTTTGTGGAGTGGGATTTGTTTAGCCCAGGAACAAGAGGGTTTATATTTACCTAAGCCTCCACTGCTAGTCTGCTAGTCTTGTGGGAGACTAGGACTGTTCTAGGGTTCCTGGTCCATCCCACCCGTGCTTTCCTCACAGCTTCCAGTCCCTGCCTGTTCCCATTTCAAGTTTGAAAATTTCTCTTTATGGGAAGGCTGTTAGGGGAGACAGACTTCCACAGCATGTGGGTGTGAGGGAGGATGAAAGACAGGGTGGTTCCTCAAGCCCCACCCCAACCAGCCCTAGCATGCACACAGACACACACAGCTTCCATTCTGCCAGAAGAGATGGGTGCTGTCTTTCCCTGGGCTGCAAGACAGAGGCAGCCAGACTGGCCTACACAGGTTCCTTCCTGTCCTCTTTTCAGGAGTCTCCCCCTGCCTGTGAGGTAGATTATAAACTCTGGAAGGGCAGATAGCATGACTGCCTTGTTCACCAGTGCTGGCGTATGAATTTAGTTGAATAAATGATTTAACAGTGTTTCAGGTATATCTATTAACCTGGCCCTCTCTGCAGTGCTGTGGTCCAGTGATTATACAAATATTCAGGCAGGGTGGAGGACTGGGGAAGTGGAGGGAACTGTGAATCCACTACACAGGTCTGAGTGCTCATCAGTTCTCAGAGTGTGGCGTATGCGCTGGCTCTTCCCGCCTCCTTCACCTTACAGATGAGGAGCCAGGCCCAGGGAGGGAGGGAACCTCACCTCAGATGCAATCTCCACATGCCCCTTCACTCCCCTTCATGAGTCTGTAATTACTCTCCATGGCCTACCAAGTCCTACCTCCTTAGCCTGACACCCAAGGCCCCCACCAGACACCAACCTCATTCTCCAGTCTCAATTCTCTCCACATTGAAACCCCTTCTCTCAACTGTCCATGACATTTGGTACTTCAAGCACTAGGTAGTTCCTCGATCTCCATTGCTCTTTCTTTCTCCTCTTCATTTGAGAAACTTCTTTGCACTTTGTGTTCCATAGCCATCACCTCCTCTGAGATGTCTTCCTGGGATGTTTCCAGGTGGGCTCAGAGGTGACCCAGCCTTGAGTCTCAGAGTACCCTGTGTCCTCCTCTGTGGTATACTTATCACATGCAATTGCAATGTAATTGTATTGCTTGGCTTCCTCCCTCATCTTCCTGGAGATCTTTGAGAGGAAGGCTCTTCTCTTTCATCCCCTACCACAGTGCCTGCCTGCCACAAAATAGAAACTCAAGGAATGTTGTTGAATGATAACAGCTACAATTTAATCAAACCAGGTACTTGTTAAAAGGTCTTTCCCTATATTAACCTATATTTTTTAGAGTATTTATTATTATAATCATCATGACCACCCCATTCTTGTGGAGAGGGAAGGGAAGCACAAGCAGCAGGCAATGGGGCCAGGAGCAGAATGAGGCAGTCTGGCCTGAGAACACAGGGATGCTAGCACCTCACCATCTCCTCCTGCCGGAGCCTCTTCTCTGGTCCGCTGTCAGTCATGCTCTCAGCCATGCTCGGTCCCGCCTTCTCAGGAATCCTCCCCCTCTCCACTGCCTTTTAAAATTATAACTGTCTCTCTAGACCCAGTCACATTTTCCATGACCACTTTCTTTGCCCTCCAGCCCAAACAGCTCAATCTTGACCTCCCACAGCATTAAAATCAACATGTAGTTAACTACATACTTTGATTCCTCCCTTAATTGTGTTGTAACATCGCATTCTTTCCAACAGAAAGGCTGCTATGTGCTCCTTCAGGCAAGGGTCTGTGTCTCATGTCTTTCGTGTCTTCCCTCCCTTGTGCCCAGTGGACCGTCAGGAGCATGGTAGTGCTCAGGAAATGCTTATCAATATTTGACAAAACACCTCAAAGTTGCATTGCATCTTTGCAGATGATTATGGCTATTTGATAGCCATCATCATGCTGAAACATTGGCTTCCCCTCCACTTTTGGATATGTGTTTGTCGGTGTTCTGATCTCAGGGTGCATAGACAGCAGACTGGGTTTGGGAGATTTTATGTAATGTAAGATTCTTTGTCCTGTTCTCTGCAGATCAGAACTTTATTTGCAAATCTCTGAGTAACTAGACTCTTCTTTTCCCCACTCTCCCTTCGATTTCCTCACTTGATCCCTAGAGAGAAGGAAGGAGGTTCATACAGAACAGCTGTGGAGCTGAACTAGGAAGAGATAAGAAATAAAACAGAAAGATGTGTCCAGGAAGGAGGCCTGCAGCTCAGCTGGGGACAGGCATCAGATCTCACGTGCCCTATCTCCTTTTCTGGGGACACCCTCAATGGCCAGCTACTCCACTGGACCTTTGTGCCACCCTGTTTGAAGGATCATATTGGAAAACATAAAAAGAGAGTTGAAAGACAGCTTAGTACCTGACTTGAGCAGTCTCTCTCTGGGTTTCAGTTTTTTTTGCCTGAAAAATGGTAATAATAATGTCTAGCCTATTTACCTCACTGTGGCTTGTTGTGTGGGTTAAGTGAGAAAAGAATGTGAGAGCAACTCTGTGGACTAAAGTACATCCGTTCATTCATTCATTTAATAAATATTTACTGAGCACTCACTATATACCAGACACTGAGTTAGGCAATGGGGATTCAATGGAGGGCATTTTACCAACAAATGTAGTTTCTGCTCTCATGAACCCTACAGTTGGGTGGGGAAAAGTGGCTTTAATCTGGTAATCACACTATTGGGTAAATACTTGAGATATTAGGAAAGGGACACGGTTCCTTGCGACAGTGTGACAAAGGAACAGATCACATGACATGCCTTGTTGCTGTTATAACCTAGGCAGTGGTTCTCACATTGAAACTTGCAAAAGTTACCTGGGAAGCATGTTTAACGTTCAGATTCCTGGGCCACAAGCTCAGGGAATCTGATTTAGTAGATCAAGAATCCCCTCCAGAAATTTACATTCTTAATGTGCTCCTCCACCCCACTTCTCTAAATAATTCTCACATAAATGGTCTTTGGGGAAATTTAAAGAAAGTGTGACCTAAAGTTAGGGTGGGGTCTTGAGGACTGATGTCTATGAAGTCTCTGTTGACAGTGCGTGTTTCTAAGCTGGTTCTACTCCAGGCTGTTCGTGAAATGTGTTTGATAAGCCAGATTTTTGTCCTCTTGCTTAAGCTAGTTTGAGTTAGGTTTCTGTCACTTAAATCGACCACATCCTGACCAACTTAGGTCCTTGATGATCTCAGTGACCATCTCTTGTAATCTCTGCTGGCTGTGTGGGTCTGCAGCAAGCAGTGAAGTTATAATTTACTGTTGCCATGGTTACCGGCTCTGAACAGGAACATAGAGAAGCCCTCCCACCTTTACAGCTCCTCATATTTGTCTACCAGCTTTTTGTAAGCATCTGTGATACGTGTTATGCACAAAACACGAACATCAGCAACTATTCTCAAAATATTAATTTCTGACCAAACAAGGTTGCTCGTCATGTCTATGACCAAGTACAAAAAATTTTGGTTAAATAATAAAGACTCATGTTTGTGATCACCCCATAGAGTCAGAGTTGGGTGTTAGGGCTCTGGAGTCCACATTCTGAATTTGCATCCTGGCTCTGCTACTCTCTGGCTCTGCGATGTTGGACTAAATCGCTTCACTTCTCTGAGTCTGTTTGCTTATCTACACAATGAGTGCAATGAATAAGAGTTACCTCATCGGGTTGTTGTGAGGATTGAATGCATTATGTATGTAAAGAGCTTGGAACAGTAAGTGCCACACAAGCCGGGCTCAATAAGTATTAGCTATTATTACGTGGACTTGAATGTGCTTCCAATAGCAGTCCCTACATTGGCTTTCCCCAGCCTGATGACCTTTTATCCACATACCCACATTAGGAAATCTTGTTTGTAATTGCACTTCACTTTTTTCCTGCTAATAAATAATATTTTCCATCTAAATCTACTGTTTACCTTCTGTCCCCCAGAATTTAGGCCCTTTAACACTTCCCTTTTTTCAGCCAATTCACTGCTTGCTCCTTTTTATGAACTCCTGAGTTGCAGTGATTCCCCCTTCCTGTGTCCTCAAGGCTCCAGTTTGAGCCTCTCTCACTGTGTATGTCTTACTCAATATGACCAAGAGTTTCCAGAGACCACAGAGAAGCTTCAAGTACACGTATGCCCCCAGAGCCTAGTACACACCATCATGACCACTGAACCCCTGTGCCAGGAAGTAGCTGGCAAACGCCATAACTCATTCCATCCTTACCCAACCCCTGAACCATAGTTTCCTTATGTTAACTGGGGATGATGCTACCTACTTAACTGGATTGCTATAAAAATTGGAGGTGATGATATGGGCAAAGCCAGGTTAATGCTCAATAGCATTTACTATTATTATTTTCTACACCTGTAGAGGAAATAAAACAAATGAAAGTGCCTGCACTGGTTGAAGACCCCTTCAACTGTCACTTCCATTATTCTCTACAATTCTCTTTCTCTCTTATTGTGGTAAAATACACATATCTTAAATTTACCATTTTAACCATAGTTCACTTATGTTAAGCACATTGACATCATGGTGCACACCATCTCTACAACTCTTTTCGTTTTGCAAAACTAAAACTCTGTACCCATTAAACAGTAACTCCTCCTCCCTCCTCCCCCCAGTCCCCCACAACCACCATTCTACTTTCTGTCTGTGTGACTTTGAGCACTGTAGTTACTTCGAATGAGTGTGTACAGTCCCGTATGTGTACAGTACTTGTTCTTTCGTGCCTGTTTTATTTCACTTAGCGTAATGTCCTCAAAGTTCATCCATGTTGTAGCACATGTCAAAATTTCCTCCCTTTTTAAGGCTGAACTATATTCCACATTTTTTTCATCCATTCATCCATTAATGGGCCCTTGGGTTGCTTCCATGTTGTAGCTATTGTGAATAGCGCTGCTATGAACATGGACATACAAACATCTCCTTGAGTTCCTGCTTTTACTTCTTTTGCGTAAATACCCAGAAGTGGAATTGCTGGATCATATGGTAGCTCTATTTTTAATTTTTTGAGGAACTTCCACAAAGGTTGCACCATCATACGTTCCCATCAACAGTGCACAAGGCTTCCAATTTCTCCACATGGTGACACTTGTTATTTTCTAGGTTTTTCTTTTCTTTCTTTTTGTTTTTACTAAGCACTATCCTAGTGGGTTGAAGTGGTCCACAATTGTCTTTTAACCCTTAGGGGGCTTCTCTGACCAAGGACAACCTTCAGAGGCAGATTTCTCAATCACAGCCCCAGGGAGTGAGTGGATTTTGACAGAGGGAACACAAGCCCCAGAACCACACTCCCTGACTCATTTACTCATCAGAATTACCCTAAATTCTAGCATCTTAGTTTCACAAGTGAGAAAACAGACTCAGTATGGTTAAATGGTCTTTCCATGATGCACAACTGGTATTTGAACTGGGCCCCATACCACATAGGCGTGGAAGAACTGCGGTGTATGTCAGCATTCACACTGTACAACCTGAGTTCAAGGTAAGGACATTTTCTCTCTGATTCTCCCTGAGCAATACAACCCTGGGCAGAAGCTTCCACCACCCCTAGCCCACAGCTGTTCAGGCACCTGAAGGGCTGGGTGAATAGGCAACAAAGCTGACTGCATTTATTATTTAAGCAAGCATCCCAGTGCACCTGTTGTGGTATTATGTTCTATTTATGAATACAATAAAATGTGTAGTCCCAGCATTAGAAGGTTTACGAGAGTTTCCTTCAACTCTAAAACTCAGAGGGAGGGAGGGGCAGGTGCCAGCCGGCTGGGGTCCCTTCAAGTGTGACTTGGTTGCAGTGAGGGGCATAAAATTGATGCATTGGGCTTGGTATTGCCTGATTTTTGTCCAAACAGCAGCAGTTAGGGAACTCTCCCTCTGGCACAGCTGGGTGGGGTCACTCAGATATGACTGCTTGGTACAGAGTGGTGAACCAGGAGATAAGGCAGGGAAAGGCTCCCCGGGATCCCAGCCGGAGAGGACTGGTCCCATCCAACCCAGCCTAGCAGTCAGCTGGCCTGTTCTACTTGGAAGTCTTTGTCCCAGACACAGTTATCTTAACTGCACCCTAAGGGATTACTGGTCAATCAACCTGCAGCCCTGGTAGAAGCCTTGGGAACCTTTTAAAGGTAAACACACAATGACTCCATCATGTCTCTCAGTCACAGGTTAGCAAGACTCCACTGTCTTCATGCCTTTTCTACTTATTTCAGAAATGACCATCACTGTTGTGACTTGGGTTTGGAGGGGCTAGAGGCCAGCCCAGTGAGAACTGTACCCTCAAGGAAGGCTAGAACAGGGACCAAGGGGTTCTGGCAAGCCCAGCTTTCAATAGCAACATGGAGCAGATGACAGTGGAGGAAGGGCCTGGGGCTTTACTTGGAAGGAAGCCCAGGAAAGGTCTAAGTGATAAAGGAACCTTTATGGATGGGGTCCACAGTTGCTTTGGCTTTGACAAAAATTGTGCAAATATCACAATCCATGAGCTTGAAAACCAAATGGGGGAAAATGGAAAGGTATGTGGACAGCTGGGGGTGCAGAGGGATCTGTCACTGGCCTCCAATCAAAAGGAATGCCAGGGCAGAATGTGTGTTCAGTTATCAAAACATTACAGTATACTTTGGGAGGCTGAGGAGAGAGGATCACTTGAGCTCAGGGGTTCCAGACCAGCCTGGGTTACATAGTGAGACCTTGTCTATACTAAAAATTAAAATTAAAAAAATTAGTTGGGCATGGTGGCACACATCTGTTTTCACAGCTACTTGGGAGGCTGAGGCAGGGGAATCGCTTTGGAAAAGGGAAGCTAGGTGAATTAAAAGAGGAAAAAGGCACCTGCATTTTGCTGTGAAGACACTCTCCCCTAGGCTCAGGTTTCTTCATGCTCAGCTCGTATTTTAGGCTTGGTGACTCTATAGCATCTTAGTCCTGGGAAGGACTTAGGGGCTGACTGGTCCAGCCGCACCATTTCACGATGGCTCAGAAAAGGAAGGTAACTTGCCTAGTGTTACACAGATAGCTAGTGACAAAGTTCAGACCAAAACCTTGATTTCTTCACTCTCATTGCAGTGTTATTTCCATCACTTCATATGGCTTCAAAATTGCACATTTCCCAGATCCCTCCTGTAAGACTTTGTCCCTGGACCCAGAGCTGTAGACCCTTTGGACAGAAGCCAGCACCTCAAGGAGAGGCAGGAGAGGAGCACCTGGGGAGGCTGGGGGATGGGCCTGCCCTGCAAGTTAATTTTATTCCCTTCAATGGGACCGAATGGAATCAGAGCATTAACGTGGTGAGTGTGCCTCAGAGCTGTCTAAACCAGCCCTGAATACTAACCAGGGAGCTTAGATGGAGCTAAAAATAACTGGCTAATCACCACCAGGAAGAATTAACAAGGATTCTGAAGAAAGGAAAATGTCTTAATATTCCATCTCTCTAGCAGCTGGGCTCCAGCTGGGACTGAAGTCTCCTCCTGGCTTCCACAGGGCAGGTAATTAGGCAGTGCAGAAGCTCCCACACTTAGAGGAGCTGAAGTGTGGCTGAGGGGCGGGGGGCAGCCCAGCCTTCAGGAGGGTAAACGGAACAGGGTTATTTGGGGTGATGTGAGTTGGAAAACTGTGAACACAAAAGCAATGTGCTGTAGCAGGAGGCAGGTTTTGAAGAATAAAGTAGTTGTTGCAGTTTACAGCCCTTCTCCAAGAAAGCAAAATCTTTAATTAAAGGAAAATATCATTCTATTTTGCTCTGCAAAATCCTGAGAGTCTTCCCTTCTCTAGTGCATAAAGACCTGGGTCTGAAGGCACCACTGGGGTTCACACACTGGGGACCATGTTGAAATGGGGTCCCCCTAGCAATTTCCTTCTTTGGACAAGGATCAAGGCAGACCCACAATAGACTGAGCACTGTGATAGAGCAGAGCATGTGAAACCATGAAAGGCACAGCTAGAATGATTCATTCACATAACTTGAAAGAGTAGGATTAGGAACAATGATTATAAGTTGTAAAAGGTCAGTTCGAAAGAAATAAAGAAATATTATTTTGTAAAGGGCAGGGTAATGTTCAAAGTTTACTTCCTCTATAAAGTTGTAAACTATAAAGTATATGAGACAGGTTTCAATCAATTTAGAAGTTTATTTTGTCAAGGTTAAGGGTTATGACCTGTGGCACAGCCCCAAGAGCTCCTGAGAGCATTTGCCCAAGGTTGTTGGGTTACAGATTGATTGTGTACATTTTAGGGAGACACAAGACATCAGTCAATACATGTGAGGTAAGCATTTGTTGGGTCCAGAAAGGCAGGACATCTCTAAGCAGTGGATGCTGGAGCTTTCCAGGTCATAGGTGGATTTAAAGATTTTCTGATTGGCAATTGGTTGTAACAGTTACTACCTAAAGACCTGTAATCAATAGAAAAAGTCGTGGAGACTGAGGTTCTTAGTATGTAGAGGAAATTCCATAGGTGGCCACTCTTACAGGCAATAGATGGCCATGTTTCCTACTCAGACCTTTAAAGGTGCTAGACTCTCAGCTAATCTCTTCAAGATCAGAAAAAGACCTGGAAAGGGAAGGGGATTCTCTACAGAATGTGAATTTCTTCCACAAAAGACAGCTTTGCAGGACCATTTCAGAGTGTGTCAAAGAAATGTATTTTGGGATACAATATTTTGATTTCTTTCAAGGAACTCCAAAGGGAGGAGAGTTCAATGAGGCATGTCAGACACTCCCTTCCCATCATGGTCTAAACTAGTTTCTCAGATTTCTTTGGAATCCCCTTAGCCAAGACGAGGGTCCATTCAGTTCGTTGAGGGCTTAGAATTTTATTTTTGGCTTACAAGGTATAAATGGATTTAAACAAATAAATATACTTTGGTTAAAGCAGCAGTCACCAACCTTTTTGGCACCAGGGACCGGTTTTGTGGAAGATAATTTTTCCATGGATGGGGCAAGGGTGATGATTTTAATGTTCCAACTCAGAGCATCAGGCATTAGATTCTATAAGGAGCGTACAACCTAGATCCCTCACATGCAGAGTTCACAACAGGGTTTGCACTCCTATGAGAATCTAATCAGGAGGTAATGCTCGCTTACCTGTGGCTCACCTCCCCAGACTTGGGGGCTGGGGGAGGGGGTTGAGGACCCCTGGGTTAAAGAACTCGTGAATGACAAATGCATTATTAAAAACAACTGCCAATGAGAAACTGTGTGGGAGCACATCTCTAAGTATTCAATTTCACATCATGACGACATAATATTGGTTGTGATGCATCCTCCAGTCCCTGTACTTGGTGAGTTCAGAGGCTGCATCTGCTGGGATCTAAAAAAAAAAAAAAAAATGGGCAGAGTGATGTAAGGGAAAAAAATGTGGATTTTAAAAAGAAGAAGAATATGGACTTTGGATGCAGAAGACAGGTTCAAGTCCTGCTTCACCAATTTTTAGCTGGATGTCCTTGGCAAAATAACTTTCCTCTCTGGGTCTTTATTTTCTCACTTGCAAATGTAGATGGTAGGAACATCATTTTCTCTGGGTTGGAGTGAGGATCAAACCACCTAACACAGGTAAGAACACTTCATTCATTGTAACAAGCAGTACAGGTATTAATGACTCTTATCCTGTGGCAAGAGACTGACATGAGCTGGTCAGGACTGGGCAATCTTTCTAATCCACAGATCAGGACAAAAAAGCATTTAATGCTCAGTCTCCACGTCTACACCTACTTCCCACCACAGTCCTCCTTGGTTAGGAGGGTCTCATCATCCTACTTTCCTTTTTTGCTGTGTATTCTGGCCCCAGGACTCTAGTGACTGGGTCCACCACCACCATGGCCTATGGGAAGGGTGCAATTGGTGAGTTGCAAGGAGGCCAATTTCTGGACGCCACTGAGTCTCTTGTGTTGTTTTCTCACAGGCAGAGAGGCCCCCTCCTGCTGCATGAGTCACATTTAATCCCTAGGGAAAAGAGGGTAGTCTCAAGTTTAGAAGAGAAAGCCTTCAGAGGATTCTTCCTGGGGCACTAGAGAAAGCTGGATTTGGAGTTATAAAAGATCCACTGGTCTTGTATTGCTTCTCACTCCAAATCACTAGACTATTTTTTTTTTTGTCTGTCTGACATTATTCAAAACTCTTAGATGGCATAATGGCATTAAAAGAGAAAAGAGTAGAAATCAGAAAACCTGGTTAAAATGGCAGCTGTGTCACTCCCTAGTTGTATGATATTGGGAAATAATTTAAGAACACTGAGCTTCATCTGGTAAGAGGAGAAAGAGGTTCTTCTTGTTATCTCATAGGGCTGCTGTGGGGTTCAATTGAGGTAATACATAAGTGACAGTTATGAACTATATTATCTCATTCAGATGTGAGGGTAATTCATTTTTTTCAGCTGTTAGGTAGATGATAATTCATTAACAGCTTGCATTAGCATGGCACCTTTTCTTTTATGGTCGAGTTTATTAAGGCATAAATTATTGCATGAAGTTTTCCCTTTTCAGAGTTTTGACAGAAACTCAGTTGTGCAAGCACCAATACAGGGACAATCACTGATTTTTTTTCTGCCTTTATAGTTTTACCTTTTTCAGAATGTCATATAAATTGAATCATACAGCAGGACGCCTTTTGAGTCTGGCTTTTTTCACTTAGCATAATGTATTGAGGCTCATCCAGGTTAATGTATATATCCAGAAATTCATTCCTTTCTATTGATGCATAATATTTCATTCTAGGGATGTACTATACTTTATCCATTTGAGTTGTTTCCATGAATAAACCACTATTAACATTTGTATACAGGTTTTTGTGTGATCATAATTTTTTTATTTCTTTTGGGCAAATACCTAGGAGTGGAATTGCTGGGTAATGTGGTAGGTGTTTGTTTAACTTTATAAGAAACTGACAAGGTTTTTAAAAAGTGGTTGTAGCATTTTGCATTCTAGCACAGCACTTTTAAAAAATCCTAAAAAATTCAAAACACTGATGTATTTAATTTAATTTTATCCTCCAAGCAGCTCTGTGAGATAGGGCAGGTAAATATTTCTATTCTTTTGCAATAGGTGGGAACTTGAGGGCTAAAGAGGAGAAATGGCTGGCCAAAGGTCAATGTGGCAGAGCTGCTACTGTTCCCAATATATTATACTCTTCCCTGCTTCCTTTGAGCAAAGGATCCCTTGATCCCCACTAAGTGTTGGCTAAGCACAGAGTACCCATACAGAATCTACATTTCCCTGCTTCCCTTGCATACAGGAGTGGGCCATGTGACTAGAATTTGGGATATGAGTAGGAGTGATACTCCAATTTGCTTCCTACAGGCTTTTTTTTTAAATTTTTTTTTTAATTTTTGAGATAGAGTTTTGCTCTGTTGCCCAGGCTGGAGTGCCGTGGTGTGATCTTGACTCACTACAACCTCTGCCTCCAGGGTTCAAGCGATTTTCCTACCTCAGCCTTTTGAGTAGCTGGGGTTATAGGCATGCACCACCATGCCCTGCTAATTTTATTTTGGAGACAGAGTCTCACTCTGATGCCCAGGCTGGAGTGCAGTGGCACGATCTCGGCTCACTGCAACCTCTGCCTCTCGGGTTCAAGAGATTCTCCTGCCTCAGCCCCCTGAGTAGCTGGGACTACAGGTGTGTGCCACCACACCTGGCTAATTTTTTGTATTTTTAATAGAGACAGGGTTTTACTGTGTTAGCCAGGATGGTCTCGATCTCCTGACCTCGTGATCCATCCGCCTTGGCCTCCCAAAGTGCTGGGATTACAGACGTGAGCCACCGCACCTGGCCAATTTTAGTATTTTTTTTTAGTAGAGATGGGGTTTCGCCATGTTGACCTGGCTGGTCTCAAACTCCTGACCTCAAGTGATCTGCCGGCCTCAGCTTCCCAAAATGCAGGGATTACATACATGAGTCACTGTGCCTGGCCCATGCTGACTTTCTATACTAACTTTTCATATTCTCTTTTCTCTTTCCTGCTAGCTGGAATGTGGTTGTGGCTGCAACTTAACTTGGATTTGCAGATGGACACAGTACAAAGTGGAAGAAACCTAGATCCTCGATTGATCTCACAGAACAGAGCTTCTCTGTCAGCGAGGGCCACCAGACTGTTATGTGTCTTTTACTTACTCCATTGTAATTTTGGGGTCTCTTTGTTATTGCAGCTTAACATTTACCCTGGCTAATACAGTCCCATATCACATTAGTGGGAACACATTATAGCCGGTTAACACAACTTCATCCATCTTATTCAAAATATTATTAAGAAAAAAATTGGCTTTGCTAAAATATAGATATGCCATGTCTATATCAATCCCCTGATCTAACAGTTTGATAACCCCTATCAAAGACAACAGTGAGTCCAGGAAGTGGTATTAATATAATGAATGTATTTTCCATGAACCCTTATTAGCTCCTACTGATCACATCTTCTAATCTTCCCAATCAACCGTTTGCATTTCTCTAGGTGCATACGTTTTCCAACCTCATGAATGTCTGGGCTACTGGTCTATAATGAGAGGCATTTATTTTATTCATAGAGATGTTCATCTGGAGGACTAGCAAGAAATGAGGTTGTTAGAGGTAAGAATGGTCACTCAAAGACTGTAGAGGTAAAACCGAAGCACTTAGACTTCATGGATTAAGCAGGAGGCAGAAAGGGACCGAGAAGATAAAAATGTAGTTTAAAGAAGATACTCTGGCAGTTGTGTAGCGAGTAGATTGGAGGAAAAGGGTCCAAGAGTAGGAGGCCCACTCAGGAGGTATCTAAGTCCGTTCAGGCTACTATAACAAAAATACCAGAGACTGGGTGGCTTTAAAAAACCCAGGCATTTATTCTCAGAGTCCTGGAGGCTGGGAAGTCTAACATGAAGGTGCCAGCAGATCTGGTGTCTGGTGAGGGCCCCCCTCCTTGACCATAGCCAGCTGTCTTCTCAGTGTGTCCTCACATGGCGGAAGGGCTGAGGGAGTTCTCTGGGGTCTCTTTTATAACAGCACTAACCCCATACATGAAAGCTGAGCCCTCATGACCAGTCACCTTCCAAAGGCCACACTTCTTCATGCCATTGTCTTGGCGGTGAGGATGTCAACCTGTGAATTTTGGGAGGACACAAACATTCAGTCTACACCAGGAAAAAATTGTGATAGATAGCTATGGGGAGCCAGAGAGTGTGAAGGAAGAGCTTGGTGACTATACATCGTGTGAGAGAACAAGGAGCCAGCAGTGAGGGGAAGTGGATGGGGTAGCCTTCTCTTACAGGGCCCCTGCACCAGGCAGCTGAAAGCCTCTCCCAGGGCCACCCAGAGCCCACACGCATTCTCTTTCCTGCTTTCCTGGTGAGTACTGACTAGCAACTCCATACTTGTTCAGTCTTCAAATCACGGAACAAGAGCCAAATAGGGCCTGACCTATCCTCCAGTAACACAAAATATGCCAACCAGGACTCCTGAATACCAGAGCAGCCCGTGAAGGACGGGGGAGGTTCCGACAGGTCACGGGGAGCACTGCGGGGCTAAAGATGAGTATGTCTTACTGAAAGTGGTATTTGAGTTAGTAGAGTAAGTCCCACCAAATAATCACATATAAAGAAGTGATTAGATTTATTCGGGTTATTGGATTAATTCAATTTGTCTAGGACCTAAATGCTGTCTTGTAGAGGGGATGTAAAGCTGCTTGGAGCCTATGGATAAAGATAAGAAGTGAAGGGTAAGAAGGGTAAGTGAAGAAGAGAGGACATCTCAGAGTATATGATTAATTTCTATACCCCTACTTAGAATTTTATACTTTTAGACCTAGATGGAATCTTTAAAAACACCAAGAAAAAAAGGTATAGCAGAATGGGAGGGTTTTGACTGGCAGTCAGGACACTGGGTACAAACCCTAACTCTACCACTAACTTGCTCTGGGACCTTGGGCCAGCCACTTACCCACTCTGGACCCCAGGTGGACAAACCATGCTTATGATCCCTACAACTGCCAACATTCTATCTGTCAAATGCAATCAAGCAACACCTAAATCGTTTGAACACATCACCTATATTGTTGATTGTACACTGGTGGGCTTGCAAATACCAAAGCATTAATTTTTAGATCTATGTTTCTCAAACAAGGTACAAGTTCCTCTGGGAGTGCTCAGCAGTGTCCCAAGGGGTATGAGGAGCCACATGACGAATATGGGCATCTTACTGGAAGGTCAAGTTTATTTGCTAATAAGAGGTTTGAAATTTATTTATGTGATATTGGCTGGGCACAGTGGCTCATGCCTGTAATCCCAGCACTTTGGGAGGCCAAGGCAGGTGGATCACCTGAGGTCAGGAGTTCGAGACCAGCCTGGTCAACATGGTGAAACCCGTCTCTACTAAAAATACACACACACAAAAAAAATAGCCAGGCATAGCGGCAGGCTTCTGTAATCCCAGCTACTTAGGAGGCTGAGGTGGGAGAATCGCTTGAATTTGAGAGGCAGAGGTTGCAGTGAGCCAAGATTGTGCCATTGCACTCCAGCCTGGGTGACAAGAGAAAAAACTCCATCTTAAAAAATAATAAAAATAATAAAAATAAAAAATATATTTATATGATATATAAAACAAATATATTATGGAAAAGAACACAACATTCCAATAAATTTTAAAAATATAACACAGAATTTAAAAAAATATTTGAGCACAGAGAGGGCTGTTTAAAATTATGCCCAAAGAGATTCCCAGAGTGTGTTTATGTGTGTGGGGGCTGAGTGGGGGGTTGGGTGTGTGCATTAGTGTGCAGGTGTGTGTCCCAGCTCAATAAATATGAGCAGACAGAAATCCTGGAAATATGTATTTTAGAATTGCACTTAGGTTACAGTGGAATTAATCCAAGTTGGGATAAAGGCATGGAGATGATGTAGAAGTACACATCTGGTGAGAGAAAGTCACTAGGCAACCTAGGGATATGGAACTGGATGAGATTGCACAATGAGCCAGGGCTATAGCAAAGGCCAGAGGCAGGGAAGGATGGAGTGGGCCTTGCAGAGGAGGTTTGGCCTGTCATCACCCCAGTGGTCCTCTCAGCCACCTCCTTTGTCCCTGTTTCACCATGTGGTTAAGCTGCTGCTGATAGCAGGTTCTGGCAGGGAGGAAATGGTAAGGGACACAGAGGCAGGACTAGGGAGATCCCAGAGGCCTGAGGAAATGTGCACATGTGAGTTGCTGTCCTGGACCCGCTCCTTTCAATAAGCAGTGCCCAATCCCAGCATGTCTGCCCCTTCTCAGAGACTTCCGAGGCCACCAGCATCCTCCCACCTACAGATGTATCCACATCTGATCCCATTTCCTCCAGACTAAGGCCAAGAGGTCCTTCCTGCTATCCAGGCCAAGTGTCTCCTGGACCCTCCAACTCCCCACGTCCTGTGGCATGGATGTGGCTTCATAGTCACTGCTCGTCTCTCACCAGTGTTTTCCATCTGACCCTCTTGATCTGCTTTTCCCCTCAGCCTATGAGCATAACCGAGTTTCTTCCCCCCAACACAATGTCCCCTCATCCTCCAACCCTCCTCTCCCTCCTCCTCCCCCCTCACTTGAGCTTCTGGGTTGCCCTGATTGTCCTCACTTCTCCATGGCCCCTTTACTCTGCAAGCCCTTGCAACCAGCACTATGCTAAACAAGGGCATTTTGAAGAAAAAATAATGAGTCTACATACAGACGTGTGTATGCACATACACATACACATACACATATATTAAAACATATAAATTGATGATATCTTGGGAAAAAGTAGAATTCTGTTGGACTTTATTACAACCATAAGTTAGCATTGATTTTATTTTGAAATACACATGGTGGAGGACAATGTAATCTTCTTAGTCCTTAGGACCTCTAAAGACCTGCTCTTGCCCTGGAAATTAGGACTTCACTCCCATCATCCACAAACACGACTCTTACCAGGGCCATCAGTAAACAGCTATTTATCAACTCCAGTGGATACTTGGGACCCTTTCTTGGACTCCTCTCTTACATTCACACTGTTGGCCACTCTCCCCTTAAAACTCTCTGCTCTCAAAAAATAAATAAATAAAATAAACAAGTATACCTATGTAACAAACCTCCACGATTTGCACATGTACCCCAGAACTTAAAATATAATAATTTTAAAAAAAAACCTCTCTACTCTCTTGGCCTCTGTGACTTGGCGCTTTCCTGGCTCTCCCCTGACCTCTATGACCACTTTTCTCTGCCTCCTTCATGGCCTCTTCCCTGATTTCATCCATCAAACATGGTGTGTCTCAGTGCTGTGTGCTTGGTTCACCTCTCTTCCTTCTCTACTTATTGTCTTTGGACCACCTCCTTAACCTCATAGTTTTAGCTGTTATCTCTGGCTCTGGAATCCACATCTGCCAAAGTGTCTGCTGAACTCATACACAAAGATGGGTCTCCAACAAGAAATCTGTATTCGTTTCCTGCGGCTGCCGGAACAAATTACCACATACGGGGTGGCCTAAGACAACAGAAATTTGTTCTCCCACAGTTCTGGAGGGCAGATGTCTAAGTCCCAGGTGTCGGTGGAGCTGAATTTCCTTAGGAGGCTCCTGGGGAGAATGCTTCCTTCTCCGTCCAGCCTCTGGTGGCTGCCAGCAATCCTTGGCTTTCCTGGCTTGTGGCTGTATCACTCCGACCTCCGCTTCCATTTTCACATGGCTTTCTCCTCTGTGTGTCTCAAGTCTTCCTCTATGTGTCTTTCATAAGGTCATCCTTCACTGGATTTAGAACCCACCCAGATAATCCAGGATTATCTTTTCATCTCAAGACTCTTAATTATATCTGCAAAGCCCTTTTTTTCCAAATAAGGTAAGTTTCATAGGTTCTGGGAATTAGGACTTGGATAATCTTTTGGGAGACCACCATTCAACCCAATACAAGTTCATTATCTTCCCCTAAAATCTGCTTTTCATATCCACTAAAGCCACTGCCCTCTCCGGAGCTTCAGTGACTTGGCCTACACACTTCAAAAGCATCTGAGACTCTGTCTCACTTATTTCCTACTCCATGAGCCACCGAATGGTGATGACTTTTTCTTTAACCCTGTGTCTCAAACCTGTGCCCCCTTACTGCCTGGCCCGGTCCACGCCCTCCCCATTTCGGACCACCAGAAACATCCCGGCAATGCTCCCTGCCTCTGGTTTGACCACTTGAAGGTCCATCTTCCACTGCAACCAAGTAATATCACACAATTTCTCTGCTTGAAACTCTTCATGCATTCCTATCTTGTACAGAAGAGTACAAGCCCTTCTCCTGGTTTAAAGGGACTTCTAGAACATTCTGCTAGTACTTCATTAGACTCTTCCTCTGTAACATTCCATGTATCAATTCTGGATTGCTTCCTGGTGGCTCCTTTAATAAGCCACACAGTTTCCTGTCTCTGTGCCTTTGTTTATGTTGCTGCGTCTTTTTGGAATTTTCTCGCATCTTACTTATGGCATCACCTTCTCCCCGAAACCTTCCTTTAACTCCCAGGAGGAGTGCCCACTCTTGGCACCCAAGATCTGTGGACATTTCTGTCATTACAACCTACCTGTTGCACCCAAAGTATTTGTTTCTGTGTATCATCCCAAACAAATTCTACCTCATTCCCCTTTGTAATCCCAGTCCTCAGTCCAGGGCCTTATATAGTCGGTGCTTAGTCACTTTTGATATAAATGTAAGTTGAATTGGACAGGAATTCAGCTAAATGTTTTTACTGAGCTAGCAGACTGGGTGTGAGAAGGCAGGGCCCAAGGCTTGTATGGGTGAAAGAGGAAGGACTGGGGGAAGGTGCGGGATAGGAAGGGTTGAGCGACAGAGGGGAATGGGTATGAGGACACGCCATGAGGAAACTGTGTATGTGTGTGTGTCTGTGTGCACGCAAGCACACGCATGCCTGGGCAGGCTCTGGAGAGAGACGGAGATGGAGAAGGGAAGGTTATAAAATATAAAGAAGGGCCTGGCACGGTGGCTCACACCTGTAATCCCAGCACTTTGGGAGGCTGAGGTGGGTGGATCACAAGGTGAGGAATTCAAGACCAGCCTGACCAACATGGTGAAACTCCGTCTGTACTAAAAATACAAAAATTAGACGGGCATGGTGGCACACACCTATAATCCCAGCTACTCAGGAGGCTAAGGCAGGAGAATTGCTTGAACCCGGGAGGCGGAGGTTGCAGTGAGCTGAGATCCCACCACTGCATTCCAGCCTGGGCGACAGAGCAAGACTCCATCTCAAAATATATATATACATATATATTATATACTTATATTTATATATAATTATATAATAATTATATATTTTATATATTATATATTATTTATATATTATATATCTATAAAGAAAGAGTAAAGGGAGACAGGAGTGGTGAAGAAAGGGAGGGAAGAGACAGCTGGAAAGAAAGGAGTGAAGGATGGGAAAAATACCCTAGATGAGCTCTGTGGCTATTCACAGAAAGCAGATAGCTACTAATAAGAGAAGCAACAAGGTAGAATTTCCACATTTGGCCTTGCTTGGGATTGGAGCTGGCTTGGGAGATGACCAGGACCTATAAACTCTAGAGGTTTTATTTTTCTTTCTGGAGTTCAGGATTACTATTTTCTTGCCTCTGGACCCTTTCAGGTAAGACTCTTTTATTGCCCTGACAGAATAAAACATAGCTGTTTTCAAAAGTGTCCTTCCACTCGGGGAACACCTCCTCCCTGTTTCTCCTGTAAGGTGCTTTCTTTCCCCAGAGAAATCAGCCTTGGCTGAGAGTCTACAGGCCTATGGGAGGGATAATTTGCTAAAGGAGGTCGAATAAATAAACCACCCAGAGTAGAGCCGTGAAGGCTGGAGAGTCCGTCATGTTCAGAAGCCTGCTGGCTGAAGATCCCTCTTTCTCCCAAGTGGCATCTTAAGGGGCCCAAACAGGAAAACCCCAACAATTGGAGGAACATAGAGCCTTGCCTGGCATTGGCAGATGGAACTAGTCTAACTAGTTGCTCTTTGGCAGCTGAAGGGAAGGAAAAGGCCAAGCTTCCGACCTGCTCAGCCCGGCCTCAGCCTGTCACTGCTGTGCCCCCCAGCCCCCGCAGGCATGCAGGAGGAGCCAGCAGGGCGCGGCAAGGCACTGGGGGCACACTGGCCGCTGGAGTCAGCCTCGCTTCTGCTCATGTTTCATTTACTCCAAGAAGCATGATTTTGAGGGCCTACCCCATGCAGGGACTATGCAAGGCACCCAAATACAAACATGCGTAACACTCAGGTCTTGCCCTTGAGAAGGGCACAGGATGGTGGAGGAAACAGATTAGCTGTCATATTTGCATAGATAAGTGTTTCATGTGAAATACATTCAGGATGCTATGGTGCCTGCGAGGAGCACCTGCTCCAGCTTCCACAACACAGTCTCAACAGAGCATTTCAGGGCAAAGGGACCCACCGGGGACAGAGGCCCAAACAAGTGTGGGCTGCTGGAAGAAATCAGGTGTCACCCAAGGGTGACATGAAAGAAGTGGACGACATCCTGAGAGGATGTTCATAACTTCTTAGCCACAGCAGCTTACTTTCTTCTGAACTTTCTCTTCTACTCTGAGCTTTGAAAGACATGAGTTTGAGGGGTAGAGAAGAATGATGAGAGGGAAGAGCTCTTCCCTAGGCCTTGCTGTCTGAGTCCCTGGTCACTGCCATTGCAAGGCCTTTGACAGAGGATGGTGCCCTCTGGGAGCTCAGAGAGGCAGACTGGGTACCAGAACATGAGGCGCTATGTGAGGTGCCCTGGCAGACATGGGGACAGAGGGTTGGCCAAGGTGCACAGGAGGCTCACAGCTCTGGGGGAGGGTGGGAGGCACTCTCACTTCATTCTCAACTTCCAGCTGACCAAGACTATATAAAATTATTTACTTTCCCTCCCACAATTGCTGCTTCCTTCAAACATATTGGTTGTTTTATCTTCTGGGTGTAGCAGAGTTGGAACATTCTGTCTTGGCAGAATGCCTCTTTTTGGAGCGAGTTCAGAAGGAGCTGCTCTTTCTGGCCTAGAGCAAGCTGAACCGGAGGTGGGTGCTGTCAAAGTCCAGGTACTTTCTGGTTGCCACCACCTTCAGAGGGAGGCTGGACTGGTGGAGATCAGAGAAGAACCAGCAGTCACAGGTCCTGAAGAGGGAAACACAAGATCTGCTTTGGACTTGACAAAATTGGATATTTAAGATGAGTTGTTTGCAGGTTCCTATTGAGAAACAGTTTCCACATATCAGGTCCCTTCATGCAGGTGTTGAAAAGTATAGATGAGTTGCTTTATCACAATAAAAGAAATTGCACCACCAGGCATGTTGTTTGTCTTGCTTCTGGGTATTAATGGTAGGATTTTTCAGGCCTCTGAGAAGGGGGTTAGACCCCAGAGAGTGAGTCTTACAACTCAGCAGTGGTTCCCTTCAACTTTCAGAATAAATTTCAACTTCCCTACTTTTCCCGACACCACAGATGGCCTGTGTCTGTAAATCCACTAAAAAAGATTTTCTTTTTTTTTTTTTTTTTATTATACTTTAGGGTTTTAGGGTACAAGTGCACAATGTGCACGTTTGTTACATATGTATCCATGTGCCATGTTGATTTCCTGCACCCATTAACTCGTCATTTAGCATTAGGTGTATCTCCTAATGCTGTCCCTCCCCCCTCCCCCCACCCCACAACAGTCCCCGGAGCGTGATGTTCCCCTTCCTGTGTCCATGAGTTCTCATTGTTCAATTCCCACCTATGAGTGAGAACATGCGGTGTTTGGTTTTTTGTCCTTGTGATAGTTTACTGAGAATGATGTTTTCCAGTTTCATCCATGTCCCTACAAAGGACACGAACTCATCATTTTTTATGGCTGCATAGTATTCCATGGTGTATATGTGCCACAAAAAAAAAAAAAAAAAAAAAAAAAAAAGATTTTCTTTTAACAAAAATCAAGAGACTTTATTTCAGGAAATAGTTTGTAAACCAAGGAGAAGCAGTCTTTGGTACAAAACAAAGGCGCATTCAAAGAGATAAAAAAGAGGGGTTATCTATTTTAAAAAAAGTTTTTGCCCAGGTTCCCATTCTGGTTCGCTTATGCAAAAGAAGAATGCAAACTTGCTTAGTTTTGATTGGCTGATGCCTGCTGAGTTCTGATTGATCAACACTTGTTGAATTCTGATTGGTCAATTCAGATCTGTTGGTTGATCCGGGTGACCATGAACGGAGACAGACAGTTATGAAAGCCCCAAAGTTAAGTGAGTGTGGGAGTTTTCTGATAATGCAGACTACATATGTGACCTCTAGTCAGCAAATGGCCTCCTGGCTCTATTTTGAACTTAGGCTCAGTTAGCCACTGAGGCATCATCTTGAAAGATTGGCTTTTTCAGGGTTCCCACGTGCTTTTCATTTTCAGGGAGAAAAACCGTTATCCAAAATTAAGCCATGGACGAACTGCATTTCCCATCTTTGCAGCTTGAATGAAACAAATCATGAGGTATGACTTGTTTCAAGTGAGAACTTGAAGCCCAGCCCTGACCTTCCCCTCATAGTCATGCTCTGTGGGTGTCCTGACAGTCACCCCTGCCCCTCCTCATCTGTCAGCTGGCCCCATCCCATGCAACCTGGCCTTCCAAAAGCAGACAGAAATGAATCCTTATCATTTGCTTCTTAAATATGACAGGTCTTCCACTCACCCCCTTTTTTTTCCTGATGGTCAGCACACCTGGCTTCATAGACTGTCCTGCCACAACTGTCCTGAGGTATAACCAGTATGCACCTGAAATTATGACCTTCTGAAATGAACATACAATCTTTCTCACTTGAAAAACTGGCTACTTATGATAGATTCTTTTTCCCAATTGTATAACCCTCGCTGGACCAGCACACTCTTTTGTCACCTTGCTGGTTTCTTTGCTAGCAAGAAAATACGCTTCAGCATGTGCTTAAGATCAACTGGTCTAAGACATATCCTGTTTTGGGAAGCCCCTGCCCTCCAGGCACACTCGTCTCTGAAGATTTTCTGTCTCCTTCTGGCCAGTCCCTGCCCCCAGGCATTTTCACACACGAGGAGAAATGGTAAGTCCCTAGACCCATGCCCTGCTCACTCCAATTTGTCTTTCAAGATTCAGCTGAAGATCATCTCTTATTGAGAAGCCTCTCCTGATGGACTCTCCCCCGATTCCTGATTTTTTCCATTCCTCTCTCCATATCAGAGAGGCTCCTCCTCTATGCTGCCATGGTCACCTTGTTAACATCCATCAGTGGACACCATAAAAAAACGTAGTTTTGAAAACTTGCTGAGCTTCATAATTTAATTGTGAAATGCATGAGAAATATTTTAGCTAACATTTAGTTGAGTGCTTACTATGCACCATGTCCCATTCCAGAACTTTACACAAATTATCTCATTAAAGTTTTTCAAAAGCCCTACTCTGTTGGTGCCTACTCTGAAGAAAAAACATATTTTCCTCTGTTCTTACACCACAACAATGAACACAGAAGATTTCCATGACCAAATGTGTGGGGATTTCTCCCCGCACACCAAGAAAGCAAGCAATTCTGCAGCAGACATCATCTGGGTGTCCTCCAATTCAATTCAATTCTAGCATTATGCGCCTGGAGATAGTGTCAGTAACCACAGGTTGAGGGCTCAGTCCCACAAGAGCACCCCCTCCCTCCCACCAGTCACAAGTCTGGGCTTCCAGAACTACTCATCAACTGGCTCCAAGTTGAGGTTACCACAACCCCCTCTTTGGGTTCAATTAATTTGATAGAGTGGCTCATAGAACTCAGGGAAACATATTTACTGGTTTATTACAAAGGATATTTTAAAGGATACAAATCCACAGCCAGATGAAGAGATACACAGGGTGGAGTCTGGAAGGATCCTGAGTGCAGGAGCTTCTGTCCCTGTGGAGCTGGGGTGCACCCCCCTCTCAGCTCGTGCATGAGTTCTTGTTCCCCTTCCTATAAGCCTATTTATTTTTCTGGAAGTTTCCCAAACCCTGTCTTCTTGGGTCTTTTATGGAGACTTCATTGAGTAGGCATGATTGACAACCAGGTAGAAATGCTATTGGACCAAAAAAGTATGGTCTCATGCTAACAGACTGAGTGGGGAAACCCAGCAAGGCCTGTTGGTTCAGATTCTTCTTGGCCTCTGTGTGCAGCATTCCTTCCTTCTGGGCATGGGGCAGGACCCCTTCTGAAATGAGGATCTTATGGTTTACAATCAGACAAGTAGGTCAGGGAAATTTCTTCATGGCCAGCTCCAAGACAGAAAAGTGAGGGAAGGTGAAAGGTGGTGAAAGGAGGAAGGGAGGGCAGAAGAAAGTCAGAGAGAGAGAGAGTGAGAGAGAGTCTGTTTTCTGAGGCCTTCTTCTGAGGCCTAAAGCACTCCAACATTATAGCAAAAGACTGCAACAAGGGCTTTAGGAGTTATGAGCCAGGGACCATGGATGAAAACCAGTATATATATATATATGTCATAATACCACACTTACCACATAGCCCATTCATTTCGTCATGGCTGTCAGAGCCCTAATTTTGTTTGGATGTCTACTGGTCTTCCTCAAGGAAAGAAATCTCCCAACTCTAAGAGAAATTAGATCACAGTAATTGGCCCCAACCAATTACTGTGATCTAATTTCTCTTAGAGTGATTGGGTTCAGCATGGACACTTCAGACAATTCTGGCCAGTGAGCAATGAAGAGAAGTTTAATGGTTAGAGGAAGGTGAGGCACTTTCTGAAAGTTTCTTAATGGCAGGGACCTTGGTAAATACTTTTGCAAGGAGGAGGAGAACTAGCTGGGAATAAGGAGACAGAAAGAAAATGTCAGAAGCAAGAAATAAAAAATATTTGAGTCCTTGAGTACATTCATTATTAGGGTAACCAACCAAGGTGTGTCACAATTTCTTTGTATGTGAGAAGATATATTTTCCTTATTGTTTAAGTAGAAATATTAGTGACCTCTTAATCATTGCAAAATTCATTAGAGTGCTTTATTATTATTTTATATTATCATTTTACACATGAGGTGATTGAAACCGAAAGAGCTTAAGTAAGTAATCTACACAAGATCAACTGCTTGTAAAATGTTACTCTGGTTCTAGGACTTTTAAGCACCTCACAATGCTCCCTCTCTGAGAAAGGGGCCTGATCTTACTCAGTTTTTTAATCCTTGCTTCTAGCACAGTGTCTGGAATATAATTAGTGTTCGATAAATACTTTTTAAATATGTGAGTGCTTATGTGATCTGAATTTTTGTAGATATCCTTTCCTTTTGTATTTTTGAGATGGAATTTTGCTCTTGTCACCCATGCTGGAGTGCAATGGCACGATCTCGGCTCACTGCAATATTTGCCTCCCAGGTTCAAGCGATTCTCCTGCCTTAGCCTCCCAAGTAGCTGGGATTACAGACATATGCCACCATGCCTGGCTAATTTTGAATTTTCAGTAGAGATGGGGTTTCTCCATGTTGGTCAGGCTGGTCTCAAACTCCCCACCTCAGGTGATCCGCCCACCTCGGCCTCCGAAAGTGCTGGGATCACAGGCATAAGCCACCGCACCTGGCCTGTAGATATCCTTTCCTTAACATCACTCAATAGGCTGATATTCTCGGTACAGAAAAATATATTTCACTTGGATCCTGAAACACTCCAACTGGGTACCCTGAAGAAGGAAGTATTTCCAATATGGAAGCAACGTAACTGTATTACAAACAGAATAATAATGAAAATAACCCCCATAGCCTCTCCAGTCTAACATAATTGCCATTACAAGGGGTTCCCTTTCAGCCCACTTTGTATGCATACTGGGCAGTTCAGTAGACACATAAAACGCACTTGATAGAAGTTAATGTCCATTTCTAATTTTATAAAAATTGTGGCAAACTAGAAAAGAGAATACTTTTCTAGCCTTATAAAGTATATCCCTCAAAAAATTACTGCTTTTAATTTAATGTTGAAAATATAAAAATAATTCTCCCTTAAGTTTAGGATCAAGACCATCTCTGCTTCACTACTTCTACTCATCATTATATTGAAAATCCTATCTAGTGGATTAACACAAGAATAATAAAGTTGAAAAGACAAGAAAAGAAGGAACAAAGCTATTATTATTCACAGGCAATTTTACTATCTACAAAAAAGACAAGGCCAAGAGAGTCTACAGAAACACTATCAGCACTAATAAAAACTGTCTGCCAGGTTGCTAGATCGATATACAAATTGTAATCCAACATATCTGCAACAATTAGAAAACATAATTTTTAAAAACACCATCTTCAACAGCAACAAAATCTGTAAGGCTTGTATGCATAAAACCCACAACAAGAGTTAAGCAAGACCCCTGTAAAGAAAATTATCAGAATTTACTGAAAACCATTTAAAAAGACCTAAATAAGTGAAGAAATATGACAAACTTATGAACTTAGATTATTATAAGATTTCCAATCCTTCCCGAGTTAAACTATGAATTTTACATGAAGAAGAAGGAAGAGGGAACTTGACTAAGTATTGATACTTGATATAAAGTTATATTATTTAAGATTTCAAAAGCATCACGTAGACCAGGGCTTCTCAAACTTTCATGCTCCAACTATGACTCTTGTGGAGATCTTGTGAACCACAGATCCTCTGTTAAGAAGGTCTGGGGTGGGGCTTGAGACCTAACAAGCTGCCACGTGATGCTGGTGCTGCTGGTTCATGGACCACACTTTGAGAAACAAGGGTATAAATAATTAAAAGAACATAAGATGGAGCTCAGAAGCAAACCCATGCATTTATTAAAGCTGGCTATATGATAAAGATGTCATAGCAGATTGGTAGGAAAGTGAACTATTTAATACATTCAGCCCAATATCCTTAAAAAGGAGGAGCAGGAGTGTCAGAGTGAGAGATTCTATGTAGCCGGCTTTGAAGATGAATTAGCCAGGCATGGTGGCATATGCCTGTAATCCCAGCTACTTGGGAGGCTAAGGCAGGAGAATCGCTTGAACCTGGGAGGCAAATATTGCAATGAGCCGAGATCGTGCCATTGCACTCCAGCCTCGGTGACAAGCAAAATTCTATCTCAAAAATACAAAAGGAAAGGATATCTACAAAAATTCAGGTCACATAAGCACTCACATATTTAAAAAGTATTTATCGAACACTAATTATATTCCACACACTGTGCTAGAAGCAAGGATTAATGTGCTAGAAGCCAGGCCCAGAAGCTGAAAAAGCAAGGAAATTGATTCCCTGCAGGAATGCAGCCCAGCCCACATTTTGATTTTAAGCCAGTGAAAGCCAAGTCAGACTTCTGACCTCCAGAACTAGAAGATAATACATTTTCTGATTTAGTCACTAAGTTTGTGGTAATTTGTCACAGTAGCACGAAGAAACTAGTACACCATATAATAAAAGGTGCCATAAAACAAAGCAAAAAGAGAAGCCACAGGTGGGAAGAATTTTGCAAAGCATATAGCCGACAAAGGATTTGAATACAAAAATTCAAGACAAACTACAGATTAACGAAATAAGACAAGTGACCCACTAGAAAAAGAGGCAAAAGATACATACAGAATTCACAGAGAAGGAAACCTCTGTGTTGGCCAAGAGAAATAAGAAGAGATGTACAACTTCACCAACAATCTTGGGCATAAAAATTAGAACAACAGTGAGATACAATTTTCCATGTATCAAAAATTGAAATTTTTGATAATGCCCAAGTGTTGAGACTGTGGAACAATAGTAACTTTCACAAAATACTGACAAGAGTAGATGTTTTTGCAATGACTTTGGAGACAGCAACTTGGCAATTTAGTAAACTTGAAGGCACTCCTACTCCATGACCTGACAATCCCATTTGTAGGTATTTCACTAGACACTCTCATATATGTACTTGGAGAAACTGACAAAACTGATCATTATGGGATTTTTGTAATATTTAACAGTTGGAAATAAACTAAATATCCTTCAGTGGGAGAATAGATAAGTAAATTGTGGTATAGTCTTGCAATGGAATGCTACACAGCAATTAAAATAAATGAACCAGCACTACCTCTCTTACCTATGTATGTAATTAACCCCTGACTGGTTCCCCTATTTTGCATCTTCCCCATTTTTGTACCACTGGCAGATCTTTGAAAATCTGATCATGCCTCTACTTTAATTAAAAATGCTCCAGTGGATTCCTTAAAGAACTAAAAATAGATCTACTATTTGATCCAGCAATCTCACTACTGGGTATCTACCCAAAGGAAAAGAAGTCATTCTAGGAAAAAGACACATGGACATGTATGTTTATTTCAACCCAGTTCACAGTTGCAAAGACATGGAACCAACCTAAGTGACCATCAACCAATGAATGGATAAAGACCAATGAGTGGCTAAAGAAAATGTGGTAAATATATACCACGGAATACTACTCAGCCATAAAAAGGAACAAAATAATGTTTTTTTGCAGCAACTTGGATGAAGCTGAAGGCCACTATTCTAAGTGAAGTAACTCGGGAATGGAAAGCCAAACACTATATGTTCTCACTTATAAGTGAAAGCTAAGCTATGAATATGCACAGGCATACAGAGTAGTATACTGGACCTTGAAGAGTCAGAAGTGGGAAGGTGGAAGGGGTGTGGGATAAAAAACTACATATTAGGTACAATGTACACTATGTGGGTGACAGGAGCAGTAAAATCTCAGAATTCACCACTATATAAGTCATCTATGTAACCAAAAACCACTTGCACCCCAAAAGCTGTTGAAATAAAAAAATTAAATTTGTAATGCATTTTTATGTTCCAGTGAGTTTTTTAAAATGGTTTTATTGAGGCATAATTGATATACAATAAAATGAATATATTTAAAGCATACAGTTTGATAAGTTTGGGCACATGCATAAGCTTGTGAAACAGAACCATGATCAAGACAGTGCACATATCCCTCACCCCAAAAGTTTCCTGGTGCCCCTTTTAGTCCCTCACCCCAGCACTGCCTTCCCACCTGCCCCCAGGTATCATGAATCTGCTGTCACTTTAGAGCAGTTTGCATTTTCTAGCATTTTAAACAAATGGAATCATTGAGTATATACTCTTTTATTTGTGTCCCTTCACTCAACAGAACTATTTGAGATTCATCTATGTTGAAGTCTGCTTCATTCCTTTATATTGCCCAGTAGAATTCCATTGTATGTACTTGCCACAATTTGTTTATCCATTCACCTGTTCATGGACATCTGGGTTGTTTTCAGTTTTGTGTTGTCTTTGAGACAAAGTCTCATTCTGTCACCCAGGCTGGAGTACAGTGGCGCCATCACAGCTCACTGCACCCTCAAATTTCTGGACTCAAGCCATCCTCAGCCTCCCAAGTAGTTGAGACCGCAGGCATGTGCACCACACCTGGCTAATATTTTAGTTTTTGTAGAAATAGGGTCTCCCTATGTTGCCCAGATTGGTCTCAAACTCCTGGGCTCAAGCAATCCTTCTGCCTTGGCCTCCAAAAGTGCTGGGATTACAGGTGTGAGCCATCACACCCAGCCCTCAGTTTTTTACTATTACAAATAAAGCTGCCATGAACACTCAAGTACAAGTCTCTGTGTACACATATGCCTTTTTTCCTCTTAGGTAAATCCATCGAATTGGAATGGCTGGATTAAATGGCAGGTATATGTTTAACTTTTAAGAAACTGTTGTAGCCGTTGTCCCATTTTACAGACCCTCTCCCCTAGAAGGCTTCCATAGGTTTTAAGGTGGGCGGATCACGAAGTCAGGAGATCGAGACCACGGTGAAACCCCGTCTCTACTAAAAATACAAGAAAATTAGCCGGGCGTGGTGGCGGGCGCCTGTAGTCCCAGCTACTCGGAGAGGCTGAGGCAGGAGAATGGCGTGAACCCGGGAGGCGGAGCTTGCAGTGAGCCGCGATTGCGCCACAGCACTCCATCCTGGGCGACAGAGCGAGACTCCGTCTCAAAAAAAAAAAAAAAAAAAAAAAAAAAGAATGAGATTACAATGATCTGGGGCACTTGTCAGGCATTCAGATTTTCAGTCCACTCCCATGAGAAAAATCTGATTCATTAGGTTGTGAGGGGGCTGGGAATCGGAGTGTTTAACAGCAGGTACCCCAGATGATTTCTGGAGCTGGCGAGTTGTGAAACATCACCCTAGGGGATACAGTCTTAACTCCCAGGTGATTTTTGGAGCAGGTGAGTATGAAAAAATACTCTAGGGAATACAGTCTTAACTCCAGAGCTGGGTTTACACGCCATTCAGGATCTTGCTCCTGTCTAGTTTCCCAGCCCGGTGCTCCCTGCTTCAGCGCTACTAAACTGTACCCGGTTCTTTGTATGACCGACTCTCATCCGTCCAGAGCTTACTGAGTGTAGTGGGTCTAATAGTGACCCCACAAAAGATATGTCCATGTCCTAACCCTCAGAACCTGTGAATGCGATCTTCTTTGGAAAAGAGGCCTTAGCAGACGTAATTAAGTTAAGGAGCCTAAAATGAGATTATTCTGGATTTAGGGTGAGCTCTAAATTCAGTACCAGTTGTCCTTTTAAGAGAAAGGAGGACAGAGACACAGAGAAGAAGCCCATGTGAAAACAGAGACGACATGGAGTGATGCTGCCCCAGGCCAGGGAATGCCAGGGGCCTCCAAACACTGGAAGAGGCCAAGAAGGATTCTCCCGAGAGCCTTCAGAGGAGGCGTGGCTCTGCCCATGCTGTGATGGTGGACTGAGGGCCTCCAGAACTGTACGTTTCTGTTGTTGTTTCAAGTCACACAACTTTCAGTTATTTTTTACAGCAGTGAGGGTTTAAAGATTAAAAGGTGTAGATCCCACTCCTGAAGAGTGTAAAAGTAGAAAAATGAACCAACAGAGAACAATTACATTAAATTAAGATAATTACTATGACAGGGTATATTTAGTAAGGAGAGTGACGGCAAATGTTGCCCGAGGGAGGTGGCTGTGTCCTGCCCTCTCCTTTCTCCCTCCACTTTACCCCCCTCTGTGGTTCATGTTGCCTATGTCAGTAAGTGGCATCCTCACTGCAAATCACACAAGCCAGAAATCTAGGAGTCACTCTGATATCTCACCCCCGGCCACGGGCCCCGTGACTTCTGTCACCAAACCCCTAATAATGACATTTATTTCCTTAATATTTCTAAGAATTCCCTTCTCTCCCCTCCATAGCCACCACCATAGTCCAAGCTCCATCATCTCTGACCAGAGAAGTCCCTCCTAACAGGTCCACTGTGCATCACGCTGTGCATCACGTTGTGCATTAAACATGCTCATGGAATCACACGGCTCTTAGGAGAGAGGGTAAACCTTATAAGTGGACTCAAGACCCTGCTGGTCTAGACCTGCAGGCTGCTTCTCCTCCCCACTGATTCCCTATGCTCCAGCCACTGCCACTCTCGTCTGCCTTAGTCCTGTGCTTCCCAGCTCTTTTCACAGCTGGCTTATTCTGCAGCTGTTCTCTGCACGAAAGAGCTATAACCCTACTGCACCTAGGTGACTGCCACTGCTTCAGCCATCTTCCCTATGGAAGCCCTCCTCCACTTCCTGTCAAAGTCACAGCTTCTTATTTTAATCCCCGAGAGAGTTGTGTGCCTCCCAGTCACAGTTGCAATTTACATTGGCCTGTGTGATTATTGCACTGAAGTTGGCTTTCCCCAGCCCACGAGCTCCTTGGGCACAGGACTGTGACCTTTTTAACTCACTTTTGTGTCTCTAAGGCACAGCCTGGTGGCTAATACATAGTAACTACTCAGTTCACATCTGTGGAATTAATGAAGAAATTGCCCATTTTTTATAATAGCAAAAAATTGAGGACAATTTAATGAGAACAAATTAAATAAATTATATCTATCTGTGCCATATAATAATATGCAGCACTTTCAAATAATGAGGTAGACCAGTACTTACTGATGTGGAACATTGGCTATGATAGATTTTGAGTAAAAAAACAAAAAATGAAAAGAGCAAGTTGCAGAACAATTCTTAGAGTAAAACAGTGTTTTAAAATTAAAGCAATGATTTAAAAATTTTTAAAAAAATGTTTGACCTGGCATAGATGAAGGTGTGGAAGGACAACATCAGTTAATACTTAGTGCTGGGCAGCGGGACTGGGAGAATCAGAGAAGCAATGGACACGAATTTGATAAAGAACTTACACAATTTTGCAGTGTTTGGACTTTTTCTTTTTACAAGCGTATATCATTTTGATAATTCAAGACATGCTTTTAAAGATTGCCAAGAAGACAAGAAGTGACTCAAGGAAGGGAGGGACATTCCCTGTCACCCACCACCACCCTCCTTTCCTGCCCTCCAACCCCATACATGCTTGACCTTACCCACTTGGCATAGACCTGCACCCCAACCTTCTCACCTGTATCCCCGCCCCCTCGCCTTCACTCCTGCCCTCTCACCTGAGCTGCTCTCCTCTCACCTGTGCTTGTATCCTGTGGTTTGCATGTCACCTATCCCAATAAGCAGCACTTATGTTCCCGATAAATACCACCTTCCTAGATTGCATGGTTCTTTTGCAAGGTTCAGAAAGGTGAGGCTGTTGGAAAGGCAGTTAACCTCAAGTAAATTCCTGTTAGCGACTTTACCTCCCTAACTGCAATGTTAGCTTTCTGAGAAGGAAAGGAACTAACATATTCAAAAATTAAACTCCTAATACCTAGCAGGCATGCCTACTTATAGCTCATCAAATCCTCACAGGAACCTTGTGAGTAGGTATTTTCATCTCCATTTTACAGACCTGTGGCACCAAGAGCTTGCCACTTGGCCAGTGTCTCACATCAAGGACTGAAACAGAGCTCTGACTGGCTCTCCATGCCAAACTTTCTGTGCCACAGCATTGGGATGGTGGGGGGGCGTGATTGCACCATACTGCCCATGGATTTCCTAGCTCATTTCCTCCAAGATAATACATGCTGTATAAATGTTTGTATTATGAGGAAAGTAGTTTATCCTTCACCCAGCATGTCCATCAAATAGTCTTTGTATTCATTTTCCATCAAAGCTTGATCTCCCCAAAGCTTAAAATAGGATTGAAAATGTGCAGTGTTTGACCTATTTTCAGCCATTAGCATAATTTATCAAATTAGAGAACTGAGAAGCAACGACACTGAAGAGGAGCCAGTGCAAGCAGTCTTAGGGTGGGGGAGGCCAGGAGTCCCAGGGACACAGGGTCTCAGGAGCAGTAGAGGAAGAGAAAGGAGGAGGGCTGACAATGTCTCAGAAGTCGAGGTGGGAAAGAGCAAAGAGAAGCCCCACCTCTTTCACAGCAAAGTTGGAAAGAGTTGCAGACTTCATGGAGGCCACCTGGACTCGGGCCCCCGCTCTGCTGCTCACTGGCTGCGAAGCTGGGTCAGACTCCTTTATCACGCGAGCCTCAGTTTCCTCCTCTGAAAACTGTGAGCTGCGACTCACCTCACCAGGGTGACAACATTAATTTTAATGAGGTAATATATGCAAATCCTGCCTGTATAAAACTAAAACAGTAAGACATTTACAATGTCCCATATGGCTGCTCTACTGACATGACTTTGTCTCCTTTACTTTGGATTCAAAATTCTCAGTCTGAAAGACGGGATGTTACAAAATTGCATTAAATGCTTCAGAGGCAGGGATCATCTTTGCATTCCCCCATCTCCTAGGATCCAGAATGGTGTCTCGCACGTAGCAGGTGCTCAGAGAGTATCTGCCAAATGAATGATGAATGAAAGAATTTAGCTCGCAACTACTACTGAAACAGCGGCCCTTTAGCAGTAATGATTTTTACTGTCTTGCTCCCTGGCCCTCCTCCCAGGGTGTCTTCATGTGCTAAGTCATCCAACAGCAGCCATTTGGGGATGATTACAATAGGTGGGAGGAGCTATTAGGAATGGGGCACACGTGGCCAGGGAGTCCAGGTGAACCACAGGAAGAAGAGGCCCCTGATCAGCTCTTTGCTGAGCATCAAAGACCTGGGGTGGAGCAAAAGGAGTCAAGTGAAAGAGTGAGACTAGGCAAGAATGCGATGATCTGATGATAAGTGAGAAGCAGCCTTCAAACTATTAAAAAAAAAAAAAAGCAAAAGTAACAAATGGAAATAACAATGGATCTTAATCAAATGATTATTTTAAACACATAATGCATACACACACCCAAGTTGTACTTACAGGCACTCCAGTTGGTGATATATCTAAGGAAAATAAGATTCTGCTTGATATTTGGTGGGCTTAAAATAAAATGTTTCGTGTGTGTGTGTGTGTGTGTGTGTGCACGCACACATGGCCTTTCTCCAGGTCCCAGTAAACACTGTACTATGCTTCCCTCCATAGGTGCTGATACATGCACTGTTCATTTTCAGCTGCAGCTCTTGATTGCTTTTGGCAGCAAGAACACTGCTCCAGGTCCACATGAGAGAGTGACTTGGTAGAAGATTAAGATGGATTCTTGAATGGTGGTCCCTAAAGGATGTATACATATCTATGTCTCACTCCCTAGAATTTGTAAATGTTACCTGGTTTAGAAAAAGGATCTTTGCAGTTGTAATTAAACTAAGACTCTTTGGATGAAATCATCCTGGATATTCAGTGGGCCCTTCATCCAATGACCAGTGTCCTTATAATATCAGGGCAGAGGGACCTTTGAGACAGGCAGAAGAAGAGAAGGCCATGTAAAGACAGAGGCAGAAATGGGATTAATGTTTCTACAACCAAGGAATGCCAAGGATTGCCCCGGTCACTAGAAGCTAGGAGAGAGGCATGGAATAGATTCTTCTCAAGAGCCTCAGAAGGGAGTGTGGCCCTGCTAACACTATGATTTCAGACTTCTGGACTGCAGAACTGCAAGAGTTCTATTGTTTTTGTTTTGTTTGAGACAGAGTTTCACTCTTGTTGCCCAGGCTGGAGTGCAATGGCAAAATTTTGGCTCACTGCAGCCTCCACCTCCCAAGTTCAAGCAATTCTCCTGCCTCAGCCTCCCGAGTAGCTGGGATTACAGGCATGCACCACCACACCTGGCTAATTTTGTATTTTTAGTAGAGACGGTTTCTCTATGTTGGTCAGGCTGGTCTCGAACTCCAGACCTCAGGTGATCCACCTGCCTCGGCTACCCAAAGTGCTGGGATTACAGGTGTGAGCCACCATGCCTGGAGAGTTCTATTGTCTTTTTTTTTTTTTTTTTTTTTTGACAGTTTCGCTCTTGTTGCCCAGGCTGGAATGCAGTGGCTCAATCTTGGCTCACTGCAACCTCCACCTTCCAGTTTCAAGCTATTCTCCTGCCTCAGCCTCCCAAGTAGCTGAGATTGCAGGTACCCCCCCACCACACCCAGCTAATTTTTGTATTTTTAGTAGAGACAGGGTTTCACCATACTGACCAGGCTGGTCTCGAACTCCTGACCTCATGATCCGCTCGCCTCGGCCTCCCAAAGTGCTGGGATTACAGGCGTGAGCCACTGCGTCCAGCTGAGTTCTATTGTTTTAAGTCACCCATTGGGATAATTTGTTCCAACAGCCCTGCAAAACTGGTACAATTCTGAAATGCTATCTTCTCATAAATGTTCAACGTGAAGAATTTCACATAAACAAGCAAACCTAAATTCAAACTCCCATGGTGAAGTCCCCAGGGAAGTCTTAGCCAGCTTCTCTGTGCTCAACAAGTCTCACGGAATACGTGTCCAGTGTTTGCCAGGCTCCTTGACTCCTGCATCAGAGCTTTGCCCCCTTTGCAGTATTACAGATCCTGTATAACCTTCCCCAGAAGACGTGCTCGATGGAGCCCCCACACACACCAGCCCTTAGAGAAGTTTAGCACAATTTCTCACCTGCCCAAGCTCAAGGGCTCTAGGGCTTCAGGAAAGTCTGAAGATGTGCCTGAAATTCTCGTAATGAGGATATGTTGATTCTGGTCCTGGGAGTGGAGGGACTGTCTTTGTAGTACTGTGCTTGTGCCACAGTGTCTCACCACTATGAAGTGCTAGTTAACTGCATACTCACTGACTAAAGCTCATATATATCCCCTATGAGACCTGCCTGGGCAAATTGTGAAAGGAATGAAATCATCTAATTTCCTCATCTCCAAAACCTCCCACACCCTTAGATACCCAGGGCCTCTGTGCTGCTCTGATCTCTCTGTGGGGCCCATTTTGCTGCTCCTCTGACTCCACCCACAAAATGAACTTGTGCCGTTCCCACTGGTCTAGAGTTTTCTCTAATGCTAAGGGACAGTTACAATTAATGCATTAATTAAGTCAGTTCAGGAGTTTGACAAATTTATCATGATGAAAATCAGATGGGGAAATGTGGGCTGGACGGTCAGTGTATCCATGGGTAGATTCATAGGTGGCTGAAGGCCCTTATCCAGTAATAAAACCCTGGACTTCTGAAGGGAGGATCCTTGCCCTTGGGCCAATCCTATTCAATATTTTAATCAATGATTTGAATAAAGTCAAAGCAGCAAGCTTATCTGCTTTGCAAACAATCCAACTCTGAGCAATGTAGAAAACATATTTGTTAACATACTCAGTTAAAATCATGAAATGATGGACTGTAATGAATACATCAAAATTAATGTGACTTCTTTCACTTAGTTTCAGAAAATAAGCCACAAAAGTAAAAGATGGGTTAACAGCACTCATGAGAGAGAAGAATTAATAACTTTAAGTTTATTTAAGCTGAATAAGAGTCAACAGTATAAAAAGAGGGTTTGGTTTTTTTGGTTTTTGTTTTGTTTTGTTTTGTTTTTGAGACAGAGTTTCACTCTGTCGCCCATGTTGGAGTGCAGTGGCTCAATCTCAGCTCACTGCAATCTCTGACTCCTGGGTTCAAGAGATTCTCCTGCCTCCACCTCCCAAGTAGCTGGGATTACAGAGGTGTGCCACCACATGCGGCTACTTTTTGTATTTTTTAGTAGAGATGGGGTTTCACCATGTTGGTCGGGCTGGTCTCAAACTCCTGACCTCAAATGATCCACCCTCCTCGGCCTCCCAAAGTGCTGTGATTACAGGCATGAGCCACTTCAGCCAGCCTAAAAAGAATTTTTTTAAAAAGACATAAACATAGATTGCATTTCTAGAATGTACAGACTCCAGATGAAGGGTGGTGATAGCTCTGGAATGCTCTGCCCTGGTAGAACAGAGCTGCAATTGAGAGCGTGATTTGTGTTTCATGGTTGAAGGGAGATGTTGACTAGTCGGCAGGTATTGAGAGAGACATGTCAGGTTGATGAAAAGTTTGACAGCATCGTCACCTGAGCAAAGTTGATTTTTAACCCAGAGAAGAAAAAACTCAGGCAAATATGTTATCTATCTATCTGAAGAGTCATCTACATAGAAGGGGTGTGGGTAGGGGTGGGGTGGCAGGTTGAAATCCTGTGTATTTTCAGAGAGGGAAACAAAGACCAAAAAAAAAAAAAATCTGAAAGGACCAGATTTGAGTCTATTTCCAGGAATCAGAGGTGTCCAGCAATAGAGTGGTCTGCCTTGTGAGGGGTGATGACCCCATCCTTGGAAATATTCAAGCAAAACTATTATCCCAGTGATCTCCAGGATGGACTAGACTGGATTCACTGGCTAGCTGGGTTCCTCTTCCACCTTCATCACTGTGTGTGTCTCCCCTTAGAAGCCATGTGGTTGGTCAAAAAGGATAACTTTTCCATACCAAGGATGGCCATTCTTTGTTAAAGAGTCTCAAGTGGCATTGTTCCTAGCTGGAATCTCTAAATAAGTTCTCCAAGTTCATTTGAATGAGTCTTTTAAATAATGATGCATTGCTTGTATAGAGCGTCTTTTTAGGATTATTTTGGTCTCAGGTGACAAATATCCAACTTAAATAGGCCTAAGGAAAAAATCAATATGCCAGAATATTGATTGGTCTCAGACATAATCATCCATCTCCATCTCTGAATTTCTTCTTCCTCCATTCAAAACCCAGGGCTGCAAAGAGCTTGAGGATGACTTCATCCCAGCTAACAGCCCAAGAGAAAGAGAGAGGGTACAAAGCTCTTCCTCGAGAAGAGGTCTCAGTAATCCAGTCAATCATGTGTTCACCCTTTGGACTAATTACTGTGGCCAAGGAATTGGGGACTATAATTGGTGAGATTTAGGTCACTTTCTTGATATATTGACCCAGGAGAAGGAACTGTGATTAGTAGCCAACCAGAATCACACGGATAAATAATGGAAGTAAGTTACCAGGCAGACATAATACCGGCCATCTATTATTGTACTTAAGTTAATGGAGCACTTTCACACACATGATCTCACTTGATTCTCACTACAGCCTTGTGAGGAATGTGGAGCACATATTCCTTTTCTCCACTTCACTTAAAAGAGGTAGTAGATTGCACATACAAAACATTCTAAATTTCTTAAAGAATATTGCCATTAGAAAGATAGACTTATTCAAGTGGCCTTTATTGTCCTTTGTTACCAATCCTTGCTCTGATACACTGCCAGCTCTAGATACTTCAAGTCAACTCCTGGTAGAATAGGAAATTCTCTTCTGGGTTTTCTGATGACAGGTCCCTGGGGAGTATCCTAACATCACACAAAAAGTGCAGCAGAAGCAAAGCAGTCACTGGACTCCCTGAGGGACTCATCCTCTAAAGCATAGGTCTTTCTTCACTTCTCCAAAATCTTCCCTGGTTCCTTCTCTATCAGGAAAATCAGACGCCATTAGGAAAATGAGACAGGTGTTATTTCAAGCAGAACTGCAACTGACAATACTTCATGTATTCATTCATGCACTCATTTTATTTTTTTCTCTTCTTTATCCATTCATGTATTTGTTTTTTTTTTAATTTTTTAGTTTTTGAAATGGAGTCTCACTCTGTCACCCAGGCTGGAGTGCAATGGTGCAATCTTGGCTCACTACAATCTCCGCCTTCTGGGTTCAAGTGATTATCCTGCCTCATCCTCCCAAGTAGCTGGGATTACAGGCATGCACCACCCTGCCCAGCTAATTTTTGTATTTTTAGTAGATACAGTGTTTTGCCATGTTGGTCAGGCTGGTCTTGAACCCCTGACTTCAGGTGATCCACCCACCTCAGTCTCTCAAAGTGCTAGGATTACAGGCGTGAGCTACCACATCTGGTCATGCATCTATTTGTTTACACACACAAAAAAAAATTGAATTGAGCACCTCTGTGCTAATGAGTGCTTAGGCAAAGCAGTTTTTACACAAAGATCCTAAAAAAGAATAGTTTAAGGAAAATCACATAAGTGTTTGAGGTAGCAGGGAGCTTTGCTGCGGACCCAGGTGCCTCCTATCTTGTGACTCTGCCATCCCCAGGGTCTGGTTCTTATCTGCTTCATCTGCTTTCCAGACCATGGGAAGGGGAAAGGGCAAAGGGGACAAGCTATTTCATTGTTAAAAATTTGAAGTGGAGGTTCACCTCACTTCTGCTCTCATCCAATTGACAAACACCTCACAGGGCCATGCCTAGCTGCAGAGGAATCTGAGAAATGCAGCTCTAGCGGAGCAGCCATAGGCTTGGCCAAAACTCACTGGAAGGAAGAAGGGGGCCTGGGTACTTGGGACAATAGCCGTGTCTGCCACAATCAGCTCCATCTAACAGTGTGTCCTCTCAAGTTGCTTGTAAACAAATGGGCAGGAAATGCCTTGTTCCATAGCCACAGCACAAGGCAATGTGGAGGCAGGGTCAGGAGAGTGGGGCAAAGAGCTTAAAATGTTCAGAGAGGGAGGGATGACTTGACCTTGAGATGACCAGAGCAGGCTCCTGAAGCAGGTGGCATGTGAACTGCTTGGCCTGGCTTAAAAGATAGATATGATTCTGAAATGGAAATGGAGTGGCAACAGCAAGCTGAGCAAAGAGCAGTGACAACCACAAACCAAAGGGCAAGTGTTCAGGTGTGCATAAGGGGTTCTTCAGCTACCCATTTCTGACAGCACTACACATGGTGCATCTGCTCACTTCTGCACCCATCTGCATCAGCATCTGCCAGTCACCAAGCCTCAGTGCCCTCCTTGGTCTTGGAAGACATTTGAGGCATCCTCCAGCCCTTTGGAGTGAAGAGGCCACATGGCCTCAGAAGACAGGCCAGGCTGTGAGTCATAGCCAGGAACCTGGGGTCTAATAACTTATTAGCAACAATCACTTACAGAGCGTTGCAGTTTCCAGAGTGTGCTGACCTATAGAATTTGATTTGGTCTGATCTCATCTCATTTCAACTTTGAGGAACTGACTAAAGTAAGACATTAGATATGAAAATGGTTTGAAAATCCGGTGCTATAGAGTAGAAAACATCATTATAGCAACAGTAACTCAATTGATTCAGAATTTGTGGACATTTGCACAAGGGTCTAGGCTGAAACTCTCTTTATGCTCAACATAACTAAACAGATTTGCTAAGCAAATTAACAGCATGGCCAGGATTGCTGGGAGACATTTATAACCGATGGAGGACAACTGTTTTTGGTAACTATTGTAGCACTATTGTAGGAGTATTGGACTTCAATTAATTTTGAACAATGCTCTTTTCATTAAAGTAGGTCTGGGAGGATTTCCTCAAGGCAATAAAACTTGGTTAGCTATTTGTTTGGGCTTCTCATATTCTAAAGAATAGGAAAATTGCTAAGCAAATTAATTTGGGGCCTCACTGAGAGAATTTGAGTGTTCAAGAAAGGACTGGACAACCATTTGGCCAGGACGTTTAAGAGGAGATTCTGGCACCAGTAGTTTCCCTAAAATCTACATAAAAGTTCCATCAACCAGATGAATGCAGAGTGATTCTGGGTAAGCAGGGGTGTCTGCTTGATCTCCTGCCTTTACTCCTACTCCCCACAAAGCACCTTTGACTGGGCTCTGAAAAACTCAGTCCAAAACTTAATGACATTTAAAATCTCTTTGATTCTATTAGCTTATAAATAAATAGTAGCTAACTTATTCAGAGTTTATTCTGGTATATGTTAAGTTGCTATTTTACAGATGAAGAAACTGAGGCTTAGAGAGTTTAAGAAACTGGTCCATGGTGACACTAACAGTAAGTGGTGGAACAAGACTTAGCTCGTGTCACAAATACAAAACACAGGCTTTTAGAATCATCTTCCTTACAGATCATGCCTTAGTGTCAACATTTTCCATCTCTTGGCTGGTCATGGCAGCTCATGCCTATAATCCCAGCTGAGCCAGACAGATTGCCTGAGCCCAGGAGTTCAAGACCAGTGTCTCAAAAAAAAAAAAAATTTTATCTGTTTAGTAGGTCATGATTTAGTGGTGGTCCTACTTTCTGCATTTTTAATAATGTGTATCCTAGCAAAACTCAGAGGATGGGAACTCATCTTCCAACTATATCCGTTGAAGCCTTAATAAGAGAGCTTGGTGATGTGGTCTGTGTTCCCAGGGGCCTGGAGCTTGATGAAGAAGTTGACAACAGCTGAGAAACTCAGTACATTAAAACCTAAATGTACAAATATGTACTATGTTTTAAACTGGATGCACCATGGTTGGGCATGGGGTCTAGAAATCAGACATTTGGGTTGAATATAGAGCCCAGCTGAACAATTTGTAGAATTTAACTTTGGTTATTTTCTCTGAAGGTCATTCATTTATCAGACATTCATTGAGCCCCATGCTACGCTAGACACTAAGCTGAATATTGAGGATACGGAAAAAAGAAGAGATCCCTGACCTTCAAGGAAAATGACCTGTTAAAAATATAATGGTATTCAAAAATAATCATTATAACAGCCTGGGCAATGTGCAGTCAGAGCAGATGTGGCCACCGGTACTAGGACTCACGCACTGAGGGTGAGTTCAGTATTACACTGCAGTAACAAGAGAGGGAGGGATCTTCCTTAAAGAGTAAGGATCAAAAAAGACTTCATCAATAACACTCTCATGAAAACTCACGCCGCTCCAAGGTTCACTGCTGTCATCTCACAGACAGCAAGTTTGGCCAAGGAGAAGAGCTCTGGTAAGAGATGCCCCAGTGTCCTTCTGCAGCCTCAGGCTTCCTGGGCAGCTGGCTCTTGCTGTCTGCATTTGGAGAATGGAACATGATGGATTGGAGGATTTGGAGGTTGTTCTTCCACCTCAGATACCTCTCATTTTCACAGAGGGAAGCCACATTCTCCTCTGTGGTCAAACTCCTTCTGGCTGAAACATCTAGTATTCTGTCTACCTGGGGAGTCCTCACTCACCAGGGCACTGTTTTCTGCTTCCAGGGTTCTTTGTTATTTTGATGGGAGAGAAGCTGTGGGCTTCCAGAGGGTAGGATGCAGGGAGAGGGTGACGGGCCTGAGGGGAGTTGAGTCTCTCACTGATGAAGGGCTTTGCATTCACTGGTTTTGGTGCTGGTGGTTACCAGATGCACTGCTGCATCCACTCTTTTCAAGGCCCAAATGGTCACCACTTTCCCCCTCTGGCCTTCTCTTAAACGCTTTGAATTTCAAAAAACAAGGTCTCACTCATGTTGCTTCAGGTAAGGGGCTTATTCCATGGGTGTGCTTGGCTATAAAAACAACTGAACTCTCAGGGAAACCCAGGGAACCTTGTCTTCACAGGTGCCAGAAGAGGGTACAAGAGCCCGAACCATAGGGACCTGGGACAGCAGTAGCTTATTTTTTCTCTCCATTATCTTGGCCTCAGGGGCTCTTCCATTTCACATCATTGTGGAGACTCTCTCCTCTCCCTAGCTCCACCTCCCTTTCTCTCTTTTTTCCCCTCCCCCTCCCCCCTCTCCTCCTCCTTCCCTCCTCCCTTCCTCCCTTCCAACCCTCCTCCCCTCCTCCCTTTAAATCGTCCTCCCCTTCAACCCTCCTCCCTGGCATTGCTTCTGGGAATGCCTGTAGCTTTATGCTGCCCTACATCTTCTGCCCTATCAGGACTCCTGCTATCTTCATGGCCCTGCTTGCCGACCTACTCTGGATTTTTTTTTTTTTTTTTCGTTTTCTCTTCAGTTTTTGCTTCCAAACCCACCAGGCTTTTTGGTCCAGGCAGCCATAGCCAGGTGACTGGAGTCACACGGTGTCACAGTTCCTTCTGAGGAAGGACTGTTTCTTACTGGAGGGCTGTGGACTGGTTTCATAGCCCCACCTCCCACCTGCTTGAGATGGGAGCTATAGGCACTGCTGGCGTTAGGGAACTTGTTTTGCCTAGTGAGGGCCTCTGCTTTCAGGACAGAGACTTTGAGAGGGGAGGGCCTTAAAAGTCACCTAGCCCAAAGTCCCCATGAGGCTTCGGTTCCTTTTACCACACCTGGCCAAGGCATCATCCAGTCTCTTTCTACGTAGCTCCTGTGACAAGGAGCCTCCTCAGGCAGTCCAGTTGATGTGCGGTTTCCTCTGACTGTTAGTGTAATTCTCCTTCTGTCGAGCTTGAATCTGCCTATAGCTTTACTCTTTCGTTCTATTCCATCCGTCCAGGTCTTAATGGGCAAGTTTAATGCCCTTTAAATATTACGTCTTGTTAACAGAGGGTGGTTTTCTTGCATTTTCCCTTCAAGAACGAAATACCCCCATTTTCTACAAGCATTCCTTATATGATTTATTTTTGAGTGATTTTAGCACCCTAAGCATTCTTCCTGGAATGTGGTTCTAATTGCCTGTGTTTCTTTTAAGATGTAGACCCAGAAGAGAAAGTAATTCTCCAGGTATGGGCTGACACATTCTCAGAAAGTGTGGCTAGGTCTGTTCCCATCCGGTTCCTATTTCTTTCTTTTCTTTTCTTTTTTTTCCTCACTGTGTTGCCCAGGCTGGGGTGCAGTGGCACCATCTAGGCTCTCTGCAATCTGTGCCTCCCGGGTCCAAACGATTCTCCTGCCTCAGACTCCCAAGTAGCTGGGATTACAGGTGCGCACCACCACACCCAGCTAATTTTTTAATTTTAATAGAGACAGGGTTTCGCCATGTTGGCCAGGCAGATCTCAAACTCCGGACCTCAAGTGATCTGCTTGCCTTGGCCTTCCAAAATGCTGGAATTAGAGGTGTGAGCCACCATACCACACCTCTTATCCAGATTTCTGATTAGAGTTGTTCCTCTTGCACTTTATTCCAAGCAGTAGCTTAGTGGTTTCCAGTGACACTGCTGATTAGCACATTGTTATCAGCAATACTTTGCTTTTGCAGTGTGCGTATTATCAAAACCGTATCATACCCAGCTATGCAGGAGGCTGAGGCGGGAGGATCAGTTGAGCCCAGGAGTTGAAGTTCAGCCTGTGTAAAACAGCAAGACCCATCTACAAAAAAAAATTAATTAATTAAAGTTTTTTTTAAAAAACCACCCATAACACCCAAAGACCACCAGGGATAAACCTGTAGCCTGACACACATACAGCAAAGGAGGACGCTCCAGAGGACCTGCGGAGGCTGCTGGACAAGAGCGGGAGGGCAGCATCCTTCATAAAGTTTGTGTTCCTGCTGAAGGACTCGGAGAGGGTCTCAGGGGAGTGGGGATCAGCTCTATACTGTTTCCTTTCCAGAGCTGGGAGAGGGAAAGTGGGGATAATTCAGTGCTATCCTGAGGCCAGGACAGTTTAGCAATTGAGTAATCTCAGTAATAGAAGGATTTAACAAAGGGAGCCTGGGGGTGTTGTGGGAAAGAAAAGTAGTAGTCACTCATTTTACAGCCACTGCATGACCTCAGGTAATACAAGGTCCCCTGTTAACTTTGGGGCTGATTTTTATCTATATCTGTCTCTCCAGCCTGATTAACTGGATTCCTTTTTACTTTTTCAGTCCAAGCTGACTTTCTTTTCACTCTTTCAGATCCTGACAATTGTTTACTCTTCCTGTGTCCTTTTTAGTATATTTGTGGATTCAAGAATCTTCAGGAGGCAAATTTTTTAAAATGCATATCTGATCATCTCCTTCCCTAAGTAATATCCTTTAACAGCCTCTCAGAGCCTAGAGGGAAGTCTGAACTATTTTATGTAGCACACAAGGTTTTCCTCAGACTGGGACTGTTTCCCCAGCCTTGTATTCTATGACACCTTCCCTTAATCTGTGAGATCCAGCCATAGAGAACCACCAGCAGCTCCCTGGACTGGCTGGCCTCCGTCCTAGCACACTTTTATACAGGTATTTTCACTGTTGGTGATGCTAAAAATAGTAATGACAAGTATACTGTTACTATTTTTTGATCACTTACCATAGGTCAGGCACTTGCTAATGAATTTGCATGCATCTTCATAACTATTCTATAAAATAGGTGCTTTCATGATCTCCATTTTACAGATGAAGAAACTGGGATTTAAAAGAGGTTAAGAGGCGCACCCAAGGTCACACAGCTGATAAGTGACAGAGCTGGGATATGAATCCAGGATTCCAATGAAACGAATTCTACTGTATATCCTCCTGTGTATATGACACATTCCAATCATGTTTTAAAACTCAACTGCCACATCCCTTTAACCTTGAACTCTTCCCTGACTACTCTTTTCTAAGCAGTTGGTTAACTCTCCTCCACTGTATCTTATATATAATTGTGTTATATGACCCATCTCCCTTCTGTCCTGGGCATGTGAGTAGCACCTACCCCCTTATCACAGCCAGGCATGGACACTGCCCGCCAATCTAGGCTGGGGCTGATTGAACAGGAAATGAATATCTAACCTCAAAGGGCTAGTCCTCAGGCTTGGAATGTAGCTGTGACGTCATGTTATATATCTACATCGAGAGCTCCTGGAAGGCTGTGTCAGCCATGGAAGAGCTCCACTCAGATGTCCTTCACAAGAAGCTGCTGCAGGAAATGTAGTTGACTGACAGCCTCCAGCTGCCACCTTTTGGATAAACCATGGTATTCACATTTCTCCCAGTCTACCCTCAGCCAATGCACCTTAAGGAGTACTAAGTCTGGCCCATTTTTGTCCCATATGGGGCTCCTCTAGCAGACAGCCTTTGTTCTGGAGGCTCTCTGTTGACCCAGCTGAGATGTTCTCCACAGGGCACTGGGCTCATGCTCTTCCTTCCCTCCCTCCTTCCATAGCTGCCAGTCTTGCATCACAGTCTGAAGACTCTCCCACCTGCTCCTGCTTCCCTCCTTTGTCTTTCATAAGCATTCCCTCCAATATACTGCTTGCACATCAAATCCTGTTTTGGCATCTGCTTCTTGATGTAATACCAGGTATCATCTCTAGATACCTGACACTTACCACCCAGACTGACACATAGCAAGTGCCCAGTAAATGTTTGCTGAATGAATGAAAGAATGAGCGGTCTCCTTTCCCCAAGTGTTGCTATTTTTCCCCCAATCTTTTTTTTTTTTTTTTTGAGATGGAGTCTCGCTGTGTCACGCCCAGGCTGGAGTGCAGTGACATCTGCCTCCTGGGTTCAAGCAATCCTCCTGCTTCAGTCTCCCAAGTAGTTGGGATTACAGGCACCGCCACCATGCCCAGCTAATTTTTTGTATTTTTAGTAGAGACAGCGTTTTGCCATATTGGCCAGGCTGGTCTTGAACTCCCGACCTCAGGCAATCTGCCTGCCTCAGCCTCCCAAAGTGCTGGGATTACAGGTGTGAGCCACCGCACCTGGCCACCCCAATCCATTTCTATATCACTTCCAGATCAATCTTCCTGGAACATGCCTTTGTGCATATGACTTCCTTTCTTTGCCACAGGCAAATAACAGGTTTTGCTCTTATAATCAAGAGAAAATACAATGCCTTTTTAAAAAAAATGTGGTAATGCATCACAGTGATATTAATGATGTGGGATGCCATCTCTCTAATTGCATTATGTGTTTGGAAATAAAGAAGAAATTAAAAATGACAGGACCATTGAGTAATGGAAATGGATTTGAAAGTGTTTTTAGAAAATTGGAACTTTGCCAGAGTGAAAATGCCTCTGTGCCTTCCATTCCCAACATGATTTCTTTTAGAATTCTATATGGTGGGTTTGGGTATCTGCTTGTTTCCCTCATTATTCTACCCCGAAGAGCTCAGAATCCTCATTCATCCACCGAGACGCCAGTTTCCCCTATCATACTCTCTACTTCAGGATTCAATGTCTTCCATAGTTGCCCACTTCCCATAGGTGACATAGGGCTGCCACAGTGTTCAGCTCCAAGGAGGTCTCTTTCCCATCACAGTTTCTGAGACTGGCAGCCCACTGGCTGTGTAGTACACAACCCTGTGTAGATCCTCCTTCCCTAGGGCAGTCCTCAGGAGAACTTCATTCTCCCCCAGACTCTGCAGCTTGAAACCAACCCAAAACAATTCCTATGTGATGAGATCCATTCTGCCTTCCCCGGCAAATTTCCTTGAGAAAGACTATGCATGTAGTGCTTTGGGCATGATAGTCCAGGAAAGGGGTATAATAAGCATCATTTTGAAGCCTTAAACACAGTCTTTAGTTCTGCAAATACCATAATGACAGACTTGCATTCTCAGTACCAGGAAATTTTGTGGGCACTGGAGCTTAGAAATGTCCTGGGCATGTAAGCATGCTTTATTCTTATTTGTGTCTGGGATCCAAGAAAAAAAATGAGGAATTTGAATGCTGGTTCACACCGCACTCTCATGGAGGCAGAGAGAAGTAGCTCTACAACTACATTTATGTGATGAGAAGGTGAATAAAATACATCTTTGTGGGTCCTCTGGTGCATTCTGGGCTATGGAAACTATGTGAGTGCAGCATCAGGATCACATTTTAATAAATCGGTGGCCTAAAGCAGAGGCAGAGGCAAGGCATGGACAGATGGAATGGAGCCTCCTTGTACATAAAAGACTGGGTCATGTTTGCTGCTGAAAATTAGAGACATAATAGGTTTAAATGATGTCAAGAGGTTACCTTGCTAGAACCACAAAATAGCATACATCAAGCTTCCTTGCACATACCCCATTCCCACCCCCTCCCCCCAACCCCATTCTCTCTGGGTAGCTGCGAAGGGCCCTATCTAGCCATTCCTGAAGCCTAAGGCATGCTTATTCTCATGAAGTCAATTCCAATATTTGTTTCATATCCATATGCACCTTTATTTCACAGAATACAAATATGTTTGAAGAATTCAAGTAAACATAATTTTTTAAAACCTCATATTTTTGGTAGGAAACAAGAAAGGTCTAGTTAAAGGATTTCTGTTGTAAGTCTTTTATAAATCACACTCAGTTTGTAAAGCCAGATTTTTCAAACATTCTTCCTTAAAGCCTGAATAAAACTGCATTTTCCTTAAGACTTAATATCAAAACTGAATTCCTTGTAGATTTTTGCAGAAAAGGACATAAAATGTGGCCTGTGTGTCAGGCTGTCTGGAGGGCACTGTCAGGACCCTAATCTTGACACCAATACTTGCCTGAATGACTGGCTGGGGTAAGGTGGGGCCAGGGCCAGTTCCCAGGAATGTTGCTGCCATGGTTGGAATGTCAGTTTCCCAAAGCACTTCCTTTCCCCTCAAAGCAGTGAGGCTTGGAAATGGATTCTGTAAAATTGCTATAGAACTGAACTGAACTGGGCTTCCAGGCTTCCCCACAGACATGGCCAGGGAGTGGCAAGAAAGAGGAATCCCTTCCCTGCACAGATTCTTCATGAATGTCACATTTATAACCATTTTTATAAGGTGAAATTGTGGCATGATGGTTGCTTAGCCTAGGTGAAAATTCATTCAGAAGCATAAGGAAACCGAAGAGTTTGATCAGTTTGCAATTGATTCCTAGTGTTTGTATGAATCTGTTCAGGCTGCCAATATGAAATACCATGGACTGTGTGGCTTAGACAACAGAAATGTATTTCTTACAGTTCTACAGCCTGCAAAGCCCAAGATCAAGGCGCAGGACAATTTGGTTCCTGGTGAGGGCTCTGTTCCTGGCTTGCAGAGGGCCACCTTCTCTCTGTGTCCTTGCATGGCAGAAAGAGAGGACGCAGGCTCTAGGTTTCTCTTCTTATAAGGACACTAATCCTATTGGATCAGGGCTCCATCCTTATAACCTCATTTAACCTTAATTACCTCCTCCCAAGCCCCATTTCCAAGTACACTGGAGGAGTTAAGACTTCAACATATGGATTGGGGGGAACCCAATTCAGTCGATAGTAGTGGTCAAACACCAAGACAGTCAGGGAAGGTGGTGCTCTTTGAGGTGTTTGCTGCCCTCCCAGTCAAAGCCCCAGGCCTCAGCCTCTGGCCTGCCCACCCCCAGGCTCCCTTGCCCCATCTCTTTTTTTTTATATTTTAAGTTCTGGGATACATGTGCAGAACGTGAGGGTTTGTTACATAGGTATTCGTGTGCCATGGTGGTTTGCTGCACCTACGAGCCCGTCACCTAGGTTTTAAGCCCCACATGCATTAGCTATTTGTCCTGATGTCTCTCACTCAACAGGCCCCACTGTGTGTTGCTCCCCTCCCTGTGGCCGTGTGTTCTCATTGTTAAACTCCCACTTGTGAATGAGAACATGCGGTGTTTGGTTTTCTGTTCCTGTGTTACTTTGCTGAGGATACTGGCTTCCAGCTTCACCCATGTCCCTGCAAAGGACATGATCTCATTCTTTTTTGTGGCTGCATAGTATTCCATGGTGTATATGTGCCACATTTTCTTTATCTAGTCTATCATTGATGGGCATTTGGGTTGGTTCCATGTCTTTGCTATTATGAATAGTCCTTGCCCCATCTTAGAACCTGGCTGTGCTTCTGCCACACCACCCAGAGAGGTGGGATTGTAGCTCCTAAAATGTGGTACAGGAACACAAGCTGCAGAGCTGTCAGAATGGCAGTCTGTCTTGGTGAGTCCCCAGCACCTAGGCATTACCCACTTGTCCCTGTCTGCCCTCATGGCCAATGGCCAGGCCCTGGAATGGGGAGAAACTTAGGGAGGAAGAAGAGGAAGCAGAGTGACAAATCTCATCTGTTACTTAACAGAAGCAAGAACACACTTGGGACAGAAGGCAGATGACTTACAAAGTCTGCACTTGGGCGGGCTTCCTCATACATTTCATAGTTTTCGCCATTTAGGATCTTGGGGGCCTTTGCATGTCTGGCCTAGGATGTGGAGAAAATTCATCATATGCAAAGGCCAGGTTTGTAGGCTAAATAAAAACAGATGTGAATAAAAACATGGGATTTACCTCAGATTACAAACAGCTCAAATGATAGCCACAGAACTGTCTCCAGTTCCCTTCATTCTTCCTTTTCATCCTGGAAAATGCTGTAGCTTCCACCCCTGCTCCTCTCACTCAGCCTGCAACCCACCCCACCTCTGTGGCTGCTATCCTCTCTCCACCTTTGCTTTATTGCAGTGAATGGCAACGCCCTTCAAAAGCTCAGGGACATCCTTCCATTGTTAGAGTGTCCAGCCACACAACTCAGGCTGCACCCACTCAAGATTTTATTCTTCTAGGGGTGAGTCACTGCTGCCGTCTTGCCCATGTGCTTCCGCAAGTAGATAAAGGAAGAAAAAGGAAAGTTGGTGCTGGGCCAACTCATGTAGCACTTTTTGAGTCTGGGTGGGTTCCTGGCTTAAGTGTCTGAGGAGAATGGCAAAGGCAGTAAGGGGAAAAATCCTATCACCCTGGACAGGGGCAGGAAGTCATGCCTCTGTGGTGGTGGGAGGTCACATGGGGTAAGGGACCTAGGATGGTGTCATTAACAAAGCATGACTTCGGGCTCCAACAGACCTGGCTTGAAAGTCCAAACTTCTGATCCAAGCATCCTGGGCAAGTCACCCAGGTTTGCTGAGCCTCAGTTTCCTCATGTGTATAATAGGGGTCCCCATCCCCTTCACAGGGTTGCTGTGGAGGCTAAAGGACGTGATCCACTTAAAGTACCTAGAGCAGTGCCTGGCATGAAATAGGAGCTGGGAACACATTAGGTTCCCTCTTTCCCTCTCCTATCTTCCTCTTCCCCTTCCTCCTCCTAATAGGAGAGCAATCATCCCTATACACGTGTACTGTCCACAGAAAGGTTCAGCAAAGCATCCAGCCATCTCACAAAGGCAGGCTGCCGTGCACCCGGAGGGCATATTTCTCACTTGGAAACAGGAACAGATGGGAGAAAATATGGGGACACACGAACACATGTGCCTCTACTGAGGGAGACCCGAACACACTCATTTATTTCACCTCAACACTGTACTTGTAATGATTTATTAGTTAATTCTCACATCTCAGACTTGTGGCAGGAATTTAAATTCCCTTTTAAAAGCAGCTCTTATCATGATTCAACTCCATTATCATTATTCAATATTTATTATGTTCGGGACCTTCTTTCAGACGCAATATATTTACTTCAGTCTGGAAAGCTGAAGGCTGAGATGGGCTGCTTAAGATGCCCATAAAGTCCCCAATAGCACACAGGGCTGGAAAAGCAAGTCCTAGTTGACACAACCCCAGTGTTGTAGGTTTAGGAAGGGGTCAGTGACATTTGAGCAAAAGGACTTTTAGGTAAAATGAAAAGGAATGCTTTTCTGTTGCCAACAAATATTAAACTCACAAAACTCACTATCCAAGAGGGAGTTGAGTGTGAGCACAGAAAGCATGTCAAAAGAAGTTTCAAGTGAATTCCTGGTGCCGACCTCTGTGTGGGGTGCCCTTGGCCCTCTGAACTAGCTATTAGGAAGGCAGCCCAGCATCTTGTGGGGCCTATAGAAAGAGAACACTGTACTCTTGGGCCTTGGGGTTCTGGCCCATGCAGCAATTCATGTGCCCATGGGATTGTCCTTGTGGATTTCTTAGATTTGTGATTTTCCAATGTTGTTCATCTGAATTTGCGGGAGGAGGAGGAAAGGATCCTGGAGAAAAGGGCTTTTCAGCAGGGGGTAATTTCCCAGGCAGCATGCTGAACAGTGATTTTTTTTTTTTTTTCTGCTTAAAACTCCAAAGGTCTACACAGTTTTAAGACTGCAGCAATCTCACAAGAGCATGAAGCATTTGTGTTGGAAAAGAGTTGTTGGGTCATTCCACTTACTGCAGCTTCTACCCTAAACAGTTTTGTGCAATGGCAATTAGAATCAGAAATAGAAACAGTGACGGTGCTAGAAATGCAGTTGCTGAGCTGTGTATCTTTGAGGCAAAAAAAGTCTATGTACCTAAGGACTGAACATTTTCTCATTTATGCAATAAAATGTTTGGACACCAACTCTGAGCCATGTGCTTGGGATACAAGGATGAAGAAGACACATAGCTGCCTTCTGAGAGTTTATCCAGTGGGGGCAAGAGGCAAATAGCTGCAGTACTGTAGGTGTTATGAGTGCAGGGAGGACAGAGGGTCCATCTTCACTTGCAGGAGTTAGGACTTGAAGGACAACTGGTAGTTCTGTGATGGAGGTGAAAGGGGAGGACAGGGTTTCAGGAAGACATAAGAGTGAGGAACATTGGGGAAACTAGAACGTACTATGGATGGAGTTCAGGCTGCCCCAGAGAAAGGGGGAAGGAGGTGAGTCTGAAAAGCAAAGAAGACAAAGAAGATACTGAGGGTGGTGGTCTGAGCTAAGGAACTGGGCTTTGATCTTAGAAGGAAGCTGGGAGGAAGTATGATTGGATCCTAATTTTCGGTAGATCATCATTTAAAGGCCTAGCTGAGGATGAGACTGGAAATAAGGAAATAAGTTCAGTGACTTGCAATATCTAGACGAGGAATGACTGGGGACAAAAGCATAACACCGATGTGGAGGCAGATCTGAGAGTTATTGAAACGGAGGACCAATAGGCCTGGGTTGCCAGGGGCATAATGGGGAGGGAAATAAGAGGGAGAGATCAGAAATGACTCACTGGTTCCTCTGAGTAGATGAAGGTACCATTCACTGAATAGTAACTGAGTGGTAAGGGAAGGATGTGACAGAAAATACTGATTAGGGCTTTTAACATGTTGCACTTGATTTCTGTATGAGGCAGCCACACACAGATATCCATCAAACTGTGTACATGCAGTCCCAAGATCAGGAGAGTGGTGTGAAGATCCCAGATCCCAGGGACATCAGCAGATAGCGGTAAAAACTTGCTGTTATGGTCTGAATATTTGTGTCCTCCCAAATTCAAATGTTGAGAACTAACCCCCAATGTGATGGTATTAAGAGGTGGGGCCTTTGGGGAGCAGGTATGTCATGAGGGCTCTGCCCTCTTAAGTAGAATTAGTGTCCTTATTTAAGAGACCCAAGGGAGCTTGTATACTCTTCCTCCTTCTTCCATATGAGGACACATAGAAGCTACCGTCTATGAGGAACAGGCCCTTACCAGGTACCAGATCTGCTGGCACCTTCATCTTGGGCATCCCAGCCTATAGAACTGTGGGTAATAAATTTGTTTTCTATAAATTACCTCACCTATAGTATTTTTTTAGCAGCCCAAATGGGCTAAGACACTTGTCAAGGGAGAACCCAAAACATGAGCAGAGTCGCAGACTGAACATGCTGCTCCAAAAACACCAAAGGCAGAGGAAAATGAGCTCAGCAAGAAAGGCAGGCAAAGAGGAGGAAGGAAAGAGTCTCATCAGGAAACAAGGAAAGGATGACTTTGGAAGAAAGGGGATGTATTCCACAGTATCAGATGATGCAGAAGTCAGTGAAGGAAGACTCACTGGGGAGAGGCGGAGAGAAGCCGGAAGACAGCGGGTCAAGGAAGTGGTAACAGAAGGTAGACAATTTCATCCAGAAGCTCAGCTGGGAAGGGAAGGAGAGAGCTTGGAGAGTGCACCGAGGAAGAAGATTCAGGAGGGGAGACTGGAACACAGTTATTTGCACCGGACGAATTATAGAGGAGATTTAGAAGAGAGAGAGAAAATAGATGGGGCACAAATGCAGGGGACGCTCAGTGCTCAGCTCCAGTGTAGAGTGCTCTGTTTTCCCTCCCTGTTCTATCCATTCCCCGCAACCCTAGGACATTCATGTGGACCACTCGCCCAACATTTTCACACACTGCTTTTCATTACAGTTGTTGAAGCATATATTTTATCTCTTATAACTAATTTTGAATCTCTTCCAGGGCAGGGACTCCATCTTAAACATTTTTGTTGCAATCCATGGTGCTCTTAAAAAATTATAGATGTAATATATATAAGGTATATATTAAAATATTATTTATAAACCAATTATATATACTATTATATATAAAATATTATACACATATCAGGTTTCCATTTTTTTCAATTGAGGTACAACCTTTGAGATAAAAGACCCAAAAAGTATACAGCTTGATGAAGTTTTACATATGTATACACCCATGAAACCACTAGTCCAACATACATAGAGAATATTTCCAGTACACTAGAAGGCTCTCTTATAGCTCCACCAGGTCGGTGTTCCACCTCAAAGTAACCACCATTCTGATCTCTATCACTATCTAGTTTTGACTGCTCTTGGCCTTCTTATAAATGAGATCACATGGTATATGTTCTTTTGTATCTGGTTTGTTTCTCTCAACAATGTCTCCTGTTGTGTGCAGTGGTTAGTGAGTTCTTTCTTTATTGCCATGAAGTATTCTATTACGTAAATATATTCATTTTTCTATCCATTGACAGATACTAGGGTTTCTCCCAGTTCAGGGCTATTATAAATAATGCTTCCGTGAACATTCTTGTATGTGTACATTGGAGTCATAGCACTCACTCTATTGGGTAGATGCCCAAGAATATCACAGGGCCATAAGGTAGACCTTTGTTCAGCTTTACTAGATAGTGCCAAAGCATTTGTGCCAATTTATATGCTTGCAGTGTGAGTGCTCCACCTCTACAATATTTTTCAGTAAAATACATTTCTATGATGAGTGCTTAAAACCCTGAAAAGAACAACTACCTTCAAGAACCGTCAACACTGCAGAAGTATCTATTGATACGCTAACAATTGCTATGTAAATAACACATCATTCCTGTACCTGACTTCTGTTATATAACACCGTGTTGGTCTAGTTTGAGTTAAGGTAAATTTTTGAATATAAAATAAGCAAATTTATTTTAAAATGGTTTCATAATTTGCGATTGCCATCAGTTTTAAAAGGCTCTCTCACCTTTCATTCAGATTCAGAGGATTATAGATCTGATTTTTCCTAAGATCTAGCAGATCTGCCTTATCCCAACCATATGATGTGTGCATCTTGGATGTCTTAAGAGTCAGCATTAACTGAATTATTCTCTCATGGCTTCACTCTAAAAATATATATATTGAGTAGCTACCCTGTGTCAGGCATTGTGCTAGCCTCTGGGAAAGTAGGGGATTATGAAGATCATCAGACATGGATTCTGCCCTGAAAGAACTTAGTCTAGAAAAAGGCCTGGACACGAAGAACAGTGATGCGGAATAGAAAAGTCTCACATGTAATTCAAAGTGTTTGTACCAGGGAAGGGGGCTACCAAGTTATGTGGAACTTTAACAGAAGAAGCTGCCATTTAAAACAAGCAGAAAACAAGTTTTCTGTCTTAGTGGAGGCAGCAGGTCACGTGAGGGCAGATCTTTGTTCTCAAATCATGTGGGTGATCTCTCAATGTAAACATGGGAAGTACTCGTTATCTAGAGGGAAAAACAAGTGTCAGGAACTTTTTTGGACTTCACAAAGCCTACCCTTCCAAACACCCTTACAGAGAAATTGGGTCAAATTGCTTAAAATTAGAGAATCTCTTGGAACCTTGAAGTCCTAGACCCTGACATGTTTACAGTCTTTCTGATTGTAAAATCTCAATAAGTTTTCCAGAATGATGCTGGCTGGCAGGAAAGGCCCCAACCTCACTAAGCTCAATGCTAGGCCTAGATGGTTCTTTAGAGTGCTGGTTCTGGCACAGTGAGCACTTGAGGGCAGGAGCCTCTCTGGGGCAGAGGCTGAGTGTGTGAATGTGACCTTGGAATCTGAGAATAGAGCATCCTTAGCTAACATGACTTGGAAGGGAGTAAGAATAAAATATGAACACTTAAAAGTGAGCTCCTTCACTTCCAGATGCTGAAGAGTTTCATGCCAATTGTAAGCTACAGCAGATATTATTGGTTATTGTAGCAGAGTTGTCATCTCATTTTCCTTCCAGATCTCTTTACTATTTTTGTGTGTGCCAGCTTCTATGGCCTTCCTATAAGAAAAAATGTCAAAGAAAATGGCCTTCCCTATATATTCTGCTTCTAAGTTCATTTTGGCCCACATCCACTCACAGCAGAGTTCTTCTGTAAGGGTGAAAGGAGCTGACCCAGATAGAAAGCAATGGGTAGAGAGTGGCACATGGTGAAGAATAAGGAGGGCCAAGCTTACCTGGGTGCTCTGTGCACAGGTTTAAAAGACAATACAGGCTGGGTGCTGTGGCTCACACCTGTAATTCCATCGCTTTGGGCGGTCAAGGTGGGAGAATTGCTTGAGGCCAGGAGTTCGAGACCAGTTTGGGCAACATAGTGAGATCCCATCTCTAGAAAACAATTGAAAAATTAGCCAGGCATGGTGGTGTGCACCTGTAGCCCCAGTTACTCAGGAGGCTGAGGCAGGAGGACTGCTTGAGCTCAGGAGTTCAGGGTTATAGTGAGCTACACTAGCACCACTACACTCCAGCCTGGGTAACAGAGCAAGACCCTGTCTCTCAAAACAAAAATGAAAGATCAGGGAAAAGACAATACAGTGACTCCTAGCATTTCAGAGATAAAAGCCTCCAACATATCTGTTTCTTGACTGGTGTTGTGCCAGTCTGGGTTGTTGGCCTCTATGCTTGTTGTACACTATCATTCTGGGATCTTTTTTCACTATCTTTTGGAAAATACCGTTTACTTCTCTTCTGTGTTTAAATTTCTGCTTCTGTTATCTCTTCCCCTTTATTGAGAAAGGTGGCATGGAAAATAAATTTTTGAGACTTTGCATGTTTAAAAGTGTGTTATTTTATCATCACACTTATTTGATAATTTGGCTAGGTACAAAATTCCAAGTTGGAGAGCATTTCCTTTCAGAACTTTGACTATATTGCCTCAATTTCCACTGATGCTATTGAGAAGCTCAAATTCACTTTAACTTCTGCTCCTTTGTATGTGACTTGTGATGCTCTGAACTCTTATAGACTTGCTTCCCCCCAGCAAGCTTTTTTTTTTTTTTTAATTTTCCAGTGAGGTGGCTAAATGTGGATTTGTTTTTATTTGTTGTGTTGGGCATTTCATGTATTCTTTGAAACTTAAAAATTTTATCTTTTATCTCTGGGAAATTTTGTTGAACCAGTTTACGGTTTCCCCCTTTCTGTTTTCTTTCTTCTCTCTCTCTGAACTCCTATTATTTAAATATTGAACTTCTTGGACCAGTCTTCTCATTTTGTTTTATTTTCTCTCCAATTTTCTATCTCTTTGACTTTTTGCTCTACTTTTTGGAAGATTTACTACTGAGTTTTTCCATTTCTGCTATCATGGTTTTAATTTCCAAGAATCCAGTTTTGGCCTCTGAATATTCCTTTTTTGTTTTGTCCTGTTCTCTTTTCTGGGATGTATTATCTTATCTCTGTAAAGAAATAATATATACATGCACTTTCATTCTCCTCTCCCTGCATATTCTTATTCCCCCACACAATGCTGTTTGTTGCTTGTTTTGCTTTTTGTCATTCACAATATTAGCTTTCTTCAGGTGTTTGGTAGTATTGGGATACCTTATCATGATTAAGAGTATGGAGTTTTTAATCTGATTGGATGCTCTTATGCTGATTAAAATCTCTGGGCAAGTGGGTGGAGCTTTTGTTAGGGTTATTGGAGAACCTCTTATGTCAGTATTCTTAGGTTTGTCCCTCTTGGGCTATACAGATTGCCTAAGAACTCCACGTGCTTAAAATAGTGCATAACACATAGCATGTGCTCAACAGACATTGGTTACTGTTAGTATTATTGTAGAAAATATGCACACAGAGAAACAAATATACACGTAACTGAAGTCTATATCCTTGCCGGGATCTTCATACAGATTCACAAAGGAGTAGGCATTCTCAAAGGTTCGGACGCAAACTTTAGATTGTGGCTTTGATGCTTCAAGGTTGGTGGGCAGATGATTGAGAACAAGAATGAAAGGAAGGCACTCAGGACCTATGTAGGAGAGGGTGGAGAGGCAGCTGATTGAGAAGGTGTAAGTGGCTAGAAGATGCCAAGTAGTCACAATGGCTTCCAGAACATACTAGTGTTTTTCTCGTTAAACCAGTGCCTAAACACTCTAAATATTTGCAGTTCCAGTGGAATGGGTTTTGGCACACTTGGGGGCAGATTTGTTAATTAGCTCCATGGCTCCTCTGGCAGCCGTCTGTTTTATGGGTGATGGCACCAAAGGACCAACCCTGCCAGGGAAGAGAAGGAATATTCCATTAATCTGGCTGTGGGTTATTAAGCCACTTTTTCTTCCTGTCACAAACAGATTGTGAATCACACTATGTTCTCTCCCACCCTTCCTCTCTGCCTCCTCTCCCCTCTTTGACAGGCTGGGGAGGATGGTGAGACTAGCAAAGCTACACTGTTCTGAAACCTGGGGAGTGCTGGCCTGTCTGGTTCTTGGTAATGGGAATGGCGCTCTTTTCTGTCTTCCCACAGCTGTCAGTCCCCGGCTACCTGAGAGTTCCCTCCAGAAACCTGACCAGCAGCTTCCGCAGTGCCTGGTCACTGCCAGAGTGGTGGATTCCTCCCAGGAGTTGTAGTCTTTGGCAGGGGATCAGCTCCATGAGCCACTGATTTCAACTGCTCAGCAGCTTTATCTCAGCCCTCCTTGTGTATCTGCCTCTCTCAATTCAATTCTAATAACTTTATTGGCACAAAGAGATGGAGAGAGCGCTGCCAAAGTCAATAATGGAGTTTCTGCAACCAGGCTAATTTTTGTTGTTGTTTCAGTGTGGATGGGAGCTATATGGGCTCATATTGCATTTCATCTTTGGATTATTCTCTGGTTAAGTTCATATTAGGAGGCATGAATCAGATTGTTTCTCTGGTTATGCAGCCTCATTCTTTTCTACTTCTTCTCGGTTTATTTTTGTTTGTTTCCATGTCTTTTTCATACCATTTAAAAACAATAATAAAATCAAATAAGCAAATACTTATTGAGATCTTACTATGCCTTAGCCATTATGATAGAGTCTTAAAAGACATACCCTATTTTCTATCTAGAGAAGGACAAAACTAGGCAGGCTAATAAAGAAGTAATCAAATGCGGTTACTTTTAGTTGCCATTCATTCAAGGCAACCAGTAATATAAATCCTATCAGTTAGAGAAGAAAGATCATTGTGTGGTTAAATGTGTGGTTTCTCAACTCTGTTCCTGCTCTTTATGTGACATTGGGCAAATTACCTTGTTCCTCAGTTTTCTCACCTTCAAAAAGAGAATGATAACACTAGCACCTACCTCCTGTTGTGGGAATTTTATAAGATTGAACATAAGGCACTTAGAAAAAGTCCTGGCCCTTAGTAATGACTTGATTAATGTTAACTATTATTATTGTTGTGACCCACAGAGATCTTAATGATTTGCTCGTCCAAACTCCTTCTCTTCACAACGAGGATGATAGAAGACCAGAGAGGCCAACTTGCCTAAAGTCACTGTTTGGTTTCTCTTATTGTAGACAAGGATGTTAATTATCTCTACACCATACTGCCCCCTTGGTTAATGGCATGAGTTTTGATTCTGGAAACTGAAGCAAAAGTTTGACAAGTGTTTTCTTTCCAGACCACCATGCAATGAGTAATTCCTTACAGAGCATTCTATGAATTTTATTGTTTCCAGTCACTGGGTTTCTTGCAGTGTAATAATGCAGAAACCACCAGCATCTAGTTGAATGATGGTACTTTCGGTTTGCGTGGCGTCAGGATGGTGCTGTGGTTAAGAGTTCACAGTCTGGAGCCAGAAAGACTTGGTTCAAATCCTGTTTTTTCACCTTTTCCATACTGTGTGGTTTCAGGCCAATTACTTAACCTCTCTAAGGCTCAAGTTACTCGTGTGATATTACGTGGATAGTAATCATATCATCTCCTACTGCATTGTCAGATAAGGATGAAACAAAGTAATATATAAAGAATTTTGCCTGATGCCTGGTACAGAGTAACACTTGTTACATGGAAATATAATATGATGTTTATTCTAGTTTGTAGTGCTTTTATTTATCCATTACCTTATTTCATCTTCAAAATACACCTCCATGAGAGAAAAGAGAGATGCTTTTATTCTCACTACCTTGCAGAAGGAACAGACATTCCAAAAAGTTAACTGAGAGTCACACAGCTAGCGGCAGGCAGCAGAGGGTCCTGAACACAGACGGGCTTTGTGACTCCTAAACCGTATTTATACCTCAAGGACTAAACAAACCCGAAGATGTCCTCATAGTTGAGGGGGGCAAGTCAAGAAGGATAACTGGAAAGCTAAGTAAGGTCATCATAAAGTAGAAGTTTTAGTGATGCTTTTGTGTTGGGCACATTAAATCAAAACACACACAAATGAAGCAGAAATGGAAGAAAAGAAACTCACTACAGCCACAAAAGGCCAACCCACTCCCAAACCCAAACCCCCAAATGAGTATAGAAAAGAACAAGCAAAGCAATAATGGGAAGTTCCCTCAAAAGTTAAGGCCAGGAGACTGCTGAAGGTAACTGAACACTTTCAGTTCATCCCAAATCTAGGACAAAAGCAAAGACTTGGAGAAAGAGACAAGCAGAGGGACATTCAGTGAGGGCCCAGAGCAGAGTCTGCAAGGGCTCTGTGCGGTGCTCATGAAAATGACTCTGAAGATGAATGTGGCTGCTAAGATAATAATCTGTGCATTTATGTAGCCATAAGCCAGGGAACCAACATGTTCCCAGAAAGCCATCCATTAAGTCAGGAGGCAATGGGAAGAGGTAGGAAGGGATGCCCTATTTGCAGCAGATCTTTCTTCTTCCCTTACCAAGACACTATGAATCTAAAGGGGACCCTGAGCAGACTCACTGAGGAGGCAAGCCATTTTCATCAGAAACAGCAGTCTGAGGCCAGGTGCAGTGGCTCATGCCTGTAATCCCAGCACTTTGGAGGCAAAGGTGGGTGGATCACTTGAGGTCAGGAGCTCAAGACCAGCCTGGCCAGCATGGTGAAACTCCGTGTCTACCAAAAAATACAAAAACTACCCGGGCGTGGTGGCACGGGTCTGTAGTCCCAGCTACTTGGGAGGCTGAGGTGGGAGAATCACTTGAACCCAGGAGGTGGAGGTTGCAGTGAGCCAAGATTGTGCCACTGCATTCCAGCCTGGGAGACAGAGTGAGACCCTATCTCAAAAAAAGAAAGAGAAAGAGAAGGAAGGAAGGAAGGAAGGAAGGAAGGAAGGAAGGGAGGGAGGGAGGGAGGGAGGGAGGGAGGGAGGGAGGAAGGAAGGAAGGAAGGAAGGAAGGAAAGAAAGAAAGAAAGAAAGAAAGAAAGAAAGAAAGAAAGAAAGAAAGAGAGGGAGGAAGAAAGGAAGAGACAGAGAGGGATAGAGAAAGAAAGAAAGAAGAGAAAGAAAGAAAAGAAAGAAAGAAAAGAAAGAAAGAAAAAAGAAAGAAAGAGAGAGAAAGGGGGAGGAAAGGAAGGAAAGAAGGAAGGAAAGGAGCAAGGAAAGAAGGAAGGGAGATGAAAGAAAGAAAGAAGAAAGAAAGAAAGGAAGAAAGAAAGAAAGAAAGAAAGAAAGAGAGAGAGAAAGAAAAAAGAAAGAAAGAAAGGGAAAGAAAGAGAAGGGAGGAAAGGAAGGAAAGAAGGAAGGAAAGGAGGAAGGAAGGAAGGAAGGAAGGAAGGAAGGAAGGAAGGAAGGAAGGAAGGAAGGAAGGAAGGTAAGTCTGAGCTGATACTGAAGCCAAGAGTAAACCGACCTACCAACTGTCCTCGCCCCTGGGCCTTGCATGGTCTGGTTGGTCTGCCTCTAACCTAAAACCTCTTCCTCATATCAGCTACCTCCAGGTGGCTGGGAAACCCATAGGATCACTTGGCATGAGTTTCTCTACCATTTGTAGGGGCATGTAGCAGGAGCCTGAGTATTGAAGGGGTGAGAAAAACGCTTGAATTAGGAGGATCTTATTTTTATATGTGCAGGGCTGGGCACTGATGGCTATGAAAGAAGCTAGGAACTGGATACTTCCCCCACATCCCTGCAACCTGCAGACTTCAATCATGGAGGAGTGTGCTATGCTTGTGGAAATACAGAATGCAGAGAAGCTGCCATTTCCAGCAGTGCTGAGCGCCCACATGTAGACTGTTGTCCCATAGGCAGCATGGGTCCAGCACATCTCAGAGAAATAAGAGCCCCAAACCCCAGGGAACAGCTGGGCTGTCAGCAGCATCATTATAGATTTGCCACATCTGAGGAGACTTTCTTTTCTGCCTCACTGTTAGTAAGTTTTTGTTGTTTCACTAATGGTGTGTGAATACAGTCCTGATGTCCCCCATCAATCAACAAAATCTTATTTTCTCCCAGTGAAATCTCCCAATCCCCCAAGTCAGCTGTCTGCTTGTACTGAGAGAAGCAGGAAGATCATGCATTGACTGCATCCTCTGTAAGACAGGAGTGAGGTCGGCTTACTCCAGACCTCAGTGCCCAGGATGACCATCACCCTGATCACTCTTTGTTGATTGATCCTTGGGGAAGTCTAATGGGCATTTGCCATTCAGTGGTGGAGGGGTGGCTACCAAGGTCGTTGGGCATGAAAAGGCAAGAACGTTATGAAAATCTGAGAAACAAGAGAGGAAGAGCAACCTCTTACCCTGAGAGCAGGTAAAGATGGGGAAGGGTATGAGGTGAAGAGCAAGAGAAGAGCTGGAGCAGGCGCACCTGCCTCAAAGGATGTGAAGGACTTAAAGTGGAGCCACACAGGGGACCATGGTCAAAGGACTGGAATAGGGCCAATGGGAGGGTGTGGAGGGGGTCCCACAGGTGGGTCAGGCAGAGGGCAAGAGTGTCTAGAAGACTGTTCCATTCTCTCTCCCTCCCCAGTCTCCTGACCACATCGGCACGCCCTAATTTCACCTGCTGGGAGTAGTGCTTGTGAATGGGTTAGGGATATTTCCATTGTTGTCTCTTGTCAAACAAGCTGCTCCAGAAAGAGGCAGTGCTCAGTCTATGAATTTGAGGACAATATTCACTTATGGAGAAAGGAACCTTCTTCTGTTTGAATCCTCAAAACATACTCTGAGGCATGCCTTCATGGGGTGTGCAATTTTAAATTCAAAAACTAAGTAAATTCAACTGGGAAGTAAGAAGCATCATGCAGTTTGGATAAATTGGCAATTAAATTTTTAAATCAACATTTGTAAAGTGCTACATAATTTAAAACAATTTTACACATAATTCACTCAGTTCTTAAAATAACTCATAAACTCCGTTTTATAGAAGTAAAACTAAGGCCTTAAAAAATTCAAATGAGGCCACAGAGCTAACAAGTGGCCATGTGATTTCCTAATCTTACTGTTTTATCTCCTCATGCATTATTTTTTTCACTATACCAATCAAGGATATCAGAGGGCTATTACCTGAAGCTCATTAGGGGTTGTCAATGTATCTGTGAACAATCTGTGAACCTCCCAAAATCACATGCAGAATTTGCACAAGTGCATGTGTGATCTTTTCTGGTAATTAAGTTCATAGTTTGTGCAGATTCATAAAAGTTTTCACGGCGGCCAGGCGCGGTGGCTCAAGCCTATAATCCCAACACTTTGGGAGGCCGAGGTGGGCAGATCTCCTGAGATTGGGAGTTCAAGACCAGCCTGACCAACATGGAGAAACCCCGTCTCTACTAAAAATAAAAAATTAGCCAGGCATGGTGGTGCATACCTGTAATCTCAGCTACTAGGGAGGCTGAGGCAGGAGAATTGCTTGAACCTGGGAGGCAGAGGTTGTGGTGAGCCGCAATTGTGCCATCGCACTCCAGCCTGGGCAATAAGAGCGAAACTGCATCTCAAAAAAAAAAAAAAAGATTTCATGGCATGCAGGAAATTAAACAGCACCTATAAAAGGATAAAAGGAAATGGTGTCTCCTGCCCTATATATACACCAGTGCCATGACAAACCAAAATTAAACTGTGAGATAAAGTTTAATAATTTCCAAACTAATACCTTTATAACGACACCAATATATTTGGCATTTGGTTGCGTAAACATTCAGCTCGAATGATTCTTCACTTGTACTGGAATGTTTTGGCTCTGCATAGACACAACCTCACTCTCTCTTGTCCTCACTGTTCCCTGTGTCTCTTCCTCCCCTTCTCACACAGCCTGAGGTGGGGAGATGGTAGGCAGGCAGGGGCAGGAGATAAATTTTCTTAGGTGCCTCTTTAGAATATGATTCTCTAGACTTTTTAACAGGTACTCTTGGTTTCCCACCCAGAACCTCAGTTTTTTCCAACATGAACATTCCTCAGTGGGGCCATGGACTTTCCAGAATTTGGCCTTATTCTCAGTCTTAGCACATCAATCTTGGTAATCTGACCAATGACAGTAATTTTATTCCCCTTGCTAGGAATTGGTTTAAGAAGGAAAGTGCAACTCAATTCTGGTCAATGAAATTGGAGGATAACTCTTCTGCGGATACTTCTGGGAAACGTTATTAGCTCTCAAAAGAACTATAAGAAATATAGAGTTTTCTTTTCTGCCTCTGAATGTATTTGCACACAGATATAATCACCAGAGCTCTGGCAGCCATCTTGCAGTCTTTAGGGAAAAATGGCTGATGTGGTGAAGATGGCCAGGCAAAAGCATAGAAAGACCCTGGCTCCTTGGTGAATTAAGCATCCCTGGAACTCACCTCCTTTGAAACACCATGTTATGTGAAATAGTTGATTCCCTCATTGTTTCAGCCATTTCAAACAGAGTTGATAGTTGTTGGCAGAAACATTCTAATGAATATAAGCCCATGCCATGGAATCTCCTTCTGTGGAATAACTTCAAGTAAAATAATTTTGTTATTGTTTCCTTTTTCTTTTTCTTTCTTTCTTTTTTTTTTTTTTTTTTAGATATGGGGGTCTCAATCTGTCACCCAGGCTGGAGTGCAGTGGTGTGATCATAGCTCATTGCAGCTTTGAATTCCTGGGCTCAAGTGATCCTCCCACCTCAGCCTTCCAAGTAGCAGGCTCATACAACCATATCAAGCTTATTTTACTACTTTTTAGATAAACCCACCTTATAGAGAATGAAGAGCCAGTGTAGCCAGGTAAATGATCAAGATAGGAAGATTCCAGTTAGGTCTCACATGTTAACCTATCTAACCCCAAATGGTAAATTTCAGAAGGGATTTTTGGGATAATTATTTAGGTGATTTTTAAGCTCTGACCAATGGACCTCTATAGCTATGTAGGAATGCTCTACGAACCTATGAATATTTGATTCAAGTTTATTTAGAATATTGTTTTACAATTAAAAATTCTTCAATTTAATAAACGATTCACAGTTAAATGTTTTACACATCAAATGTTTACATATTGGAGACAACTATTATATTAAATTGTACTTCCAGTTTTACATGCTTCTCTGTATATAGCTCTTGCCATAATTGTTTTGTAAATGTTCATTGATTCAGAACATAGTAGCTCTGTACTGGTCCTTTTCCTATTATTATTTTTGTTATTGTTTTGGGTGTCTTTTTTGTTTGAGAGACAGGGTCTCACTTTGGCACCCAGGCTGTCCTTTGTACTGCAGTGGCCCAGTCATAACTCACTGTAGCCTTAAACTCCTAGGCTCATGCCATTCTCCCATCTCAGCCTCCTGAGTAGCTAGGACTACAGGCACATGCCACCATGCCTGGCTAATTTTCTAAAAAAAAATTGTATAGATAGGGTCTCACTGTGTTGCCTAGGCTGATCTTGAACCCCTGGCTTGAAGCGATTCTTCAGCCTCTTATTGTTATTTTTTAATGTAGGCCTCCCCATCCCTATTTACATAAAATTATACACATGAGTATCAAACACAGCATACAGAGGCCCTATGAAATTCAACGCCAAGGAAAATATACTTTTGCTTAGCACCTTGTGTAATCATGGTGCAGTAATCAGTATTAAAATAACAATTGAACAAGTTTTATTTTAATTTTATTATTATACTTTAAGTTTTAGGGTACATGTGCACAATGTGCAGGTTTGTTACATATGTATACATGTGCCATGTTGGTGTGCTGCACCCATTAACTCATCATTTAGCATTAGGTATATCTCCTAATGCTATCCCTCCCCCCTCTCCCCACACCACAACAGTCCCCAGTGTGTGATGTTCCCCTTCCTGTGTCCTTGTGTTCTCACTGTTCAGTTCCCACCTATGAGTGAGAACATGCGGTGTTTGGTTTTTTGTCCTTGCGGTAGTTTGCTGAGAATGATGGTTTCCAGTTTCATCCATGTCCCTACAAAGGACATGAACTCATCATTTTTTATGGCTGCATAGTATTCCATGGTGTATATGTGCCACATTTTCTTAATCCAGTCTATCGCTGTTGGACATTTGAGTTGGTTCCAAGTCTTGGCTATTGTGAATAGTGCCGCTATAAACATACATGTGCATGTGTCTTTATAGCAGCATGATTTATAATCCTTTGGGTAGATACCCAGTAATGGGATGGCTGGGTCAAATGGTATTTCTAGTTCTAGATCCCTGAGGAATCGCCACACTGACTTCCACAATTGTTGAACTAGTTTACAATCCCACCAACAGTGTAAAAGTGTTCCTATTTCTCCACATCCTCTCCAGCACCTGTTGTTTCCTGACTTTTTAATGATGGCCATTCTAACTGGTGTGAGATGGTATCTCATTGTGGTTTTGATTTGCATTTCTCTGATGGCCAGTGATGATGAGCATTTTTTCATGTGTTTTTTGGCTGCATAAATGTCTTCTTTTGAGAAGTGTCTGTTTATATCCTTTGCCCACTTTTTGATGGGATTGTTTGTTTTTTTCTTGTAAATTTGTTTGAGTTCATTGTAGATTCTGGATATTAGCCCTTTGTCAGATGATTAGGTTGCAAAAATTTTCTCCCATTCTGTAGGTTGCCTGTTCACTCTGATGGTAGTTTCTTTTGCTGTGCTGAAGCTCTTTAGTTTAATTAGATCCCATTTGTCAATTTTGGCTTTTGTTGCCATTGCTTTTGGTGTTTTAGACATGAAGTCCTTGCCCATGCCTATGTCCTGAATGGTATTGCCTAGGTTTTCTTCTAGGGTTTTTATGGTTTTAGGTCTAAGATGTAAGTCTTTTATCCATCTTGAATGAATTTTTGTATAAGGTGTAAGGAAGGGATCCAGTTTCAGCTTTCTACATATGGCTAGCCAGTTTTCCCAGCACCATTTATTAAATAGGGAATCCTTTCCCCATTGCTTGTTTTTGTCAGGTTTGTCAAAGATCAGATGATTGTAGATATGTGGCATTATTTCTGAGGCCTCTGTTCTGTTCCATTGGTCTATATCTCTGTTTTGGTACCAGTACCATGCTGTTTTGGTTACTGTAGCCTTGTAGTATAGTTTGAAGTCAGGTAGTGTGATGCCTCCAGCTTTGTTCTTTTGGCTTAGGATTGTCTTGGCCATGCGAGCTCTTTTTTGGTTCCATATGAACTTTAAAGTAGTTTTTTCCAATTCTGTGAAGAAAATCATTGGTAGCTTGGTGGGGATGGCATTGAATCTATAAATTACCTTGGGCAGTGTGGCCATTTTCATGATATTGATTCTTCCTATCCATGAGCATGGAATGTTCTTCCATTTGTTTGTATCCTCTTTTATTTCATTGAGCAGTGGTTTGTAGTTCTCCTTGAAGAGGTCCTTCACATCCCTTGTAAGTTGGATTCCTAGGTATTTTATTCTCTTTGAAGCAATTGTGAATGGGAGTTCACTCATGATTTGGCTCTCTGTTTGTCTGTTATTGGTGTATAAGAATGCTTGTGATTTTTGTACACTGATTTTGTATCCTGAGACTTTTCTGAAGTTGCTTATCAGCTTAAGGAGATTTTGGGCTGCGACAATGGGGTTTTCTAGATATACAATCATGTCATCTGCAAACAGGGACAATTTGAGTTCCTCTTTTCCTAATTGAATACACTTTATTTCCTTCTCCTGCCTGATTGCCCTGGCCAGAACTTCCAACACTATGTTGAATAGGAGTGGTGAGAGAGGGCATCCCTGTCTTGTGCCCGTTTTCAAAGAGAATGCTTCCAGTTTTTGCCCATTCAGTATGATATTGGCTGTGTGTTTGTCATAGATAGCTCTTACTATTTTGAGATACGTCCCATCAATACCTAATTTATTGAGAGTTTTTAGGATGAAGTGTTGTTGAATTTTGTCAAAGGCCTCTTCTGCATCTATTGAGATAATCATGTGGTTTTTGTCTTTGGTTCTGTTTATATGCTGGATTACGTTTATTGATTTGTGTATGTTGAATCAGCCTTGCATCCCAGGGATGAAGCCCACTTGATCATGGTGGATAAGCTTTTTGATGTGCTGCTGGATTCGGTTTGCCAGTATTTTATTGAGGATTTTTGCATCGATGTTCATCAAGGATATTGGTCTAAAGTTCTCTTTTTTGGTTGCGTCTCTGCCAGGCTTTGGTATCAGGATGATGCTGGCCTCATAAAATGAGTTAGGGAAGATTCCCTCTTTTTCTATTGATTGGAATAGTTTCAGAAGGAATGGTATCAGCTCCTCTTTGTACCTCTGGTAGAATTCGGCTGTGAATCCATCTGGTCCTGGACTTTTTTTGGTTGGTAAGCTATTGATTATTGCCTCAATTTCAGAGCCTGTTATTGGTCTATTCAGAGATTCAATTTCTTCCTGGTTTAGTCTTGGGAGGATGTATGTGTTGAGGAATTTATCCATTTCTTCTAGATTTTCTAGTTTATTTGTGTAGAGGTGTTTATAGTATTCTCTGATGGTAGTTTGTATTTCTGTGGGATCGGTGGTGATATTCCCTTTATCTTTTTTTATTGCATCTATTTGATTCTTCTCTCTTTACTTCTTTATTAGTCTTGCTAGAGGTCTATCGATTTTGTTGATCTTTTCAAAAAACCAGCTCCTGGATTCATTAATTTTTTGAAGGGTTTTTTGTGTCTCTATTTCCTTCAGTTCTGTTCTGATCTTAGTTATTTCTTGCCTTCTGCTAGCTTTTGAATGTGTTTGCTCTTGCTTTTCTGGTTCTTTTAATTATGATGTTAGGGTGTCAATTTTAGATTTTTCCTGCTTACTCTTGTGGGCATTTAGTGCTATGAATTTCCCTCTACACAGTGCTTTGAATATGTGCCAGAGATTCTGGTATGTTGTGTCTTTGTTCTCGTTGGTTTCAAAGAACATCTTTATTTCTGCCTTCATTTCATTATTTACCCAGTAGTCATTCAGAAGCAGGTTGTTCAGTTTCCATGTAGTTGAGCAGTTTTGAGTGAGTTTCTTAATCCTGAGTTCTAGTTTGATTGCACTGTGGTCTGAGAGACTGTTTGTTATAATTTCTGTTCTTTTACATTTGTTGAGGAATGCTTTACTTCCAACTATGTGGTCAATTTTGGAATAGGTGTGGTGTGGTGCTGAAAAGAATGTATATTCTGTTGATTTGTGGTGGAGAGTTCTGTAGATGTCTATGCGGTCCGCTTGGTGCAGAGCTGAGTTCAATTCCTGGGTATCCTTGTTAACTTTCTGTCTCATTGATCTGTCTAATGTTGACAGTGGAGTGTTAAAGTCTCCCATTATTATTGTGTGGGAGTCTAAGTCTGTTTGTAGGTCACTAAGGACTTGCTTTATGAATCTGGGTGCTCCTGTATTGGGTGCATATATATTTAAGTTAGTTCTTCTTGTTGGATTGATCCCTTTACCATTATGTAATGGCCTTCTTTGTCTCTTTTGATCTTTGTTGGTTTAAAGTCTGTTTTATCAGAGACTAGGATTGCAACCCCTGCCTTTTTTTGTTTTCCATTTACTTGGTAGATGTTCCTCCATCCCTTTATTTTGAGCCCATGTGTGTCTCTGCACGTGAGATGGGTTCCCTGAATACAACACACTGATGGGTCTTGACTCTTTATTCAATTTGCCAGTGTGTGTCTTTTAATTGGAGCATTCAGCCCCTTTACATTTAAGGTTAATATTGTTATGTGTGAATTTGAATCTGTCATTATGATGTTAGCTGGTTATTTTGCTTGTTAGTTGATGCAGTTTCTTCCTAGCCTTGATGGTCTTTACAATTTGGCATGTTTTTGCAGAGGTTGGTACCGGTTGTTCCTTTCCATGTTTAGTGCTTCCTTCAGGAGCTCCTTTAGGGCAGGCCTGGTGGTGACAAAATCTCTCAGCATTTGCTTGTCTGTAAAGGATTTTATTTCTCCTTCACTTATGAAGCTTAGCTTGGCTGGATATGAAATTCTGGGTTGAAAATTCTTTTCTTTAAGAATGTTGAATATTGGTCCCCACTCTCTTCTGGCTTGTAGAGTTTTCTGCCGAGAGATCAGCTGTTAGTCTGATGGGCTTCCCTTTGTGGGTAACCCAACCTTTCTCTGTCTGCCCTTAACATTTTTTCCTTCATTTCAACTTTGGTGAATCTGACAATTATGTATCTTGAAGTTGCTCTTCCCGAGGAGTATCTTTGTGGCGTTCTTCATATTTCCTGAATTTGAATGTTGGCCTGCCTTGCTAGATTGGGGAAGTTCTCCTGGATAATATCCTGCAGAGTGTTTTCCAACTTGGTTCCATTCTCCCCGTCACTTTCAGGTACACCAATCAGATGTAGATTTGGTCTTTTCCCATAGTCCCATATTTCTTGGAGGCTTTGTTCATTTCTTTTTATTCTTTTTTCTCTAAACTTCTCTTCTTGCTTCATTTCATTCATTTCATCTTCCATCGCTGACACCCTTTCTTCCAGTTGATCTCATCAGCTACTGAGGCTTCTGCATTTGTCACATTGCTCTTGTGCCTTGGTTTTCAGCTCCATCAGGTCCTTTAAGGACTTCTCTGCATGGTTATTCTAGTTATCCATTTGTCTAATTTTTTTTCAAAGCTTTTAACTTCTTTGCCATTGGTCGAATTTCCTCCTGTAGCTTGGAGTAGTTTGATCGTCTGAAGCCTTCTTCTCTCAACTCGTCAAGGTCATTCTCTGTCCAGCTTTGTTCCATTGCTGGTGAGGAGCTGCATTCCTTTGGAGGAGGAGAGGCACTCTGATTTGTAGAGTTTCCAGTTTTTCTGCTCTGTTTTTTTCCCATCTTTGTGTTTTTATCTACCTTTGGTCTTTGATGATGGTGACATACAGAGGGGTTTTTGGTGTGGATATCCTTTCTGTTTGTTAGTTTTCCTTCTAACAGACAGCACCCTTAGCTGCAGGTCTGTTGGAGTTTGCTAGAGCTCCACTCCAGACCCCGTTTGCCTAGGTATCAGCAGCGGTGGCTGCAGAACAGCAGATTTTGGTGAACTGCAAATGCTGCTGCCTGATCGTTCCTCTGGAAGTTTTGTCTCAGAGGAGTACCCAGCCGTGTGAGGTGTCAGTCCGCCCCTACTGGGGGGTGCCTCCCAGTTAGGCTACTCGGGGGTCAGGGACCCACTTGAGGAGGCACTCTGCCCGTTCTCAGATCTCTAGCTGCGTGCTGGGAGAACCACTACTCTCTTCAAGGCTGTCAGAGAGGGACATGTAAGTCTGCAGAGGTTACTGCTTTCTTTTTGTTTGTCTGTGCCCTGCCCCCAGAGGTGGAGTGTACAGAGGCAGGCAGGCCTCCTTGAGCTCTGGTGGGCTCCACCCAGTTTGAGCTTCCCAGCCACTTTGTTTACCTAATCAAACAACTAACTAGGCAGTGGCGGGTGCCCCTTCCCCACCCTTGCTGCCACCTTGCAGTTTGATCTCGGACTGCTGTGCTAGCAATGAGTGAGACTCCGTGAGCATAGGACACTCCGAGCCAGGTGTGGGATATAATCTCTTGGTGTGCCGTTTTTTAAGCCAGTTGGAAAAGCGCAGTATTAGGGTGGGAGTGACCCGATTTTCCAGGTGACGTCTGTCAACCCTTTCTTTGACTAGGAAGGGGAATTCCCTGACCCCTTGCTCTTCCTGGGTGAGGTGATGCCTCACCCGGCTTTGGCTCACACACGGTGCGCTGCAACCACTGTCCTGCACCTACTTTCTGGCACTCCCCAGTGAGATGAACCTGGTACCTCAGTTGGAAATGCAGAAATCACCTGTCTTCTGCGTCACTCATGCTGGGAGCTGTAGACCAGAGCTGTTCCTATTCGGCCATCTTGGCTCCTCCCCCCAATTATTGAACAAGTTTTGTGATGGAAGGATAGTGTCGTATTAGTCACACTTTTAGAACCTATTGCATGATTTAAATATTTCTTTTTTAAAAAGGCTAAATAAGCTCACTTTGGCAAAGTAAACCTTCTGGGTTAATTCTATGTAATTGGTGAGCCAAGACTTTATTTCTAAAATATGTATTCAGTTTTCCAAGCAAAATAAATTGGTTTATTATTATTATTATTATTATTATTTTTTTGAGACGGAGTCTCGCTCTGTCGCCCAGGCTGGAGTGCAGTGGCGCAATCTCGGCTCACTGCAAGCTCCACCTCCCGGGTTCATGCCATTCTCTTGCCTCAGCCTCTCTGAGTAGCTGGGACTACAGGCGCCCACCACCACGCCCGGCTAATTTTTTGTATTTTTTAGTAGAGATGGGGTTTCACTGTGTTAGCCAGGATGGCCTCGATCTCCTGACCTCATGATCCGCCCGCCTCGGCCTCCCAAAGTGCTGGGATTACAAGCGTGAGCCACCGCGCCCGGCCTTGGTTTATTATTAAAAGGAGGAAGGTCTCAGTCCATGAGTTTGGGAACAATATTTGAGCAAACATCTGACAGAGACTGGCAATGGGGGACTGGGGATATCATTGGACATCTCATAATTGCTAACAGTTGGTTGTTACTGTGTGCCCAAAATTGTTCTAAGGCCTTACCTGTATTGAATGATTTAAACCACCCAATAATCCTATAAGGTAGGTACTATTAATGTGCCCATTTAATAGATGAGAACCCCAGGACTGAGGTACTCAGCCAGCAAGTGGTAGTCCCAGGATTTAAACCCAAATTTGCCTCCAGGATCTGGACTCTTATTGACTACAGTGTATTTTCCTTTGAACAATGAAGATTTGCTTCATTGAATAATCTGTTTATTGACTCTCTCGATCCATTCTAGTCATCGGCCAGCTAAGGAATGAGAACAGGTCTTACATGCTATTATTGAGTCCACTTTGAAGGGAAGCCATCCAAATGCTCCTCTCTCAAACTTTCTGACCTGAAATTGCAGGGCATACAAACTCTTCTATTTGCAACTACTCATATGCATGAATTAGGCTGTCTCAATACTGTGCAACCAAAACAAAATCAAGAAACATGCTGAATGATGAGGCTGATATAAGACTTCAACAGCCATTGGTCTCTCTTGTTTTCAAATTTTATGTATTCATTGAAGCAATCTTTTTATTTTTCTTATAGATTGACTTGGTGACAAGAAAACTTTATAAAACTAAACTTACAAAATAAATATTATGGTAGTGATGTCCACATTTGTTATATGTGATAAACATCAACCTGTCCTTCCTGTTTTGGGCAATGACCTTAGAAAGGTTCTGCAATTAGAATAAAGCACATATTAGAAAAGCACTTAGGAGCAAGTAATAGAAATTCAGTGGCTTCAACAAATAGGTGCTTGTTTTTCTCACATAATAAGTCAGGAGGTAGATGACGTTGATGGCTTGGCAGCTTTACAATGTCAGGGCCAGCATCTCTGTGATTCTCTCGGACTTTCCCTTATGGGCACAAGAAGGCTTATATAGGAGCAGCCAACACATTCACCCTCCAGGCAGAAAAAGGAGCAAAGAAAACACCTGCCTTTTTTGTCCTCTTATCAGAAAAGCAAAACTTTCACAGAAAGCTCATGCAGGCTGCTGCCTACCTCTCAGTGGCAAAAACTGTCACATAGTCACTTCAAGTGCAGGGGAGGATGAGAAAATATTTAGCTTCCCTGAGCTTTATAAGCAAGGTGGGTGAGAGAAAATGAGGTTAGGAATGGATGCTGAGTCAGCCAGTATGCAGTATCTGCCACGAAGAAAAACAAAGAGTTTCTTGACTACCTTGGGGAAATGCTACCCATACACCCATTTAACAACATTTGATGAATTACTTTTTATTCCCCCAACACCGTAGTAGGGGCTAGGAAGTCTTGGAGGATTCATTGCAGAAGCTCTCCTGACCTGAAGACGAGCTTACTAGGTGAGCTTGCTAACCAATTTTTCATAGTGCTAAGGAATCATGGGAATTCTCAATCTCCATTTTTATATAAAACAAAAGAATTGGATTTATTTTTCCTTTAAAAATGTGTTTATTTTTTAAAAAATCAGTTGTGTACAAAAATGTTTCGTAGTTTTTAACTCTCAAGACAAATACCCAACTCTCCACCCATAGCCCACCCTGCTTCAATGGTATTTCTGGTAACCCACCCATTTTCCCCTTCCAGGAAGCTAATAGCTCAGAATAGACCCTCCAACAGAATTTATCATCACTAACAGATTGTTTAGAATAGAAATCTAGAGAAGCTAACAAACAAGGTTCCCTATAATGGCAGTAGACTTCCAGCAAATGCCACAACAAAGCACCATCAATTGCTGAAGGCTAAAAAATATTGTTTTCAATAATATTTCATTTTCTATTGGAAAAGTTTTTTTTTCTTTTTTTATTAATTTTTTTTGCACACAAAACAATAAACATTTTCTAAAAATACATATAAACAAAAAGATGCATATCAAACATATTAGGAAGGTTGCACATGGGAAGACGGGGAATAGAAATGGGGGGTAGGAATTAAAGAAAATAAATGAGAGAGGGACTTTGTATGGATCAATGATAATAACTCAATCCTCTATTTGACAAAGAAGAAGGAGAAGGAATAGGAAGAAAAAGAAAGTGGGATAAAGGATCAGAAAAGGAGGAAAATAGAAAAAATTAGAGTATGACTCCAGGGTAGACCTGTTTTGTTGTTGCTGGGTTGGTTGGTTGGTTTGTCTGTTATATTTTTCATATGTTTCCCCATGTTGGCCAGGCTGGTCTCCAACTCCTAGCCTCAAGTGATCAACCCTCCTCGGCCTCCTAGAGTGCCGGGACTACAGGCATGAGCCACCACGTCCAGCCCCCACATTGCGTCTGGCCTCCGTGGTAGACCTCCCAGACGGGGCGGCCGGGCAGAGGTGCTCCCCACTTCCCAGATGGGGCAGCCGGGCAGAGATGCTCCTCACTTCCCAGATGGGGTGGCGCTCCTCACATCCCAGACGATGAGTGGCCAGGCAGAGGCGCTCCTCACTTCCCAGACGGGACGGCCGGGCAGAGACGCTCCTCACTTCTTCCCAGACGGGGCGGCCGGGCAGAAGCGCTCCTCACTTCTTCCCAGATGGGGCGGCCGGGAAGAGGTGCTCCTCATCTCCCAGACGGGACGGCCGGGCAGAGACGCTCCTCACTTCTTCCCAGACGGGGCGGCCAGGCAGACGCGCTCCTCACTTCTTCCCAGATGGGGCGGCCGGGAAGAGGTGCTCCTCACCTCCCAGACGGGGCGGCCGGGCAGAGGCGCTCCTCGCTTCCCAGACGGGGCGGCCGGGCAGAGGCATTCCTCACCTCCCAGACGATGGGCAGCCAGGCAGAGACGCTCCCCACCTCCCAGACGGAGCCGCGGCCGGGCAGAGGCTGCAATCCCAGCACCCTGGGAGGCCAAGGCAGGCGGCTGGGAGGCGGAGGCTGCAGCTAGCCAAGACCGCGCCACCGCACTCCACCCCGGGGAACACGGAGCACCGAGTGAGCGAGACTCCGTCTGCAGTCCCAGCACCTCGGGAGGCCGAGGCGGGCAGACCACTCGAGGTCAGGAGCTGGAGACCAGCCTGGCCAACATGGCGAAACCGCGCCTCCAGCCAAAGGACGAAAAGCAGGCAGGGGTGGTGGCACGCGCCTGTAATCCCAGGCAGCCCGCAGGCCGAGGCAGGAGAATCACGGGAGCCGGATGCAGGGAGTGTGCAGCAAGTGGAGTATACTCCAGCCTGGGCCACGGAGGGAAGAAAAAAAGAAAAAAGAAAGAAAGGAGAGAGAGAGAGAAAAACGAAAGAAAGGAGAGAGAGAGAGAAAAAAAAAAGAAGAAAGAAAGAAAGGGAGAGAGGGAGGGAGGGAGGGGGAAAAGTTGTTAAATTACATTAAATGAGTCTCTTCCCCCACCCCCAAGAAATAGTCTAGCTTTTATTATGATGTCTGTAAAAAGTAGGTAACGGCAAGCAGACAAGGATCGTTAACAGCATAGTGTAATGATTTGTATCCACTCACACCTAGAATCAAACTGACAAACTGTGCCACACCTGATTATATATAGCAGCATGGTTGAAATAACCAAACAAAAGGTGACACATTCAAAACTTCCATTTAGGTGATTGCAAGTTCATGAGGGTAGATCAGTCCAATAAAGCAGTAACAGAACAAATGGGACAAGAGAGATTCTAACACTCCCCTACCCCTATGCCACAAGATCTTTGATCTATATTGCAGCAGTGCCAATAGAACGTGACATAATATGTAAACACTGAAGAAAAGTCACAATTGGAAATAAAGGCTATTTATCAGTAAATGCTTCAAGTTACCTTCTTCCCAGTGACAGCAACTGGCTGATGGTAAGCATTTATTTTAAACTGGTACTAAAAGAATGGAATTGGATTTCTAAGGACACTTCAAACTCTAGAGCTCCTTGGCTCTGTATAAATAATTTTTAAAGATATTCTCTGTCCCTGATTCAACATCACTGTCGGTGTTGTTGTCAGCAGCATGTAATAACCCATATTTTCTTAGCAGCTTAAGCAGCCTTGCATTAATTTGATATGATGGGGGCAACTAGAATGTTACATGGAAATTATATTTTGAAGGGAAGCAGCATTACAAGCTGAAGAAGCAAGGACAGATGGTAGAAGCTTAGAAAAGGAAGGAAAAAGTCAACATAAATAAAAGTAAGAATTGAGAACTTGAAGCTAGCATTAATAGGCAACTTATTGCCATGAATTTTTGTCCTATGATTCACTTGTCAAACCCCCTTTCAGGAACAAGTGGCGTGTCTATTTCTGAAGGTAGTAGCTCATCATATAATCTCAAGTGCTCACTCTGAGTGACCATGTAATACCACAGTCCTTCACACATTCAAGAAATCTTCAGTGAGCACCTGTTATATTCTAAGCACTGTAGCAGGTGCTTGGGGCATAAACACAAAATAAGCCTTGGTCACTTACCTTAGGATGCCTATGTCTACTGAGAAAGATGGGCACTTTGACCAAAATTAAAATTCAGTGGGACAAGTTACTGCTATAGAACTGTGAACCAAGTGTAGTGGAAATAATGAAGATCGGCATCAATCCTGCCTGATGCAGGTAAGGGGGCAAGGAATGAATGGGTGCTGAAGGAACGGGAAGAGTCTTCACAGGCAGAGGAAAGGTAACTTTTAGGTGGTACCACAAGAGCAAAGGCATGGACATACATTTGGAAAGTTGCATGACATTCTGTGCATCTTCCAGAACATAGTACACATGGGAGAAGTGGTGAGAGAAGAACCTAGAGAGTTTAACTCATTTGAAAGTGTTTTAGGTGTCTTGCACACAAAAGGTAGGCCTAGAAAATGAAGGCAAAACCTCACTGGATATTGGTTTTTGTTGTCTTGTTTTTGACACCGTTATTTCTACCATCCCTGCCCTTTATCACTGGGGCTAGAAGCCTGGGAGCTACTCGCCCCACACTCCTTTACCTTCACATTACTATGATCATCCAGCCAATGAGATGCACTTGCTTGCAATTTGGAGATGGGAGGGAGTCAGAAGCAAGCTATGTGACTCTCTTTTTCTCTCTGATAGTGGCTTGTAGATACTTGGGCATTGGCAGAAATGATTTATAAAATCCTCAAGGCAGCCAGCCCTCTCACCTACCCTGTTCACTGCTGTAGGACAGCCGTGACTATCAGTGGCAGTTTCCTGACCTGGATGGCAACAGCAACTTCTTGATGTGAAAGGCAACAACTGCAATGGTGAACTTGAAATCTAGCAGCAGCCTCCCCTGACTTTCACCACTCCACACTCCCAGCCAGTTTGTAAGCACCTGATCTCATCTGTTACATCTCTCTGCTTGAAATACCAAGAGCAGTTTCTTTTTTCCTGACTGGACATTGACTGATACTACATCAATAAAAATGAAGAGAAGAACCTAAACCATCCTTATTTGCAGTCAACATAATTGTCTACCTAGAAAATCTAAGCAAATGTACAATTAAACTTCAGAACTACAAGAAAATTCATCGAGGTGGCTGGATACAAGACTAACTTACAAAAATCCAGTTGTACAAGTCACAGGTCTGGATGTCATCCTTGGTTCTTTCCTCTCTCTCATCTCCCACATCTAGTCAATCATCAAGTCCTGTTGATTATACCTATTCAATATTTCTAAAATGCATCAACATCCCCCTGCCACCACCCTAATCCAGACCACCATCATTTCTCCCTGTACTACCATAACAGCCCCCTCACTGGTCTTCCCCAGTGCAGTTCTAGCTTCTTGCATTCCCTACAGCAAAGCCAGAATGGTCTTTCTGAAACAGTAACCTAATCCAGGCATTGTCCTGCTTCAAAGGCTCCTCATTGCTCTCAGGAATAATTCCAAACTCCTAAACATGGTTTACAAAGCCCTTCACAATCTGTCCTCTGCCTACTTTTTAGCTTGCTTTCTTTCTCTTCTTTCTTTTTCTTTCTTCTTTCTTTCTTTCTTTCTTTCTTTCTTTCTCCTTTCTTTATTCCATTCCTTTCCTCTTTCTTTCTTTCTTTCTTTCTTTCTGTCTTTCTTTCTTCCTTTCTTTCTTTTTTTTTTTGATACAGGGTCTCACTCTGTCACATATGCTGGAGTGCAGTGGTGCTATCACTGCTCACTGCAACCTCAACCTCCTGGACCAAGGAATCCTCCCACCTTAGCCTCCCAAGTAGCTGGGACTACAGACCTGTACCATCATACCCAGCTAATTTTGTAGCTTTTGCAGAGAAAGATTTCACCATGTTGTCCAGGCTGGTCTTGAACTCCTGGAGTCAAGCAATTCACCTGCCACGGCTTCCCAAAGTGCTGAGATTACAAGTGTGTACCACTCTGCCTGGCCTAGCTTTATTTCTTGCTAAACCACACTTCTCGTCTGAGAGCTCCAGCCATACTGTAATTCTCTCACATTCTCAAATAAGACTTTTCATAACTAGTTATCCCCATCTGAAACCCTCATCTTCTCTTTAGCTCCTCCCTGCCTCTTTAGCTCCTAATCAGCTTTCAAGCTTGAGATTGGCCCTCACTTCCTCTGATCTCCTAAGCTAGATCAGAAGCCATGCCAATGCTCTCCTAACTCCTCATGCCCCACCCAGTCATGGCACTTACCACACTTTATTGTTATTGCTTGTTTAATTGTTGTTCTCCACCAGCCAGTTGTAAGCACCACAAAGGCTGAGAGTGTGTGCATCGCTGTATTTTAGTGCTGATACATGACAGATGCCTATTAAATGTGTATTAAACATAAACTCCCACTACAGGCCCTTCTCAGATGTTGGGCTGAGGGATAAGAGGATGAGGGAAATGGCAGGTGAAGGCAAAGATAACCAAGGCTCTGTTGATGGGTTATTGTCCTGCAAAAGCTCCCACAGACGGCCACAGTGAAGTTCATTTACATCTCAGACAACTCTGAATGTGTTATCTCTAATTTCACACCAAAAGATTCTTAGGCAGCCTATGTGATACAGAGAAAATATAGGGAGATTGAGAATACAAATAACAACCACTCACTGAGCAACGGCAAAGTATCAGGTATGCTTTGGGTGATGAAGGTGTTCTTGAGTGATGAACACAGAGTTGTCTTTGAATCTTCCCAGTATCTTTATAAGGTATGAAGTATTATTATTAGCCTTAGTTACCAATGAGGAACACGAGTCTTAAAGAAGGTAAATAACTTGCTCAGAGCCATCAATTGGTAAGTGACAACTAGGATTTTAACTCAGAGCTGTTATTTTTCATACACTACCCCAAAACCTGGGTTTAAAACGAGTGTATTTATGTGAGAGAAAGATTTTATAGTTGCTATGATTCCATTCATATAAATGGGTCATACTATACACATCCACGCAGCAAATACTTTTGAGCCATTCCATGTGCCCAGGACTGCTCTGGGCACTGAGAATACAACAGGGAATAAAATAGACCAAATGTTCTGAAATTTCCTTTATTCACTTTCAACGTATTGTTTAGAGTTCTCCATGTCAGTACCATAATATCTTCTTCCTTCTTTTTGACCACTGAATCATAGTTAATAGATCAGGAGAAACATCATTTATGAAATTTTTCTCCTATTGAAGATCATTTAGGTTATTTCTATTTTTTAATAAATTAAGCAATACTTAAGTAAACGTCCTTGCATGCACGTGTGTGTGTGCACGCACACATTTCCATTAGGTCAAATTTCTATAGTATAAATTCCTGTAGGTGGAATTGCAAGGGCCAAAGGTTATGCACTTTTGAATTTAGATAGGTACAGTACTGCCAAATGACTCACCCCATACCTTTTCCTCAATGCTATAACAATTTAAATACCCATCAACACTGTAGTAGAGAATGTCCCAGATAGAACAATAAGATAAGAGAAAGAAATAAAGGGCATTCAAATTAGAAAGGAAGAAGTCAAATCACCCTTGTTTGCAGATACGATCTTATATTTGGAAAAACCTAAAGACTAAACTAAAAAACTATTAGAACTGACAAATTCAGTAACGTTGCAGGATACAAAATCACCCTACAAAAAAGTAGCATTTCTATATGCCAATAGCAAACAATCTGAAAAAGAAATTTAAAAAACACCATTTACAATAGCTACAAATAGAATAAATTCCTAGGAAACTTAACTAAATAAATGAAAGATCTCTATAATGAAAACTGTAAAGCATTTATGAAAGAAATTGAAGAGGACACAAAACAATGGAAAGATATTCCATGTTCATGGATTGGAAGAATAAATATTGTTAAAATATCCTTACTACCCAAAGCAATTTACAGATTCAATGCAATCCCTATCAAAATATCAATAACGTTCTTCACAGAAATAGAGAAAAACAATCCTAAAATGTATATGTAACCCCAAAAGACTCAGAGTAGCCAAAGCTATCCTGAGCAAAAAGAATAAAACTGACAGAATCACATTACCTGATTTCAAATTATACTATGTAACCGAAACAGCATGGTACTGGCATAAAAACAGACTCATAAACCACTGGAACAGAACACAGAACTCAGAAACAAATCCATACATTTACAGTGAACTCATTTTTGACAAAGGTGCCAAAAACATACACTGGGGAAAGGAGTCTCTTCAATAAGTGGTGCTGAGAAAAGTGCATATCCACATGCAGAAGAATGAAACTAGACCTCTATCTCTCATCATATACAAAAATCAAATCAAAATGTATTAAAGACTTAAATCTAAGATCTCAAACTATGAAACTACTAAAAGAAAACATTGGGGGAAACTCTCTAGCACATTGGAGTAGGCAAAAATTTCTTGAGTACAGAAAGTACTCAAGAAGTACAGAAAACCAAAAACCAAAAATTGACAAATGAGATCACATCAAGTTAAAAAGCTTCTGCACAGCAAAAGAAACACTTAACAGAGTGAAGAGACAATCCACAGAATGGGAGAAAATATTTGCAAACTATCTATTTGACACGGGATTAATAATCAGAATATATAAGGAGCTCAAACAACTCTATAGGAAAGAATCTAATAATCTGATTAAAAATGAGCAAAATATCTGAATAGACATTTCTCAAAAGAAGACATACAAATGGCAAACAGGTATAGAAAAAGGTGCTCCACATCACTGATCATCAGAGAAATGCAAATCAAAACTACAATGAGATATCAGGTCACCCCAGCTAAAATGGCTTTTATCCAAAAAACAGGCAATAACGAATGCTGGCAAGGATGTGGGGAAAAGGGAATGTAGATTAGTACAACCACTATAGAGAACAGTTTGGAGGTTCCTCAAAAAACTAAAAATGAGCTACCATACAATCCAGCAATCCCACTACTAGGTATATCCCCCAAAGAAAGGAAATCCATATACCAAAGAGATACCTGCACTTCCATGCTTGCTGCAGCACTGTTCACAACAGCCAAGACTGGGAAACAACCTAAGTGTTCATCAGTAGATGAATGGATAGAGAAAATGTGGTTCAAATACACAATGGAGTACTACTCAGCCATAAAAAGAATGAGATCCTGTCATTTACAACAACATTAATGGAACTGGATGGCACTTACCACACTTGATTGTTATTGCTTGTTTAATTGTTGTTCTCCATCAGCCAGCTGTAAGCTTCACAAAGGCTGGGAGTGTGTGCATCACTGTGCTTTTAGTGCCGATACAGGTTAGGTGCCTATTAAATGTGTATTAAACATAAATTCCTACTCTAGGCCCTTCTCAGATGTTGGGCTGAGGGTTGAGAGAATGAGGGAAATGGCAGGTGAAAGCAAAGACAACCAAGGAATGTCATTGTATTAAGTGAAATAAGCCAGGCACAGAAAGACAAATTTTGCACTTTCTCACTTACCTGTGGGAGCTAAAAATTAAAAGAACTAAACTATTAATTTTTATGTTTTTATGTTTTCTGAAATGGTTCTAATACTTTTTCAATTGTTTTTCTTGGATATTCTAGGTAGACAAATGTTATAGATAAAACTACATTGTGCTTACTCTCTGACAGGCTTCTAAGCACTGTACATACATGAACTCATTTAATTCCAGCAATCACTTTATGAGGTAGTCACTATTATTATCCCCGTTTGCAGCTGAGAGTTACGCCAAAGGTTACACAGTGATGGCTGAAGTCAGAATTTGACTCACTGCAAGTTTACTTACAAATAATAATAGATTTGCCTCTTCTACAATATTTTTGCCTGCTGTCACATATTTTTGTCATGTTACATCAGCCAAAACTTGAAAAATACCACAGGAATAGAATTGAGATGAGACGAGAGAGGCACTGGCCTTAGGCACAAAACTTAGGGAGGCACCAAAGGCTCTGCAGTCAAGACAAAAAAGATTTTAATGAGTATTAGAGCCACATCAGAGCTGGAAGCAAAAGGAGGAATCAGTTTTACTGATCTTGTCTTTAATATTTGTACATTTTGTTCTTCGGGGATTTTTTGCATTAATTTGGATTTTTAAAAATATTGCATTAAAATGTTATTTATTTTACTGATTATTGAGTTTCTGGGCACTTTCTCAAATTTTGCACCTCAGTAAGTTCCTCACTCATGTAACCATAGTCCCAACTCTGAAGTACTGTAGAGTGTTTTTCCAAACTCTGAGGAAAAGGCTTCTTCCATTTATTTGTTTAGTATAATGTTTGTTGTGGGTTTTTTGTTAACATTTGTTAATATCATCAACAAATTAAGAACTTTCCTTTTATCCCTGGCTTACTAAAAGCTTTTGTTAGGAATAGTCTTTGACATTTAACACATGGTTTTTAAGCATTAATCAAGATGATCATATAGTCTTTCTCTAATGTAAGAATGTAGTGAATTACATGGATAACAATAAGTTGCATCTCAGTGTTTTGTTATCATAAGTAAATAATAATCATTTTTGTGGATAAATTGCTTCCTGTCATTTGGGTTATATCCTTATGTGAAATTCTCATGAATCAGTGGGTTGCCATTTTATTTTAAACTCTCTCATTTTAAACTAGCCCCAAATGAAGCAGATTTTTAAAAAACAAATGCTATTAAAGATAGTAGCAGTCTTCTTTCGCTAGAGCTCTGGGGGAATTTGACACATATTCCCTTCCTGGTGCCTGTCTTATTGTTTTCTGTCATGGTTTGCATGTGAGTAAGGGGCTGGCAGCACTCGCAGTACCATAACTGTTAAATCCGATGGGATCTTTCAGTACCTTTTATGGAAAAGAAAAGAAAATTCCCACATATGGCAGGATTCCGTGAGGGGACTTTACTACTGTGTAATCCCCTAATATGGCTGAGTAGTGTAGAAAAATAAAATTGGAGCTTAGGAGTGATAAAAGGTGACCAGGTCCTTTATGTCTTCTCTTCATATCTTGGCTGGAAATATGGAGTAAAGATGACTTCATGACTGACTCATCAAAGACAGTTCAGTCTCTTCTTTCTTTTCTTTCCAGGAGGATTTGTTGACCTTTGATGAATAAGGTACATCAATGTGAGGTGCTGCCCCAGAATGAAACCTCTACATGTAGTTAAAGCTGGGGAAGTAAAGGAGATTGCTCAGGAGGCGGGTGGGCCACTGTTGGGACAGTGAACTGGGGACACAACGCAAGCTCCATGGGAGAGCCTGTCTTCATGGCTCCAACTGCTGCACTTAGTGTGAAGCCCAACACACAGGAGCACCCAATAGATGCCCAGGGTGGAATAAAAGAATAAATCACTAAATCCTTCAGGGTAGCACCATCAAGGACTGAGCTGAGGAGGAGGACTAGGAGAAGAAATGATGAGAAAACCCAGCTGAGACAGCGTCATAAGTGTCAAGGAAAGACTGTTTTAAGTGGAGGGAATGGACAACATTGTAGTAAATTCTGCCAAAAAGTCATTGAACTTACACAATGTTTAACTGTAGCGAAAAAGAAAAATCCACAGCAATGACTTTAAGGGCTTTTGATGGTTGTTGATGTGTGTTTGGTGCATGACAGAGGTTCAGAGAGAGGTAATCTAAGACTGGGGCAGTGCTCAACAATGCCGTGAGAGACCCAGCTTCTCCTAGCGTTCTCTTTTCCATTTGTAACGTGTTGGATTCTTCCTCGTGTCATGAAATGGCTGCTGCACCTCCAGGTATTGTGCCCACATCCACAGTAAGAAAAGTGGGGAGAGGCAAAAGGGTAAGGAGTAGGCCAACTGAGTCAGTCCATTTTCTATGGAAATGCGAAGGTTTACCCAGAATAAGCTTTTGCTTTCCTTTCTTCTATGAGATCCAGATCATATCATCACCTCTAGATCAATTTCTGATCAGAAGTCTTGAGATTCCATCACTGTTTTAATCACTTAGTTTCATCTTCTGAGGCTAAGGATGGGCCTTTCCCTGAGATCAAGGGGTCCCTAAGGGTGACTGAAAAAACTTGGGTTTCTGTTACAAAAGTTACATTTTTCAAAGACTCAAATAAGATCAACTGCATAATTTGTGAGGTCCCATGCAAAATGAGAATACAAAATCTCTTGTTCAAAAATTACTAAGAATTTCAGACAGCAACGGTGGAACATTAAACCAAACATGGGGCCCTTCTGAGTCCAGGGCCCTGTGCGACTACATGGATACCACACTCATCACATTGGCCCTAGACCCAAGGCTATCCATTGAGCTGGGCCGTTGGAGATTGTTGGTCAATTCAGGTGGGGTGTGGAGGACAAAAGCAGAGGAGAATGCAGTAGGTTGAGAAGCAAATGGGAGGTGAGGATATAGAGACGGCACCAAGACTCCTTGGAAAAAATAGAACCAGGAGAAAGCTGGCAAAATAGGGGAAAAGAGGAGAGTGGGTGGAGGCCAAATGTACCCAGCAAACTGCTGCACAGGCATTTTCTGTCTCTCTGTTGTGGGCCAGCTTGTGTTGGAGCCTGGGGGCGACTTTCATGTAAGGCAGGTGGGAGAGGGGCTGAGGCTGAAAGCTGCAATCACACCTTCTCAGGACACATGCCACTGCAGAGACCTGCGTTTGAAGAGCTAGGTTCCAACTTGGTTCTGCTATGAACTAGCAAAATTCTGAATCACTGTGCCTTAGTTAGCTCAGCTGTCAACAGGCTATGGAAACGTGTCACATGGCTCTTTTGAGGGTGACTTGCTACAAAGGGAAGGCGCAGCTGTTGCCCTTTGAACAGACACTTTGGTCCTGCCCTCCTCTCCACTACTGACCCCAGCCCCTTAGTACTAGTTTTAAGGACGGGTGTCAATTTTATCAGATCTTATTAATATATAATGATACTATCAGTATGAGTGGTGGGTGGGATGGTGCAGGGAGGGGCAGGAAAGGAAGAGGTAGATGGTGTCTGTTTATGTAACCCACTCCATTCCCTCCCACTCCCATGCTTGCCATCCACTGGGAGGCTTGGGCCCAGGGCTTATGCCACTTGGTGATGTCACTCCCATCAGTGCCAGGAGACATAAATTTCATTTCCCAGAAGATGCAGCAGACAGTAGCTTCTGGGCAAACAGTGACTCCAGCAATAAATATTGGCAGAGGAGAAAAAACTTTAATGGAAAAGCTTTGTGAACCTAAAGCAGGCAGACTGTAAATCCCAAAACAGGGAGGGGTTTCATACTTTTAGACCAGAAGAAAGATGCATCAGCAGCAAAATAAATAATTCCAAAGCCTATTTGAAGGAATTAAAATCTAAGTATTAAAAAGAAAGCACTTCTAACTGTTAAGAAACCATGGAAATGAGACAAGCCCCTATCCAGAAAGAAAAGGCCAAGTGACCCGCTGAGATTGGTGTGGTCTGGCAGGGAAGTGTGTGGAGCTCAGGAGGACGGAGGGAGCCCACTGGAGATGGTGGGCAGGGCTCTGCCCTCCTGGGTGAGGAGAAGAGGTGATGAATTTAGATTACACACCAGAGAACTTACCTGAGGGTCACCCAAACCAAAACTCTGAAGGGAGGACAGATTGCAAGCTTAAAACTGTCCCCCAAAGATCACTTGTCAACAAAATACATTGGGAAACTGAGCTCTAGGACAGTTTAAATGATTGAATGTGAATTTCACATTGTGTTCCTCTGCAGAGTGAGTTCACTTTCAACACTGACTGCAGAAGAGAATGCAGGCTCGTCTTCATCTTACAAGATGTTGGGGCACTTGCTTTGGGACAGGCTGGTTGTTCTGAGAAGGTAATCCAGTATCCACAGGCAACACCTTGGTCTACCGGACCTAGAACACTGCAGACCACTCCATGATTGCCCAACACCAAAGCAGACCTGCATGGGGAGGGCAGCAGGACTCCCTGATGTGACAGCACCTGCACAGGTTCCTGTGACTCTTCTTTTGGAATGGGGGGTGGGGGAAATATGTCTACTATTGTCTGCCTCACATGAGGACATGGAAGTTCAAAGAGGTTAGGTAACGTGCTCACTATTACATAAACCTGAGGCTTCTTCCTTGGAATCTCAACCTTTTCTCATTTTCCTATGCCACCATACCAAATTCAAACTCAGAGTGAGAAATTTGCAGCAGGAATTCTGCTTCTGGAAAGAGAGATTCAGATGTTCGAAAGTGGATCTAGAGACTACCTGGGGTTCCCTAACAGGCATAAACTCTAAATCCTATTCTAGAATTGCCCCTCTGCAGGCCAAGACTGCAGGAGCTTCTTCTGGGGTCTGGAGTCAGCCTTTCCCCAGTTGACCCACCGGGTTAGAGCAGGTAGAGGTGAGGAAGGGAGCTTGGCCTATGGCCTTTGCCCCATAAAGTGTTTGCCCCAACCAGATATCCAGTTGCAGTCCATCACACCTGGGCCTAAGAATCTGCATTAAAGAGATCTCTGGCGGGGAACCAACAGTAAGACAGGCGTGGGAACCATGGCACTAGATGGTGATACCCGGAGGACATAAACCATATTTTATTCATATTACTTCACAGTGCATGATATTCAGTGCATTCAAAGCTTGTTTACTGAATACATGGACAGGGACTTTGGATAAAAATACCTGGATCTTAGTCTTGGCTCTGCTACTTAAAGACCATGCCTTAAGTAAGCCAATGCCCCAAACTCTCTCAACTATAGCTTCCTCAGAGGTGAATTATACCTTATGGGATTGTAAAGAATATATGAGGTAAAGTGTATGAAAGAGCCTGACAAATTAAAATACACTAAAAAATGTAAAAGTTCAGAGGGAGCATTGCCAATATTAGAAATCCTTTTCTTGTCACTTATCTCTCCTTGCTACACATCTCTCTGCCAGCTTTACTAATTTATGGTTTCCCACCCTTGTCTAATATGCACTGGAGTGATGGTTGGGGGAGGAGGTAGAAAGATAAATCAGCCTCAAGTTGCTGACAATCTACAGTTTCTGCTCTTTTACCTAGAAGCAGTCATATTCCCAATTACCATGGCAACCTGGAGTCTGCCCATCTCACACCCTGGTGTCCAGAACAATGGCCATGTGTTGGATAAGTGGGTGTTTGTGTGTGTGTGTGTGTTTGTACGCACTCAGGGCCACTGCACACCCCAGTGGCTATTAAGTGATCAAGAAGTGCGCATGGAAGACCTATGTTGATCACCCATGGGAAACACAAAGTGCACCTTTTTGATGCTTTGGACTTGGAGTTAATAAGCTACACCCCATGGGGGAGGTGGAGCCAAGATGGCCGAATAGGAACAGCTCCGGTCTCCAGCTCCCAGCCCCAGCGACACAGAAGACGGGTGATTTCTGCATTTCTGCTTGAGGTACCGGTTTCATCTCACTAGGGAGTGCCTAACAGTGGGTGCAGGACAGTCGGTGAAGCGCACTGTGCGCGAGCCGAAGCAGGGCGAGGCATTGCCTCACTCGGGAAGCGCAAGGGGTCAGGGAGTTCCCTTTCCTAGTCAAAGAAAGGGAAAACAGACGGCACCTGGAATATCGGGTCAGTCCCGTCCCAATACTGCGCTTTTCCAACGGGCCTGGAAAACGGCACACTAGGAGATTGTGTCCCGCACCTGGCTCGGAGGGTCCTATGCCCACAGAGTCTTGCTGATTGCTAGCACAGCAGTCTGAGATCACGCTGCAAGGCGGCAACGAGGCTGGGGGAGGGGCGCCCGCCATTGCCCAGGCTTGCTTAGGTAAACAAAGCAGCCAGGAAGCTCGAACTGGGTGGAGCCCACCACAGCTCAAGGAGGCCCACCTGCCTCTGTAGGCTCCACCTCTGGGGGCAGGACACAGACAACCAAAAACTCAGCGAGAACCTCCACAGCCTTAAATGTCCCTGTCTGACTGACAGCTTTGAAGAGAGTAGTGGTTCTCCCGGCACGCAGCTGGAGATCTGAGAACGGACAGACTGCCTCCTAAAGTGGGTCCCTCACCCCTGAGCAGCCTAACTGGGAGGCACCCCCCCAGTGGGACAGACTGACACCTCATTCAACCGGGTACTCCTCTGAGACAAAACTTTCAGAGGAACTATCAGACAGCTGAATTTGTGGTCTCACGAAAATCCGCTGTTCTGCAGCCACCGGTGCTGACACCCAGCCAAACAGGGTCTGGAGTGGACCTCTAGTAAACTCCAACAGACCTGCAGCTGAGGGTCTTGTCTGGTAGAAGGAAAATTAACAAACAGAAAGGACATCCACACCAAAAACCCATCTGTACATCACCATCATCGAAGACAAAAAGTAGACAAAACCACAAAGATGGGGAAAAAACAGACCAAAAAAACTGGAAACTCTAAAAAACAGAGCACCTCTCCTCCGCCAAAGGAACGCAGTTCCTCACCAGCAACGGAACAAAGCTGGATGGAGGATGACTTTGATGAGTTGAGAGAAGAAGGCTTCAGACGATCAAACTACTCTGAGCTACGAGAGGAAATTCAAAACAATAGCAAAGAAGTTAAAAACTTTGAAAAAAAATTAGAAGAATGGATAACTAGAATAACCAATGGAGAGAAGGGCTTAAAGGAGATGATGGAGCTGAAAGCCAAGTTTCGAGAACTACGCGAAGAATGCAGAAGCCTCAGTAGCAGATGCGATCAACTGGAAGAAAGGGTATCGCTGATAGAAGATGAAATGAATGAAATGAAGAGAGAAGGGAAGTTTAGAGAAAAAAGAATAAAAAGAAATGAACAAAGCCTCCAAGAAATTTGGGACTATGTGAAAAGACCAAACCTACGTCTGATTGGTGTACCTGAAAATGATGGGGAGAATGGAACCAAGTTGGAAAACACTCTCCAAGATATTATCCAGGAGAACTTCCCCAATCTAGCAAGGCAGGCCAGCATTCAGATTCAGGAAATACAGAGAACGCCACAAAGATACTCCTCGAGAAGGGCAACTCCAAGACACATAATTGTCAGATTCACCAAAGTGGAAATGAAGGAAAAAATGTTAAGGGCAGCCAGAGAGAAAGGTCGGGTTACCCACAAAGGGAAGCCCATCAGACTAACAGCTGATCTCTCAGCAGAAACTCTACAAGCCAGAAGAGAGTGGGGGCCGATATTCAACATTCTTAAAGAAAAGAATTTTCAACCCAGAATTTCCTATCCCGCTAAACTAAGCTTCATAAGTGAAGGAGAAATAAAATACTTTACAGACAAGCAAACGCTGAGTGATTTTGTCACCACCAGGCCTGCCCTAAAAGAGCTCCTGAAGGAAGCACTAAACATGGAAAGGAACAACCGGTACCAGCCCCTGCAAAAACATGCCAAATTGTAAAGACCATCGAGGCTAGGAAGAAACTATAGCAACTAACGAGCAAAATAACCAACTAACATCATAATGACAGGATCAGATTCACACATAACAATATTAACGTTAAATGTAAATGGGCTAAATGCTCCAATCAAAAGACACAGACTGGCAAACTGGATAAGGAGTCAGGACCCATCAGTGTGCTGTATTCAGGAAACCCATCTCACGTGCAGAGACACACATAGACTCAAAATAAAGGGATGGAGGAAGATCTATCAAGCAACTGGAAAACAAAAAAAGGCAGGGGTTGCAATCCTAGTCTCTGATAAAATAGACTTTAAACCAACAAAGATCAAAAGAGACAAAGAAGGCCATTACATAATGGTAAAGGGATCAATTCAACAAGAAGAGCTAACTATCCTAAATATATATGCACCCAACACAGGAGCACCCAGATTCATAAAGCAAGTCCTCAGTGACCTACAAAGGGACTTAAACTCCCACACAATAATAATGGGAGATTTTAACACCCCACTGTCAGCATTAGACAGATCAACGAGACAGAAAGTTAACAAGGATATCCAGGAATTGAACTCAGCTCTACATAAAGTGGACCTAATAGACATCTACAGAACTCTCCACCCCAAATCAACAGAATATACATTTTTTTCAGCACCACACCACACCTATTCCAAAATTGACCACATAGTTGGAAGTAAAGCTCTTCTCAGCAAATGTAAAAGAACAGAGATTATAACAAACTGTCTCTCAGACCACAGTGCAATCAAACTAGAACTCAGGATTAAGAAACTCAGTCAAAACCGCTCAACTACATGGAAACTGAACAACCTGCTCCTGAATGACTATTGGGTACATAATGAAATGAAGGCAGAAATAAAGATGTTCTTTGAAACCAACGAGAACAAAGACACAACATACCAGAATCTCTGGGACACGTTCAAAGCAGTGTGTAGAGGGAAATTTATAGCACTAAATGCCCACAAGAGAAAGCAGGAAAGATCCAAAATTGACACCCTAACATCACAATTAAAAGAACTAGAAAAGCAAGAGCAAACACATTCAAAAGCTAGCAGAAGGCTAGAAATAACTAAAATCAGAGCAGAACTGAAGGAAATAGAGACACAAAAAACCCTTCAAAAAATTAATGAATCTAGGAGCTGGTTTTTTGAAAAGATCAACAAAATTGATGGACCGCTAGCAAGACTAATAAAGAAGAAAAGAGAGAAGAATCAAATAGATGCAATAAAAAACGAAAAAGGGGATATCACCACCGATCCCACAGAAATACAATCTACCATCAGAGAATACTACAAACACCTCTATGCAAATAAACTAGAAAATCTGGAAGAAATGGATAAATTCCTCGACAAATACACCCTCCCAAGACTAAACCAGGAAGAAGTTGAATCTCTGAATAGACCAATAACAGGTTCTGAAATTGTGGCAATAATCAATAGCTTACCAACCAAAAAGAGTCCAGGACCTGATGGATTCACAGCTGAATTCTACCAGAGGTACAAGGAGGAACTGGTACCATTCCTTCTGAAGCTATTCCAATCGATAGAAAAAGAGGGAATCCTCCCTAACACATTTTACGAAGCCAGCATCGTCCTGATACCAAAACCTGGCAGAGACATAACCAAAAAAGAGAATTTCAGACCAATATCCTTGATGAACATTGATGCAAAAATCCTCAATAAAATACTGGCAAACCGAATCCAGCAGCACATCAAAAAGCTTATCCACCATGATCAAGTGGGCTTCATTCCTGGGATGCAAGGCTGGTTCAACATACGCAAATCAATAAATGTAATCCAGCATATAAACAGAACCAAAGACAAAAACCACATGATTATCTCAATAGATGCAGAAAAGGCCTTTGACAAAATTCAACAACCCTTCATGCTAAAAACTCTCAATAAATTAGGTATTGATGGGACGTATCTCAAAATAATAAGAGCTATCTATGACAAACCCACAGCCAATATCATACTGAATGGGCAAAAACTGGAAGCATTCCCTCTGAAAACTGGCACAAGACAGGGATGCCCTCTCTCACCGCTCCTATTCAACATAGTGCTGGAAGTTCTGGCCAGAGCAATCAGGCAGGAGAAGGAAATAAAGGGTATTCAATTAGGAAAAGAGGAAGTCAAATTGTCCCTGTTTGCAGATGACATGATTGTATATCTAGAAAACCCCATTGTCTCAGCCCAAAATCTCCTTAAGCTGATTAGCAACTTCAGCAAAGTCTCAGGATACAAAATTAATGTACAAAAATCACAAGCATTCTTGTACACCAATAACAGACAAACAGAGAGCCAAATCATGAGTGAACTCCCATTCACAATTGCTGCAAAGAGAATAAAATACCTAGGAATCCAACTTACCAGGGATGTGAAGGACCTCTTCAAGGAGAACTACAAACCACTGCTCAATGAAATAAAAGAGGATACAAACAAATGGAAGAACATTCCATGCTCATGGGTTGGAAGAATAAATATCGTGAAAATGGCCATACTGCCCAAGCTAATTTATAGATTCAATGCCATCCCCATCAAGCTACCAATGACTTTCTTCACAGAATTGGAAAAAACTACTTTAAAGTTCATATGGAACCAAAAAAGAGCCCGCATCGCCAAGTCAATCCTAAGCCAAAAGAACAAAGCTGGAGGCATCACGCTACCTGACTTTAAACTATACTACAAGGCTACAGTAACCAAAACAGCATGGTACTGGTACCACAACAGAGACATAGATCAATGGAACAGAACAGAGCCCTCAGAAATGATGCCGCATAGCTACAACTATCTGATCTTTGACAAACCTGACAAAAACAAGAAATGGGGAAAGGATTCCCTATTTAATAAATGGTGCTGGGAAAACTGGCTAGCCATATGTAGAAAGCTGCAACTGGATCCCTTCCTTACACCTTATACAAAAATTAATTCAAGATGGATTAAAGACTTATATGTTAGACCTAAAACCATTAAAATCCTACAAGAAAACCTAGGCAATACCATTCAGGACATAGGCGTGGGCAAGGACTTCATGTCTAAAACACCAAAAGCAATGGCAACAAAAGCCAAAATCGACAAATGGGATCTCATTAAACTAAAGAGCTTCTGCACAGCAAAAGAAACTATCATCAGAGTGAACAGGCAACCTACACAATGGGAGAAAATTTTTGCAACCTACTCATCTGACAAAGGGCTAATATCCAGAATCTACAATGAACTCAAACAAATTTACAAGAAAAAAACAAACAACCCCATCAAAAAGTGGGCAGAGGACATGAACAGACACTTCTCAAAAGAAGACATTTATGCAGCCAAAAAACACATGAAGAAATGCTCATCATCACTGGCCATCAGAGAAATGCAAATCAAAACCACAGTGAGATACCATCTCACACCAGTTAGAATGGCCATCATTAAAAAATCAGGAAACAACAGGTGCTGGAGAGGATGTGGAGAAATAGGAACACTTTTACACTGTTGGTGGGACTGTAAACTAGTTCAACCATTGTGGAAGTCAGTGTGGCGATTCCTCAGGGATCTCGAACTAGAAATACCATTTGACCCAGCCATCCCATTACTGGGTATATACCCAAAGGACTATAAATCATGCTGCTATAAAGACACATGCACACGTATGTTTATTGCGGCACTATTCACAATAGCAAAGAGTTGGAACCAACCCAAATGTCCAACAACGATAGACTGGATTAAGAAAATGTGGCACATATACACCATGGAATACTATGCAGCCATAAAAAATGATGAGTTCGTGTCCTTTGTAGGGACATGGATGAAACTGGAAAACATCATTCTCAGTAAACTATCGCAAGGACAAAAAACCAAACACCGCATGTTCTCACTCATAGGTGGGAATTGAACAATGAGAACTCATGGACACAGGAAGGGGAACATCACGCTCCGGGGACTGTTGTGGGGTGGGGGGAGGGGGGAGGGACAGCATTAGGAGATACACCTAATGCTAAATGACGAATTAATGGGTGCAGGAAATCAACATGGCACATGGATACATATGTAACAAACCTGCACATTGTGCACATGTACCCTAAAACCCTAAAGTATAATAAAAAAAAAAAAAAAAAAAAAAAAAAAAAAAAAAAAAAAAAAAAAAATAAGCTACACCCCATGGGCCAAATCTGCTTGTTTTTGCATAGCTCTCAAGCTAAGAATGGTTTTCACTTTTTTAAATGGTTAAAAAATCAAAAGAAGACTCTTTCATGACATGTAAAAATTATATGAAATTCAAATGTCAATGTCTATTTTAAAAGTTTTATCAGTTGGCCGGGCGCGGTGGCTCACGCTTGTAATCCCAGCACTTTGGGAGGCCGAGGCCGGCGGATCACGAGGTCAGGAGATCGAGACCACGGTGAAACCCCGTCTCTACTAAAAATACAAAAAATTAGCCGGGCGTGGTGGCGGGCGCCTGTAGTCCCAGCTACTCGGAGAGGCTGAGGCAGGAGAATGGCGTGAACACGGGAGGCAGGGCTTGCAGTGAGCCGAGATCGTGCCACTGCATCCAGCCTGGGCGACAGAGCGAGACTCCGTCTCAAAAAAAAAAAAAAAAAAAAAAAAGAGTAAAAGTTTTATCAGAACATAGCCCCACTCCTTTGTTTACATGTTATCTGTGGCTGCTTTTACAGTTAAAATAGGACTGTGACAGAAACCATCTGGCCCAGAAAGCCTGAAGTATTTACTCTTGAGCCGTTTACAGAAAAAGCATGTCCACTCCTGGTCTAGGCCTTCCATTCAACAAACTTTCACTGAAAATAGGCTCATGTCAGGCTCTGGGTCACCCCTGGTGACTGGGCATACTGACGAATAAAGTGTGGCCTTTCTCCTCATCTGGCTCAGGGTCTAGTAAAGGAGCACAGAGGCTGGGTGCAGTGACTCATGCAGGTAATCCTAGAACTTTGGGAGGCCAAGACAGAAGGCTTGCTTCAGTCCAGGAATTCAAGACTGCAGTGAGCTATGATTGCACCACTGCACTCCAACCTGAGCAACAGAGTGAGATCTTATCTCAAACAAAAAGAGAGCACAGAATCCAAACACTTAATCCAGGATGTTCCTAAAGATGCCAGGCCCACTCTTGGATACGCTTCACCAAGTTTATGTAGAGATCCCAGTTTGAGGTAACCTGCAAGGGATCCAAGCCAATCATGATTCCACTGAGGGCGCAATTCAATTCTGTAAAAGAGCAAGCTGGTCCCTTGAAGCATAGCCAGTGGTCCCTGCAGGTGCCCAGAATATAGGGTGGCTCTCATATCCAGGTGACATCCTGTGCCAACCTGTTCTGACTGGTGCTTTGCAAAAAGATGTGGGGAGGCACACTCATGGTAGGCTGAAGTCCGTCAGGCAGCTCTCCAACAGTCCGTGGGTCACCTGTCTGCTGTGTTTGGCCATGTGCCCTGTTCCCTTGGAGGATTGTTTTATTGTTTCACTGTTACCTTTTTATTGCCTGTTCAGCATGCAATCTGGTCTCTCCTGGCCTCACATGGATTTATAATGTCTCCTGCCCTGGGTAGGCTCACCAAGTCTTCTGATGCCTCCTTTGGGGAGACTTCTCACAGGAGTCAAGGCAGAGCCAAAGACGTTCAGCACCAAGCATGAAGCGTTATCAGTAAAGCAGTGAAACGACAAAACACCATTCAACATGCCAACACCTAAGTGTGGACCTGTTTGTTGCAGACCTAGAGGATCCTTCTACCAAGGGTGACTCGACCAGGCTAAACCTGAAGGTTATACAAATCAAAGGGCACCACTTTCCTCAAAGCCCAATGCATACACAATGCTTGCATAATGGAATCTATGAGCTGGTTCAAAGATAATGGATGGGGTTAACTGGGGTTTTGAATGTGAGCCTTAACCATAACTATGGGAATAAGGTGAACTCCTTTTGCTGCTGAATGGGCAGGAACATGAGATGGTCCAGGCAAAGTCTCCAAAAGCACTAATTGGCAAGGAGAGAGGTAGGTCACATGGAGGGACCTGCTGGGGAAACAAACTCTGAGCAGGGCATCTGGGGCCTCAGTATGGAGGGTGAGGGGTGCATCCACACCTGGCTGAGGAGGGAGGATTGCTGCGGCAAAGGTAGCGTTGCCTGCTATGGAAGGGGCATGCGGGCAGAATGAACTTTGTGATCGTAGGGAGAGAGTTGAAAGGGACCGTGAAACTCAGAAAGAAGTAAAAGATGTCAATGAGTAGAGGGGTGGCAGTGCTATCGGTTGTGTAATTTACTCTTTTCATCTGCTTTCAGGTTCTATTTTTGCCCAGATGGCCTGAAGATGGCCCCCAGCATGTTGAGCCAGTGAGTGACACTTGTCTGTGTTTACTACATCAGCGCCTCAGTCTGTGAAGTCCCAGGCTGGGCTGGTGTCCTGTTGGATTAACACAGGACAGGCCACATGGTCCTAGAGAGCCCTAAGCCCTAAGGAAGCTCCACATGCATTATCACCTCCACTACCAAGATACCTCACTTTCTGGAATGTTGCATATAAACGAAATGTGTATAATTTGAATGAAAATGCCAATGCCCTATAGGAAATTACATTTGCAATTTACATTTGTATCATGTTTCATAATGTTATAAGCTATTTTCAAATACATGATTTCCCCCTAGTCTTTGTAACAGTCATGAGAGGTGGCTATTATCACCACTGTTTTACAGCTAAGGATGGTGAGACTGTGTGTGAACACACTACTTTGCATAACTTCCAGAGGCTAGTAAGCTCTGAGTTAGTAAGTCCAGTGGCTCCACAGTGTCCCCAGAGATCCCTGTTCTTTCCGTCTTCCCACTCTACCCTCCTCACTGCTCAGTTCTGTCCTCAGGCTTACTTCCTCGGTGGCCACAGTTCCAGGTACCACATCCTCATACCACAAAACTCAGCAGCAAAAAGGGACCTTGTCTTCTTTGGGTTCATTTTTAAGATTAAAGAAATCCTCACTGGAAGCCCTTGCCTGCAGACTTTTTCTCCTGCCATGTTAGCTAGAATAGGGTCATATGTCCAGTCTTAATCTAATTGCTGGAAGCATGGATGAATGATCAGCATTGGCTTGGATAAAGTATGCTGACTGGTTACACTATAAATTCATGACCACCAACCTCAAGAACTCTCTTAATGCTGCCTTGCAATCATACCATATTTTCCTAGACTAGTGATTCTCAAACTTAAGTGTGCATCAGGGTCACCTGGAGAACTTGTAAAAGCCCAGATTGCTGGACTTGGCCACAGACCTTCTGATTCAGTAGGTCTAGAGTGGGGCCTGAGAATCTGCATTTCTGACAAGTTCTCAGGTGACGCTGATGCTGATGCTGTAGGTTCTGGGATCACACTTTGGGAGCCACTGCTCTAGATCATTGACTCTCCCTACTGTCCAAGACAACAGCCATTTGCATAATCTTTTTCCTCAAACTTCTCACACCTGCCTTCATACATTTCTCAATCTCAACTGATAATTTTGTTGCTGGTTTCATTGAGAACAAAGAAAAACAATCAGAAGAAAACATGCTCCACCATCACATCTGCCAAGTACTTGTACACTGACTTCCTTTCTGCTACTTTTTTTTTAGACAGTCTCACCCTGTCGCCCAAGCTGGAGTGCAGTGGAATGATCACAACTCACTGCAGCCTTGACCCCCCAGGCTCAAGCACTCCTCCCACCTCTACCTCTCGAGTAGCTGGGACTACAGGCTCACCACCATGCCAAGCTAATTTTTTTGTATGTGTGGAGACAAGGTTTCACCATGTTTCCCAGGCTGGTCTTGAGCTCCTGAGCTGAAGTTATCTGCCTGCCTAGGCCTCCCAGAGAGCTGGGATTACAGATGTGAGCCACCACGCTGTCCTTTCTGCTACTATGAATGAATTGCCATGCTCCTATTCAAGGCCAATTCTTCCATCTGTCTTTGGACCTTATCTCCTCTCACCTATCCAAGGACATGACTCCAAAACACTCTTGAGCTCCACAAGCCATTTCCATCAGCAAACATGCTCTGATATTTTCCATCCTGAAACAAAACAAATGAAAACCCCAAAACCTCCCTTGACCCCAAACCCTTGTTAATCCTGACCTCAATTCTGTTTTAGAGCAAAATACTTGAGATCTGTATATACACACTCTCTTCATCTCCTTTCCTTTCATTGTCTCTGGAGTCTAGTCCAGTCACACTTTCATTCCCTTTTCTTTAGTGATAACCTCCTGGTTTCTAAATCCAGTAGTTGAGTCCCAGTTCTCACCTTACTCTACCGTTAGCAGCATCTGACCCAGCTTGTCACTTTTCTTTTGGCCTCTAGGTTCTCCTCCCTCCTCCATGGCTGCTCCATCTCAATCTTCTTCAATGAGTTTTCCTCATGTCATTGACACCTATTTAAATATTCTCTCTTGAGGTAGTTTCATCCAGTGTCAGACTTTAAATGCCACCTCCGTGCTGCGACTCCAAAATTGATATCTCCAGCCTAGACCTCTCCACTGAATTTCAGACATATGTATCCTATAGTACTAACTGCCATCTTCAGGTATATAATGGGCATGCCAGCCTTGACATCTTTGAAACTGATCTCTTGATTCTTTCCTAGCCACACAGCACACACACATGCCAAGTTCCTCTTCCTACTCTCAGCAAATAGAGGCTCCATTCTGGTTCCTCGGGCCAAAAAGCTTAGAGTCATCCTTGACTGTACTCTTCTTTCTCACATATCACACCAAAAACATCAAAACCTGCTGGGTCTACTTTCAAAATGTATCCAGAATCTGACCCCTTCTCACAGCTTCTTCCACCATTGCCTCTGGTCCAAACCAACTTCATTTCCTTACTCCATTATTACAAAAGCATCTTCCCTGGTCTCCCTGCTTCTTCCCTTGACCCCCATTACTGATTTTCAACACAGCCAGCCAGAGCGAGTCCATTAAAATGTAGATCAGGTTATGTCACTCGGCAGCTCAATATCTCACTCAGAGCAAAGCCAGAATCCTTACAAAGGCCTGCAAAGGATTTGCGGGACTACCACTCTTGACTTTATCCCCTCTGCCTCTCTCTCACTTCTCTGTAGCCACACTGACCTCCTTGCAGTTCCCTGAACATACCAAGCAAATACTTCCCTCTGGGAGTATCCCTCCTGCACATATCTTTGCGTCTAGCTCCTTCAGGTTTCTGCTCAGATGTCTCCTTATCAGAAAGATCTTACCTGACATTCCTAGATGAAATAGGAACAACCCCCTACCCTCACTTCCACCTCAACTCTTTATTTTCCCCTTAGTCTACCTTGATTTTCTGGCAGCCCATATTATTATCTGATATATCAAATACTTATTTACTTATCATATCTCTTCCCTTCTAGAATGTATGTAGCATGTACATACAGGGAATGTATGAAGCAGGGAACTTGAGCCCATAGTAGGCATTTAATAAAATTTGCTAAATAATTAATGGAAAGAGAGTTTCCATAGTAAACCAACCAACAGGCAACTAGGTTATTATACCTTGGGCCCTTACAAGTTAGATTAGTGATAGTCAGTCCCCACAGAGCCCCATCAACTCTTTTATTTCCAGACTGAGCTTCTGGATCTACAAAGCCAAGAAACAGACTCTGGACTACGTTATCTCCCTGTAGGTGCTGTTTTTCTGAGACCCCTGGCTAGCAAGCTTCCCTCAAAGCATCTCCATCTCCTCTCAGATCTCTAAGTCCTGGGTCCTCGGTATTTAAAGAAAACTGTGGCAAATTCTTTTTGAAATACACATAATCCCTCCCTGATTAAGTTCCCAACTATTAATTTTTGAACATTGTTTTTCTCAAAGCTGGTCACATATGTATTCACCCACAAAACACACACACACACACACACACACACACAAACCACTTAACTGGCATAGTTCACTCTCTGCTTCCTGCCACAAGATAGCACCCTCAATTAAACAACAACCTAGTCAGCCAGAGTAGGATCATTTTGATGGTTGTTTCTAGTCACAGTATAACCACCTGCACCTTGACAAGAAAATTGATTATTATATCAGGAGACTTCACTCTTATTGGCACTGAGGCAACTTTCTTTTTTCATGTAAGTCAAACCTTTTCCCATCCCCAGACAATGGAGTTCTTTTGTTAAAAATAGAAAAATACAGCATCCTGTGAAAATGGCAAGAATTTCCATGAGGAATTGTCTTGCTTGGAACCTTGCCTGCATGGTAGCTAATATACGCCTGCACTGCTAAGAGAACTGAAGTGACCTCTTCAAGTGACTTTTTTCTCTTCTGTGAAAGATTGCACTTCAGGTTTTGGAACAATCCAATAGATCATGAGATTGGCAAAAGGAGACGGGGGAGCCAACTGGAAATGAGATAGTAGCAGCAGCCTGACCTCTCCTGCACCCCGTCCACCAAAGGGATTAAATTTAACTAATTGACTAAGAAGCTAAGGCAAGGGTCTTGCACGTTGGAAAGGGTTAGAAAGACTTTTATGATCTTACCATGGTGAACCATCAATTATATAACTGATGCAAGGTGTAGCTGGCTTGGAACAAGCCACATGAAAAGCAGGCAAATTCCAAGTCAGTAGGTAAAGCTTAACTGAGTGAGTCATTAATTCTCCATATTGAAAAGAGGAGGAAAATTTCCCTTACTCAAGACACTAAGAACCAATTGGGGGCATTTAGTTTTGAACAGGGCAGTGTGAAGGAGTGTATGTGTTACAGACCTCTCAGTGAGCGCCCTGTCTCAGCTAAATCTTTAGAGCTGCTGCTGTGCCTGGGGACCTCTGCTCATCTGGAGAATGTGGGGATGCTATCAAGACTCAGGATGTGTCCAGAGAGAACCAAACACACTCAAGAGCAGTGCTTCTCAAACTGAACTATGCCCTCAAATTGCCTGGGCAATCTTTTTTAAAAGCAGATGCTCATGAAGTAGGTCTAAGGGGCAGCCTGGGATTCTGTGTGTCTAACAAGTTGATGCCAATGATGCTGGTCCAGGGACCTCACTTTGAGTAGCAGGGGTTAGCACTATACAGTCTGCAACCTCATTTCTCTTTGCAATGATAGAATTGCTAAAGAGGTAGATTTAGATACATAACTGATTAGATCAGTAGTGTGAGCATTGGTTCTCAAAGTGTGGTCCAAGGACTAGCAGCACAGGCATCATCAGAGAACTTGTTGGAAATATGAATTCTTGGGACCTTCCATAGAATTTCTAAACCAGAAACTTTGGGAGTGGGACCCAGTAATCTATATTTTGATAAGCTCTATGAATGATTCTGAGGTGCACTAGAGTTTTGAGACCAACTATTCCATCACATTAAAATCACCTGGAAGTTAGAAACAAACAAAAACAGGACACGGGTCCCACCTCAGAGAATCTAAAGGCATCCATGGAGATTTTTATGTGTCTTCAGCCTCGAGAACAGCTGGGCTAGAGCAGAAAGCCAATCCCACTCATGAAGTTGATTTAACTCTAAAGCATCTCAGTAAATCACCACAGGCTGGTGGTAGAATGTGGACAGGTATCTGAACAATGTGCACCCTGGGGCTCTGGGGCTGCAAGTCTGAGAGGACAAATAATACAGAACAAAGTCCTGGCTCCTCTCCCTGACATTGGGGCCCAGGTTTCTTGCTCTCTGCCACCCTACACATATCCCAGGTTGTCACCACACATTTCCCTGGCTAGCCAGTCACTCTGCCTATCCTCATGATGTGCTGTGGCTGAAATGTCTCCCTGCTAGAGTGTCATCAGTCAAAAGTTTCACCCATCCTTAAAGGCCAATATCAAACTCCATGTCTTCCAGAAATCCCTTGCTAAACTTCCTAGCTATTAAACTTATCTGTCCATAGAATTCCATGGCATGTTATATGCAATTCATTTAGGTTATTTCTTGACTCTTCCCTTCTATTTGATTATAAACTCTTGGACACCAAGAACCACATTATACTCAACTTTGCATTTCTTGTTTTGGTGTAAGTGCTGGGCTGTGAACCTAGTAGGCACTTAGTAAGTAAGTATTTATTGACTCTGGGGTCAGAACACTTGAGTTTGAGATCTGTCTTTGCAATTGGTGGCTTTGTGACCCAGGTTATTAGATCTCTCTAAGCCTCCAATTACCTTCTCTGTAAAATTATAATGTGAACTGGATGATCTTCAAGGCCTCTTCCAGATCTCAGATTCTTCTATTCTCTCCAGTTTATTCGTATCCATGGAAAAATAAGTCTAAACATAAACTTTATTGATACTGGGTACTGTGGATTAGAGATGGTCACAAATTATTTGATCGGTGTCCCCTAGAGATGTGGGGTTTATTTCCCCTCCCCATGATTCTGGGCTACACTGGGACTTGCTTTGACCAATAATAACTGCAGAAGAAATGACAACGTGCCAGCTATGGGCACAGTAAATTGGTGTGTGAGAGACTCCGAGGAGAGGCCTTGAGTCTACATGGAGAGAGGGACCCATGGACTCCAGCCTTGCAGCCATCCCAGCCAATGTGCCAGATGTGTGAGTCAAATAGTTTTGGGCCCTCCAGACCTGCCTCACCACTAGTTGAATACCACCAAGTGACCCCAACCTGTGTCACTCTGGAGCAGGAGAATCACCCAGGCCAGCCCTGCCCTAATTCCTGATCTAGAAAATCATGATACATAAGAAAATGGTTGCTGTTTGGACGGGCGCAGTGGCTCACGCCTGTAATCCCAGCACTTTGGGAGGTCGAGGCGGGCGGATCATAAGGTCAAGAGATCGAGACCATCCTGGCCAACATGGTGAAATCCCATCTCTACTAAGAATACAAAAATTAGCTGGGAATGGTGGCACGTGCCTTTAGTCCCAGCTACTTGGGAGGCTGAGACAGGAGAATTGCTTGAATCCAGGAGACGGAGGTTGCAGTGAGCTGAGATCGTGCCACTGCACTCCAGCCTGACAACAGAGTGAGACTCCGTCTCAAAAAAAAAAAAAAAAAAAAAAAAAAAAGGTTGCTGTTTAAACCGCTAAGTTTAAGGTTGTTTGCTATGTAGCAACAGCTAACTAGCACATGATGTTAATGGCATTGTACTTGTCTGTGAAATTCTATGCAGTTTAGCATGCAAATATTGATAGATGTTGGAGAAAATATACGCAAATACACACATACATAATATGGGCTTGTGGAGGTGCATGCCATTCTGTGCTATTCCCATTAACTTTGATTTCTCAAGTCAAATAAAATGGCCTGTGGATACATTTCCACAGCAAAATGTACAACAACTAAAAACAAGAACCTCCTTGTGAATTGTACTGAGGTCTATGATGCGGCACCAAGTTCTATGTTGGGACTTGTGGAGGAGATGTAGGAGAAGCCGGTGAATTGTGCTGAAGGCTTGAGAAGGTGGGGTCCTTACACAATGAGGGCTTTGTCTGCTCATGAACCGTTTCCTAAGTAGTGGCCATTTCCTAAGGTAGAATTTTTAGTTTGGGAGAGATTTGCATTTTGAAAAAGAGGATTTTATTTCCTTCTCTCTCCAACTAATTTAAACCTCCCTCATCCCAAGGGAGATTTTTAGTGCAGTATAATAAGGACACGTTGAGAATCACAGCCTCTTTTTCTGAATGTGTTTCTTATGTAAATGCTGCATCAGAGAAATTTCCCTCTACTTTACACTTTAATTCTGCTTTTAAAACCTGCAAAATAGAAACACAGAGAAAAAGACACCTTGAAAATACTTTGAGTTTCATCTATTTTCCATTTTTACCTCAGGCTCCCACATTTTATTTTTCATCCTTATTCTTCAAGTCAAGTATATTTTAAAACCATCCTCTGTTGAACTGGAAAAGCAAAGAAAAATTATGATTCCTATATATTAAGCTGCCCAAATATACCAAGAAATGCAAGCACTTTATAATGATCTAATAATCTCCGGATGCCACAGTGAAGCCAGATGACCCACAGGAGGGGAGTCAAGGGACTTCTTAAGAGGTCCCATCTGAAGCCACTGTGGCCCCCTCCCCCACACCACAGTAGTTCTGGAGGGGATGGGACAGGCCTGGTTCCATAGTTCTCTTACCTCCTGCCCTTAGGAAGAACTGTGTATTTAGTGTTTATGGACCACCCACGGTACTCCAAACAACATCTAGCCTACAACACCCCACTATGGTGATTTGTTGACATGTCCATTTGGCCCCTTGGGAACAAAAGCAGTGAGGGAGAGAAGAATTATATCTCATCTCCATGGCTTCAGACAGCCAAATAGTACTTAAGGATTGAAAAATATGCTTGGTCGGGCACGGTGGTTCACACCTGTAATCCCAGCACTTTGGGATGCCGAGGTTGGAGGAGTGCTTGGAGGAGTGCTTGAGACTGGGAGTTCCAGACCAGCCTGGGCAGCATAGCAAGACCCCAATGCTAGAAAAAAAAATTAGATGTGCCTTGTGGCACATGCCTGTAGCCTCAGCTGATCAGGAAGCTGAGGCAGGAGGATCATCTGAGCCCAGGGAGTCAAGGATACCATGAGCTATCGTTGTGCCACTGCATTCCAGCCTGGGAAGCAGAGCAAAAAGCCATCTCTAAAAAAAATTTTGAGAAGAAAAATTAAAAAAATATGCTTACTGAATAACTGATTGAAAGAATGGGTTTGAATATCAATTTAGGCACTTACTAGCAGCATTTCCTTGGGCAAGTTATTGAATCTCTAAGCAGGCCCTGGTTCCCTCCTCTGTGAAATAGGGAAAAGTTGCAACCAGCTCATGGATAGTTCCGGGGAATAAAGGGGGTAACATTTGTGAAGTATGTGGGAGTATGTACCAGGCACACAGTAGGTTCTCAACTAAGGGCCCATCACACCTCCCCTCCAGACTCATCTGCTAACGCTCACAGAAGGAGTGGGCCTTGCTTATGGGGTTGGGGAGCACCTGTAGGGTTTGCTGCACCCACAGTGCTGCTCGACTTTCCTGGCTCTTGCTTGAATCAACTTCTTTAAGAACTTCTTCTAACTGCAGGCTTAGATTCTACTTTAAAGATAACTCTTTGGGGGGTGGGAGGTCCTTTAAGCTCCTATCAGTCACTGAAACCTCGGTGTGAACTAGTTCCAGATCCTCCTCATAGAACATATTACAATGCAGAAGTGGAGCTAGAGAGGGCAGATGGGTGCCTGAGGCTGGGCTAGGGATGAGGTAGGGAAACGAGGGTGAGGAGAAAACTGGGAATGCTGGGTCCCCAAGGGAAGGAATCAAGAGGGGCGGTGTGTAAGGAAGGGCTCCCTGGGAGACAGGAAAACACTGCAAAGTCAGATCCAGGTTCAAATGTGAGCCCTTCTTATTGCTGGCTGTGTGACTGTGAGCAAGTGACTTAACCTCTTGAAATTGTAGTCTTCTGATCTGTAAAACGGGGCTAATACTAGCTAATATACGGGGTGACTCTGGGGATTAAGTGAGGCAACATACACAAAGCGTTTGGTAGAGGGTTGGTGGAGTGGCGGAGGGGGGACGGCGCAGTGCCCCGCTGGCTCCTGTACTCAGCAGTAGGTCAAGCAAGGTTTCATTTACCGTCTGTCTAGGCTATGTTTATTACTTCCTTTCCCTCATCTCAATTTCTGAGTCTGTGCTCCTTTGCCTGGGGCCAACTGTGGCCGCAGTGACAGCCACCTGCATTCATTATGAGAGAATGCATCTTTTCTGAAATCTTCAAATCCCAAACCAGAGACAGAGGCTAGAGTACAACAATAATATTTCATTCTAGCTGGGACAGTCGGCCTCAACCACAGCTCCAGGAAGGAAATAGTGAAACCAATTCCGCCATTCAGTTGAAAGCGAGGAGAAAATACTAGTGCGTGGAAGGCAATTCACCGTGTGGGTAGGGGCCCTCGGGCCTGCGCGGCTGGGATCGGGACTGGCGCGACCGCGGACCCTCCGGGCGGCCGGCAGGAGGCGCTGCCGAGCCTTCTCCGCACGCGCTTGGGGCGCAAGTGGGAGCCCTTCCGCCATCCCGGGCGTTGTTAAAACCCAGCGGGGCGCGGCAGCCGCTCTCTTCTACCCTTCCCGGTCCCCTGGCGGGGTGCTCCCGCCTCTGTCCTACTGCTCTGTGTCTTCATTTCTTCTCTTCCCACCCCATCCCCGCAGAAGGCTCGGTCCGCTGCTCCTGAGCCCCCCTCCAGGTGCCCCAGAGAGGGGCAGTGGGCCCCGACCCACCGCAGCACAGTGGGCGACCGGTAGCGCGGGCTTTGTCGCCCCCTCCCCCTCCTCCCTCCTTAGCTCCTCCTTTCCCTCCTCCTTGCCGCTTCATCTTGCCCCCTTTCTGCCCACCTTCTCTTCCTTCTTCTCTCCCCGCCCACTGCAGCCTCCCTCTTTCTGAACACGTCCCAGGAGAAGGCTGGTGCTGCGCCAGGAGAAGGCTGGTGCTGCGGACAGCGATCCCAGCACCCCTCTGGCCTCTTGCTTCCCGGGGAGAAGGAGCAGGAAAGACATCTTAGCGGCGTGCCCTGGCTGGCCCTGGCTCCCCAGCCTGCCTTCTGTGTCCTGGCTGGGAGACCCCGAGCCTACGCCCTTCGGGGCATTCCACAGCCCTGAGCACCTCCCTGCGCCGCACCGGGCCATCCAGGCTGGCCCCCACCCGCAGATAGACTCGGTGGTCCCCAGACACCACCTCTGAGAGCAGCACGTTGGGGCAAACCCGGACTGCAGACTCCTTTCCTTCTCCTGCTTGGCTCTAGTGCGGACACACTGCAACAGGGCTCAGGCGTTCACCTGGCCCAGTGGGCTGCGGGGGTGGGGTGGGCAGGAGCGCCTGGTGCACCCTGGGGTGAGACCGGGGCTCATACACGAAGGCTGCAAGGCAGGCCAGAGGCAGAGCGAGTCTTATCTGAGTTCACGTCGCACTCTGGCTGCCTTTGACATTTTCAGCCTGGCGGAATGGGCTTCGCTATAGGTCACATTGCTCTAGGAGAGGAAAGGAATCGTGATCTGAATTGTTGTAGAGAAAGTGTTTACTTAAAATCTTATTAAGGTTTATTTTTAGAGCCTAGGTCTTCTGGCCTTATCACAAGAGACCAATTCTGGAGGGGTCTCTCTGCTCTGCTGACCTTTAAGAAAAGACTTCAGAGATATTAAAGCAGAGAGAGGCAGAATGTCCTCACCTGCCTTGACAGGAAGGCAGCTCAGGGCTGCGTCCACCAGGCAGCCTGCATGTACTCTGTAATGCTAGGTCAGTGGGAATCCTTTCCTGGGATAGAAGGGCATTGTCCCTCCCTTCTTCCCCCATCCAGCAGACCCAGGGAAAAGGCTAGCTTGACCAGTGGGATAGTCTAATCGTAGCAAACAATTATTGAGTGCTTACAAGCCAGATATTGTTCCAAGTGCTTTACGCAGAGTAACTCAGTTCTCACCATAACCCTGTGAGGTACATACTGTTACTATTCCCATTTTGCAATTTGAAAAACCGAGGCACAGAAAGCTTAAGTAATTTGTCCAAGGTCATAGAACTTTCTGATCATTTTCCTCATCATAAGAAAGTCCCCACCTGGAGGCACCCTGCCTCAGCCCTACTGGCCAAAGAGCAGCATTGAGGGTCAGTCACACACTGGGGAGACCTGAGCAGGGATTGCTGAGGATGGGGAGCCCGAGGCCTCAGGAGGAGTGCTGCTGCAGAGGGAGTGGCATTGCACCAGGCCTCTTAGAGCTGGTGCCAAGAGCTGCTTCTCCCTGCCAGGCTGCAGAAACATCTCCCAGATCTGCCTCTTTGAATGTGCCATTCCTCTCCTAAGAGCCCACCAGCAGCTTAGAATATTCTCCATTAAACCCCGAACATTCACAAGTTTTAATGGCCACTGTAGTCCCCAGTTCTCCCAGCTTTGCAGGGTAATGTGGAACCTATGAGTGAAATCCCCAGAAACCTAGAGGAGAGGCTCTCAGCATGCCAGAGAGTGATGCTGCTTTCAACTGGGAACAAATCTAAGGCAGAACGACTAGACAGGGAGGGCCCTCAACCACCAGCTGTGCCCACCTAGGCTGGAGGGAGAGGCTTGGGTCGGAAGGAGATGGTGATGTGGGTTGCAGAAACTCATGGATCCAGGCCTGCCATAGCTCCAGGGACTTCTGAGCACTGCCCTTTCGTTGGCTCAAAAACTGCCTCCAAACCGAACAGTTGCTAGCTCCCTACCGATGTCGTCAGGGGGACGTCAGCAAGGCTTGGGGTGGTGCAAGAGAGGTGAACAGAAACCAATGGGAGGCGAGGGAAAGCAGACAGGAGCTGCACCCTGTAGGAACAAAGGCAGGCCAACAGAGCACCAAACTGCTGGTCTCTGCAAGGCAGGGTCCATGTTACATTGGAACATGCCAGGGATCCTGGGGCAGCAAAAGGGGAAAATGCTAAGGCAGCTGTAAGCCACAACTGGGTGGAGAACCACTAGGAGGGTGTATCCATATGCACACACATGGCTACGCAGCTACATACCCCAACTTACCCTCTTTCACATGAGCTTTGTCATGTCGTATGCTCATATTATTATATACCCATATCTAAACATGAGTCCCCTCCCACACACACATGCTAGTGGACAAAAGTGAAGACACAACATGACAACACAGTGAGGTTCGCTGTGGGGAGATGCCCATTTGTCCGTTTACACCCACACACAGGCTCATGCCCAGAGATACACAGTAAGAGACTCCAGCACGTTTGGACTGAGTGTTCCTGGAGAGGTCCCCATGGCCCATTGCTGGCCATGCCCAGAGAGCTGGCCCGGAACCAGGGCTGTTCTGCATCTGGTCACCCATAGCTTAGCTGCTCAAATCAAAGCTGGTTCTGGGAAGCTCTGAGAATCCCAGGAGTCGCTCTGGAAGTGCTGGGCTTCCCATAGGGATTTCAGACACCCGAACCATGGGATTATCCAAGAAGCTCTGGAAACGTCCCAAGGGGAAAGGATTCTTTGTCCCCTTTGCATGGCCTGAAGCTTCCACAAGGGCTCATCTCACACAGCTGGGTGGCTCGGCAGATCCACAGTGCTCCCACAGTGTCCCCAACTCTGGTTGCCAAGTCCCATGGTGCCCACAGTTTGTTCTGTTCCTAGAACCACATAAAAAAAGCACCAGACCTGAAGGCTGAATAGCCAGGATTAGAAACAAAAATTATGGAGCCAGACTGCCTGGGTTTAAATCTGTACCCTGCCACTTACTAGCTGTGTGACCCTGGGCAAATTACTTAACTGGGCCTCAGGTTCCTCAATTGTAAGATGAAAACAATAATATACCTAACTCCTAGGACTAAGTAAAAATTAAATGAGGAAATTGCCCTCGGAGGAAGTGGGTGAAAAAGTGAGGGGCCTGAGGCCCGGGGGCTAGAGGCAGAGTAAGTGGTGATGGCTGGGACGGGGGAAGTGGGGAACAGGAAAATGATCTGGAAATGACCACAGGCCTGTGTCTCTGTGCTATCAACTTTGATATTCTGGAGGGACGACAAATAAGAGCATAATTCCTGTAACCATATTTCCTCACAGAGCACAGTGTACTTGGCCAGAAAGCCACAGCAGGCAGGAACATTTTCTCATTATTATATAATAATATCAAAGATAATGTCCTCCTCCTCAAAGAAGCCCAGAGCATTTAGAGATTGCATATTCAGTGCCCAACTCACAGGGGCCCCAGGCTGGGTGGCTGAGGCTGCCAGCTATCTGCACCAGGCTGCTTTGCAGTGGAGAAGGCAGAACCTGAGCCAAGGGTGTGACGGGAGCTGCCACACTCAGTGAAGTGCTGCATCCTCAGTCCACACAGAGAGGTCGCCCACCCTGGGGGCCACCGCCAACTCAGAAGCCTTGGAGGGGCTTCACAGAAGGAGGGCAGCTGTCTCTGCTCACTGCACGGTCAACAGGAGAAATGGGGAGGGGGTTTCACAGACCTGTCTGTTCCAAACTGCTGCTTACTCTCCTGGCTCTTTTGCAGGCTCTGTCTGTGTCTGAGGCAGTTCCTGGAGCTGAGGCAAAGCAACCAGAGAGAGAAGCCACAGGAAAGAGCAGGAAGTGATTCCTCTTCTATCCTACACAAGCCCTCACTGCATTATGGACTGTTTCCAGGGTGACTTCTGCTCTAGGATTGGACTTCATGTTCAGGGAGAGATATTTTTTCCTTCACGCGAAGAGGCAGAGACCCACTTAAGGACTGCATGGGCCCTAAGACATTTCAGAGAGTTGATGACTTGATAGGGTCATTGAGGAAAAAAAAAAAAATCTGCCCTAGATGAAGTATGAGGCTAGCGCCAAGACAACGTGATACTTTTCTCCACCGTTAAGCCATGTTTGATATTTTCCTTTTAGGAGAAAGAAAGAAGCATGCAGCTCCTGAGTTAAGGAGTCCTTCATGCGCTTATGCTGGAGCTCCTGCCTTCCTGAGCTTTCAGATGCAAATGTCTGCTCTAAGGCTGACTCCTAAGCAGCTTCGGCAGAAGAGCAGATGGACCATTACTACCTCCTGAACACGGTGGCAGCTGGCACCAGGTAACTCCATAGTCAGAACACTTTTTGTCTGTATTCCTGCAAGCTCTAGGTCTGACACAGATGTCATAAGACAAGTAAGACCACCATATTCCTGGTGCCAATGGAGAGACAGGCACATAGTAGGTGCTCACAGCTTTTTAATACCTTCCTGTTGCTTATAGCATAGTAAGAGCACTGACAGCAACAGCCACCAGCATTTGCTGAGGCCAGTTATGGGCTGGCACAGTTCTGTATGCATTGTACATATTATTCATTTAATATTCTTGGCATCTCTGTGAGAAAGACCCCTAGCCACATGTGACAGATAAGGAAATTGAGGCACAGAAAGGTTAAATACTTTGTGTTAGGCCACACAGCTACTAAATGGTGGGGCCAGCATTTGAAAATGGTTGAAGTCCAAGCATCTGGTTGTGAGGTGCAAAGTCTTTTGGCACCAGCCTCTGCTTCCTCCCTGGCTTCCATTCTTGACATGCCCTATTGTGTGCTCCTCCAACAGCTTTGCACCCTCTCCGTCTCCCTCTGCTGTCTTTTTCACCTCCCCATCCTCCTTCAGCTTCACTGCACCCTTCTCCTGCCTAATACCTACTTCTCTTTCCAGATTCATTTGACCTGCCACCTCCTCTTGGAAGACCTCCCTGATCCGCATGCCCTAAGTCCCCAAGGCTGAATTAGGTGCCCCTCTTTTTGCTTCCATGGCAACATTTGTATAACCCAATCATTGCACACATTGCATGTGCTATTACAGGGCATTTATTTTCTCCCACACATGATTGTGGTTTCCTAAGGACCACAATGATGTCCTATCCATCACACTGTCACCAGTATGTGGTAGTTAGTTTGGCACTTGGTCATTGTTTGTTGAGTTGGGAACTTTTTCTATAAGGAACCAGAGAATATTTTAGACTTTGCAGACCATATGCAAACTCTTCTTCTCCTTCTCCTCCTCCTACTCTTCCAACCCTTTAAAAATGTTTTGTTTTTTTTTAGAAAAAAAAAGCAACAACAACAACAACAAAAAAACAGTCTTAGCTTGAGAGTCATATAAAACCAGCTCTGGACCAAATTCTGCTTGCAGTTAGTAGTTTGCTGACTCCACTGTCACTGGGTAAGATGTTTCTAAATAAAACAATTCCTAGTCAAACTAACTCAGTGATTCTCAGACTGAGGGGTATGGAGATGGGTGTATGTTTTTTGTCATCACAATGGATGGGGGTGGAGGCTAGCAATGCTTACTGCCCAGGAACCACGGATGCTGTGCCCCAAGGAAGCACAAGTAGCAGGGTGCAGCAGAGTCCCCCAAAACTGCCACAGGAACTCACTGAGGAGCATGGGCTGGCTGTTTGCTGCCTTTCTTTTGCTACTTGCTGGTAACAATAAACTGCTTTGGGAACTCACTGAAAGAAAAGACATTAGAGAACCAATTCCTTCACTGATCCAATTGTTTAGGCAGCAAAGATAAAAAGAAATGAGAATTTATCCCTGGGCTTTCAAGGCAAGGACACTCTAAGGTTCTTGCCTGAGTCCCTGGCACAGTGCCAAACACACAGAGGCCTCTTTGTCCCTGAATCTTGCCCACCAGTGCTGTTGAGGATTGGCAGAAAAGTGGAGTGCCTCAAGACCTGCTGTAGCTTATTGTGTTTTCTGAGGTCTCAGTAGGGTTGCCTCAGTAGGGTTGCCAGAAGAGGAGGAACTGGAAGATCACCTGAGGGCTTGGAACTGAAATAGAGATCCCTTAAAATGGATCAAAATCAGTCTTGGGTAGGCCAGAGCCATCTGAAAGTCCTGTCCCATGCTGAATGTTGAAAGGCACAAAGCTGCATGTCTGCAGGCTTCATTGAAAATGCAGGACAAAACAGCAGGAATGGTGCAATGGAAAGGCTTGGTTAGCATTGTCTTAGTTCATTTGGCTCACTATAACAAAATAATATTGACTGGGTAGTTTACAAACAATAGAAATTTATTGCTCACAGTTCTGGATGCTGGGAAGTCCAAGATCAAGACACCAGCAGATTCAGTGTGTGGTGAAGGCCCTCATAGATGGTGCCTGGTTACTGTGTCCTCACATGGTGGAAGGGGCACAACAGATTCACTTCTTTTATAAGGAAGTAGTCCCATTTATAAGGGTGGGGGGCCCCATGACATCATCACTTCCCACCTCTGAATACTATTATGTTGGATGTTCAGTCCCAACATATTAATTTGGGGGGAGACACCAATATTCAGATCACAGCAGCATGCTATGCAATAACTCAGAGCAACCCTACAGAATAGACCACTTGACTGTGTTTTTCTCGTTTAGTTCAACCCCATTATACATTGGGAGCTTATTCACACGTGAGTACTTCAAGAACTTTGGTGAAACTTTATATACTCTCATCATAAAAACTAATCAAACATTCATCTAAACCCTTACTCAAGTGCTTGTAGTCACTTTATATGTAGGAAAACAGAAAAATATACCCATAGGTAGAAAAGGGTTCAGTAGTACTTTGGAATAGCTTTAACTATAGTTCCTAAACCAAAGTGACCTAAGTTAGAGCTGGACATAGAAGACTGAGTTTGAGGCTACTTCTAGCCTTTATTAGCCTTGAGGTTAGAGTGCATTAGCATGATCTTAGTTCACTGCAACTTTTACCTCCCAGGCTCAAGCAATCCTGCCACCTCAGCCCCCTGAGGAGTTGGGACTACAGGTGCACACCACCACGCCTGGCTAATTTTTTGTATTTTTAGTAGGGACAGAGTTTCACCATGTTGCCCAGGCTGGTCCCGAACTCCTGAACTCAAGCAACCCGCCCACCTCAGCCTTCTAAAGTGCTGGGATTACAGGTGTAAGCCACCGCACCTGACCTGTGGATGAGTTCTTTACTCTTTTGAAGCCTTTATTTCCTTCCCCATTTGTAAAACCCCTTTCCAGCTTTTTTCTGGGGGTGATTTTGGTCCAAAAGAGATGAGGCAGGTTAAAGTCACTTATGAGCTATAAAGCACCATAAAAATATAAAATCCCTTAGGAAGTCTTGTTTTTGCATGAATCACAATCTGTTTCTTCACAAAACTTCCTTCTGCTTTAGAATTACTCCTCTTTAGAACAGATTAGTTACATGAGAAACAGGTCATATCGACCTTTCATTTTGGGGCCAAACACTAAGGTACCAAGATTAGTTCTGATTTCATAGCATTGTTTGGAAGTTCCATGGTAAGATTTCATAAAGCATTAGGTTAATTTATTCTGTTGTTGATTTATTCATGCAGGCCATATCTATATCAAGGGATCTACATTTGCCTAGTTGCAGCTAACACTCTTAAATTGCTATCTTTCCCATGTCACGGCAACCCCATGAGGTAGGTAATATTATTTCTGTTTTCCAGATTAAAAAAAAAAAAACAAAAAACAAAAAACAACTGAGACTTTGAGAGTTCAAGTAACTTGTCCAAGAAAATTTAATGAGAAAGTAACCATTAAAAAATCTTCTTTTCTATAAAGTTAAATCTAGTTCTAGTGTTCTATAAATTAAATCTTTCCTAGAAGACTTAAAAAGTATTTTTTTCTTGTTAAGTCACCAACATATACACAAATCGTTCTTCAGTAAAAATCAAATTATGCAAGTGCAAAAAAATAACAAAAATTTAAGTTTCAAAAATTTCAGAAGCATTGCTTTTAGTCAGTTCTTCTCAAGTGCTGAAAGCAAATCCTGCAAGTCAATTTTTGAAGAAAAATGGGAAGAAGGTAAAATATGACCAAAATCATCAGGAAGGATGAAAAAGACTTGGTTACAAGGACTTCTGGCTTGTCAATTCTTACTTTCCCCAGAATTCTTTCTTGTTGGTTGATCTGTCATGTGTCTCAAAGGGATGGGAGCTATTTTTACCTCTTATTTCCCACTCTGTTCCCTTGTGCAATGAGCCAGTGCCGTCAGAAATTAAGCAAATACCTCCTCTTCCTCTCCTTGCCACTCCACTCTCCTTTGGCCTCAACAACCCCAATTTTCCTCTTGCTTCTGGAGGCCAGAGAGGCCAATATTCTAAAGCTAATTTTATTTACTTTCACAAAGTGGCAGCATGCTCCAGGTTTTGCCAATGAGCTGCTTTATTATCTTGCATCCTTGATTCTTAGCTCTGCTCCTGACAAGGCAGAAGGACAAACTCTATCTCTGAAATTGCAGGATGTGTGGGAAGTAGAATGCTCTTTCAGTATTAGCTTTATTTTTGTCCCCCTTTCCCAACGTCACCTCTGCTGGTCCAGAAAGCAGTGAAAAATATCTGCTTCTCTAAAGGCTTTTGGGAAAGCTCAGTCTAGTGAGTCTGATTAATTCACTCCAAAGATATGTGTAATTGAGCAAGCCAAGTGTGCCAAGCAGCAGCAGGCTTGCCTGGGCACTGGGAGGGAAAGGTGCCCAAAGGGCAAGAGCTACTGCCACTTTCAGACAAAGCTCTCACTAACTAGAAATGGCCCTCCCCTAAAACCTTCATTATGGAAATACTACCTATTCTAAAGTCCTACCTCACACCCTTGACCTTGAGCACCTCTGCTGGAAGAGACCCCTCTTACACAGCTGCTCTGCACCATGAACCACATAATAGCATGTGTCACCTACCACCACTTGTTTATATGGATATCTTGATTTCCCTCCTGGACTTCCAGCTACTCAAAGACTGGAAATAAAACTCATGCAGCCTTACATCCTAAACAGCACTTAGCCTAGGGGTTTGCACACAGAACGTGCTCAATAAATTATTTAGTTTGTAAAATAATGGCTTCATTAGATTTCTGCAACTTTCCTAGGTTTAACGGTTTTAAAAGCACATGTGGGGAAATCATAAAACACTTAGAGACAAAACACTGTTATTAAATAAGTTTTTGAGCATAGTGAAAGTCTCGAGTGAAAATAGAAAATATTTTAAACTGAATGTAAATTAAAATATAACATTAAAATTTATGGTATGTATCTAAAGCAGTTCTTAGAGGGAAATTTATAGGAATAGATGCTTATATTAGGAAAAAAGAAAGGTGTTTATCAATCATTTTAGCTTCCATCTTACAAGACTAGATCAAATTCAATTCAGAGCAAATTCAAAGTAAACAAAAGGAAAGACATAAAATAAGTATATATATCAATGAAATTAAAAATAGAACAACAATAGAGAAAATTAATACAACCAAAAATGGTTCTTTGAAAAGATTAATAAAATTGGTAAACATCTATTTTAAAAAGAAGATACAAATTACCAGCATCAGAAATGAAAGAAGGAGTATTACTACAGACCCTACAGACACTTAAAACAAATAATAATAGCAGAGTATTACAAAAAATTATACACATACAAATCCTGCAAGTTAGATAAAAATGCACCAAGTTCTTGAAAATTTCAATCTACCAGAATCTAACCATCATGAAATAGATAATATAAATAGTTTTATAATTATTAAAGACATTGAATTCATAGTTGAAAATCCTTTGAAAAAGAAATCTCTAGGTTCAGATGGTCTCACTGATGAATTCTGGCAAATGTTTCAACAAGAAATAACAGCAATCTTCCCAGAAAAAAGAAAGGAATATTTCTCAGCTTATTTTATGAAACCAGCATTACCCTCACACCAGACAAACACAGTACAAGAAAAGAAAACTTTAAAACAATATCCTTCAAGGGAAATAGAAAGTTGCTATTCAAAGAGTATAAAGTTTTAGTTATACAGGGTGAATAAATTCTAGAGCTCTGGTATACAACATTGTGCCTGTAGTTAATAATACTGTATTATATACTTAAAATTTGTTAAGAGGGTAGGTTTCATATTGAATGTTGTTAACACACACACACACACACACACAGCAAATTGAATCCAGCAATATAAAATATATACAACAATAATATATAAAATAATAGTACACCATGAATAAATGTTATTCAATGAATGAATGGGGCAATAAAACTCTTCTCTGTTTTTATTGTGGTGATGGTTATGCAAATCTATACATGTATTACATTTCATAAAACTGTTCACATACAAACCAATCAGTTTTACTATATGTTAATTTTTAATATAAAGTTCAAAAAAATTATGTTTTTTTATGTGTCATTTGCGATGACAGTAACTAGCATTTGTACTATACTTTCAATACAATGTGCGTTCAAATACATTCCACATAGTTCACTGAACCACAACCATATGAAGTGTATTATTGATCCCATTTTTACAGATGGGAAAACTGCCTTAGAGAATTGAGATGGCTTCATATGTACTAATGAACAGAGCCATGCCACAGGACCAGGCCCTCAGTGGAAGGCCTCTGCCAGCCGAAGTTCCCACTGACTCTCCCCTGACTCTGCCCTTAAGCCCCCAGATGGTTACAGAGTGAAATTCTGTGTCCCCCAAATAGAAAGTGAGCCCATGAGCAATTTCACCCAAGGACAGCAGCTCCAGGCCTCACTGGAGAAGGTTTCCAGTGGGAGCAGGAACTCACAGCTCTGCAGCTCCAGCTCCAGTTAACCTTCACAAAATCAAGGGTTCAGTTCACCCACACCAGAGAAGGCTTCGCCACTCCTTCGATACCTGCTATCCAGATGCTTCTTTTCCTTTTGTGATTATCTCTCTTACCACGAGTGTGAGCTATTCTACCATGAATGAAGTAAGTGGTGAAAGGTACGAGTGGAGGGGCAAGGGGACTCTCAGGCAAGAATGAAAGTTGCCAGAGTATTCCATTCTATTCTCTCCAATTCCCCGCAACTTCATTAAAATATTTGTCTGATATCACCACCATAGGAAAGGTTAAAAAAATGTTTATCTCAGAGACCCCCTACTCCTCTCAATCCCACCGATTAAAACAAAAATCATGTGTGTGTTAAGGAAGGAAGAGAAACCAAGAAACTGGGAAACATACCCACTGGGGTTCTAGTTAATTGAGGTGGTCAGGAGGAGTGAGGGGTGAGGGGTGATATTCCAGGAACACTCGAGTAAGGAACATGCTGATGAAAGATTGCTTATATTTGAGTAACTCCCCCTTCTTTAATTCAGTGAACACTCATCAGATATCCGGAGGATTATCTGTCCAAGAAACTGCATATATGCTGTCTTTGTCAGGAAGCAGATTTTGATGGCCAAGAGCCATTTTCAGGGGACTTAATTTTAAAATGGAATAACAGCTCAAGATGCTGCAAGAAACTTTTGCCAAAACTCTGGAGCCCATCCGGACACTTTGGACAAGCCAGGGGCAAATTTATTTCTTAATGGTCACCAGCACAGACCTTATCCTATTGAAAGCACATCATGTTGGAGTGATAATGTGTTTCAAGAGGCTTAATTCTGGATGAAACATCTGGAGGCTAAGTCATTTGCTATCATTCTAACCCCATGGGAATCTGTCTGACATAGGGGGTACAGAGATGAGTGAATTCTAGAAGGCACAGAAGATGTGAAGTTGAGTCTGAGACAGTATCAGAATAGGGCAGTGGGCTAAGGGAGAGCTTTGCAGGGTCTTTGCAATCTGTGTTTGATGAGTAGAAGGTATGGGTAAGCCGCGTTTCACACACTGGCACTAGCAAATCATAGCCAAGGGCAAGAGATGACTTCATCTTATGCCATATTTTCTGGGAGCAGGAGGCAGTAGAGGATGCTATTTAGGGAAGGCAATTGTACGGTTCCTGTGCTTGAAGCAACAAATTCTGATGGTTGGAAGGAGCGCAATTCTAGGAGGACATTTTTTAGGGGAGAGTAAGAAAGGACCCAGTTGCTTCTCAGGCAGCCTGAGGTTATCTTGAGAGCCCAGGATTCTTTCTTCCTTAAGTATCCAGAACAAGAGATTTAAAAATAATATTTTAAAATATTCCTATATCCAAAGATTTCTGCTTTTGGAGGCAGATAGCCTACTTTTGTGTCCTCCAAACAAAGCCAGTAAAAGTACCTAGGATACTCCTGAATTAATTTTATGATTTTGGGGTGCTGAATTTTTCATTTAGTTTTCCAAGTCTGGGAGGCAGGTTTTATGATCCCCAATTTACAGATGAGGACATTAAGGCTAAGAGAGATTCAGGAACTTGTCAAAATCTCTCAACCATTATGTGGCAGGGCAGCGACTAAATCCTAGATCCATGCAGTGCCCTTCCCCTGCCCCATGTTGCCTCTCCTATTTGGAGTGAGGCTCTTACACTGAAAGCCACCTCTAGGCACCTCTAGGAATTGCAAAGTTGACAACCTTTGACAAATGCAAAATGAGAATTTCCTTCGTGTTTTAATTTAGTAAGATATTAATAGGTGCTCCACTGCAGACCTGGAGTATTTATTTAAATGTTTTTCAAATCCTTCTCTTTCTTTCTTTCTTCCCTCCCTCCATTCCTTCCTTCTTTCCTTTCTTCTTCCCTTCCTTCCAAAAATGCACTCTGAGGGGGTATTACACGGATGGGGTGATGTCAGGCACTGTGGAAGTCACAAAGATAAATGGGACTCAGATTCTTCCCTCAGAGGGTGTGCAAGGTAGTATCTAATTGCAAAAAGGCATGCTACAAGTAGACTGTAATAAAGGTCGACCACTCCAAGAGTGCCTACATCGCCCTTACTGGGATCTACCCTTTATTTGTTTGTTTGCGTGTTTTTGTTCTGTCACCTACCAACAGCAAGCTCCCTGTGAGTAGGAATGCATCCTTCCTATTCGCCATTGAATTCTCAGGGCCTGGAACAGAACCTGGCACATAGTTGGTGCTCAATAAATATTTGTTGGCTGAATAAATAAATGAGAAATTGATCCTTAGTGGGATCTCCTGGGAAATTTCAAGGTAGAAGTATCATTTAAACTTGGCCTTAATGAAGAGGTAGAGTTTTTATAGGCAGGTATGGGAGCTGTGCATGTTCCAGAGAGAATGTGGAATATGGAGACAGACGAGAAAAGCTGGCCTGTGTGTGAAGGACATTGAGTTTGGCTGAAGTGCAGGGAGTGGGTGCGGGAGGGAAGTTAGGTTAAGGCTATATCATGGAGGTCCCGAATGGCAATTGTTTGCTCAGCTGGCAAAAGAAAACCATTCAAGTTTCTGTAGCAGGGGAGAGGCTTGCTGGAGCTGTGGGTGAGTGCGATGATCTGGTAGTGACACTTTGTATGTGTCAGAGTGGGGAGAGAAAGGAAAAAGGAGGGGAGGTTGTTGGGCATGCTGGGTGTGGTGGCAAGAGCCCATGTGAGGGGGTCAAGGGCCTGAGCTGGACAGAAGTTGTAGGACTATGAAGAGGAGGGCTCTTTGCAGCCAGATATTCAGGTCTCGGGAACTCACTGAATGTGGAAGCTGTTGGATAGCGAGACATTAAAGATGATATTGATGTTCCCAGCTCAGATGCCTGGAGGAGAGAAAGGGAAGTCAGAGTTAGGCTGAGAGGAGGAAAGGAAAGGAAAGGAGAGGTGATGTGTTTGGTTTGTGCATCTTGAGTTTGAGTGCCCAGTGGGATACCTAGTGAAAATGTCCAGCCAGTTGTCAGAATGTCAGAGGTAAGGGTGTGGCCCAACAAGGCCTTCTAATCACTGAGCCAAAAATAGTTAATGGAACAGAGCTGGGGAGCCTGTTAAGGCAACCTGCAGGATTACAGGCTGCAGAGCATCAGCCTTTGAAGAGGACTTGGAGCTTACTCCCCAGCCTCTGTTCAGAAGGGGAATCTGAGGCCTAAAGAAGTTGGGTGGCTTGTCCAGTTTACATAGCCAATTTGACCTCCCAAATTATTATAGGAGGTCAATTAACTTTTAAGTGATTGAAATATTAAAATAGAAAAGCTCCACACTTGCATCTCTCAAAGGGCAAAGCTGGTTAGAGTACTGTACCAATGCAATTTCCAAATCCATCTCTCAAAGGGCAAAGCTGGTTAGAGTACTGTACCAATGCAATTTCCAAATCCATCTCTCAAAGGGCAAAGCTGGTTAGAGTACTGTACCAATGCAATTTCCAAAGTCCATTTCTCAAAGGGCAAAGCTGGTTACAGTACTGTACCAATGAAATTTCCAGAATCCTCTCTATTGGTAAACTTAGCTGCCACCCAGATGACAGCAGGGGCCTAAGGAATCAGGTGCAAGGTGGGTGATGGCTTGGATTTTATTGGTTTTTTGGTTTTGGTATGTTTTTGTCTCCTGAGGTCTCCTATATATAGCACTCCATGAAGGCCACAGCTTTGGAAGATTAATTTGTTTTCAGTCTTCAATTTATAGCCTCTCACTGAGAAAATGTTTCTAAACTCCTGGGAGATGGAGGGCAAGAAGAAAACCAAGCCTTTTACTGGACCATAAATTATTTTCTTCTTCACCTAAAGGACATGTGTCCAATTACAAACTACAGGACTTTTAAAAAAAGCAAACAAAACCCCAACTACATAGCAAAGGTCATCTGGCCTGCGGAGTGAATGATTAACTTTTGTGAAAGTGATTTTTTAGGATTTTTTAGAGCGTTCAAAGGTACAACTGGAAAATGTTAGCCCAGGGACAATTGTAAGAACACCTTTCTCTACCATCTGTCACACTACGAGCTCCACCCATTCCACCATCAGGGAAGGACCTTGACCCACGTCCATGTTGGGGAATGTCCTCTATGTCAAGGTCAGGGAACAGCATCCACAGAGGGTGCCTCTGGGTCCCTCTCTGCTCAACTCCCTCTCTCTTGGTTCCTGCGAGGCTCGTTGGGTTGCAGGGCCCAGCAGAAGGACTGATTCTTCCTCCTGGACTTCTGGTCCTGGTAGGCTGTGCCTTCATGTCTCTCCTGTCACCTGCACTGTAAGGAACTCATTATGACAAATGCATAAAGAATATGGCTCTGTCCACTCCAGCCCATGACCTTGGGCAAGTTCTTTTTTCTCTGTGAGCCTGCAAGTGTTCATTGGAAAAATGGGTTTATGCTGCCTACCTACTCCAAAGGAATGCAGAGGGGATTAAATAAGATAAAGCACAAAGCCCCTAAAATATGTGCCAAGCACATAGGCAGTATCTGCAAATCTTAGTGTCCTGTCCTTTTCTTTCCTGGAGCATTCTGACCCACCCGCCCTCTTTATGACCTTCCTACCATGACGCCTGGCCTGGGGGTGATGGAGCGCTTAACTTCCCCTTCCCCTTCCCTTCCCTTCCCTTCCTTCCCTTCCCTTCCCTTCTTCCCTTTCCTTTTCCCGTGGGCGTTAGTCTAAGGAAAAGGAGTCCATAAGAGAACAGCATCTTTCTTCTGTCTTCCACAGCCCCTCTAATCTTGCAGGGAAGGAGGCTGAGTGCCCTGCAGCAGCACAGATACGTCCAGATGAGCCAGTATCTATACTGGGGTAACTGCCCACCCCCCGCCCCAATCCCCAGTCCTAGGCAATAAAAGAGGCCCACTGAAAAGTGGACCCAGGGAGCTGGGCGGAGCCTGTGGATCAGAGCCCCCTCTCTGGGCACTGGGTGGGCTGAGGGTTACCCCTAGGCTGCAGAGCGCGTGTGGGGGCCGCCGTCAGCTCGTCTTCCGCCTCCCGAGGGCGGCGTGGGCGGAGGCGGCGGGGCTGCGGCTCTCGGTAACCGCAGTGTCCCAGTCTGCTCTCTGGCGCGGGCTCTGCCTTCAGCGGGAGGAATTTCCCCAGCCCTTCACAGCTTGGGGCGGCGAGGAGCCGCGGGCGCCCCCTGCCGCTTCCGAGCCGCGGCGCGCAAGGCGGCCTCCCCTTAGACCGTAGTCCCTGTGCGTCTTCCCCTCCAGCCTCAGCCCTGCGCGAGTCGGGACGTCCGCTCCCCTCTGTCTTGCTCATCCCTGCTCCTTCAAGAGCCTGCGTCCTGGTCACAGACAGCACAAGTCACATATGGCGGTCCCTGGACAGAGAGAGTCAATGGCAGGGAGCCTTCTTGATGCCCCTCACATCTCACTGTGGGGCAAAGAACATCCTGGAAAGAGGCAGGAGAGAGGAGGAGAGAGGGGCCAGGGCCCCCATGGAGGGGCTGTGACAGCAGGAGAGGACGGGAGCCCAGACTCTGCTTCCTTTGTACCCCCGGCCACCAAAGGACCCAGACTGTGTCTGTCCCTACACTGGTACAGCCTTCCTTGCTCACCCGGTCCCTCAGACCTAAATCACACTTTGGGGTACTCTGTAGTAAGCACCCCAGTGTGTTGAGTGCTCAACCTAATAACCCTCTATCCATCCTATAGAGGGAGGTTACATTTTGCATTAGAAGCAAGAATCCTGCTTAGGTGGTGAAGGTGGTTTTTTTCATTTGCAGTAACATTCTGTCTCACAGAGAGCACTGCTCACTCCGGCTTTTGTATTCTGAGCATTCGTAGGTCGGTCTTCACAGGAGATTCATAGGTTACAAAGTCTGAGAACATAAGATATATGCTCACGAAAGAAAGTTACATCGCCAAAAACAAAGCTGGTTGAATGAAAGGAAATGAATGGTCTAGACTCAGAGACAAAGAGAACCAAGACCAGTACTGTTTGTCTCCATGCTTGGCAGGAAGGGAGGGTGAAAGTCTGAACTCTTTTCTGATGTGCTTTGTTTAAATGCAGTGTGTGTGTGTGTGTGTGTGTGTGTGTGTATGTTGCTCACACAGTCTACATGTTGCACGTTGGAGCCCAGTTAAGCTAGGCATGTCCAGCAAACACCTGCTACAAAGTATGCACCAGTGCCCACAATTGTCAGTGGCTGCTGTGATGAGCTGCCAGGCTGGCCCCTCTGCAGCATGAGTGTGCATTCTCAAGCTCTGCTGCATCAAGCTGTGTTCTGCACAGTGAGGAGAGCCAGGCCCTTCTGGGAAAACGCACTTCTGGAGCCAGAGGCAATTTTTCTTTCTCTAAAACTAAAGATGTGGGATTCTTCACACTCTCAAAATGTTATTTTGTAGAGGAAAGAGCCTGGCCTGAGAATTAGAAGACCTGGGTTCAAATCCAAGCCCTGTCACAAAGCAGATACATGTTATGGAGCAAAATCATGTATTCATCCATTCCTTCATGCAATTATCTATTTAACAACTATTCATTGAGCTCTTACCCACTGAGCATTGTTCCAAGTGCAGGAGATATAATACGACAGTGAACAAGACAAGCTCTCTCCCTGCATAGAGTTTATATTTATTCTAATAGGGGAACCGGCAAACCACTATAGGGAGAGTGAAGTGTGGTGCAGGGCAAGAGTGCTGGGGGCTAGCTGTGTTAGGCTGGTCGGGGAGGGTTGGGAAATGTCAGCATGGGGCATGGGATTTCTGAGCAAAGGGGGAAACAGGTACAGAGGCCCTGGGTGGGACGGAGCTTGGGTGTCTGAAGCAAAGCAAGGAAGCCAGTGTGGTATGGTTGGAATAGGGTGCTGGAGCGTGGTAGTTGGCGAGGAAAGAGAGAATGGCCCAAGTCAGATCACATAGTTCTTGTGGGCCTTGGTGGGGAGTTTCCCATTTTTTTTCTAAGAGATGAGAAGCTATTGGGCGGATGAGAGCAGGGAAAATAAGGATGATTGAGTTTGCAGGTTGCCCACCTTGCTCTTGTGTGGGGAGGACTGCTGTGGGGTGGGGGTGGGGGGCAAGAGTAGGTCTGCAGCAGTCTGGAAGAGAGAGGCATGACCTGGCCTGGGGTGGGCTGACCTGCAGGGTATGAGGAGGCCTACCTAGACTACACCGAGAAAGGAGAGCCAAGGGATGTGCTGGTGGGTTGAACATGGTGGGTGGTGGCCTCAAGGCTAACTCTTGGGCCTCTGGCTGAAGCATGTGGCTGAAGTGACACTGTTTACTGAGGCGATGGGAGCTTTGAGAGGGAAAATCAGGAGTTCAGCCTGGGACATATGCATTTGCTTTGAGCAAATCATTTTCCCTCCTCTCTTTGGACCTTTGCCTTCGCATCTGTAAAAGGAAGGGGTTGGCCTGGTTGATAACCAGCATCTCTTCTGTGGTGATTAGAGCTATTTTGTTTTTTTAACTTTCTGTGTTCTTTCAAATCTACCAATATATTCTGAATTCAGAGACTAGAAATGATGGGACTGTTTTAATTCTCTTTGGGGGTGAGAAGAAGAGACGAAACAAGCCTGTGTGTCCCATGAGGGGTCCCACGGAGGCTGATGTCCTGACAACCATGAGGGGGGAGAGCATGGTAGGAGGGAGAGGCGAGCCAGTCAGGGCAGAGTACACAGGTGGGGAAGAACGACCCAAAATGTGTGACTGGCCACAGTTTGAGTTAAAGTTCATTTCCTACACTTTCTAGGTTTGCATTTTAGAAGATTCAAGGGCTTCTGAAAGGAAAACTATTTTAGACTTTCAATTACAAACTACCTCAGTTTGTGGCTTAGTGGAAAGAGAGCTGGCCTGGCAATCATCACTAACTCTCTAAAGCCCAAGACAGTCATTCAGTCTGTATGGACCTCATCATATCCACTCTACATTTTTTTTTTTAATTTTGAACACTTTTACTGTATCTTTAAGATAGAAAATTCTGTGATCCTATTGCCTTAAAGAACTAATAAATGAAAAGTCCAAGAACTTGGAGATCTAAAATGATAGCTTTGAAGAAGTATTGCAAACATTTTTATTCAACACATATTAATTGTGTACTTACTAATGTGCCAGGCTCTGTCCTCAGCTCTAAAGATACAACCCTGAAAATGCAGATAAAGCCCCTTCTCGTGGAGCCTTCACTGTGGTGGGAGACAGATGGTAGCTGGAGAGCTGGAAGTCCAGGTGGTGCTGAGTGCTATGGAGAAGAATAAAGCAGAGGATGGGTAGAGCTTATCAAGACTGAGGTGGGGTGGGGATGGAGCCAGGGATACTATTTTAAGTGGGAAACTTGGGAAGGTCTCCAGAGGGAGGGAGCAGCAAGCACAAAAGTCTTGAGATAGGGCCGTGTTTGAGATATTCTGAGAAGAGTGAGCAAGCCTGTGTGATTAGGGATGTGTGTTAGAAACAGGGAAAGGAGAAGATGGGTTTGGAGAGATTGGGGCTCCAGGTCATCCAGGGCCTTGGGACTGTAGTATGAGTGAGGCAGGAAGTGACTGGAGGATTGTGAGCAGATGAGTAACATGACCTGAAAAACTGAAGGAAGACCCAAATTCCAAATGATACGTGGGGGCAAAAGAATCCCTGGGATATCAGACGCCATGTCAAGATGCATTAAGCTCTAAAGCAGTTGAGGATATTTGTTTCAGCAAATGCTTAAAAGAAAATTGTTGGCCCTTGGTGTGCAGCTGGCTGGAAGTTTCATCTGCTTATCTACTGAAGGGTTGTTGGTTGTCTGTTGTGTGCTACACACTGGAAATTCAATGAGATAAAAGACATAATCTCTACCTGTTCTATAGACAAGGATGTTGAGGTCTTGCCAAATTTAGTGAGTTATTGGCTAGTAAGTGGCAGAGCTGGAATTCCAATCCTGGGTTGTTTGACTCTAGATGGGGCAGCCAGCATTTGCAATCCTGCAGGATATCCAGATGAGGAAAAGCATTTTGAGAAATGAAGAGACTTTCCCAAGATTGCCACACTCTAAAGGGCAGAGCTGGATTTTAAACGGATGCCTGTAGACTGTCTGTCCACGGTGCCATAAATTGAAATCCCTGGAAGGCAGCTTGGTGATAAAGATGCGTAGCAGAATGTTTAGTAGGGAGCGCCCTCAACAGCAACACCTGTGAAGGCAGGGGAGGGAAGCAGGGTTGAGCTGAGGAAATAGCTGAGCTGTGATGCAAGCCCAACACAGGCCTCAGCCAATCCTGAAGAAGCTCTACAGCTAAGAACAGGCCTTCAGAGTTGTCCTGAGTTGGGGTGAGGGGCCTGGGCCTTTACACACCCACGTTAATCAGTCTTTGTGTCTGGCTGCCCCTAGAAGGGAAGTAATTTTGGCTGAGACAGTTTTCTTTAGTGAGGTCATCCTCCAAGAAGAATGACACTGGGATCACACTGGGAAATAAGCCTTTCATTCCATCCAGAGGGACCTGAGCGGCACATCACAGAGTCTACACATTCTCTCCACCTCCTCACATAGACTCTCAGTGATGTCCCTGGCGTTTTTCAGGTTACCAAAATATCATAGACCCACTTGTTATATTTGACCTTTTAAAAAAATTTCTTTAAGGAGGTCTGCAGTGGGTGAAAAAAATTCTCTTTAGGCTATGTTTACCATCATATTTTATGTTTTATGTAAAAAAGACATTAAGAAATGGTTTTTAGTTTTCCTTTCATCTTATTCCCACTCCACATTTAGCCAGACTATTTCTCTCCTTTCTGTCTTCACTCTTTGGAGGTGGTGGGCAGTGGAGAAGGTTGTACTTAGGTATTCTAATAAAAGAGCTTCCTTTGTACAATTGGGGGAAAAGATAAAAACGTTGTCTTTAAAGCTACTGATAGCCTGTAGAGTATCAGCTTGAGGAATTTTCTTAACTACATGATTCTGTCCGAGCAAAGTGAGGGGTGATCACACTTGGGGGTCAGGTTGACCCTCGTTTTGTTGGAACTGCTTGTGAAGCATCAGGTGGTGGCGTTTCATAGGAACCGCCTGCAGTGCACAGGAAGGCCGGACTGGAGCTCTACATGTGAGCATCCTTGGAGTGTGGATAGTACTGGAAACCACAGGAGTGGCTAAAATTGCTAGGCTGAGTGAGTAGAGTCTGAAAAGAAGAGAGCCCAAGACCAAGCCCTTAAGGGGAGGATGATAAGATTTAGGGGAGGGCAGAGAGGAATCCAAAGAGACTCAGAAGGAGCTGAAGAAGAAGCAGGGAGTGGTGTCACAGGGACCGAGAAAACAGGGATGCAAGGAGGAGGGGTTGACTGCTGAATGCTTCTGAGAAGTTGTATAAAACGAGAAGCAAGAAGTAGCACTTGATTTTGCATATAAGGTGGGAAGAGTTTTTGTCTGAATGAAGTTTCTAGCTGGCTTGAGGTTTTGTTTGAATGAAATTTCCTGTGTACCCAGCAGTATAGCAGATTAGGCACTCTGGATGACCTCCGAACTGAAAGAGCTAAAATGCTGTTAAATATATGGACTCTAAAACCTTTACAAATATGTCTGTGAGGTAGAAGGAAAAATATCAGAAAGAAAGAAATCCACAGACTCCAAAAATGAAATAAAACTAAGAACCCTAGATGAGCAGAGAGCAAAACTAGGTTTTGCCCTGACAGGTTTGCTGATCCTAGAAATCTGGAACTTTTCATGGTCAGCTGTACTAGTCTAGGGAACAGATGAGAAGTCTATGGCTTGCAAAGGGTAGGGAATTGACTAAGATTCCCCTGCCTAAATTTGGCTCAAATGCCCACACTCTCAGAATAAGGGTGAATGAGGAATAAACCTGCTATAAAGAAGGCATCTTGCTTACCTTGACCTTAGCACTGGAAGGAGGGGGAAAAAATCCCCTAAGGATTTTTAACCACAAGACAGCCTCAAATGTTTTCTATCTGGATTCATTTACCTGTTGGCCTGAAAAACCACAAACATCAAGTTTAATTTAAATGGTCTCGAGTTGGTATGCTCTTGGGTAACTGGCAGAATTAAAAACAAATCCTTTTAGATACCTCAACTTTAAATCAAATGACAAACAAATTCCTACTGATAAAGTTTTAAGGAAAATAAACAGAATTTTCAGATATAGAATGTAGAACAATTATATCTATTATGTTTAAACAAAAGAGAAGCTTGCAAACATAAGCAGGAACATGAGACCTTAAAGAACAAATAGGCAGGTTTAAGAAATAACCAAACAGACTTCCTAAAAATGAGAACTGAAACGTTAGAGATTTAACATTCAGTGGACAGATTAAACAATAGATTAGATGCAGCTGAAGAGAAAATTAGTCAGTTGGAAGCTATATTCAAAGAAATTATTGAGAATGTAGGTCTGAGAGATAAAAAAAGATGCCAATTCTAAAAAGAGAAGGTAAAAGAAAGGGTAGAATGATAGAATGTGTTATACATGTAAATTGAGTTTTCTTCTACAATGGAATACTGAGAGAATGGGGAAGAGACAATATTTAAAGTTAAGGGCTGATAATTCCCCAGAATTATTGGAAATAGTTCCCCAGATTCAGGAGGCCTAATAAATCCAAAGAAAAAGAGAAAGAGATACAGAGAGAGAGAGAAAGAGTATTAAAAGAGCCCAGATAGAATAACGCAGGTACTCTACAAAGAAACAACAAATAGTCTAATGACTGACTTGTAAAAAGCAACAAAAGCCAGAAGACAGTGAAAGAATATTTAATATGCTGAAAAAATTGTTTTTCAACATAAAATTGAAATTACCTTTCAAGAATAAAGGTGAATAAGAACAGTTTCAAACAAATAAAAACTGTTTACTCTTGTATACTCTCACTATAGAAAACAGTAGAACCTCTACTCCAGGCAGAAGGAAAATGATCCCTAATAGAAAATCCAAGATGCGAGAAACAGTAGTGAGTAAACCTAGTGGCTAATATGTGCATAAAATAAGAAATATAAAATAATGTAATAAAAAATCTATTTTATTTATATGTGTGGTCTAGAACCAAAATCCAGGATGACAACAGCAGACAATGTGGTAGGCAGAGTGATAGCAGCCAAAGCCTTCGAGTCCTTGTCAGAAAGGAAAATGAAGGTATTGATTAGCTTTAGATTTTAATCTACACGATTTAGTCTGTATGTGTAAATAGTCTTGGTAACCATTAAAAGGACAGAGATAGGGTGTGGACTTTCCAAGCCAATAAGAAGAAAAATAAATTTAAAAAGAAGAAACAAACCTCTTAATTTTAAAAAGATAAAAAGTGGGGGCAGAGGATTTATAAAATAGATCAAATAGAAAGAAAATAATAAGAGAATAGAAATGAATCCATATGTATTTTCAATTAGAATAAATATAAATGGACTAAACATAGAGGCAAAAGACTTCAACTATCAGATGGGATTTTAAAAAAATCAGCCATTTATAAAGAATGCAGTTATCAACAACGTAAATATACAAACAGATAGAAAGTTAAAGGATGGAAAAATATATGCCAGGCAACTACTAGCCAAAATAAAGTGATATTATTGTATTAATAACTGACAAAAATCAATATTTAGGCAAAATGTGTACAAGAGTTTAAAAAGGTCACTTTATAGTGAACAAGCTTCAATTAACTGGGAAGATATAAAAATTCTAAACCATACAGCCCTAAAAATATAATCTCAATGTACATTAAACACAATTTTGACAAAACTATACACAGAAATTGAAAAGTCCATTATTATAATGAGAGATTTTAAAACAACTCTCTCAGTAAATGTTAGGAAATACAGCCCCCCCAAAAAAATCTATAAAATATAGAAAATTTGAGCACTGTATGATCTAACTGACATTTATTAGACATTACATCTAAACTTGTATATCTTCTTTGTATGTACATAGAACAATGAAGAAGTGCTAAGCTAAAAAGCTGGCCTCAACTAATGTCAAGGGATTGGGGTCATTCAGATCACTTTTTGTTATTACAGTGCAATGCAGTGAGAAATCAATAACAAAAATATAATTAGGAAACACAACAGGTTTGGAAACAATTTCTTAAAATTAGTGTAGAAACTAGAAAATAAATAGAACTTAAAGACAATAAAAAATAAATTATAAAAAAACCTGTGGAACTGCACTAAAATGGCATTTAAATTTTTCTATACTTAGAAAAGAAGAAAGGGTAGGAATTTCTTTTTAAATTTTATTTATTTATTTTATTAATATAGAGATGAGGTCACACTATGTTGCCTAGGCTGGTCTCCAACTCCTGAGCTCAAGTGATCTTCCCACCTCAGCCTCCAAAAGTGTTGGGATTACAGGCGTGAGTGGGCAGTTACAGGTGGGTGAATCACAAGGTCAGGAGTTCGAGACCAGCCTGACCAACATGGTGAAACCCCATCTCACTAAAAATACAAAAAATAGCTGGGTGTGGTGGCATGCACCTGTAATCCCAGCTACTCAGGAGGCTGAGGCAGGAGAATTGCTTGAACCCGGGAGGCGGAGATTGCAGTGAGCCAAGATCACACCACTGCACTCCAGCCTGGGCGCCAGAACGAGATTCTGTGCCCCCCACACCACACAAAAAAAGATTAATAGTAAAATATTTCCTGGAAATAAAACTGAAGGTCCAACCAGTTCTTTACATGAGTTATACCAAACTTTCCAGCAAAGAGATTACCCCAATATTATTGGAATAGAATAGGAAAAATAAGGAACAGTTACTTCTCCTAAAAGCCATAGCTATAAAATTCTAGAGAATATAGGAGCACTCCCATGACATGAAAAGAGAGGAGGATTCCTTAAACAAGATGCAAAATGTGCTCCATTATAATGGAGAAAGTTGCTGAAAATCCACCCATATTAAAATGGAGAGTTTACATTGGCGTAATCACTTTGGAAATATTTTGACAATATTTAGTAAATTTAAACATTCATGTATTCTGTGAACCTACATTTCATTCTTATGTGTACACCCTTAAAAGACTTGTGAGCATCTGAAGATGTATAAGAATGAGCATAAAAACATCATTCAAATCACAAAAACTAGAAACAATGCAAATGTCCAATTACAGTAACAAGAATATATAAAGTGTAGCAGCAGATTCCCACCATGGAATATTATTTATCAGTGAAAAAGAATAAACGACTGCTACATGAAGACAAACATGGGAGTCTCAAAAGCATAAAACAATCTCAAAAGATTATTTCTCTGTGGCCATGAGAAACAATCACAGAAGACTTCATACAGTATGATTTCATGTATGTAAAGCCTTTAGATATATGAAACAGTCAAAACTAAAAACACAATTTGGGATGCATGCAGATCATATTTTGTTGATTCTAAGCCATGTCTCTTTTTTTTGACATTTCAAACACTTCAAAATTGAGATTCATTTTGTAACCAAAATTTTGTAACCAAACCATTCATTCTGTGAGTCTCTTTCTTAGAGGTGAAATAATAATACATATTACAATGTTGGGAGCTTAAGTTCAGTGAAATATGGTAGGAAGTAGAACTATAAAGAAAAGCGTGAGAATGGTTAACATAAAATTTGGGATACCTACAATTACCTATGTCTGGGAGGAAGGAGGCTGCGGGAAGGAAGGGGAAGCAAGGAGAATTCTATATACTGACAATGTGCTATTTTTCACCAAGGTACAGTATATTGGTGTTTTATTATTATTATTATTATTATTATTATTATTATTATTATTTTGAGGCAGGGTCTCACTCTGTTGCCCAGGCTGGAGTGCAGTGGTACAATCTTGGCTCACTGCAATCTCCGCCTCCCAGGTTCAAGCTATTCTCCCACCTCAGCCTCCCCAAGTAGCTGGGACTACAGGTGTGCACTACCACGCCCGGATAAGTTTTTGTATTTTTGGTAGAGACGGGGCTTTGCCATGTTGGTCTCACACTCCCTGCCTCACGTGACCCCCCCGCCTCAGCCTCCCAAAGTGCTGAGATTACAAGTGTGAGCCACCACGCCCAGCCTGCTTTATTATTATTCTTTAAATAGGTTAGATTCTCACATGTATAAATATATTTCACAATTTAAAAAAATAAAAGAGTGAATGAGGCAAGTAGGTGGAGACACACTTATAGTAACTCAGGAAGCTGGACCGTAAAGGTGAGAAGAGAGCGAAGCAGCCATTGTGGGAGGATGTGGAGGAAACTACAGGAAATAAATGGAAAGACTGAAGAGCTGGGAAGCATCTGAGCTATCACATGTGGAGAAATTGGCCTTTCAGGGAGATACCTTCTATATTTTAGCAAGAGGGACAAAGGGGAGAATGGGCTTACAGAATTTACAGTGAAATTTTCTTATGTTTCCCCTGTAATGGTTTATATTTTCTTTACAAAGAATTTATCTATGGTCTGGTATAGTTATCAGGAATGATAGAGGTGGGCAAATAGCACAAGGGGTAGGCATCTAAAATGAAAACATTTGTTCAGCAGTTATCCCATGCCAGGCACTCAACTAAGAGCCTTTTACATCCATCATTCCATTCGTTGCTCTCATTAACACTATGAGGAATATTGTCTTTCCTGATGCCTTTAACAATTTCCTAGGGCCATAGGAAAATAACAAAATACCACAGACTAGGCGACTTAAATAACAGAAATGTATTTTCTCCCAGTTCTGGAGGCTGGTGGTCCAAGAGCAGGTGTGGACAGGTTGGTTTCTCCTGAGGCCTTTCTCCTTGGTCTGTGGGTGGCTGCCCTCTGCGTGTGCACATCCCTGGCATCTCTCTGTGTGCTTAATCTCCTCTCCTTTAAGGACGCCCGTCAGACTGAATCAGCTAATCACCTCTTTATTATTAACTTAATCACCTCTTTAAATACAGTCACATTCTGAGGTTCTGGGGGTTGGAGCTTGAACTTATGAATTGAGGTGGACACAATTCTGGCCATCGCAATGCCCATTTTGGAGAGAAGGAACTAGAGACACAGAAAGGTCAAACAGCTTGCCAAGGTCATGCAGCTCCTTGGTATCAGAACTGGGATGCAGACGAAGGCAGGTCAACTGCGGTGGCTGAAAACCAACAATTCCTCTACACACCTAGTCTTGGGCCTGGAAGAGTGAAGAAGGATGGAAAGGTCTTTTGGAGAATTAAACAAAACAAAACAAAACAAAACAAAACAGAATAAAGGAGTAATCTTCTCAGGCTTTTCTGAGCTGTGCAATCTGTCCCAGGAAACAGAATGGAGCTGAATGCCCCGGGAGCCAGGATGGATGGTCCTCTCATAGGCTCCCTTTTAAAATCTGAGTTTTAAGGAGAAAGATGTAAATCTCGGCTAAAATGGCAGGAAAAGTCAACAATTTAGCATGAGCTGGAATCCTCTCATCCTTGCTCTGGAGGGACCAGGTGTAAGTTATGGGCTGAGAAGGGTGACACCTGCTGGGCTCCGAGGACGAGAATGGGTAGGACATGGCACCTTTCATGTGGTCCCTTGCTGCCCTCTGCTGACAAGAATTGGGAATACGTAGGAAGCCGCGAGTATCCCTACTTCCTGCAAAACCTGCAGATCTCCTGGGAAAGACGGAAAGAATCTACCGGAGTCAGACTGTGGCGCACGTCAGTTCATCCCTCTCCGCGCACGTCAGTTCATCCCTCTCCACACACATACACACATATTGAACCAATGTTACAGTCAATTTTCACTTTTTAGCATTCCGTGACTGTGTAGCTGTTTTAAAAGTTGCTTAAGATGGTTTTTGTTTTGTTTTGTTTAGAGACAGAGTCCCGCTCTGTTGCCCAGGCTGGAGAGCAGTGGCAAGATCTCGGCTTACTGCAAGCTCCGCCTCCCGGGTTCAAGCGATTCTCCTGCCTCAGCCTCCCAAGTAGCTAGGATTACAGGTGCCCACCACCATGCCTGGCTAATTTTTGCATTTTTAGTAGAGACGGCATTTCACCATGTTGGCCAGGCTGGTCTGGAACTCCCGGCCTCAAGGGATCCGCCCACCTAGGCCTCCCAAAGTGCTGGGATTACAGGCCTCAGCCACCCTGCCTGGCCGAGATTAAATTTAAAAACTTATTACATTTGCCACCTTTTCAAAGATGATATTTCCTAAGACACAAGAATATGAGAATTAGAATACAAATTTTAGATGATTTAACAAAATGTTAGTTTGTTCATCATTTTATATGCTCTTTTTAAATTTTTTTTTAGAGACAGGGTGTCCCTCCCGGTGACTCCGTCACCCAGGCTAGAGTGCAGTGGTACGATCAAAGCTCACTGCAGCCTCAAACTCCTGGTCTCAAGGAATCCTCTCATCTCAGCCTCCTGAGCACCACATCCGGCTAATGTTTAAATTTTTTTGTAGAGACGGGGTGTCAGTGTCTGGCTATGTTGCCCAGGCTGATCTTGAACTCCTGGTCTCAAGTGACCCTCCTGTCTCAGCCTCCCACAGTGCTGGGATTACAGGCATAAGCCACTGCACCAGGCCTTCATGTTTTCAAAAATTGTAAACTCATTGTTGGTTTGGAAATATTTTTTTCAATATTTTAAAATCATTACTTATTAAACAATAGCCTAGGGACCCCACCATTCGGTTACAGTACTTTTGAAAAGTAATCATTTTCATTTTCAAATGTGAATTTTCACCAAAACAAAATCAGTAGTTCATGCTTTAGAAATTTATCTTTGGTATAGACATTTGGGCAAAAACATTCAAAAGTAACAAAGGAGCCCCTTGAGTTGAGAAGCATTACATAAACGCCAGAAAAAAACCATTGATCTCACCGAGAACTCCTAGAATTCCTGATTGGTTGTGCTACACAGAATATGTTGCCTTGTGGGCCTCTGTGAAATTCCAAATGGGTGGCTCAAGAACGCTCAGTGCCTAGCTCCTGTGTGAGTCCCCAGACCTTCTTCATGCAGTTACCAGAACAATTGTTTAAAATGCAGTCAGATTGTGATACTCCTCTGCTTCTGGAGAGGCCAAATGTCACACCTTTGATCTTAGAATAAAATACTGATTCCTTCCTGGCTTTACAAGGCCAGGTGCTCTGACTCATGCCAGCCCCACCACGCCTGCCTTTGGTCACTTTTCCTTCCCCTTCAGCTATTTGCAGTTCATCCTTCGGGGACCTTTCTGTGGACTCTACTTCAACATTCTGTTTATTTCCTTTGGAGCACTTGCTTCCATCTGTAATAACTGTGCGTGTTTATCTGTCGTTCATTTCTTGTCTCCACCATTAGGTGGAATCCCCAGGGGGAGGTCTTCATCCACTTTGCTCTTTGCTGTGTTCCCAGTGCCTAATGAGCATTATTTGTCAATGAGTGAGTGAGTGAGTGAATGAAGTGAGCAAAGGAACACACTGAGCAGTGACAGACACCTAAGGTCACTCCATGCAGATCATAGTACTAGGTTATTTACATAAATATATAAGGAAGTTCCATCCATGGCCCATGGCATGGAAAGCAAAGAGAGGGCTATGGTTGGGATCAGGCCAAGAGCTGTACTTTCATCTTTGACTTAACACTTGTCATCAAAACCACTTCCCTCCCTGCTTAGAGAATACCAGGGAAGCAGACAGAACATCAGGAGCCACTGACCTACATGCTAAGGGAGCTGGAGGGCAGCAAGGAAGCACAGGCTCACTAACTCATCAGGTGCAATTTTGCGTCAGTGCTGTGAGTACCAATCCAGGATGCAAACACCAGCTGCTCAACCAACCAGGAACACTTTGTGTTGATCCAATGCCTTCCCCTTGAAAAGGCGCCAGCACAGATTCATAGGCACACAGCCCTGCTCAGAGGTAGGCACGTTAACATTCCCATTTTACCAATGGCAGGATAATGTGCCCATGATCAGTGGGCTGGGCACAGTATTGGCCAGCAGGCTCATGTCCAGCCTTCCAGGGGTTCTGTCTCCATCTTCACTGTGAGACGATCAGAGCCTGAACAAGGGAAACTAAGTTCAGAACTGTCACCCATTCCAAATCTGTGCCTGGGGAAGCCTGATGAGAACTGTCTCCAGGAGAGGTAGCTGGGGCGGAAATGCTTGCTGGGCTCCAGGGAGGCTTGGGCCAGACATCCTGGGGCACAGTTTTCCCCCTGCTGAAGTATTACTGGTTTGATGTAATTTGCGCTGCCATTCGTGGCCTTTCTCCTAGGCAGGATCCTGGCACCTGACTGAGGAACCATCCAAAGAACAAGTTTAAGCCAGAATAAAATGTCCAAGAGCCTCCCACGCCGGGGCAGCCATCAGGGCGGGCCGATCTGGGGGTTCTTCAGGAAGGGGGCCACCTTTTGGGCCACAGTGTCCAGTTCAATCGGGTTGGTGCACTGAAAGAGGTTGCTGTTCCGGACGAAATAGTGTTTCAGGAAGTGCTGGCTCACGCACTTGTGCAGTTTCCTCACCAGGCGCAGAAACGCTTTGCTGAAGACCTGCCAGTCTTTAAAGTGGGGATATTTCTCGCAGGTCCAAAAGAGCACGGTCTGTGGAAGGAAGAAGTGCTGTCAGACATTGTTTCGGGCAATTGAGGAGGATAGCTTGGAAACAATTATTGAGCTTATGTGGCCTTGGAAGGAGGGAGAAAAGAGTTGCCTGGGCAGACTGGATCTACCATGAATTCACAATCCCCAACTTCAGGTGGGCCTTCAGTTTACCAGCTGGTCTCCCGCACCTTTTCCCTAATCTATTCCCTCACTCTCCTCCAACATTTCCAATGGTCACCACTCCAGGCACTGTCTTTGCCTCCTACTTTACAGGGAAAATGGAACCCCTCATCCTCCCAAACCAGACAGATCTTGCCTACTGCGGCACCCTCCTCTCTTCCTCCCTGCTTCTGCCTCTTCTGCCTGTGGGGCTGATCCCTCCACAGGGCCCCAGATCCCATCTTCCAGGAACTGTGTATGACTGATTACCCTCTTCCTCAACTGTTTTCACAAGTTGAAAGCTCTCCTGCAACCCCAACCCCACATCTGCCTCCTGCCCTCACTCTTCCCTCTGCAAATCCAGGCTTCTCTGGAGAGTCGGCTCTGTTATTTGCCGTCATTTCCTCTCCTCCCATTTCTTGTCTCAGTCTGCTCAGTATGGATTCTTCGCTCATTAATCCTCAAAGGCTCCTTTCATCAAGGCCCAGTGATCTCCACATTTCTCAATCTAATAGGCCTTTGTCAGCCTGCACCTTACCTGACCTTTCAGCAGACCTGGTTCTCTCGCCCACACCCTCCCTCCTGAGCCATCCTTCACTTGACTTCCAAGCAGTCTACTCTCTGGGTTTTTTCTCCTAGCATTACAGTGCCTCCTTGGCAGGCTTATACTCCTTGGCCTGCCTTTGAGAGGTGGAGTTTCTGGAGGCTCAATTCTAGGCCCTCTTCTCCTCTCACTCTACATTCACTCCTCAGCTCTATGTTGCCTCCACAACAGCAGCTCTAATTCTCACTACATATGAATGACTTGCAAATTTGTGTCTCCAGCCCAGACTTCTCCTCTGACCTGCTTACCATGTATCTCTTGAGTATCTGAAAGTTATCTCAGTCCCAACATGTCCAAACTGAACCCCTGCTCTTCCTGCACAAACCTGATCTGCCTCCAGAGTTGCTTAACTAGCTAGTTGTGCAACACGCAAACCTAGGAGTCGTCCTTCTCCCTTACCACCCCCAGTCAAGTCCTGTAATCCTCTTGTCTAAGTATTTCTCGAGTCTACCCATTTACCTTCACCTCCAGTATTATTCTACCATCCCCCTCCACACTGCCTCCACATCTCACGGGACCTCTGCAGTAGCCATCTCATCAGCCCATCCCTGTTCTTGCCACCATCCAAACTATCACCAACCACACTGCTGCCAATATACATCTACTTCCCTTCTCATCTAAAATACTTCAAGGTCCCATCCTGGCTAACATGGTGAAACCCCATCTCTACTAAAAATACAAAAAGTTAGCCAGGCGTGGTGGCGGGCGCCTGTAGTCCCAGCTACTCAGGAGGCTGAGGCAGGAGAATGGTGCAAACCTGGAAGGCAGAGCTTGCAGTGAGCCGAGATCATGCCGCTGCACTCCAGCCTGGGCGACAAAGCAAGACTCCATCTCAAAAAATAAAAATAAAAAATAAAATAAAATACTTCAAAGTCTTCCCATTGTTTGTTAGCTAAAAACATCATCCTTAACGTGGTGTGGTTTATAAGGTTTGGTCCCTGCCTTCCTTTCCAGACTCATCTTGAGCCGTGTCCTCCCTTGCTCTCTTCATGTAGCCACACCAGCTGTTTCATGCTCCCTTCTACCACAGAGCCTTTGCACATCCTGCTGCGGCTGCATAGGGCACACTTCTTTCCCTTCTTTGTCTATCAGATCAAATTTCCCTAGCACACCCATTGCACACTCTCTTAGCCATGTACTTCTCATAAGAAGCAGCGACAACAGTAGTAGTTTTTATATTTATGGGATTAATTTTATCATTTCCCCTACTGGATTATAAACTTTATGAGAGCAATGAATGATGCCTATTTTTATTCACTATTAAGCTACCTAGTACCCAGCAAAGGCCAGCCCATGAGAGGAAGTTAATAAACATTTATTGAATAAGTGAATTAATGAATTACCCATTAATGTTATGGTTTAGATATTGAGTATTTTTATACAGTCTTTATTTTTTAGAGCAGTTGTAAGTTCATAGCAACTATGTATTTAGATTACATTATTATGAATAAATGAGTTAGAGATAATTTCATGCAAGTGAAGATAACCTAGAAAGCAGAAAAAATGTTAATTCTTCTTGTTAATTAAGCTTTTATCTCCCTAAGCAAACTGGGGCAGTTAAGCTCATTATAAGCAAGCCAATGTACTTTGAGTGGGTTTTAGGAATAAATAAGGCAATAAAAGATAAGCTTTTGCTTCATATGAAATAGTCTTGGGGCAGAGCCTTTTTGGGGAGAAGGTGAGGGCCTTGTAAGAGAGTGTCAGACTTACAGTGAGGCGAGGCTGAGTGCCACAGCTTCCTAATGCTGTTTTGCAACCCAACCTCTTCCACTTTCCCCAAAATGAAGACTTGGCAAGGATCCAGCACACTCAAGTTAGCATCTGGGATGGTGTCTAGCACCACGTTTATCACCAGCCACATTCATTTCAAGGGCGGGGATGCCTAAATGGGAGATAATTCTGTCTGTGGACTAAGGATGGAAGACCAGAGAAAAAGGCAGTTAGCACTCTCTGTTTATCTTACTCCAGAAATAGCCCCCTTAAAAAAAATGCCCATCCTTGAGGATGCCCAATTCTATTGTGCCATGCAGGTGGGTCAGGGAGGATTGAAACAGGGAATCCTTAAGGAGTTGCCTTAAAATCCACTAGGTGACTTAGGAGCCATCAGAATAGAAGTCAGCCCTTGTGGGAAGTACAGATTCGCAAGCAGCAATGGGCTGGGAGATCCATGGTGGCCCCATTCAATCCTGCCTGAAATATTCATGTCACTGAATGGTATTTCCATCTATCTTAATTGAGAGGTAATGAAGTCATTCGTTAAGGTTATGAGGTTTTGATATGAGATAGACTTGAGTTTGTGTCTCAGCTCTGCCTCTTCTAGTGTGGCCTGTATAAAGGAAAGCAAGAGAAGCTAAATCCACAGAAAGAATCAAAGTATCTTCTGCAAGCATATGCCCTCCATCCAGGAGAACAGCCTGTGTGTTTTTAGGGGAGTGTGCTTGGGACACGTTGAGAATGTTGGAACTCCAGAGAGAAGCCCCAGTGCATGTGAATGAGATGTTAACAGATTCTTCTGCAGGTCAAAATGGATAGGTTATTGGAAAGATAAGAAGGTGAAGCAAGGTTAGTGATTTTGTGCAAAAAAAAAAAAAAAGTTGAGTAAGATGTGAAGCCACTCATTCATTTGCTCAACAAATATTTAATGCGCTACTATGTACAAAGCACTGGGAGAGATACTGGGGGTGTTGTTCATCCTTCTCCCAATGAATAAGAGCATCGAGTTAGGTCAGCCTGCCAGCTGGACAAGACCAATGTGGTATCGGTCCTTCAATAAGTTACTTTAGAGCAGACAGAGTAACATGGGGCTGGAAGACAGTTTTGTCCATCGAATGAGAGGAGGAACAGGTATGTGAGGAAGGCACCTCACAGATAGGTGACTGCCCCAGGTGCCTGTGCTTACCTGAGTGGAAAGGCAGTCCATCCTTTCTGGGGCCAGGGAGGAGGGCTGAAGCTCCTAGACCCACACTAGCTAGGCTGGGCTGGGGTGTCCTGCAAGTCTCTTACCTCCCTACCCCAGCAGGCTGCACAGAGGTGCTACATGAGAGTCCACTTCACTCTGTGTGGTTCACAATTTGAGAAAGAGAGAGTCGGGAGGGTGGTCAAAGGCCCCCTCTCCAGGGAGGCCCCCCTGACTGCCCAGTCCAGGTCAGGCTCTCCTGCTCTGAGCCTTCACAGAGCCATACTCCTTCCTTTCCAGTGCTTCCTCACTGTGTGATTGTACATGCACCCACTGGCTTCCCTGACCCATGTCTATCTCCTATGCTAGACCAGAAGTGCCATGAGTGAGGAACCACATCTGTGTCTGTTCACCTTTGTGCCTGCAGAGGTTGAGCCCACAGCAGGTACTGGGGCAGGCCTCTGGCCCAGAGTAATCTCAATAAACACTTGCTGAATGAGTGAGTGAAGGCGTGAATGAATGTGTACTGTTGGGTTTAGGGCAAGGAGAGGCAGGGGCTGGCAGAGCAAGGGAAGATCCTTGCCTGGTGATTTGGACCCTGGAAAGAGGTGTGTGGCACTACGTGTGTGGTCACCTCTGTGTTGCATTTCCTGGTCCCCTCTGTGTTAGTGAGTCTGTGTGCATGAGGAGGTATGCGTAGGCTGCAATGGGTTTGAAGACCGGCGCAAACATAAAGCCATCAAAGTGTGAGGCACAAACCACATTTTGTGATTCATTTCTGAACCTCAGCAGGGTTTCTGGCACCTAGTGGGCACTCAGGTTGGTTTTGTGGGTAAAATAAAAGTGAGAGGGGAGCAAAAGTGGGAGAGAAGAGAATTGGAAGAGGGAAGGGAGGGAGGAAATTTTACCCTGGGCAGGGATGTTGTGCACTCCCATACGGTGCTAGTTTACATATTTCCATAATAAGTAGTAATTTGTTGGATGGCAAATATAGATACTAGAGCCTCATCCTGAATTTTTCACATACGCCACCCCTTCTGACTGGCTCTGGCCAGGCCCTACAGAGGCCACAGGAAGAATGGCCCATCCAAAGCTGCCCCTGGGTCTTCTCCAACCTGCCTCACACTCACCTGCAGATGGTGGGACGTGATGACCGGCCTGTTCCCTGGGCACCAGACGTCCTCCTTCAGCTGCCTCATGACCTGAAAACACTTCCTACGGCAGCCCCCATCTTCATCCAGCTGTTCCAGTAACACCTGCTCAGCACGGAGGAAGCTCAGCTGCCAGTGATAATTTGAACAGGCCAACAAGTTAAACCCAAACGACTGGAAGAAAGAGAAAAATATTGGGAAATAAGAACAATGCTCACTGGTGTAGAAAGCCATTTCTGAAGCAGTCCGCTGGTCTGGGGAACTTGTCACCAGGCAGACAACACATCCTACGTGGGGATGAGAAGGGGGTGTCAGGGAGACCACAAACCACCTTGGATGTGGACAGTTAGAAGGTGGTACCCACTTCCTCTCCTGCAGCAGTTCTCCAACTTGAGCATGCATCAGAATCACATCACCCAGAGGGCTTCTTAAAACACAGATTGCTGGGCCCTGTGCACAGGGTCTCATTCAGCAGGTCCAGAGCGGGGGCCCGGGAAGCTGCATTTCTAACAAGTTCTCAGGTGACACTGCTGCAGGGCCCACACTTTGAGAACTGCTGATCTAGTGACACCTCAACTTTCCTTCGGAAACTCATTGGCAGTCAGTAATGCTGTGACTGGTTAAGCTGTTGGCATCACTGCTCTGGAGAGCTGGGTCCCGCCCACTGATACCTTGATGCACTCCACTCTCTCTTGGGAAGGCCAGCGCTGCAGACATCGAGGCCACCGGGCTTTCCTGGACCAGGTGGTGGGGATCTCCACTGCGGGGACCAGCTCCAGTTCCACCTGATATGCGGATGTTTCCACAGCAACCCAAACTGCAGAGCGGTTTCCTAGCATGCTGAGCTTACCTGATGGGAAATGACCAAATGGATAAGGAGAAGAGAAAGGCTTGCACATTACAAGCGTTCAAACAAGAAATTCGTGAGCAGTTGCTCTGACCAGCACCTTGCAACTGGTGCGGCAACTTTCACAATGTCTGTAGCATGTGAAGGATCACAATGCCTGTAGCACGTCAAGGTTTTGACATCAAAACCAGATGGTTAGTCAGCTAGCCAGCGTCAGAACATTACTAAGAAGTCTCATTGCTGGTGGGTTTTTCTTTCTCCCCCAACCCCAAGGCTTTTGTGGTATCTTTTCTTTTAAATTAATAGATTCTTTTCAGGAGCCATAGAATAAAAAGAAAAAGTGTAGTACAGATGCTCCTTGACTTATGATGAGGTCACATCCTGATGAAGCTGAAAATATTGTAAGTTGAAAATGTATTAATACACCGAACCTACCAACCATCATAGCTTAGCCTACCCTACCTTAAAAGTGCTCAGAACACTTACATTAACTTACAGTTGGGCAAAACCATCTAATACAAAGCCTATTTTATAATAAAGTGTTGAATATCTCATGGAATTCATTGAATGGTTGTATGGGTACTCGAAGTATGGGTTCTACTAAACATATATCACTTTCACACTCTTGTAAAGTAAAAAAATCATGGCTCTTGTTGAGCCGTGGCAAGTTGGGGACCTTCTATATTTGCTACTGTAAAATGAAACCTAACTATTTTTCTAAATCATTCTCCATTCCACCCAAATATCTAAATGTTGGTTTTCAGAGTAATGCAAACATAGGGAAGGCTAATGCCATTTTTTTTCCCTCTTCACCTAGATATTCTGACACTGGTTAGGGACAGCATCAGCCTCCTTATTTATACATATGCCTTTGGTGAAATTTGGCTTCACCTTTCTTTTATCTGAGCCTCAGTCTCTTAGATGGTATTCATTTTTACCATCCACTCAGCCAGCTGAGCCTCAGAGGTATCTATCATCAGAAACCCCTGTAACCACAAAATACATCAAAGCATGTCACAGCCACTGTTTCAGAGGATTGAGTGATTTGAAAGAAGTCTCCATTGCCTTGTTTTCAAACCAGGCAAAGAGAAGAGAAAACTAACGCATCTAGTAGTTTTCCAGCTCACATACTATAATTTCCTCATTTCCAATTCGCTCCTTCTTCTTTCAAAAGGTACAGTTTTTGTTTGTTTGCCTTCATTGCAGATAAAGATAAGCAGTCTTGAATAGATCAGGATCTATTCATCCTTATTTGCTCATCCTAATTCTTGAAATAGATTGGAATCTACTATTTTGCATTTCCTTGCACAGAAAAGAAAATGGAAGCACATTACTTGTGTTAGGCCATTCAAAAGGGAAACATTCCCTGGCCAGGGTGGGATAAAGGGCTTGTCTGCATCTCATCAGAGCTGCCCAGACAGGAACATGACAACTGGCACTTTAGCATTATTTACTAAAAGCGCCTCATCAACCTTGCCCATTCTGAGTCTCTGCTTTGCACTTTCACTATGAATAATGTCGCACAGCATAAGAGGTGAGCTGATGCTGCAGCTGGCCCGCAGGCCCACACCCTGCCCTGCAGCTGGCTCTGCTTACGAGGTGTGTGACCTTCAGAAGTGACTTAATCTCTCTAAGTCTCAGTTTCCTCATCTCTAAAACAGGTAGGAAAAGAACTCTTACTGTATTGTGTGGTTATGAGGATTAAATTAACTAACCCATGAAACTTATTCTACTTAGTAAAAAAATCTATTAAACATAAACTATTACCATTATGGAAATTTTCAGAACTATTCTGTCTAGACAAGCAAATGTATGTACGAATACATCCTTTTATTTTCACACAGATGGAATCTCATACTGTTTAGCAGTTTGGTTTTTCACTTAACTATTTAGCACATGCATTTTTCATAGCTCTGTATGTATGCATGAGCATATGCCTGTTCTTTTTAAAGGCTGCATAGTAGTCCAGTAGGCAGAGATAGCATAATTTAATTTAGCCAATTTTTCTTTGTTAGCCATTTAGATTACTTCTAGCTATTTACTATTATAAAACCTATGGCAGAGAATATCCTGGTGCATATTTCTTTGTGTATTTGTAAAAATATATTTCTAGAACTGGAATTGTTGAATTGTCAAGTAAGCACATTGTAAAAATAAAATATAGACAACTTGCCCTTTAAAAAGGAGACACCAATTTACACTTCTAATAACAATATGAGAATACCCATTTCACCATGCCCTCTCGACACTAAGCATGATCAAACTTTTCTTTTTTTTTTTTTTTTTTTTTTTGAGACGGAGTCTCGTCTGTGGCCAAGGCTGGAGTGCAGTGGTGCAATCTCGGCTCACTGCAAGCTCCACCTCCCGGGTTCATGCCATTCTCCTGCCTCAGCCTCTCCGAGTAGCTGGGACTACAGGCGACCGCCACCACGCCCGGCTAATTTTTTGTATTTTTAGTAGAGATGGGGTTTCACCATGGTCTCGATCTCCTGACCTCGTGATCCGCCCGCCTCGGCCTCCCAAAGTGCTGGGATTACAAGCGTGAGCCACCGCGCCCGGCCGATCAAACTTTTCATTTCTTTTAGCTTGCTTGGTGTTTTAATGCACCCAACATTAGGTATATTCTAATATACGTTGAAATATACATTAGATGGAACGCTTTTTCTTATTTTTGCAAGCCATTTATATTCTTTTTCTGTGATTCCTTTTTTTTTGGTAATTATTTCTATTGGTCAGCTCATCTTTTTTCTTATTGATTTATAAATTAAGAAAATTAGCCATTTCTTTCCAGTTTGAAATTCACCTTTTCACTTTGCATGAACAAAAAGGGAGTGTGTGTGTGTGTGTGTGTGTGTGTGTGTATGCACATGCTGTACAGTAGCTTAAGACTTTGGAGTTGTCAAACTTAGTCAGTTCTTTATGGCTCCTGGATTTTGTGCTTTGGTATAAGTTAGTGGTTCCCAAATGTGGAATCTAAGCACATTGTGGTACTGCAGTCAGATGGAGGTGCTGCAGTCAGATGGAGGTGCTGCAGTCAGATGGAGGTGCTGCAGTAGAAATGGGCTAATAAAGAAGACCTGGGGTTTGTGAATAATTTGCTTTAAAAAAAAAATACGCTTAAGTTTTTAAGCCTGGTTAAGGTGCATAATCCACAGGATTTTATATCTATACCAGCACAGTAACTTTCTTAAAGCCACAAGACTATTTTGTTAGTATGAATTCCAATCTTCTGTGCATCAACAGCAGGAAAAAAAAAGCTGATTCATATTATGAAGATTAAATAAATGTGAAGAGCACATGATTATTTTCTCAAATGTAGGCTGTGAGCTGCAGGTAACACCCAAACAGAGGTTTTATAGAGCGAAAGGGGAATGCCAGCAATAACCCTTGCACTTGTTCCTGATCAGCTCACCTGAGAGGTGACAGGTTCTAACTGCATTTTCCACCAGCTTCCGGAACACTAGGAGGACCTTGGCGGGCACAATGTCGCCGTCGATGTTCACATCTGTCTCATGCCACTGCCACAGGCTCTTCATAAACTGTTCCACCTCCAGCCACTGCTGCAGACCCTCAGGGTCCCGCAACGGGCAGGGCAGCCTGGTGCCCTGCAGGGTGTAGTACCGCCAGCGCTGCTCCCTGGCCTCCCTGTACCCAGCCAGGCCTTTTATTGGGACTGTGACGAGGAACTGACTGGGGGCCAAAACCTAGGGTCAGGAAAGGATTGAAAACAAGCATGAATTCACAGATTCGGGAGGTAACGGAAGTCCTGGGAGCAGACCTGTCTCGCCAGGCAGCTCTGTTAAGCACTCCACCCTCAGCAGTGTGACCAGATACACAGAGACCTCGACCTGGGTGTTACAAGTGGATTACCTCTTTGTTCTGCTACTGAATCATTGTAAATACTTCAGGCAAGTAAATTAACTTGCTGAGTTTATTATCTCATGAATATACAAGTAAAGACAGTGAACTAAACCAGGAACTCCAGAGGAGGCCTAAGGTTTGAGAAAGAAGAATGAGTATGCATTGAGTTCCATGCAGACGCAACACTGTAATTCTAACGCATTTGAACATTTCAACTTCACAATCACACAGTAAGGTGAGCTTTGTTGCCATTTTCCAGATAAGGAATCCAAGATGCAGAGGGGCTTGGAGATCTCCTCAGGGACACACAACCAGTAAGTAGAAAAGTCAGAATTTGAGTTTAGGTCTTTGGACAGCTTGTTCAGTTATTATTTCTCTACCCTGGGCTGGCACTCAGCCAACAATGAATGACATGGAATGGTGAATGTTTTGACACAAATAAAAGGTGGGAAGTAACAGGAGGGGAGGTAAAAGATTTTGTAAAATATCTCCTTTTTTTTTGGCCTGTACTGATGACCCATGGTCAATGTTCATGACTAACCCTTCCAAAATAAAGGCAAAATGAAAGCTTATTTGTTGAGACAATGTGAGCTGTTGAGACGATTCTAAGTTTAAAGAAAAAAAGCAAACAATCAGAATCTACCTAACTCCTTTCTCCAGGAACCAGTGAAGCAACGACTGGGGGAAAGCCGGCAGACCGGCAGCCAAGAGATAGAACAAGTGGGTAAACAGAGCAGCCAAAGGAGCTTGAACTCTGACCATGTCCCACTGCACTCACACCTTTGGCTGTGAGTCAGCTGCCTCCTCCTCCTGGAAAGCTCTGACCATGGAATTTGGTTAACTCTTGCCCAGGGCTAGTCATTGACCCATTGAGGGGGGAAAGCCCTAATCAGCTCCAGCTGGTTCTGTCTAACTCTAAGAAAACAATAGTTTGATGTTTTAGATGATGTATCCACATGACTTCTGGTACCCATAGAAAGGCAGCTGGATTTAAAAAGAGGAAAAACATCTAAAGTCCCTGGAATTTCAGATCTGTACATTATTTCAATTCACTTTCATGTGAATTCAAAAGCACAACTATCATGTTGTTAGTCATGTAAGTGGTGCTTAGTAAATATTTGTTGAGCAGCTTGGGCAATATGATGAATTCCATCTCTACAAAAAATGAAAATAAAAAAATTAGCCAGGCCTGGTGGCATTTGCACCTGTAGTCCCAGCTGCTCAGGTGGCTGAGGTGGGAAAATCACTTAAGCCTGGGAGGTTGAGGCTGCAGTGAGCCATGATCGCAGCACTGCACTCCAGCCTGGGTGACAGAAGGAGATCCTATCTTTAAAAAACAAGCAAAAAAGCAAAACAAACAAAAACTTGTTGATTCTGATCTGAGTTAAAAGCAATTTTATATGCTGTGCTGTAGCTATTTTCAAAACTTAATATGTAAGACATGACATATGTAAATGCAAGATATATTTTAAGCTATGAATTCTAAGTGGGATCACTGAAGGAAATTTCCTTGGGTATAGTGCTAAGAAAAGTAATGTAATATCTCTATTTCTAGTCACTGGTCTATGTGTGTCCAAGTTAGATTGGTCTGGGTGATAGAGTTGGGCAAGTGATATTCTAGCATTCCAGGATTCAGTCTAGTTTTATAATTTTCACCCTGGGATTAATTTCCTACAATCTGACTCTGTTTCAGAATCCACAAATCCCAGAATCTCTTGGGTGGTTCTTGCATCCACCAACCTTAAGATGTAATGGGCCAGCAATGGTCTTTGGCTGAGGTACTAATTCTTTTACTCATTCATTTATTCATTCATTCCACATACATTAAGTGTCTACCATGTGCCACACACCATGCTGGGTGCTAGGAACAAAACGAACAGTAAACATGGTCCTTACAATCAAGGGATGTGCAGTCTGTTGTGAGAAATGGGCCATGAATACATACAAATTTAATACAAAGTGAAAGAGGTATGTGGCATAATAAAAATCGAGATAAAGAATGATGGAGATTCAGAATGATTCAGAATCTCACTTCTCTCACCTCTAAAATGGAAATAACCAGACTGTCTTTTCCACAAGGTGGTTTACCGGTTTAAGTAAGGTCGTTTCTGTCTGTACAGCTCTGCCCTCACTACTGTGTTGCCTGAATGCTGGCGTTACCCATTGGCTTACACTGGGTGGGATTCTTTAGCAGGGAGAGGGGCTGCCAGTCTGCTTCTGCAGCTTCTCAGTGGCACCTCTTCTACTTTCTTCCTTCCCCATCTGCAACCCACAGACTATGACTTTCAACTGTCTTATGGATGCCCTCAGTTCCCTCCACCCCACCCCCAATCTATTAAGTAGGTGCTTAATAAATGAATGTGTATTTAACTGAGCTTTGATTGTGACGGCAGAATGTGCTTTGGAATCAAAAGCTTCTGTGTGAGTTCTGGCTTTAGTGCCTTATATGACTTGATCAAGTCATTTGACTTCTCTAAGCCTAGTTTTTCTCATCTAGGAATGTGGGGGCTCAAAGGAAATAACATCTATATTTTTTTCTTTTTCTATAGAGACGGAGTCTCACTACATTGCCCAGGCTGGTCTCAAACTCTTGGCCTCAAGCCATCCTCCCACTTCGGCCTCCAGTGCTGGGATTATAGGCATAAGGCACGCTGCTGGCTGAAATGACATGTATAAAATGAGACTGTAAATAGTAAAAACTAAGAGTACCTATGAAAACAAGAATTGTTATGAGTATTCTGAGTGAGGCAATCATCTGTCACACACTGAGATTCACCTGCCCAAGTGTCCTGGCTCTGTTGGTGGCACTTAGAGACAATGAGACTTGCTTACCTTAATATTTTCATTGTACGTGTCAGAGTAAGGCACAGCTTGAAATCTAATGTCTTGGTTGCTGATGTTTGTGGTCAAATGATGAACGACTTTCTGCACCTCCTCCATAGCCTGGGAAATCTGCTGACGCCTCAAGTCCACCTGGGTGTTAGAGGGACCAGCAAAGGTGGTTATTTCCTCTGTGGGCCCCAAGGTACCGGCATAAGAGAGTGAGGAGACAAGGGTACAGCGAGGGGTGACTGATGGAGTTCAGCTCAAAAATCCTGCCTTCCCAAGGTGCCGGGGAGATGGATTTAGGTCTGACTCCACTGAGAAGACACTTGGTGGTGCCTCAATGTTCTTTTCTGTAACAGGTGCATTCATTTGATATTTATCTAGGACCTACTATGTAGCAGGTGCCAGGCCAGGTGCTGGGGACACAACAGTGATTAAGACAACAGTGAACAATGTAGATACTTGCCCTCTAGCTGAAAATATAGGAATACATGTAGACATAATACATAATATATTATATATAATTATAATATATAATATCAATATTATAATATATAGCGTCATATCTGATATTATACACACAGACACACATATAAATGTGCATATATATATGTATTCCTGTATATATATATATGTGTGTGTGTGTGTTTGTGTGTCTGTGTGTGTGTGTGTATAACGTAATATCAAGTATGATAAGTCCCATGAAGGAGAATAAAATATGACAAGGGACTAGAGAATAAAGGGGCAGCTATTTTAGTCAGGGCGGGCAATGGACAAAGAAGACTTCTCTAAAGAGGTGACATTTGAGTGAGGCTGAAGACAGCTTAGGAGAGCAGATTCCACGTTCCTCCTCTGACGTAGGCAATGCTCTAAGGCTAGCAGCGAGGCCACTGTGGTTGGATCCGGCAAAAGGAAAGTGATAGGAGGTGAGTTTGGAGAGGAAAGCAGGGGCCAGATCATCACACAGGGTTTTGTGAACCATGGTGAGATTCTACCATGGTATTGTCATGCCTGCTGCCCATGGTGTGAATATTAAACTGCTTAACATGTATCAGCACCCAGCAGCCTGCTTGCCACTGATGTCATCAGTAAATGATGATTCTCTTTGCCTCTGTACTCACCCCTGCCTTTTGCTTCTAGACCCTTAAGAAAAGGCATGTTTCTGCTGACAGAAAGTTACCACAGTGAGTTATGAAGAATTGGGAAATTCTCATAGAAAACTCAACACTAATCAGATACTTACACTTTAGGGAAATAGACGTTTGTGGGAAACACAAAGGAACTTTTAGTAAACTCCAGGAGAGACACAGAAAAATCCAAATAAGATACGGAAGGGTCTGCAAGTTTTTTCTGAAATGGAGGGGGCGCTTTGTTATCTTGCTCAGGAGGCACCTACTAGCTGCTGTCATGACAGCAAGACTCTCCTTCAGAGGCTCCTTCAGCCAGGGGCCAATTTCAAGCAATATCTGATACATCTCAATCTAATGCCCATCCATGAATCTTTATATTCTCTCTGAATTTGGTATAACGGCTGTTTCTACATATTCTAGAGTCATTTTGAGACACCCATAAACTGATCACGACAGTCAGAAAAAAAAGCCCAAGTCAAAGAGATTCCTGTTTTCCTAAACTAAGTCATCAACTAGGCCAGTCACCTGAGACCTCACTCATAATTCTCATTAACCAGCAAGCCAACTTCATATGTTCATAGAATAAGAATGTGACCGTGCACCTATTGGTAGACACGTTGTATAGCACATATAGGGTCAGTTCATTAATAAGTATTTGTTTAGCACGTCCTCTGTGGTGTACACCATTACATGCTGGAACACAGCAATGCACAAGATAGACGTGGCCATGCATTCACAGTAGTGAGGAAGACAAATGTTAAGTACAGAATACAAGTGTGGGATGCTATTATGGGAAAAATAACAAATGACAAAAATAAAGGTTTCAGAAGCCAAAACTTAAGTGTCCTCTCCAGCACAGGACTTCTCGTCTGTGTTGTGATTCAATTCCATTTGAGTAATTTGAGTGGAACATCCATTTTATGCTGTGCTCTGTGCATACATGTTGCCACGAGGTTTACGGATAACTTGACAAAGCAAGATAAATGACCTGGAAATTAAAATCACTGCAATCTAGTGCAAGGTAGAGGTTTGCACAGATGCTATGGATACATAGAAAAAGGATACTTCATCCAGTTTGGAGGTTGGGAGGCCTTCTTGGAGGCACAGTGTGTTGGAGTGGTATCTTGAAAGCTTACTAGGAGTTAGCTAGGAAAAAGGGGGCATGAAAGTTGTTCTAGAACGAGAAAATAGCAGGTATTGAGCCAGGCCTGAGGCGCACAAAGAGAGAATTTGTGCTCCTCATGCCTGTGCAATTGTTCCTGTGATATTTTTAGAACACAATTGCCTTAGAGGAGGTGGTGAAGTGGGAAAATAAACCATGAGAGGTCCTGAAAGTAAAGGAAGAATTTCAAGAACAAAGTCAACAGTAAGTGCTTGAGTGAGTTAAGGCCCCCAAATGTACATGGAGTCTGACAGCTAGAATAGGATTGCTGCGTTGGGGGAACACTGGGCACTAGCATTAATGGTGGGGAAGAGGTGGACATTAAATGCGGATTAAGGGTGAATGGAAGACAACCAAGTGAAGACAGAGGTAAGCAACTCTTCCAAGAAATTTTTTTTTTTTTTTAGGTGGAGTCTCGCTCTGTCGCCAAGCTGGAGTGCAGTGGCATGACCTTGGCTCACTGCAAACTCTGCCTCCTTGGTTCAAGTGATTGTCCTGCCTCAGCCTCCCAAGTAGCTGGGACTACAGGCACATGCCACCACACCTGGCTAATTTTTGTATTTTTAGTAGAGACGGGGTTTCACCATGTTAGCTAGGATGGTCTCAATCTCCTGATCTCGTGATCCATCCACCTTGGCCTCCCAAAGTGCTGGGATTACAAGTGTGAGCCACCGCACCCGGCCCCAAGAACTTTTACAATGGGGAAAACCAAAACAACAGGGATGCGAAGAGTTTTTTTTTTTCTTGCAAAATGACACACAGGTGTAAACATGTTTAAATGCTGAGAGCAAAGAGTCAGTGGTGAAAGAAGAGGTAGCAGAGAGCAAAACCATTTTGTAAGGATTTCCCACCCGAAAGGAGTCATGCACATCCAGAGGCCTGAGTGAGGAATTCATCTTGGTGTGGCAGAAAGAAAGAAGGGAAAAAGGGTGCATGCAGATACAGATAAAAGGGTAGGGGCAGTGAAAATCAGAGAGATTTCCAGTCTGATGTCTATGTTCTTTATAGAGTGGGAGATGTTAATGAGCTAAGAGTGAAGTGGAAGGCAAGAGATTTCAGGCGATAGACTGCTGAGATAGCTGCTATAAGGAATGAGAGACTGTTTAGGTACACGTGTAAACATAACCAGACAGTATCAAGACTTGGCTGAGGCTGGGTCCCTGAGGCTGTGGGTTATCAGTAAGTTCAGTTGTGAGAACTTCTCCACCACCTCTTAGCCCTCCAAAGGTAAGAGTTGAGGTGCTAAGATTGGCGTTTGCTGGGCAAGAGCTGGAGAAAGATAAAAAAGCAACAGAGGGTTTCGGCAGTGGGCTTTATTTTCCAGCTGGAATAAAGAACGGATAAAGCTAGTGGTAGAATAGGGAACATTAGGCAACTTCAGGGACCTGAAGTCTGAGCAGATACAGTGGGGAAAAGTAATACAAGGGTTAACTAGATAGAACATTGCAGGCAGAGTGGTTGAGAAATAGCATTCTCTAACAGTTAAGTTCTCAGAATGTGTTGAAGGCCAAGACTAGCCTCCTGAATCTGCCAGCCCTGCAGATGTAATTCCACAGAACTTGAATGTTACTAACATAGCAGTGACTATATATTTATATATATATTTATATATATTTTGTTTCCTGAGTTAATAAATTAATGAAAAATTCATCACCATCAAATCATTTTTAAATAGAAGCTTGAGTGTGTGTGCATGTGTGTATGTATGTACATGTATGCACATATATGCACACACATGCACATATACACACATGTATGCACACACATACATGTATATATGTACACATACACACGTGTACATACATGTATGCACATAACACATGTGAAGAGTAGCCTATTGGAAAAAGTACTTCACTGTAAATCTATTCTACAAATTGTGTCCTCATTTGATGGTGAAATTCTTATCGAGCAGGATAAGATCACACACTCCTGGAAAACAACTGTAATCTCTCACTTGTTACACAGGTTATTAGTTCACCCTTATGACCTGTTTTGATTGCCAAGGTGAAAGTCAGAATAAGATAATGCTTTATGAGACCTAGAACCACAAATTCCAGTTTTAATTTTCTTCCTCCATCACTTCTGCTGCAACTTAGACTCAGGATCTTAGAAATGGAAGAGACCTCAGAAATTGCCTTGTCTGGTGTGACTTTATGGAGGACCGGAGTGACAAGGCGGCTTTCCTAACATCACACCTGCAGTTAGATGTAGAACTAGACAGGCTCTCCAACACTTCTTTCCATCACACTTTGCCACACCCTTAAGTACTGATGTACCAGAAGTACTGCCTACCCTTTATCCGCTTCCTGAACCTAAAAATGCCTTCAATTTAAAGTCAAGACTCATGAAATAAGGAGTCCTAGGTCTCCATGTATTTGGGCATCAGAAACTGTTCTGGCATTTAACAAGCACAAAGGGTCATGCAGCAAGGGCCAGACAGTGATGCTCCTGCTGTGGGACCTGAGCGGAAGCCTCTTTCTCTAGGTGGTGGGCAGCCCCGTCCCTCCCCACATCTCTGGCTACACTTCCTGCAATAAGTTCTTACTCACACAGCATCACCGTGCTATTTGGTAGCCCCAGAAGTGATTTGTGCTGGGGGTTTCCAGGCTTAGTCCCAAACACCTCTTGTCACCCTCATGATGTGACAACACAGAACCCCCAGACTGTTTCTCTCCACTTATTCTGGCCACACCCTAGACAGATACAGCAAAAAGTTCATTTCAGGGTGTGGAAAAGCAAGCAGTGGGATTGGGGCAGCTGTACAGTGATCTAAAGAAGGAGGCTCTAACACAAGTAGACACCTGCTGCAAGCCCAACCCTGGAATTCCTTTACTCCTCTCAAACTTTAGGAAGCCAGCAAGATACCAGTTGCAGCCTCAAGGCAGCCTTGAGGCAACCTTGTCACCAAACTTAATTCATGGCAAAACATGAAAACAAATGTTGTTTGGGCCTTGCTCTTCCCAGGCATATCTCCATGCTGTCGCAGGTCCATGTCCCACCCTGGGCTGCTTTCCCCTCCTCCTCCTTAACCACAGCATCAGGCTCATTGTTGCCCCACAAGTCATTTGCTGCTATTAATAGCTCAAGTTCACAAATAATTTACTGTTTCAAATATAAATTATGAGTATTCAAGGTTATCCCCTATAATAATATCACTCTGACTCACTTGCATTCCGATACGCTTCCTTGAGACAGAGACAGAGTGGTGGTGCTAAGTAGCATGCCAGGAATGTCACACAGGCCTGGTCACACCCATGACCATGCAGCCTATGTGTATGTCATTCCCAATGAGTGTTACTGAGAAGAAAAGGCTGAGGACTTCCTTCCAGAAAATAAGAAGTCAGACCTTTAATTCCGGAATTGCATGAAATCCAATCATCAGTTGGAAAAATTTCAACAAAACAAAAACTGGCATCATCTCTGTCTTTCAGGGGCTAAAAATATAAGGAAATGGAAAGTTAAATCCAGTGATAGATACACACAAGACCATAGGCTTTCCACCTTCATATCCCTTCCTTTGTAGACTAATTCTTCCATAAATCAAATGCTTGGGTCACACAGAATATTTGCAGCCCCCAAATGTAGCAGAAGCTGTAGCAGCAGCATCACTGTGAAACTAAGATTATTGAGTCCTTCCTGTGTGCAAGGCATTTTATAAGAGTAGGCTCATTCATGTCTACCTATCATTCTTTAAGGTGGATGCTATGATTATCCCCATTTTATAGATGAGGAAACCAAAGTTCAGAACATTTAAGTAATTTGCCCAGGTTCCCAAAGTTAGTAAGTTACAGAATACAGGTAGCAGCCTTCCAAAGCCCATATTTGTAACCACTGCCCTGTTCTGCCTCCCCAAAAGAAAAAGGTGACTGGGAATGAAATACACCTTGAATGTTTGAACGGGGTTCCCTTAGCCTGGAAGACCTTTCCTGTACTTCTCCACTTATCAAAACCCTACACTTCCTCCAAGGCTTTGTCTCTACTTTTCTTTCTGTAAGACACCTTTCCCATCAGAGCTAATGCACCGTGCTGCTCCAGCAATCTGTTGAAATCTCTACTGCATCCCTTACGGTCTACCATGCATTCTATTAAGCACTTGCCTGACTGCATGTGAAATTCCCTCCTTCTTCCTTTGGGGTTATGTACAAAATCTGCAGATGGGACAGAGCTATCCCAGAGACCAAAACCAAAATTTCTCTTTCATTTAGCAGGCCACATCTCAGGCCTTGGTCTACCCTCAAACAATAGCACAGTATTTTGCACAAAGCAGGTGCTTAGTATGTGTTTGCAGAGATATAGAGGAGTTTGGCAGAGGACATTCAGCCTTTGGAGTAAAAAAGACGAGGCTGAGACTTCAGTACCCTCTAATTTAGCTGTGCAACTTTGGACAAGTTATTTAATCTCCACAAGCCTCTGTTTCCTCCTCTGTAAAAACGGAGGCAATATGTACATCACATAGTCGTTGATTAGATTAAATGAGATCCTGTATGCAGCTTGACCTGTCGCCTTCCACACCACTCTTGCCTTTAACAAACTCTAAAGATATTTCTGATCATATATGGGCAAGATACTCTGAATGTCAAAGGAAAGAAAGGTATGCAAGACACTGTTCTTCCCTCCAGAAACTTATAAAGAATGAAATGATATGGCATGCAAGTTGCCAAC